>NW_019154096.1:14737281-15337281 GCF_002288905.1 Enhydra lutris kenyoni
ACATCGGGCTCTCTGCTCAGCGGGGAGCCTGCTTCCCTCTCTCTCTCTGCCTGCCTCTCTGTCTACTTGTGATCTCTGTCTGTCAAATAAATAAATAAAATCTTTAAAAAAAAAAAAAGAATACTATAGGCAGATGTGCATTTCTCTTTCTTTTTATGTTCAGTTAGCCACTGTATAATACATTAGTTTTTGATGTACTGTTCAATGATTCATTAGTTACGCATAATACCCAATGCTCATCACAACACATGCCCTCCTTAACACCAACGCCCCTCCCCTCTGAAACCCTTAGTTTATTTTCTGTAGTCCACAGTCTTTCTTGGCTCATCTCCCTCCTTGATTTCTCCCCCCTTCAGATTTCCCTCCCTTTCCCCTATGGTGCTCCGTGCTATTGCCTATGTTCCACATATGCATGAAACCATATGATAATTGTCTTTCTCTGCTTGACTTACTTCACTCAGCATAATCCCCTCCAGTTTCATCCATGTCGATGCAAATGGTGGGTATTCAACCTTTCTGATGGCTGAGTAACATTCCATTGTATGTATCTACTACATGTCCATTTCTCAATATGGAAGGATCTCTCTGGGTCACAGGATTCCCAGCTTACTTGTCAGCAGGAAAGGGTCAGCAAGGCAGCACTCATTCAAATGTTGGGAGTCAGAGAAGCTTGTGTCCAGGACCCTGCCATCTACCCCTTTTTGCCCCCTTTCCTCTCAATTAGAAGCTTATCTTTCCAAGGCTCTTGCACTGTTTTTCTCCCCAGTAGTCCTTGTTCAAACATCCTCAGTTAAATCTTGGGAAAATGTTAAGATATGAAAAGATAGGATAAGCTTACCCTAGGAACAAAGCCTTAGGGTGAAATCCCAGAAGGCTGACACAGAGATGATGGGATCAGGGCTGTCCCGCTGCTCCTCTAAGTGTCCCCCCAGCCCACTTTGGACACAATGACATTAACATTCCAAATAATGCTGTTATGGGCTGAATGTTTGTGTTCTCCTCCACCCACCCAAAATTCATAGGGTAAATCCTAACCCAAGTGATGGTGTCAGGAGGTGTGGTCTTTGGGGGGTGATTAGGTCAAAAGAGCGGAGCCTCCATGATGGGATTAGAGTCCAGGTAAGAAGGGGAAGAAAGCTCACTTTCCCTCTCTGCTCTTTGCCAGGAGAGGATATGACAAGTGAGCCATCTGCAAACCAGATGGCCCTCACTGGAACCCAACCATGCTGGCACCCTGATCTTGGACTTCCATCCACCAGAACCATAAATTTCTGTGTTTATAAGCCACTCAGACTATGGTACTTTTATATAGTGACCCAAACGGACTCAGGCAAAGGCCATATAGCTACCAGCAGCCGCATCATCCCCATCATCATCATTGTCATCACCATGGCGAGGACTACAGGGAGACCAGGGAGGCACTCAGTATCCAAGTCATCTTGCACTCTCACTCAGTCCCAGCTCAGATTACTGTCATAGTGAATATTTAGGTTGCAGACCCAATTTAAGGCCTTTAGATGTTATTAGTTTAGTGAATGAAAAGAGGAAATCGAATCACAGAAATATGACCAATAGACATTCTGGCCAAGCTACATAGTTAATGAAGGGTAAAGCTTGCATTTGAATAGTTGACAATAGAGAGGTCCCCTAGGTTTTTTGTCACCACCCCAGGTTTATTGAGATACAATTGACAAATTCAAAATTGTATATATTTAAGATGTAATGTGATAATTTGACATGCCTATGCATCGTGAAGTGATTGCCACAATCAAGCCAAGGAGATGTTGGGAGACAAGGAGACTCAGGATATACACTCTATCCATTACTGAGTACAAATGCATCTCTGCAAAAACCCAATGAGTTATTTTTAATAGGAAGTTTGTGGGAGGAAGCAATGATTAAGAGTGGTAAGTTAATCAATAAGGTTTTGCCAGTGCCTAGTGGTATGACCACAAACAAGTCAATCGGCATTTGTGGACCAGTAAGGAAACTGCAAACTCACATCTTTCCAAGAGAAGTAACCAATAAAGGGATTAAGGAATATGGGTGCAGGATAATAGGAAAGCATGTGAGGTTATGGATATCAGTAAAGCTTCTGCCCCATCTGTCGGTTTTCTAATGCCACTTACTTTCAACCTATGCTGGCCAAGCCAACACGTCTGTTGGTGAAATTCAGCCACAGGTCAGGTTGCAGATCCATGAAGTGAGTGCAATTTCCAGGGTGCATCGTCGATGGCCAGAAGCTAATCCGTAACTTGGAGTAACTGAAGGCATTAACTCAACATTTTACAGTAACAGCTGATGGAGATGCCAAGCTCTCTGGCTGAGCCAAGTCATCTGTGAAATGTGGACACCGTTCAATTTAAATAATAGAACAGGAGCAGCCTGGATTTGTGATTCTGCGTGACTCCCTGCTTCATTCAAATTGGACCCACTACACCGTCTGATTTCTCAGCGGGCGGTTTAGCCTCTAGGAGACATTCCACATCCAGCAATAAATCTTATTTCCTCTCAGACTGAAGAAGACAGCAAAAGCCAGATGGCCTTCAAAAGCTGTTCACAACGCTGGATGATCCAAGATGGATGTGGCCGACTTTTGGACTTCTTCTCCTGCACCACAAGGTGGGGCTGAAACACAAGAAATGCTTCTTAAGCGGGCAGGCGTCACCAACTTCCAGAAGGCAAAGATTATTTATCTCCAATAGCTGAATAAGAAAGGAAACCACAGGCCTCAGATGGGCCCTGCGAGGAAGGCCTCCATGCACAGCGAATTCCTACTTCTTCCTAGCAAACCCACAGATGCCTGAGTTCCAGGAGCTCGAGGCTGCTGGTAAATGAGGCCTGAAAATTCAAAGGAGCTTAAAGAGCAATTAAGTCACACTTCGATCTTGGTAATGAACCCAGCACTAAGCAATGGGCTAGGTAATTAATATAATTGAGCTCAGAGCTGAAAAAGCCACCAAATCTATGTTGTAGATTCCACACCTGTTACGGGCTGTGTGTGTTTGCAGGTGAGCTAAGCAGTGAAGGAAACCCTAGGAAGATCCTGCAGGAAACTGTAAATGGCTAGTCTCCTCCCCAAAAGCCAGGGATCAAAGAGAAAGAAAAGAGGACAACCTTCCCCACAGTCCTTCTAGAACAGCTTTGTCCACTTGTGGCTGTTGGGTACTTCCTGAAGAGAGATGGGCTTAAGTTTAAAATACCCTAAGTTTAAAATTCACACTGAATTTCAAAAACAAAATGTGATCCCATTAATCACATTATATATTGACTATATGTTGAAATGACAATATTTTGGATCTACTGAGTAAAATAAAATATTAAAATTAATTTCCTGTTTCTTTCTTTTATTTGGTTCCTAGAAATTTTTAAACTATATATGTAGCTCATGTTGTTTTTCTATTGGACATTGCATCTTGGGATCTAGGTACTGGCATAACTGCACCACTTTTAAAGTATTGAAATACTTTGGGGGCACCTGGGTGACTCACTTGATTGAGTGTCCAACTCTTGATTTCGGCTCAAATCATGATCTCGAGGTCATGACATAGAGCCTGGCCCAGGGCTCCACACTGAGCATAGAGCCTGATTATGATTCTCCCTCTCCCTCTCCCTCACCTCCAACCCCCGCTAGCAGGTGTCTGTCCATGCATTCTCTAACTTTCTCTAAAAAAATAAAATAAAATAAAGTAGAGATAAAGTAAAATATTGAGATACTTCCATACCGGAGGGATGAGAACACTGCCCTAGTCCCTAAGCCCTTCCTATGTCCCCGCTACTCTGGCCTCTCAGTCCCTCGGCCCTGAGGTGCCCACCACTCCATCCGCTCAAAATTCTTCCATGGAATGTAAAATGAAAAACTGGGCATTTCTTATAACAGAAAAAAATGCATTTCTACCTCACGACCTAGCTACTCTTCTTCTAGGTATTTCTCTCAAGAGAAATAAAAACATATACCCACAAAAAGACTTGTACTAGAATATTCATAGGAGCTTTATTCATAATAACCAAAAACAACCTAAATATCACCAAACTGTGGTATACTCATACTACTGAGTACTAGTCAGCATTAAAAAAAAAAGAACTATTTTTTAAAAAGAACTATTAAAAACACAATATGGATCAAAGTTACCAGATTTAGCAAATAAAAATACAAATATTGCATGGGATATACCTTTACTAAAAATTATTTGCTGTTTCTCTGAAATTCAACTTTAGCTGGTCATCCTATCCTTTATCTGGCAAACTTAACAGGGCTTAATCCTAAAAACATAATATTAAGTAAACTAAGTCAGATGCAAAGAGTAGATCCTAAATGATTCTTTTTCTATGAAGTTCGTCAATAGGCAAAATTATTATTTGCTGGTAGAAATTAGAACAGTGGTTGCCACTGAGAGGTAGAAATTAAATGGAGTAGAGCCTCAAGGAAATTTCTAGGGTACTAGGAATGTTGATTGGGCTACATTTAGCGGAAGTGATCACTTTGGACACTTCATTTTACCTTAATTTAAACAACAACAATCTTCCACGGATTCTCAATACTTGTAATAATGGCTTACAAGGTCCTTCATTCTCTTGCCATTATTTACCCATTAACCTTCCATTATCTTTAATGAATCCTACAGGTTAAGTGTGTTAAAACTTTTACTCATTTCACCCTCTGCTTTGGCTCTGTCTCCTAGAGGCTCAAGACTTGCTAAGAGACATAGACCATTCTTTTCTGGTAAATTATACCTTGCAATCTACCTCCATGATACCATTGTCCCATTGCATTATTGCCACTGCCTACACCACACTAAACTGCAAATTCCTGGAGGGCCGGGACCTTTCCTCTGTATTCATGCAGCACAAGATAAGGCACTTAGTATCAACCATAACTGGAGGAACAAATCATCCAGTCTAATCTCTCTCCTTAATTCCCTATACCTATTATATTTTTTCCAAATACAATATTAAACACATGTGCATGTAAAAAATATTCAAATGGTCAGAAGTGAATGAATGAAGGGCACAGTTTCCCTAACCAGAAGCAACCACTATGTTTTATTCTAACTCATTCCATAAATGTTCTAGTCATAAGCAAGTGTGTGCCATTTCTGCATATATGTACATATTTATATATCCCTCCTGTTTATATAAGTGGGAGATACTGTGCACTTATTTCAAATTTGGTACTCCTATTCCCCATGTATTTTTTGTCCTATTCTTTGCCCCCGAGAGGTGGCCCCTGTATACCTCATTACCCAGCCTCCTTGGTTGGCTGGTTTCCAGTTGGGTTTACCCAGTGAGAGACAGTGGAAAGGGTTTAGAGGATAGGAGAGTGAAGTTTGGGTGTCTCTTCTTGCTGCTTTAGCCCCATATTCCTGGTGGTAACAGCACCCTTCCACACCATAGCTCCTGCATACAGCCCCTACCCCAGGCTCCAGCACCTTCAGCCCTTTCTCTAGACTAGGTTTCCTGGAGACACACTGAGACGGAGAGGTGAATGCAGATGGCTTATTGAGGAATGCTCTTTGGATACACACCTATAAGGAAAGGAGGAAAGCAGGACTGACCAGAAGGAGAAGCTAACATGAAATGCATTTCAATGAGAACTCAGATGATACTACAAAGAGCTCTGGAGTTGGGATGGCCCTTCAGAATTGTCCCAAATTGAGAAGACAGGGCTGGGCTTTTGCATCCCTATGTCAGATAGTCATTGACCATAGCTGCTCCCAAGGGGGAATATAACCTGAATGAAGTTGTCCCCTATAGAGGCTGAGGGCAATCAAACGAAGGGTCATCTGTGAGTCAACAAGGGTTGGTATTTTCAGCCCCTGTGAATGGATACCTCAGCCCTGAAAAGGAGACCTGGATGGAGACCCTTAGGTTCTGCTATAGGATCACAGCACCTTCCCACTGGTACTGGTACAGCAGCTAATGCCTCCACCCACACTTCTGTACATCACCCACTCATTTGTCCCATCAGGGGCAAAGTCTGTCTCCTGATGGGATCCTGACTAACATATTTACAATACACACACACACACACACACACACATACTCATACTTAATGTGTAGTGAAACACATTACATCTCAGTCAGTTATTGCGTATTTTTTTGCTTTTTTAAGATTTTATTTATTTATTTGACAGAGAAAGAGAGAGAGAGCACAAGCAAGGGAAGCAGCAGGCAGAGAGAGAGGGGGAAGCAGGCTCCCTGCTGAGCAGCGAGCCCAATGCAGGGCTCCATCCCAGAACCCTGAGATCATGACCCGAGCTGAAGGCAGACACTTAACCGACTGAGCCACTTAGGCACCCCAAGTTATTGTCTTTAATGGCTGCAGAACAACTCACTGTATCAATATAAATAATGTAGTTACCAAGTTCCTTTCTTAGACACTGAGGTGGTTTCTGGCTTTGTTCTTACAGACAATACTTCAATGAGCATTTATGTACATCTTTGTACACTTCTATAAGATGAAGATACATTTTAATTGTGAAATTGCTGGATCAAAGACATGCACATTTGTGATGAATGCTAACAAATTACCTGTGAACACCATGTTGAGTATGTGAGAGAGGCTACCTCCACACTTGCTGACTGGGTGCATGCTCCCTACTTTCAAAGCAGCCTGTTTGGTTCAAGTTCTCCCCAGCATGAACAGTCCTCTCATCTGTCTCTTCTGCCTTCCCCCAGCCCACCACACCCCACCACACACACACACGTACACATGCACACACACAGGCATGCACACATCTCTTTGTATACAAACTTACTGCCGGACTGGAGGAAGACCTCTCAGACCGTGTGTGGCTTCACCCCCTTATTTCCCTCACGGTCTTTCTGACTTTCCTTCACGTAGATGGTCTCATGATACTTGCCTCTGAGGGCTATAGTGGCAAGTTGATAAGTGGAAGATTGCAGATTTTCTATCCGTCCTCTCTCCCTCCTGAGTTCAGGATGTCCTTAATAATTCCATTAAGTGTCAAGAACCAGAAAACTAGAGGTTAACCTAGAAAAATGAATCCTATCATAGGTGAACGTACTTTACTGTGTAATCAGTAATCAGACCAGCGTCTTCCATTCTGCAAACATTCAGACACTAAGTATGTGTTTGCTGCTGAAAGATACTAGTAATCTGACCTTTACACCCCTTTAAAGCCATTACAACATCTCAAAGGAAGACCAATCAGATTTCAGACTAAATTCAGCTTCATCAATTTTGCCCCCTCAGCTCCAAATTCTCCCTCGAATGCCCTCCCGTCCAAGCATAACATATAGATACAGTTCATTTGTTAATTAGTATGTCAACTATACTCTCTAAAATTAGTTCTGGAACATTCTTGGAAATGGAAGAGAAGTTATATAATCTCAAGAACACAAAATGGAGGGACACCTGTCATTTCATCTAATGCCTTAATCTCTCGGTTTTAAAAGGAGCTACATTTGATTTTAATAGAAGTGGAGGTCATCCAGCATGATCTGATAGGCTTGTCACCTCCCATCACACTTTGAGGCACAACCTATGAAAAACAGACTGACTGAAAGGGCCCAGGAGAGGAGAGCAGAAGTTGCGCCACAGTCGACTTCCAGAAACTGAGGCAGGGCCAGGTGCCTCAGGCTGCAGAAGTACCATGTGAGGGCTCCATGCCATCCTGTCACCAGGAAGACATGACCCTGGGAAACAGAGCAGCTGCTGCTCTCTGGAGCCAAGTGCAGTAGGGCTGAGCTACCAGGAGAATCTGACTGAATGGGAGATAGGTGGTCAGAAGTTTTAGGTGCCCATCCCAGCTCTGTAGCCTAAAGCAGTTCCTTAGACGCTGGAATCCTCAGTTCTCTCCTCTATAAAATGGTGATAGAATCACTGCCTGGCCTACACCATGTGGCTTTTACGAGGATCAAAGGAGATATTGGATAAAAGGCACTTTGTAAGCCAAGCAGGGCTGAAGAATCAAAGGGGGTTATTATTCCCACCCTCCACCACCCCCCATAGCACCTGCCAGCCCGCAGGCCCAAGGGGAATGGCTTAACCCAGTGTGCTCAATGCAGTAGAGATAACTCCCATCGGAAATAAAGCTGGGGCTCACTGTGAGTCAGAGATCTCAAGCTCTTCTTCCAAGACCATGGATGAGCTTATAATCATCTGCCCACACTCTCGTGGGTCATCCTCAGAGGTGATTACTCCAGATTATCAAAGTCAGGAATTCATTTTTGGCCAGGAGACAAAGCAAACCAAACTGACCCTGTATTTAAACCTGACATAGAAACAGAAATAGTAATTTGGGGCTAATCAGCACAGTCCCAAGTCAGTCAACAAAGCTAATGACATTTTCATCACACAGAAGAGTAAAACTGCTTAGGAGTTGTTTGCATTCATGGTCCCCCATCACATTTCCCATTCCTTGTTGAACCCACTCTAACAAGACACTTGTTAGACAGCTCCTCCCTCCCACTTATCAAGCACCAGTTTGTCTCCACACTGGGGAATCCTCTCACCGGACCCACCTGTCAGATGGCACAGGGGACTCTCCCCTCTTCCCTGAATCACCTTCTCCCCTGGGCTTCGGGGACGCCATTCTTTGTCCTCCTATTTATCCATTTGCTTGTGCCTTTTTGGCCTCCTTTGCTGGTTCCATCTTATCTTCCAGATTCCTAAATGACTAAATGCCCAGACTCAGTCCCTGCCCCTCTTCTCTATGGACAATCACTTCCTAGTGGTCTCCCCAGACTTGAGGCTTCACTTTCTCTGACGAATCCCGAGTACGTGCACAGAACTCTGACTTCACTCCTGTGAATCCATTGTCTGCTCCATATCTCTACCTGGACATTGAATAGATATTCAAACTTAACACACCTATAGCAGAACTTCTACCTTACAACCTGCAAAATTTCTCTCATCTCAGCAAATGGCAAATCCATCCTTTCAGCAACTGAAGCCAAAAGCTTTGGAATCACCCTCGCTGCTCTCTTTAATATCCCATGTCAACCGTGTCAACGGATCTTCCTGGCTCGACCTTCAAAGTATATCCAGAATCTGGTTACGTGTCATCACCCCTGATCAGTTCCAATTCACCCTCATTTTCCAACTAAATTACTACAATAGCATCCTGCCTTGTCTCTCTACTTTTCCCCCTAGTCTTCTATAGTCCATTCTCAATACAAAACCTGGAATAATCTTCTTAAAACACTAGTCAGATCTTCTTCCCTCCCTCCCTCCCTCCTTTCCTTCGTTCCTTCCTTCTTTCCTACTTTCTTTCCTTCCTCCCTCACTTGGCCTCTCTCCCTCCTCCCCCTCATCACTAGGTGCTGTCAGCCTCATTTAGAGGAAAAGCCAACATCCTTACAATGGCATATAAAGCCCCATACATAAGCCTATAAACCCCTTCACTCTCTGATCTTATGTCCTCATCATTCTCTCCACTCCACCCACCAATGCCAAGCACAGTCCTGCCTAAGGGCCTTGGCACTTGGTTCCCCCACTTTCTTGTTTGCACCATGCCTCTACTCACAAGTCACTCCACCAGTGAAAGCTTTCCCAACAATCATAGTTTAAAAACTCCTCGTACCCTGGCACTCACATCCCTCTTACCTGCCTTTCTTCTACTGTATGTGTTTGTGTGTGTGTGTGTGTGTGTGTGTATACACACACGTACATGTGCACACATACACATGCATGCACACACGCATGTTCGTGTGTATATATGCGTGCCTATACATGCACACATACACGTGTACACACATAATAGACATATACACATATGCACATACATACACACAGTATATTTGCTGTTGTCTCTCATCCTTACTTAAAATCTAAGCTTCTACAGGATACTATGTGCCTGGCAGATAGTTGACATCTTGTTATTTTTATAATAAATAAGATATAAGTATATTTAAACATTCAACTTTCAAAATAAAAATATTACTAGCATTTCACATGACTTCTCAGCATAAGAGTCATGATTTTTAAGTTATATTCCATATAGTTATCTAGGTTTCAGATGGAGAGACAGAGAGCATCTCTGCTTTCATAGTATGGACTTGATATATGTGAGCAATGCAGTTTCAACGTTCTATCTCACAGGAGTTTATGCGACATCACAAACTTAAAAGGCTTTATCAAAAATTCCCAAGACATGAACAGATGTTTTTCCTCAATATTTCCTTTTAGAAACTCACATGAGAGAGCTGATTAAAAAGATAAAGTATTGGGGCTCCTGGGTTGCTCGGTTGGTTAAGTGTCTGCCTTTGGCTCAGGTCATAATCCCAGTGACCTGGGATCCAGCCCAGAAATGGGCTCTGCGCTCAGTGGGGAATCTGCTTCTCCCTCGGCCCCTCCCCCTACTCGTGCATGCGCACATAGGCGTGCGCACGTTTTCTCTCTCTCTTTCTCAAATAAATAAATAAAATCTTTTTTTTTAAAAGCAGGTAATACAAGTTTAAAAACATGCACGTAGCTCGTATCTAAAATATATAAATTTGTATTTAAAATCAGTAAGAAAACATTCAATAAAAAATCTGTCAAACACAAAAAGATTTCAACAGGATAAAACAGATCAAAAACCACAACGAAAAATGACAAACTGGGAAAAATCACTTTAAACTTATAGTACAAGGGGCAGATACCCCTAATATATAAAGAGTTTCTAAAAAATAGAGAATAAAAACACCATTAACCCTAGAGAAAAAGAGTTTACAAAGAATTAAATTCAAATGTCCCCTAAATATATGAAAAGATGCTTAAGCTCACACATAGTAGGAGAATGCAAATTAGAACTGCACAAATAAGCCTCAGTGAGTAGCAAGTAGGTGACTTAATCACACAGAGAGGAACTATTTCCATGGGCTAAAATACAATAATCTGAGTGCACATCCTGATAAGTGACCTTCAGATGAGAAGAACTGCAAAGTTGTGTTTCAGTAAACGTATTACCAGTAATAATAGTAATATCATTATTTTGAAAATATTAAACACAGGGCATGATAGAGCAAATGCGGTCATTAGCAAATCAGGATTTCCAACATCAAAGAAAAAAGTTTAAATATAAAATCAATGAAGTTAGGTTAAAAAATGTGATCCTCAATTTAAATTAGAATTATCAATATTAGCACATGATGCATTTTCTGTTGAAAAAATAAAAATATCTGTGTGGGTTTTTTTTAAAGATTTTATTTATTTCTTTGAGAGAGAGAAAGATCACATGTAGGCAAAGAGACAGGCAGAGAGAGGGGGAAGCAGGCACCCTGCTGAGCAGAGAGCCAGATTTGGCAGGGGCGGGGGGGGGGGGGGGTGCTGGATCCCAGGACCCTGAGATCATGACCTGAGCCAAAGGCAGAGGCTTAACCTGCTGAGCCACCCAGGCGCCCCTAAAAGTATCTGTTTTATAGAAACAATCCCAAGTGCCCAGATTGTGGTCTAAAAACCATCCCCTTGTGCTTCTTGGAGGAATAGTCAGTTCCAGATCTGGGGCAGAGAATGTACAAAATGAGTCAGGCTAAAACTTTTTGTCATAAGAAGAAGTAAAGAAACTAGCAAAGACTATGAACTTGTATCATTAGTACTTAAGAGTCAACTTGATGGAAAAATTTGGGCATCAGAAAATACCTGTAAATGCTGAAACCACCCCCTCCATGCCCCCAGCTTAAAATCCATGATTTCATGATATCTTCTCCAGAGGCCGGGGGTGGGGGAGGGTGGGGGAGGGTGGGGGGGGGGGACGACGGCGACTCATTGGTGACATCTGGAGGATGCCAGAAAAACCAACTTTTTTTCTGAAACTGATAAAGAATTAAATAAGAAAATAAGTGTCTTGCTTTTCTGTTCCTTGGGGGAAAGTGATAGTTGACAAAAGGAAATTTCTCTTTAAAGAAGTATGTCTATATGAAGGAATGATAGAATTAGAATATCACCATTTTGCACCCTCTAATGTAATAATGAGCATAGGTAATGCTAATAACTAGCTACAAAAAACATCAGGTGAAGAAAATATTATGGGGAAGTTTATAATGGATAATCATACTGGACCTACTCTTCAATCTTAACACAAAAAAAAATCAGACAACCAAACATTTAATGCATCTTGACGGAAGTACACACAACCAATGAATTTTTTCTTACCAAAACAATCACACCTGAATGTGATCAAGCTCTAGGTATAACTATGTGTTTCCAGGTAATACAGGGTACAAAGGAATATATTAAATAATACCAGGGAGTTACAATCAGCAAGAGAGGATATAGGATACAAATCTGATTTCTTTAACAAATAAATCAAAGGAAATCCTAAAAGAGAATTGAGATTCCTATCAACCAAATATAATGCATGTAAGAATTTTAAAATATATTTTTGGATAGCAATATCTACAATTGCACTGTCCAATAAGTATACAATGGGAACCATATGTAGAACCTTAAATTTTCTCATAACCACATTAAAAAAGAAAAAGAAAGAGAAGTTAATTTTAATAATATATTTGATCTAATATATCCATAGTATCTTCTAATCATTAAATGATCATGAAGTATATGATCAATATTTAAAATTATTCAGTTATTTTACTTTTTGTACTAAGCCTTTGAAATCCAGTGTATTGTACATTTTATACTTAAAATACAGCTCAATTCAGATTAGTCACATTTCAAGTGCTCAATAGCTACAATTTCTAGTGCCTACCCTGTTGGGGGTCAATAAAAAAGAACGTTTCTGCTAAAAATAAAGTTCTGCTTACATATTAAATGCCTGTTTTCAAGGGGCAGGAGTGATGTCATGAATTTCTAGATATAAATAATGATGCAGGAGAGTTCTGTTCTGAACCTGTCTCCTTCCGGCCCACAGTGTTTTCTTCTGTGAAGTCATGGGGTTGGATCAGATCATTTCCATATGCACATTCACTTCTCCATCTCCATAAAGAGGCAGGATCTGGGCCTGTGTCTGAGACACTGGCTGGGTGACTTTGAGCACATTGCATGGCTCATTTGAGTGTTTGGTCTCTTCATCTGTCCCATGGTGATGGTGGCTCCCTCCGCAAAAGCACCGTCCACCTAGACTGCCTTCTGAGCAGTAAAACAGCAATCGAGGGAGCAGGTATTGCCCAGAGGCTTTGACCGGTAGCACTAAGCTGTAACCCAATCAAAGACAGTAACACACTGGGGAGAGAACAGGGGTTGGTCAGCCGTAATCCATTTACAAGAGGACTGTCATGGAGGTAAATACTGTCTGTGCCCAAGTCCGCACTGTCTAGAGGCAATTCCTTAGAGTGGCAAAGTTTGAACCAGGCTATCTTCTCAAATGCTATTACACACACATTACTCAGTGAACTAACATGGTGCCAATCCCAGGAACCTCAAACACTTTCCAATTAGTGGTATTTGGCTTTGTGTTGGACTTAGCTACAGTTTGGAAAGGAAGACTACCAGACGAGCTGGCAGGTCCAGTCCTCTTGGCTGTTTTATTGCCCATACAAATCAGTATTTGCATTTTGGCTCCTATATCCATTCTTTTGGGAATTTTAGCATGAGTCAGAGGTGACAACTCCACTGGGACAATGCTAAGGGGCCATGCCAGCTCCAGAGCTTCCCATAGGAGCTGAGGTTTATGTTGGAACCAGCTCTGGAGCCCAGACAAGCCTCCCAGAGCCAGACTCAGCTGTGAGCTCTCAGCAGCCAATCCCAATCCCCAGGGGAATGAGAGTGCTCAGGTCCTGAAGGGTGTCTGGGTGGCACACTACAGCATCTACTATGATAGCAACCATATATGCATACGTTTCCCTCCCCCTAGGACAATCTTAGAGAGAGAAATGGCCTTAAAGCACAATTACTAGTTAGAATACTATGGGATCTAATTTTTGCTTTAAAACTCTTTGTCAACACAGGGACCCCATTTGTCTTGCTTATCGCCATCACCTCAATGCCAGGATACCTGCCACATGGTGTGTGCTACATAAAAATTAGTTGAGTGAATACATAAATTAACAAGAAAATTCTTAAAAGTAGGTTCTGAATTTATACTTAATTGGATATCAGTTGGTCCTACTGAACCATGAACTTCTCAGAGCAAGAGCCTTTCTTATTTGTTCTTGTATTTCTAGAATCTAGGACAGCCCCTGAGAGTGATACACCCCCCCACCCCCCCGCCACCATACCCCCACTAAGCAAACATTGTTTGCAGAATAGTTTGATTACATGCCCACATCATAACAGCAGTGTGGTAAGAATCTAATCTACCATATACATTGTATATCCAAATTTTACTATATACTTCCTACTTTTTTATAATACTGGGATTCACTTTATGGGAGCAGAGGTTAAAAATAATCTCTATTTTTTTTTAAGAAACTACTACACACTGGACATTTTGCAACTACTATTTCTAAATCTTCCAACAATACAGGTCACTAATAACAAAAATGAAGCTAAGAAAGTTTAACAAATGAAACTAAGTTTACTCACCTAGTAAGATGGTAGTTGGAGGAACCAGAGGGTCAAGCCTGCTCTGTTGGACTCCAGATGCCATGCTTTCTCCTGTATTCTGGTCTGTTTTCTTGTTAACATCTATCCCCAGTGTTCAACTTACCAGGCCCCAGGTAGTTACAACAGCCCTTAGTGCTCCATGGACTTCCTGGGGCACGTTCCTATTCATAGAACTGTCCTGGCTAACTATTCGCTGAGCTGCCGTCTCCTCCACTGAGAGCCCCCACCCTTCCCAAAGATTTCTTGAGGAGGGGTGGGAGAAGGGAGAAAATTCCCCTAAGGCAAAGCCAATAATCCACAAAGGAAGTTTACCTCTAACTTCCTCAAGAAGTCCAGCTAAGAGGAGACTTCCTGTTGCCTAAAAACAACCTGGGGATTTTCAATTTTCAGGTCTTTCTGGAAAGACCAGGATGCCTCAGGTCCTGAAAAAAGGTTTTCCTCTGAGATATTTCATAACTGTCGCCTCAGTGGACTTAGGCTAAGGTAATGAGGAGAATCCCTGTCTTGAACACCCACAGCTTTACAGCTCTCTCTCTTTCTCTCTCTCTCTCTCTCTCTCTCTCTCACACACACACACACACACACAACACACTTACTCTCAGATTTCTTTACAACATCGATTCCCAGTTCCATCAGAGCTGCCAGCCAAGGATCCTTGATGCTTCTGTTGAACCCTTTCCTTGGTTCACACCACTTCCCAGGGCTTTAAGAACAAAGCACAGAGACAGCTCTTATCCCAGCTCATGCCTCTCTGCTAGTGACAGCTAAAATGCCACATGGAGGAAGGTCCTGAGTCAGTCTCATAAAATGCCACTTGGAAGTCATAGCTGTTTTCAATCTTAAGCAAAGGGGGGTCCTCATATATTATCCCATTTTATCAGACAAACTGCCACTCTATAGTTGCATCCAGAAACCTTAGCTCATTCTGTCTCTGTGTGTAGCATGGCAGTCTCCTTGACTTCAACTGATTTCTCCATCAGTCCTTGTTCACACTTGACCGTCAGAGAGAACTTCCTTCAAGACATGATCCTGCCCAGGAGTTCTCAAAATGGCACCCTTCCAGCAACCATGAACACTATATGAAACTGGACAGTTGAGCCCGGCCCCTCATCTTTTAGTGGTTAATATAACCAGTTCCATCTGTTCTTCTTTGTTGTGATGTCCTAGGGTCCTTTGGGCTACACTTAGAAATGCCCTATTAAAGCTGTAGATATTGAGGGTCTTTCAGATGTAAGCTGGAGGAATAACAGCTTGTATTATCACATTAGGCATTTTCCAGGAAGGAAAAACATGCATGTCTCCATGGGTTTGTAAGTTTAAGGTGACCTACTTGACCACAATTAATTATTTGTTATAGAAAATATGCTGTTGGGGCACCTGAGTGGCTCAGTCGATTAAGTGTCCAACTCTCAGATTTTGGCTCAGGTGGTAAGTCAGAGTCATGAGAAGGAGCCCCACACCGGGCTCCATGCTGGGCTGAATGTGGAGCCTGATGGAGATTCTCTCTCTCTCTCTCCCACGTCCTCTGTCCCTCCCCCGCCTTAAAAAATTTGCTTTAAAAAAAAAGAAAGAAAATGTGCTGTTTACCAATGTTTGTAGACTATCACTTAGAAAAATTTATTAAATTCTAAATATATATTATAAATATATATTTTTTTTATTTTTGCAAAGAGAGAAAAAAAGTAAATGACTCTTTAGGACAAAGAATGCATATAGAAAGAAGGAACTAATGTGACAAACCTGCTAGGAATAGACTCCCAGAAGACCTGGCAAGGAATTACCCTCCCCCAAGAGTAAATCTGAAAGAGGTTGGGGGAAGGCAGAGGGAGGTGAGAGCCCTGAGCTGAAGCCAGTTAGTGTTCAATACACAAATGCGAGCATTTCGCTTTCTGCCGAATTTCAGGCCGGCCTTCCAAACAGCTCAGATGATGAGTTCTTAAGGAAATAAATAAAAGTTCAAATTCCCATAGCAATTCAATTTACAAAGTGAATTCTATTTGATTTGTGGAGGAACAGCTTGTGTTTTGTTTTGTGTCAGAGCCTCTGAATGGCAATTCCAGAAAAAATGTGCTGAGTCATGAATCCCTAAGGGTAAAAGATTTTGACAAGAACATGCGTGGGGAAGGGCAATATTGTGAGAGCTATTACCAGTTAGGGATAACAGAAGGCTCATTCTTCTACCAAATGAGGCCCTAGGAGACAAGCATTTACCCCACACCTGTGCCCAGGAACATTTGACACCTCCAGCAGATACTGAGAGGCCACACACTAAGGAATACAGATAGCAACAAAAATAATAATAGCTAATATTTACCAAACAGGTGCCAGGAATGTACATGGGTAATGTTATTCAATTCCCCTAACAGCCCTAGGACATGGCCCATAGATAAGGAAACTGAGGCTTTGAGAGGTTAAATGATAACGTTCACAAATCACCTAGCGCAGGACCTGGGCTGGGATTAGAACCCAGAAACCATAACCTTAACAAATATGTGTCCTGCATCTCTGAATATTATCCATGTACTCATACATCTCTGATCATTTTAACTGATTGTAGTTAAACTCTTGACTCAAAGAGGCATTTTATTAACTGCCATCCTTCAGCCACAATTGACTGCAGACCAAAAGGTCCTAAGATCGTTATTAATGAGGGAAAAATTGTATGGCCCTGCTCGTGTAAACTGTGTACTTGATGTGTTTAAAATAATACTTCTAAGTAAGAGAAAAAAATGAGGCATTCTTTCCTTCAAAGGGGGGCTTTCCTTTATTTCCCAGAACATTTCAAGTTAAGATAATCCCAGATTGATTGCTAGAAGTGGAGGCTTTCTGAGGTCAGTGGACTTTTCCAGCCAGCAGGACACAGCTGACAGCCCCCAAGGTCATGACCTCCCGAAGCGTCAACGCCTGGTTCCTGGGAACGGTTCCTCATGGGGCTTTGAAAAGTTGGTGGCTGAAACTTCTCTCTTGATGACATGGTCACCCTAGAAAAAATTGGATAGGCGACTGGCTCCCGGGAGGCTTCTCAGAGACAGTGAGGCAGAGGCTGAAAGGAGGAGGAGTTCTGCAACGTCCCCAGTACAGCTCCAGGCACTTGGAAGTTTAAAAAATACCATTTGAGTCACAAAAGAAAGATCATATTCTAATCAATGTAATTTCACTGTGTTTTTTTCTTCTTCTTTTTTTCATTAAGTGTGTTTTTAAATGTTAATTCTTGGGGCGCCTGGCAGGCTCAGTCCAAAGATCCCAAGGTTATGAGTTCAGCCCCTAACACAAACAGATACTTCAACTTTTAAAAAAATGCTAATTCGGGGCACTTGGGTG
Source organism: Enhydra lutris kenyoni (assembly GCF_002288905.1). Classification (NCBI taxonomy): domain Eukaryota; kingdom Metazoa; phylum Chordata; class Mammalia; order Carnivora; family Mustelidae; genus Enhydra; species Enhydra lutris. The sequence goes on from NW_019154096.1 coordinate 14,755,055, forward strand.
GCTCAGTGTGTTGGGCCTCTGCCTCCGGCTCAGGTCATGATCTCAGGATCCTGGGATGGAGTCCCGAGTCCGGCTCTCTGCTCAGCGGGGAGCCTGCTTCCTCCTCCTCTCTCTCGCTCTGCCTGCCTCTCTGCCTACTTGTGATCTCTCTCTGTCAAATGAATAAATAAATTCTTTTTAAAAAATAAATAAATTAATTAATTAAAAATGCTAATTCTTAGGAAATGGGCAAATCTTGAATAATTATTCACATAAACATGACTTTACTATTCACTAAAGGATTGGCTTTATAGTAACCCTCCCACTGAAGTCCCATTTCCTAGTGTGTTGGAAATCAGAGGGTTTAGTGGAAACTTTCTTCATTTTGCTTTTGGAAGCTACTTATACATGTTGTCCATATCATGATAATTATGTTTTGTAGCATATGATGAAGACTATAAAATCCCCACCTCACAAGGCTATAATGAAAGATAAATAATATAATGTGCCTAGAACTTATTAAGAAATCCATTAATGATTGCCAAGATCATTATTAAGAATCTCGAAGAGAAATCTATCCCCTTTTCCTCAAAAGGATTCTGTAGTATTGTCATGTTAGCTTTCTGGAAGGCAATGGTCAAAATAGTTTAGCAGATTGACTTGAAAATGTTGAGGCCCAATCACCCAATTCTGGGGTCTGAAGTGAACATGTGGTAATTAATTTTTCTACATTCAGTGAAATGTCACTGCAATTTGGGGGAGGAGGATGGCCAAGAAGAGAAAAAGCAACCAAACCAATGCAAAACAAGCCAAAAAAATATTTTATTTTAACATAAAATTCATTCCCTAGACAATGGAAAATGCACACACTGGATGACATTAGTAGACAAAGGGAAGATGCATTTGGACAATTATCAACACTGATGAATGCGAGGATGTCATGAAAGTTAAATTTTTTCAGGTTATAGGATTTCCTGAATGCAGTGTTGGCAAAGAGGAACTTTCAACACTAAAACGTTCAGTTTAACTTTTTAAAATGTCACTTGTTTTATTTACTAACCTTGACAGTGACTAAAGAATGAGGTACAGAAAACTTTCCAGAAGTTTGAGTATGGAGTAGAAGTCCAAAGGCACTTTGGAGCCCCATTATTGCATTATTGAGTAGGATTAACTCAGTTATGAAATTCCCCCACACTCCAGGTTTACTGCATAGAAAAGTACTATTTACCTACCTCTCTGAGGTGTGGTGGGGCTTCATGATTATAAAGTGCTTTAGGCGCCTTCCAAGAAAGGCAACATAGAAGTATAAAATCTTACATATTTCAAAAGAAATGAAAAGACAATTTTGGCAAATAGGAAGAGTCCTATTTAAAGAACCACAGTTGGCTATTTCTAAAAATCCCTCACCTCAATGGTTTATTGCTTTTTTGTGTTTTATTTAAGAGAATGACTCTTTCTCTATTGCCAGTCTTATAACAGCCATTGTCGACCCGGCTGTGTTGTAAGAATTCCTTGAAGAGTTCACTACAAATATTGATGCTTGGCCCACAGCCTAGACCTACAGAATTAAAATCTCTAAGAGTAGTTCTCAGGTAACTATATTTTTTTAAACCATCTAGAGGATTCCAACTTATAGCAAGTTTAAAAAATATATTTCTTTAGAAAAATGTCCATTTATTAAACATTGATTTTCTTCCAAAAAGTTTTTATAAGATTGAATAACGTTGGATCAGGGTATCAATTTCTTACTGCCTTTTTCTCTTCCCATATCCCACACAGACTTGGAGTACACACACACACACACACACACACACACACACACACACACACACACGTTTTAGTTCTGGCCTTGAATTAAAATTTGATAGTGGTAAAATCTGATAGTGGCAAGTAAATGCTTCGTTGAGAAGTTATGCAAGGATTTGCAGTTCATTCCCACTGTGCCCGAAGCAAATGGATGTTCCCCCTTTGCCAGAACGGAATGGTTTATGCATTTCCAATTTGCAAACAGGTAAAATGAGCACTTCCTGGGAAACACTTCCTGGGAAACATTCGTCGCGTGGATGCTGACAGAGAAGAGTGAGCATGGTTCTGGCAGCCAACCATGACACAAGGCTGTGGGGAGGGTCCCTGTTTGGAGACTGCCTGCCTCTCAGGAAACACCTTAGGAATTGAAACGATTTAAGCGATTTAAGCGCAGTGGGTCCAAACAGGGGATGCCGCCTCGAGGTAAATAAAATCAAACAGTGAAAACTAGTGACTATAATTTAAAATATCTTTGGAAAAAAAAAAAAAGATCGGCTTGCTCCACCACAATTCTTAATGCCATTGAAGTAACTGTTTTCATGTCCTAGCCGGTGTAACGTAGAGAGGAGAGTGATTTAGTCCCTAATGGCCTTCACATAGATCTCATCACGCTGCCTGCATCAGGTTTAAAACAGAAGAGCCCCCTCTGGATTCCTTGCAGGGGAACTAATGTAGCCTACAGAGAAACTATATTTCTTTACGCAGAGAAAGCCTTCCGAGGCAGGCCCAAATTTTTACAACATCAAGAATCCATGAGTCATAGTAAAACAGAATAGTCCCACTTCTTGCAAAAAGAAAAAAAGGGAAAAAATATATACAAGAGATAGAAGCTACATATACAGTACATAGAGAACGGGATTTGTTAAAAAAAAAATTTTTTTTTTTTCATTCAGAGTCAGCCACAGTGAAATCTTGCTATGAGAAAAGTCTGTAGTGCCTTCCAGCATTCCTCTAAACATTAGAGGTAACTTTGTACAGAAAGGTTGTTGGAGCCGGCTTGGGCAACAGTTTGTTGAACGTGTCCCAGGAGGGCAGGGCGGCCAGCAGCAGGACGCAGCCTCCCAGCAGGACGCAGAAGCCACTGAAATAAAATGCAGTGTCATAGGTCTGGGTCCAGTCATAAAACCAACCTGAAAAGAGAGTAAGAAAAAAGTGAATTGGATAGAAAGCGTATGAAGAGGAAGCCTCTTCCTCCACTAATTTCATCAGTCTTAGCTACAGTCTTAGCTACGCGGTAAGGACCAGGTTACATAGTACCCCATGTACTTTCTAATGGACTATTAGGAGTTAGCAGAGAAGAACCTCCCGAAAACTTTGGACAAGGATAAACAGGTATGTTGAGTTTCTCCCAAATAAAAAAAAGGAACGCAAATCCCTGAGCAAGTATGCTGACCTTTTCAACTTTATCAAAGTGATGATGAATAAATCATTACCATGAGACAACTATGCAGGTTTATTTTGTGCTAATCTGTGCTACTCTTACAATCTGGATTTCTATATCCAGGGATATTACAAAGAAGAGCAGTGAAACAGGTTGACTTTAAGAAATATCTTACCAACAATTGGTGGTCCAAGGCTATTTCCGAGTCCAGCAAAGAACATTAATATCCCATAGGCATGGGCTAATTTTTCAATTCCCACAGTCTTTGTGGTCACATATGGGAAGATGGACCAATTACCAGTCAGAAACCCTAGAATCCCAGAAAGTATTGCCAATGTGACATAACTTTTGGCAAATGGAATTGCACACAAGGCCAGGCCCATGCTTATTAAGGTAGCTACGTAAAGATATAAGGTATTAATCCACTTGAAGTCAGCTAGTATCCCCAAGAGGAGTTTACCCACTGCTGTCATAATGCCAATAATGGAAATAAGAGGCATAATAAGCTCTTCTTCTTTCACATTTGAACTTCTTGCCACATCTTCCATAAGCAATGAAGGTGGGAATCCTCCGATGTCAAAAAGAAAGATAGCAATGAAGAGCGCTGAAAATACTTTGTTTTTAAAAAGAGCCACAGTTTCTCCGCAGTAGTTTTTATATAATTGCCACTTCCTCTTGGCAAGCTGTTTGCAAAAGTATGTCTGTTCTGCAACTTTCTTTTTGTACGACTCGGCCTCTTTTGTATGCGCCCCTGTTGTTGGGTTTTTATGAAGTAGGCTCTCCTGCTTCTGGCCACCACTGGCTAAGGCGCTCTTGCAAGTTTCCTCAGCACCGTAGCTCCTTCCAGGAATGTTTGTGTTTTCTTCCAGGTCCTTTTCTTTCTCGCTGTAAATGGAGTATTGATCTGGTACACTTTCCAGAGCTGTTTTTTCAGGCAAAGGGCAATCAGAGGACTGGAGGGGTCTCATCAGGCTGCCGCAGGCTAATATATTTAAAGCTAAGGCACCCACAATCAGCAGGCATCCATCCAGCCCATAGAACTCAATCAGCAACCTCTGCAGAGCAGCATATATAAAAAGTCCGACACTTGAACCTAAAAAGGAAATGGGAGCTATTCAGTCTTAATCTCTTACAATTTGAGACTCTCAGAACAACCATTATTAATACTGGCCAAATAAGAGTAGTAAAGGGAGAAGCACGGTTATATTCCAATAAACCTTTATCTATGGACACTGAAATTTTAATTGCACATAATTTTCACATGCCCTGAAATATCCTTATTCTGATTTTTTTATTAACCAAAAAAATGTAAAAATCATTCTTCGCCCATGAGCTCTCCAAAAAGAGGCAGAAGACCAGCTCTGGACTGTGGACATTCGTTACGAACCCCTGTGCACCACGGGACAAGATCGCTTCCCTCAAATATTTGTTTCATGCACACCATGTTCCTTTTTGTTGATGAGGTCACAATATTTCACATACTTTTATTTTTGGTTTCTTTTCGATGTTTAAAAACTTCTGCTGTGATTTCTGCTTTGCTTGTCCTCTTTCACTGCATGTGGATGCTGTAGGTTGAATGTCCTTGTCCCCACCCCAGTTCATATGTTGAAATCCTAACCTCCAACATGGTGGTATTAGGAAGTGGGGCCTTTGGGAGGTGATGAGGTCATGAACCCATGGAGCACTCATGAGCGGGATTAGCACCCACAGCAAAGAGACCTCTGAGAGACCACCTCCCCTTCCACCATGTGGAGAAACAGCAAGAAAATGGCACTCTGCAGCCTGGAAGAGGTCTGTCACCAGAACCCCACCATGCTGGTATCCTGATGTCAGATTTCCAGCCTCCAGAATAGAGAAATACATTTGTGTTTTAGTCCATGGGACTTGTTATCACACTAAGTAGATCCATGATTTCTCCCTAATTTTGTCTCACTGAGCTCCCTGTGACTTGAAACTAAAAACTCCTTAATTCTGCCAATTTAGGTGTCCAGAGTTGATCCACTTTTACTTCAGTGTTCCATGGCCCAAGCCCTTAGGCCTTCCATTCTAGACTGAGTGAGAACATACAGCATATAATTTCTGCCATGGTCGGCACACATAAATTTGGACATTAAGGGAAACCTAGGTCATAATTATAAGACTCCATGCGTTAGAGCCCTTGCTGTGTATCTTACACGGATGCTCCTTTAATATTCCCAATAACTTGATGTGATGAGTACTATTATTCCCATTTTACAGTTCAGAAAACTGAGCTTAACTCAACAGTTAACTGGACAGAATGGTTAGATAACTTGTCTGTCACCAGACAGCAAATGAATGACACAGGCAGGATTCAAAACCGGGTGGTCTGGGTCCGGGGTCTGTGCTCGTTGCTACACTCTAATGCCCCTACAAAAACAGACAGCAGATAAGCCCTATTGTCCTTCAGGCTCATGCCTGCCCTCACACTCCCTCCCACCCCTGTGCAACAGCCTGTAAGGTTCTTTGAACTGCATTCCAACTGCTTTGGGTTCTCCGTCTTCTGTTTTTGCTATTTCTTCTCCCAGTTGTGCCTTAACCTTAACTGTGTCCTCAGACTCTGGCCCTGTCTCCTCTCAGACCATGATTCACATTTCTCACCTGGCAATGCTTCCTTTAACCACCTTCAGTAAATATCCCGCTCCATTTAATTCAATCTGGAATCACTTTGTTGCCACTAGGTTAGCCTCAGGAATAAAACATTCGTTTGGATTCTGTTGCCAGAAAGATCATTGAACTTACTCGGTTTCTCTGGAAATGTGACCTTCCAGGACTACGTGCTCATTAGCGAATAAGTAGCATATGTAAATGTACAACTTTTACCAAACTTGGCAGCTCTGTCTCCAAAGCAGACTCATAAAGTTTTTGGCCACAGAAAATTTGGTAAGTTCCCTAAACACTGTAGGAAAAAGTCCATCTGAAAAGTACAACATGACTTTAAAGCATCAGAGGAACTCCGGAAGGCTGTTATATTTACATCCCCCCCCTGCCCCCCAGTGATTATCTCTTGATTATTAAAGAACAAGAGTCAACAGCCTGTCCTGAGGATATGCACATGGCCAGGGAGATGCACTCATTAATCAGAACTCTTGAAAAAACTGTACACTCTGCAGTAAGTGGAGATGGCAAGATGGCGGCATCAGGCTTCCTGACAGAGCCCGGGGGTCTCCACTTTTCCTGGCAATTCTCCTACCCCTCTCAGACAGAAGGGGCCTCACCTAAGTGCTCTCTGCTTCTCTGAGTAAAGCTCTCACCAGCTTGTGTCTCTCAGTTGACTAAGCCCATCAGCTTTTCTTTCCTTCATTATATTGGTCATCAAGTTCCCCAGATTTTTGTATATGTATCCTAGGATTTTCTGGAAGCTGTACACTTATTTACAGTTGAAAATAACATTTCCTTCTTGGACTAGAGTTAAAAAATGGTGCTCCCTAAGGGGGAGCTGGGAAGGGGCTGGTTAAACATCTGTGTTTGGTAACTTTTGACTTTGATTAGAAGGATGGATGGTGATAATGCTATATTTATTTTGAAAACGTACCTGTTGAAATCAGGCCAAGGGCAAGGCCTCGATGGCTGTCAAAATACTGGCATGTAATGGTCACTGTTGCCGTGTATAATAATCCACATCCGAGTCCTAAACATAAGAAGACATTGCATAAATTCAGATGGACTACGGTTCTTCAATGAAAAAACAAAAACCGAGAAGAGTAATTAAGTATGTCCTGTAGGTTGTTCTGTTTGTGACTGGCTAAAACTCTTCGGAGCATGGACTCCCAGATCCTTTACACTTAATGAATATATTTGGGTAGGCTCAGTTCTCACTCCACACCCATCGTAAGGTTGGGTTCAAATTAAAAAAATAAATAAAAAGTCCAATTGCTAAAGCATGAATGAATAATGCAAATTTAAATCAAGACATTATGGGCAGAGAGAGAAAATGGTTACATTACCAAATAATAAAATTTTATCCAACATGCCCCTTCTATCTCTCTTCCAAGTCCTCGCCCTGAGCTCAGCATCCCTTCCTCCTCAAAGAGCTCTAAACAATTTAAGAAATTTCCCTTCACTGGTCCAAGCTATTTTAGGAGGGCTATAATTTGCACACCCCAGTCTACAAAACAAAGGCCCCCCTGCAGGTCCTCTGGGGTTCTCAGATCATCCCAACACAGTTGTGTGAGTTTTTTCCTTTCAGAGATGCAAACTACCTTATTTAGGAGTAAAATGTCTTTAGTTTAAGATATCTTTGAAAAAAAAAAGGAAGCAAATAAAATAAAATATTAACAACTGTCAAATTTAAGTGGAGCATACAGTTGCTATATGATTCTCTACTTTTCTGTAGATTTGAAATTCTTTTATAATTAAAAAGAAAATACCTTACCAAATTTCCCTTTCTTGAGATCAAAGGACAATACTTATCTCTAGATCTTCTCCAAGGCTTTTATTTATTAACTTCATCTTTTCTTCCCTATTTAGCACCTGATAAACCCAGTTTGTCTTTCATAAAATTTTCCTCTGGCTTCTAACTTATGACTTTTTGCCTTTCTTCCACAACATTATCTGCTCTTGGGGATCATTCTATAAAAAACACATAAGCCATAGTTTAAAAACTGGATTTTAACCATTGCCCATTTAATGAGTTAGATCATTTTCAGTACTTTTAATTGGTACCTAAACTATGATTAGAAAGAATACATGGGCTTTGCAAATATACTCTATGTTTTAGGAAATTAAGACTTTAAACAATCTAAGACCTTGAGGATCGTCTGGGATTCCATAAAAAGTCTTCTTAAAGAAATGAGATAAACTAAAACAATTACACTTTAAGTAAACTTTTTATAACAAAGTGCCCTTTTTATATGATTTAAGGGGAAAAATATCAACTAAAACATGAGTTGGATTGATTTACACAGTTACTACGTGTATATGGGACACTTTGCGATATGAAATAAAACTGATTCCAGACAACCAATTTCAAAACCAAAAAATATCACCCTTAACTGAAACTATATGTCAGAAAGCCTAGGGAGGGCGAATGAATTTACTTTTCTGTGATTTGCTTGTTAGGGCTCTGTCAAATGTTAGGCATTAGAGACAAGGGGAAAAAAAGACATTTCTGATTGCTAAATGTCAATGTCAGAAAAGTTGAAGCAGCAACTTTTAAACTTTTAGCCTGAAACAAAAAAAGCCGTTTTTAAAAATTATGTCACAGCCATGGGTTTCAGTTAAGTTTATTTCACTTTTTTTTTTAATGTCGCAGAAATTTGAAATGCTTTCTCCTTAAACTTTTCAAAAAGGTAGTATGATAGGGCACCTGGGTGGCTCAGTGGGTTAAAGCCTCTGCCTTCGGCTCAGGTCATGATCCCAGAGTTCTGAGATCGAGCCCCAAATGGGGCTCTCTGCTTGGTGGGGAGCCTTCTTCCCCTTCTCTCTCTCTCTGCCTACCTCTCAGCCTACTTGTGATCTCTGTCTGTCACATAAATAAATAAAATCTAAAATAAAATTGTTTAAAAAGTGCAGAACATGTCATTTGCAACGATGTAGATGGAGCTACAGAGTATTCTGCTAAGTGAAATAAGTCAGTCAGAGAAAGACAAATACCATATGATCCCTCTCATATGTGGAATTCAAGAAAGTAAACAGATGAACATATGGGAAGGGGTAAAAGAAAAAATGCAGAGAGGAAAACAAGCCATAAGAGACTCTTAACTCTGGAGAAAAAACTGAGGGTTGATGGAAGGATGTGGGTGCAGGATGGGCTAATGGGTGATTATTAAGGAGGGCACTTGTGATGAGCACTGGGTGTTGCGTAAGTGATGAATCACTGAAGAAATGAAAAAAAGAAAAAGAAAAATGCAGAATAAATAATTGGGCTTAATATAACAGAGTATGAAAAGTATGTTGATGTGGTACCAGGTTCCACATTACAATTAACGTTGAAAAACCATCCCTCATCAAGTTTTGATATAGTACCAAAGAAGAATATCTATAATTACCTGAAAAGGCTATTAAAAAATCCTCCCTTTTCTACGTACATCTTTGTATGTGACTAGATTTACTTCATACACTTCAATCAAAAAAACAGATTGCAACAGATTATGTATAGAGCCGATATGAGAATCCAGAAGTCTTCTAAGAAGCCAAACATTAAAAAGAGATTTGCAAAACTACAAAATAATGCAGCTCTTTTCACTAAATTCTGTCTTTCTTTTGAGAAAATAGGGGTATTTTTTCATAATAATTACATTATTTATGTTATCATGTACTGGATTTGTTATTCTCTTTAAATGAATTACTAACCACATATTTCAAATTCCTCAGCTTTTAATACAGTTAATTTTAACAGAATAAATATCTACAAGTATAATTTCAAAAGCTCCATGGGGTCCAACAAAAAGAATAAGACTAGAATGAGTGAAGACTATCTTAGGCATCCGCCTGCAGTATAATTTTTAAACTAAATACCTATATTAGCAATTCAAAGCACGAACATTACTGAAATATTATCATTTCCCTTTACTTAAGTAGGTAAAAACAAAATGTACTTACATGTTCTGACATTTCCTTTCCACACCTTATGTTCCATTTCACACACCTCTGGGCAAGATCACAACTTCCGAGGCCTCTTTTCCCTCATCTCCTCCCATCAAACCAGACCCGTGCTCTTTATCATACTCACTACCTAAGTTATCAGCCTTCCTCTGGGCCCCGCCACTGCCTCCATTCACCTCCTCATCTTTTCTGAGCTGAATCCTGGCTTCCTCATCACTATCTCAAACATCCAGTACTTTTTCCACCAATCTGTCTTCTTTTTTTTTTTTCTTTTTCCAACAATCTGTCTTCAAAGCTGCTGTTATACAATTATCATTACGTCACACTCCTACAGTCAAGTCTGTATAAAAACATTTTGTCGTCCTTTGGTGCATACCAGGCTTTGAGGTGCTTGCTCCTATCCACATGACTTCTGTAGTCCTTAAACAAGTATCTGTAAGAACACTCTTATCCACCCTCTATCACACCTCTGAGCATTTGCACTCCTGTAGCTTCCTCCTTCCACCACCCCCCACTCCCCTTCGAAACCCATGCCCACCTGACCGCATCCTACTTGTCTTTCCACACACCCAGCTCACACTTAAACTCCTGCATGAAGTCTGCTTCAGCACCCCCTCCCCTATAGGTACATACGACACCGGCACGGAATATTGGTTTCATCCACAAGTGGCAAAACTATAAGTTTATCCCCCCAACTAGACAATGGGCTATCTGATGGTAGGCTGTGTCTTATTCATCCAAGTATCTTGGTTCCAGGTCCAAGCCCGGCACAGAGTATTTCTAAAATCTGATGAATGGGGGCATCTGGGTGGCTCAGTGGGTTAAGCCTCTGCCTTCAGCTCAGGTCATGATCTCAGTGTCCTGTGATCGAGCCCCACATCGGGCTCTCTGCTCAGCGGGGAGTCTGCTTCCCCCTCTCTCTCTGCTTGCCTACTTGTGATCTCTCTCTCTCTCTCCTCTCTCTCTGTCAAATAAATAAATAAATCTTAAAAATCTATATATATAAATTAAATAAAATCTGTTGAATGAACTCCCCATAGAAGTTAGTCTACTACCTTTCCCCATAAATCTCATTTGAGCTCTTAAATTTTTCTCTTCTTGTCTGTGTCTCTATACATATAACAAACACAATCACTCTATATGTATGTACGTGTGTATTATATGTATTTTTTATTTTATTTTTATTTTTTTTAAGATTTTATTTATTTATTTGATAGAGTTCACAAGTAGGCAGAAAGGCAGGCAGAGAGTCTTCACCCTGGGACCATGACCTGAGCCGAAGGCAGAAGCTTAACCCACTGAGCCACCCAGGCACACCATATGTATTTTTTAAATAATTTCTTTATATCTGTTCCCCATTTCAATGATGCTGATTTTTTTTTACTTTTTATTTTAGCCAGAAACTAAATCTTAGCTTAAAAAATATTAAAGAGTTTTTCTTTTACATTAATTAATTCATTAGGAAAGCCTCATTAGAAAGACAGAATTAGAATTATATGGTTTGAAAAAAGATACAACTAATTTGCTACTTCTATGCATTAAAGGATGATGATGCTTTGGGCAAATCACACTAAACTTCCTCATTTTCTCATTTTTCTCAATCCTTACATATAAACTAAAAAAAAAAAAAAACCCACCTACATCAATTAAACTAATAAGAGAGCTATGAGGAGAAAATATAACTGAAGTAAAACACTCTGATATAAAAAAAAAACCCTCTGATATTATAAAACGCTTCAAATTTAGAATAAGTAAAGCAAGCATCTCTAAAGAACTAATATGTGAATGAAAGCATGCAAAGTGGAAGTCTCATCTATTTTAGGAAGACAGGCAATAGAACATCTGAAATCATATATGTATTTTTGAAAATGTCCATGAATTTGTTTTAAATATCCTGCCATTATATACATATTTTTGCATGTAACTGAGTGGATATCTATCAAACCCCTACATTTATATATGAAAACTTTTCCCTGCAGTATTACTTTAATGAGAAGGAAACATTTTAGTAACAGTGCACTTTAACATGGCAATCTTAAAAAACAACATGGGTGAAGCTACAGAATCTGACACTGTGTGGTCAGGGGAAGGGTCAGTGCCCAGGACATTCCCTGTTTGGCTACTAGAAGTCTCATATCCTGGAAAACCCAATAGTCCTGGGCAAACCAGGATAGTGGTCACTGTAGTGTAGGGACTTGTCTCACTTATTTGGGGAGAATTCCCCTTCTGTATGTTTTAAAGCAAGTATTTGAACCACCTCTTGGAATAGCTGAGCCAAGACGATTTATTATCCTGACCAAAGGTTAGGACAGGCAATTGCATATAGTATTCCAGAAAAATCTACTTCTAGAAATGAAACTATGGGAAGGTAACTTAAAGCACCAAAAAAGATAAATAAATTTAGCATATCCAAGTGCAGCCCCTTCTTTAAAAAATATTTTATTTATTTATTTGACAGAGAGAGAGATCCCAAGTAGGCAGAGCAGCAGGTGGGGTGGGGAGAGGAAGCAGGCTCCCCGCCAAGCAGAGAGTCCGATGCGGGGCTCGATCCCAGGACCCTGAGATCATGACCTGAGCCGAAGGCAGAGGCTTAACCCACTGAACCACCCAGGTGCCCCCAATGCAGGTACTTTTATGCTACTAGCTTTAAACATCTGCATGGAGAGCTTAAAAGTGCAAGCGGTTGGCTAGCATTTTTAATAAACCGGCTCTGATTTTTGTAGCTTAGCATGAGTACCCTTAACATGACATTGACTAGTTATGAGCACAGGCTTGGCAATCAGGTAGGCTTGGATTCCAATCCCAGCTCTAACTTTGCTGGCTGGGCGACTTGAGGACTTGAGAGTTTCCTTAATCTCTAATTCTTAGTGTCTTTATTTTTAAAACAATCTCCACAAGATAGCTGTAAAGGTTAGGAGACATAAAAAATGTAAAATATTTAGTATCTGTGCCTGGAATATAATAAGTACTAAAAAATAAACCATTGTATTGATAATATGTTTTCACTTTTCACTGAGTGTTATGGCATTATATCAATAACAGCCTCAAACTAATCAGAAAATCACAGTTCCTTATTACAACTAAGCATCCGTGAGACAAAAAAGAACATCATTAATGATATAACCATTAAAAATAAAACAAAACAAAATGACTTATTAAAACTCTAATGGCTAAAATGAACCTCAGGAAATGACCTTCATTACATTTGCCATAACTGAGCAAACGTGGTCTTTTCCCTCCTCAATCTCAATAACCTGAGCAGATTCAGGACATACACAGATATTACCATGAACACACAGGAGGAGAAAATTGAATTTTTCCAAAAACTGAGAAGGAATAGTAAGAAAACACTACCAAGGTAGCTAAATAACAATATACTCTGAAGAAAAGAGACAGAAGACATTGATTTTGAGTTGTGCTTTTCAGAAAAGCCAAAATAAATTATTGGGGAGACACTTGAACAACTCAGAAAAGCCAAAAGAAATTATTGGGGAGACACTTGAACAACTCATTCAGCACATATTTCCCACCCCCCAACCCCCACCCTGCACCCAACTTCATTTTTCCTGATTTAATAAAGTAATTGAGAAAATAGAAGCCTGAATTCCCAGGTTTGGCAGTGTGGCTTGCAGTCACTTGAAAAAGGGGAAATGGTCATTCTATGGTAGCTATTAAAAACTGGGGCACCTGGGAGGCTCAGTTGTTAAGCATCTGCCTTTGGCTCAGGTCCTAATCCCAGGGTCCTGGGATCGAGCCTTGCATCAGGCTCCCTGCTCAGCGGAGAGTCTGCTTCCTTGCTTGTATTTCCTCTCTCACTGTCTCTCTCTGTCAAATAAATAAATAAAATCTTTAAAAAAAAAAAAAAAAGAAAAGCTGAACAAGATGATACTTTTTAAAACATCAGTTAAATGGTAAAACAGAATTATGCCCATTAATACACTTTAGTATCTTTTTTGGTATTGTGTATTATAATTAAACATACTAAAAAGCTTTAATTTCTTTTTCTATCTTCTTAAATCTGTCATACAAATATTGCTGATTCAAAAAGCTTCCTCAGTAGCAAAAAAACTGCTGCTGTGGTCTTGAACTAAGTGTTCAGAAAGGAATTTAAGGGAAGGGATGTATGAAACACCTCCTCGTGCTCCTCTATATACATTATCTCATGAAAAGGTGCAATAGCTTCATGAAGTCATTCAATAAAAATAAAAAGAAAAGCTCAGAGAGATTAAATAATTTTCCAAGATCACAAAACTAATAATAACGGTTATGCTAACTAATATTTTTTGAATTACATCCTCAATTCACAAAACCTGAAGGTGGATGTCATTATTACATTGTTTTAAAAATAAGAAAATAGGGGGACCCTGGGGTAAGCTTCTGCCTTCAGCGCAGGTCATGATCTCAGGGTCCTGGGATCGAGCCCCGCATTGGGCTCTCTGCTCAGCAGGGGGCCTGCTTCCCCCTCTCTCTCTACCTGCCTCTCTGCTACTTGTGATCTCTCTCTCTCTGTGTCAAATAAATAAAATCTTTAAAAAAAAAATAAGAAAAGAGAAGTTAAGTAACTTGTCTGGAGTCACACAGCTGGCAAGTGAATAAGTTAAGTTTAACCCACATGATTGGAGTCCAGAGACTGCCTCTTGGTGTTGGCTCCTTCCCTCCCCATACTCTCGCTCTTAAGAGACCATCTAGTTCATCCTAGGCAAATGAAAATGCTTAGTATACAATTCTGCATAGAACTGGTGCTCAATGAATTATTATCATTAAAGTGAATCTTTCTGGGCACCTGGGTGGCTCGGTGGGTTAAAGCCTCTGCCTTTGTCTCAGATCATGATCCCAGGGTCCTGGGATCGATCCCCACATCGGGCTCTCTGCTCAGCAGGGAGCCTGCTTCTCCGTCTCTCTCTGCCTTCCTCTCTGCCTACTTGTGATCTCTGTCTGTCAAATAAATAAATAAAGTCTTTAAAGTGAATCTTTCTTATTTTTTCTAAGAAATTCAATACAAAAAGGAAAATGCATTTAGAACATAATAATTTCCTGTCACTTCCTTTTCAACTGGAAATTCTAAGTGATGATACAATGGAAGTATTATTCAATATTATCTCATTTATTTATCCCAGAAATATTCAATGAGCCCTGGATTATGAGCATACCGATGAAAAAAGGAAAGAAAGAAACACAAAGATGTTGACCATGGCATTAAGGATTAATTATCTGCTGGCTAGGAGTAGTTCACAGGGCCCCAATAATTACCAGTGGAAGCGATCTCTTTATTAACTGAAATCCAACCCAATTCTTTTATTTGTTTTATTTGTATTTATATTTCACTTGACTTTATTTAGTCCTCACAAAACCTGTGTGAGGTAGGTTTCCCAGCCCGCCTTCACAGATGAAGGGACGGTCATTTGTCATTTAGCTTGCTCAGGCTCACAGAATCTCAGTCTCCTAACCCTAAACCCAGCACTCTCTCCAAGAGCTGACAATTGCTTCTTAGTTTCAGGGATTCAGAACCTATTGCCAAATCAGAGTCTTCAGACATGAGCCTGTTTTCTGACCCAGAATCATTAAGTGGAAGAGAGACCAGCATTCCAGGAGGAAAGACATTACAGTAAATGCTATGATAAGTATGTAGGTAATGGTACTGTAAATGCTTCCCTAAGTTAACTATGGCCACTTATTTAGGTAATTGTACACTAGTGAAAGTGGGATACCTTTTGACCATGGTTGGACACAGAACATGAGCTGGCAATGTTAACCAGGGGCCTCAAGCATTTACATGGCCTTAGGATCATGGCCTGGGTCTGGCCCACAATGGATCCACTGAGTCCATGGACCCATCCAAGTTCCTGATATTTCATTGGCTCACCCATTCATGGTGATGGGTATAACCCTCTACATTGTTCCTTAGCCAATGGGGTATAAGTTACCATAGTGGAGAAGGCCAAATGAAAACCCTATAACGTTACCACCAGACAAGACAAATCTCAAGTCCTATCTAATTAATTGAAAATCATGGATTCACGGAGGTGGGAGTGGGGGGCACAGTTAGTTCTCAAAAGGTTCCAACAACATAAGCCAAATCAAAAATAACTTCACAGGTTGATAAAGCTCCCTCCATTGCTAGAGAAATTGAAATTTAGTTATGGGAGTTAGCAAATACTGTCTTTTTCTTTCTATGTATCATTAGATATTCTTCCAACACAATGAAATGCATATAATTCTTAGACATTGCAAACAGATTTTTTCTTCTTCGAAATTTATTTTTATCTATAGGTAATGCAAATGCTATGGTATCACTCACTGATCATCAGTTTTTGAGTCCGTAACAACTTCATATGCCTTGATTAACCTTGAAACCATGTGGAGGAGGAAAATCCCAAGAAAATTTAAATGTGGAGTCCAGAGTTTGGGGAAAATGCCCAAATCATATCAATGGCATCATCATTCAATTTTCTATGTAAAAAGGGATTTATCCTAAAAAGAACAATCCAATATTCATGCATAAACACAAATACCTACATTTTTATTTTTATGACTTTAGACAATAAAGCAAAATGATTATTCAGTGGAACTCTCAGATTTTACACAAGAGACTAATGTATTTGTACCCACAGTCCAAAACTATATTAAACACTACAGGAAATATAAAACGCCAAAAATGTACTGCATCCTTTCAAAGAACTAACATGGAATTCAGGTCTCAGCAGTATTAGAGTATGTAGTTAAATTTAAAATAGACTTCAAGGACTGGAAAAGCACCAAAAATAGTTAGAAAAATGTGAAAGAGATTGGTATCTGGCGTCAAACTGAGTGGATTCAACCCCAAATCTCCCTAGTTCTATAGCTTCAGTTAGTAATTTCCCTTCTCTGAGCTTCACTTTCCCTCTCTGTAATGTGAGTTCTTATGAAGATTAACTGAGGTCAGAGAAAGAATTCAGCACAGAGCCAGGCACATAGGAAGTACTCCGTGCATATTAGCTGTTCTTATTTCTATTATGTATTATTCAGGAAACAGTTCCAAGTGAAAAAGAGGAATATCGCTCGTCAACAAAATTAGGTTCTCTCAGACACTAAGAAAACCTTCGGCAGTTGGCATCATCTTTCCAAATTCCCTACCAACAGCCCCTAGGAATAATCTGATGAGGTTGAACATTGGATACAATTAGTATAATACATCACAAAGGCGGCTGCCCCAAACATGTCCTCGCAGGCCGCGAGCCCTCTGTTTTTCCTCTCCCGTAACCAGGATCATCATCATTTATCCCCACCATTCAGTTTTTCTTCACTCTTGTCTTATCTTTTAAAAAAATTATTAATAATAACAATAGCAGTAATAGTAATAATAATAATAATAATATGTTTTAAAATCTACTTTTTACTTCTGTGGTAACTTTGCGATACGGGCCCTGGAAGCACAGGATGTTTGGAACACAAACAACTCAACAGGGCCCTGCTGAACCAGCCAATATGAAAGGGACCACTCCCTAAGTCAGTAAGAAGTGCTGTTAGTCTCATGCTCCCGCCCCTTGCCTTTTTTGCGCAGTGCTGAAATGAAAAACCTTCTTGCGCCTTGCAAGAGAACATAATGTGCATTGATAAAACATGTTTATGCTTTCAAATATTTTGATTCACTGGGCAGACATGTTACTACGGCAGTAATTTTTAGTGACGTGTCATTGAAAGTAAATTATTTTCAATCATTTTCATGCCGCGTATTAACTGAATAAACCTGACGCTGGTAAAATGATGTTTAACTCTTGAACCTTAGAAAAATTATAGTGACCAGGTTTCTTACCTACAACAATGCCATAGGAAAAAAACAGAAAGTAGATATTGGGGGCAAAACTGCTCAACATCAGGCCTCCAGCTACCATGAAGCCACTGAAGATTGTCACAGGTCTTGCTCCAAAGGAGGAGACACAGAGGCTGCAGACAGGACCTAAAATAATAAATGAAACCTTCACTTATTTAACAATAACCTCCTTCCCACAATCATAAGATCCATCCCATCATAAATTCAAAATGATTCTTTCCATCATACAATAACAATAAAGTAAACATCTACCATGTGTTTACTACGTGCCAGACACTCTGCCAGATACTTCATATAAACAATCACATTTCATTTTAATCTCACTGCAGCCCAGGAAGGTAGATACTACCTCATTTTTTGATCAGGAAATTAAAGTTTCCGGATAGTAAGTTTCCACATAGTTAAGAAATAGGCATTCTGGAGTCAGACCTTATTCAAATTCGAGTTCTAATATTTGCTGGCAATATGATCTCAGGCAACTGTTCTGATCTCTCTGTGCCTCAGTTTCCTCATCTGATGACTGTAATGACTGTAGTGACAGTACCACCTCATAGGGTTACCATGATGACAAATGAGAGCACAGATGTCAAGCTGATCCCAAGGCCGGACACAAGGACGTCCCCAGTCACTGCCAGCTCTTCAGTGATGAGAACAGCAGCAGCCACCAGAATAGTAACAGAAGAAGACGTAAAACCCATGCAGTCTGACTCCTGAGTCCAGCATCTTATCCATCATATTATGCTGCGGATTTTGCCCCCTGCATGTTCCATGCATTTTTACTACCCAGCGCTCCTTTCCAGCGCAAGGGCGATCATACACTGATGAGGAAAACAAGCTTGATGACTGACTGAACACAACCAATCATGACCCTATAGAGGGATGCAGGGGGTGGTTATTCATTTCCTAGAGAATATTCTGGCAGGTGAGGCCAAATGGAGAAGCACCGCCCCCATATTCCAGTATGAGTCCACCAGTACCACTGTCCTACAGTCTATGTGCAACCCGGAATTTGTGAGAGGAAGTACACTGTTGAGTGACAGGTAACAGTGAGGCTACCTGGATCTTATGGAAAAGTGGGCGACATGGATAACCATGGCAAGTAATGGGACTTAAGCGATAGTGAAATTCTCTCCCACTAGAAGTGTACCTAGAAAGCACCTACAACTACAGAGCTGAGCTTATCAGAAATGAAAGGACATTAAGGATTATTCAGCCCATTAGTTTCATTTACATGGAAGGAAACCGAACCTCGGAGAGGTTGTCTAAGCCCATGGCAGAAGAGA
Organism: Enhydra lutris kenyoni; assembly: GCF_002288905.1. Taxonomy (NCBI): domain Eukaryota; kingdom Metazoa; phylum Chordata; class Mammalia; order Carnivora; family Mustelidae; genus Enhydra; species Enhydra lutris. The sequence continues at coordinate 14,773,878 of NW_019154096.1, forward strand.
GATCCCAGGATTTAAAAGCAAAGAAAAGCACATCTTAATTAAGTTGACAACAACCTTTCAAGATACAAATTATTATTCCCAATTTTTAAAAAATGCAGTCACCAGGATGGCTAAGGACAGACAACAGTGTTAGCAAGGATAGGAAACGATCGGACCTCTTATGAAGTGCTGGTATTGTCTCCTGAAGCTGAATATAGCATATTGTATAGCCCAGAAATTCTGCTTCTTTGTATATACTCTAAAGAAATTCCTGTACCAAAGTATATAATGTTCATAGCAGAACAATTCGGAGTTGCCTAGAAACCCAGGTGTTCATCAGCAATAGAACACAGAAGTGAATTCTGGTATCGTCATACAATGGACTATTATATGGCAATGAGAACGAATGATCTGTAGCTACACATACAGAAGTATCTCATAAACATATGTGGAGAGAAAGACAGTCAACACAAGAAGGAATACCTTGTATAATTGCATAATTTGCAAAAATAGGCAAAATTACTCTATGATTAGAAGTCAGGATAATGCTTATCTTTGGTAACGGGTAGAAAGTTTAACCAGAAGGGGGCACAGCCCCACTTCCAGGGTACTACCAGCATTCTGTTTCTTGATGTGAATGTGCTTATTACATGGGTATAATTTGTTTTGTGAAAAGTTCACCAAGCTGTACTCATGATATGCACACTTTTCTGTATATATCTTTCATTCAGTAACCTCAAACAGAGAAACAAGTTTCATTGTTAGTAAGTGACAGAGCCAGGATCCAGCCACCCCAAGTCCAACATTCCTGCCAATACCAGAGAATCTCTCAAGTGCATACTTAAGACCAGGATATGACCACTGAGATACCACAGAGCTCTCAAAATGTACAGCTCTCCCAAATTTCTCCCTGGTCATGAACTGGCCCCTGACATTTCAGGCCTTCTGTGAAAGCCGCTACGGAAGGGCAGACTGATACAGTTACACAATACACAGAAGAGAATACTCCGTGCCAGTGTTTTAAAAGGAAAACCCACTTGAAAGATCAAACTTATCCAGTAGTTGTGTTGTCTGTATACCCAATGAGAAATACTTAGACACTTCAAAAATAGAAATGATTTTAAGGGTCAAATTTCATAAATGGATGGGTAACATCATAAAAGCATGATCCTTCCATGTTGTTTACCAACCTCGTTGACACTGAGAGTTAGTGTCAACAAATTCAACAACACAAAGGAATTAAAACACAGAGATTATTATTATTGGCATACCTGAAAAGTTTCAAGTTCCATCCTCAAAGACTGTAAATCTATGCTCTTTGATACATGATAACTCCACGAGGAGATGCAAAGTATGGGAAACTAGGGGTGTGGATGAAGGGTAATAATTTTCACAGCATGTACAATTACTCTGTAACTATTACATGCTAAAAAGTACATAATTATTATCAGTTATGTGGTAAGTTCATAAATCATTTGGGTCTAAATACATGATTCTTTGAAAAAAAATTAAGCTCAGGGAAGACATGAGCAGAATTTCTTTGATGAAAAGAGCAAATTGAAAACTCTTTTTAAAAATTTCTCTACTTTCATACTGCCATCTGCTGTTTACTTAGAAAAATATCTTGGTCTCAGAGATTTAAAACAGAATTTTAGAGCTGAAAGAGGCCTTGGATAGAGTCCAAACACCACATTTTTAGAATGATAAAACTGGAACTCAGAAAGATCTTGCAATTTGACCAAGAATCCATAGCCAATCAATGAGAGGGCTAAGGCCAAAGTCAGCTTAGCATTCTTCCCAACTGAGAAGTATTTCAAGTGACACCTAAAAATCAAAATATTAGTAAAACTCTAATGTACATTTGTTAATATCTTACAGCTTAAGAGGTCCTATGAATTTATGGCAGATGAAAATGTAACATCCATGCTTGTTTTGGTGTTTAAAAGTTCAGAGCAAATTATTTTATTCTCATCCTAGAACCACAGTATTTCTAGATTCTGTTTATATGGATTTAAATCACAGTAGCCCCGTATTTCATCAATAACAATCAGGGAAAAGTATAAATGGAATTGACCACTAAGTCACATCTGCAAGACATGACACACTTACGTGTTTAGCTCTTAGTAATAGCAGGCAAGTTTCCCTAGATGAGAAACCATAGAGTACTCCTCAGTGCTGGACGAGTTTCAAGAGATAAATACAATGGAAGGACAACTCTCAGGGGAGATTACTTACAACGCTTCAGGTCTTGTACTTTACAGAAGGCGCCTTTGGAACAAAAGTTAGTTTATTCATAATATGAGCCAGTGCTTCCCTCTATGGAAAGTTGTAAAATTTTAGAAAAAAGGAAGAAGGAAGCTTCATCATCTGTGTGCCAGTTTTTAATTTTAACAAGCAAAGTCAGTTTTTAAAATGCAACAGCCTTCTATTATCTCTGCCATTTCATTTAAGAGAAAGAAGGGATCTTTTAATAAGGAAATAGTGAGAATACATCATTTGCGAATAAAATGGAAGATAGTGAGAAGATAGCGGGAAGCTAATACATACCAAGGATCAATGCCTTCATATTCATTTTGCCTTCAGTGAAAATGTTTCTCGAAACTACAATTGTGTGTATACTGGCGTTTGGGAGACATTATTACTATTACTATAGTCTGGGAGATTAATGTTGACAAGTTGGGGGAACTGAAAGTTCTTTAGTCCTTGGCTAAATGTTAAGTGACAGAGCCGCCAGTCAGCACAGAATGGTCTCAGGATGGTAGATGGCGGTGCGGGGCACTAAGAGGGGAACAGCTCTCTCCTTCCGAGTGTATGGTATTCAGGGCTCTTAAAGATATTCTATTCTCCTAGCAACATTTTTGGCACAGTGGGGACACATTCACTCAAAAAAAGTAAGAACCTGTATGTTAGGAAATAACCCTACAAACTGAGGTAAGGAGCAAAGAAAGTGAGGAAGATAAGGATGGGATTTTGAGCCCTGCAACCTCGTAAGTACAAAATGAAACCAAAAACATAAAATAATTTGTTACTAGTCATCTGCAAATCAGACTGATTGAGGTAATTTTCAGCCAATTAAGGGAATAAAAAGGGAAGTGAAAGTGAAAATTCTAACTGAAAAAGTGTTTTGTTATGATCACGGGTGAATTAAGAAAATGAGAAGAATGAATTATTCTAAGGAAGTCAGAACGATCTACAAGTAAGTGGTGAAATTGTTTCCTTCAGCCCTCAGGGTAATTTAGGAAGAAACAACAGAGCTACATTTTTGCTGGCTGTTCAAAGTAGCACGGAGGAAGAATCCATTTCTTAAAATTTTAAAGTATGTTGGTAACATTATATTTAGGTCTGCATTCATTAAACGAAAAACTAAGTATTTGCTCACTGTCTTCCCTTCACTATTTACCAAGTGTCCTCTCGAGCAACTCTACACAATAGAAATACAAGGACTCGGACACGTGAGCCACATATGGAACTCTAAACTCCCTCGGAGGCACATTAGAAAAATAAAAAGAGGTAAAATTAATTTAAGTAATACATTTTATCTCACTCAATACATCTAAAGCCTTATCATTTCAACACTGCAATATCATTAATGAGAAATTTGATATTCTTCTGTTTTGTAGTAAGGTTTTGAAATCCAGTGTGAATTTTTTACACTTAGAGTACATCTCAACTTGAACTTGCCACCTTTCAAGTGCTCAATAGCCATATGTGGTGGGTGGCTGCTGTGCTGGACAGCACAGCCCTGGAGTCTCATATCATGGCAGAAGCACAGAGAGGAGGACACACAATCTAAGACCTAACCCAGAAGACAAAATAAACACACAAGGGTTCAATTAAAATCCAAGGTCACAGACAAGAGGCACCGAAAGAAAGGCTCAAATCATGTGTTTAGGGATTTCAGAAAAGGGAGAGCGCCATGGGCCAAAAAAAAAAAAAAAAACAAAAAACTGAGCCTTGAACTGGGCCCTAAAATGTGGTTATATCCACAAAGGGATGAAAATTCTAAATGGAGGAAAACCGAAACATAATGTGGTTTTCCAATTTGTCGTTATTATAAGATAGCTTTGGGAAAGAAAGCATGCCTTTTGGGAAACAAATCACTTCCATGCACTTATTTCTCCTAAAAAGTTTCAGAATCCCAAGAGTGGTCAGATGGCGAGGCCTACCGCACTGAAGCCATAAGTAGGCTGACAGCACAGTGAGAAAAAAAAAAAAAAATAGAGCTGTAACCAGGTTGTATGCTGCCAGCAGAGCAAGCATTTCCTAAGAGAGCAGATGACGGAGCCAGGAAAGTCTTACCCCGATACCCACAATGCAGGGAGCCCAGCAAACTCTTGTAGGTTCTCACCCCTTGTTGCTGCTGAGACCAGAATTTCAAGTTCATCTCCCTAAAGGAAGAGAAAGGCACTAAGCAGCCAAACCCACTCAAATCCTTGATCATGCATACGGCTGCCTTGCTTGCTGGTTGGTTTGCTGATCTATAAAGAGCACGGAAAGCTTAAGCAAAACCTGCAGTTATTCTCACCAATCCTGGAAATGCCTAGCATCCTGGGAACTGGCCGATGCAACAGAACCCTTGCAGGAGGCAGAAATTCAGTCCTACTTGAAGGAGTAACAGTGCCTGGGAGTAAAATCGTCCAGATATCCTCTAACACCACTCTGCCAGCACTCACAACTCATTCAGCAAGGCCAATTGGCGAGTCACTATATTAAGCTGAGCATAGATTTATTGACTTATTATCAGTTTGCAGGCCTTTGGAGAAATTAAGGAGAAAAGGGAGGGGAGAGACTGTTAAATCTGCTTAGAGCACAAAAATAGAGAACAAAAGGTCTCCCTGCTGTTTCAGCAACACTGTTGTCTGAAAAACGGCCCCACCCTTCTTGAATTTGAAGAATGATGTCTAAACGAAAAGTGTTTGAGCTCATCTGAAAACAATGCAGGGCCACGATAGCCCCTGAGTTCAGTTAAGTTCCTTCCCTCCTGTATCAGTCACATTTCAACCAGAGAAACAGAACCAGAAGATGTGTGTTGGGAGATTTATTGCAAGGAACAGGTTCATGCGATTGTGAGACCCAGCGAGGCAAGTACAAAACCCATAGGGCAGGCCACCAGGAAGGGCAGCTCGACACTCTCTGGCACAGGCTGAAGCTACAGCCTGAAGACGGAATTTCTTCTGGGAAAGTTCATTTCTGCTCTTAAGTCTTTTTAAATGTACTGAGTCAAGTTCACCCAAATTATTTAGGATAATCTCCCTTACTTAAAGTCCGTTGATGGTGAACTTGAAGCACATCTGTAAAATACCTTTACAATAACACCTACACTGGTGTTTGACTAACTGGGGAATACAGGCTAGCCAGGTGGATACTGACCATCACATCTCCCAATGCAAGGCCTCCTTCTGCAGCAGGATTTACTCTACCTGGCGTACCTGCAGTGCAGGCTGCAGACCTTTGCACAGAGGGACTTGGTGTGGATGGCCTTCTCCCTGACAGCCCACCATGCACAGCCCGTCCTCCCATCTGGCCCACCTAACAACCCATCTCTATAAAACTCCAGACATTGCTTTGCCTTTGCATTTTCGAAGTCTGAAATTATCAGTAAGCCTTTTTTCTATCTCTTCCCTGAAACTAAAATCCCTGATAAGCACAGAGGATAAGCTTTGGAATCCCGAGCACGGAGGAGATACGGATGTGTGTAACGGAGGTGAGCTCGTTTACTATATAATCCCAATTCCCAGCTTTATTCAACGCAAGGATCATCTAGATAAGCAAATAATTCAGACGAGAGGAAGAAGTATTTTCCTCTCAATTGCTCGAGTTTCAAAGAGAAGGAATGAAGAATTAAGATGATGAAGAGTGTGAAGTAAAGGAGTGTATGTCTTGCATGGTTCGAATATTCTACTGTTAGCTATTGTCCAAGTCTAGGTTTGCCAGAGAAAAGGGGTGGGCCTTTACATTTGAGATGCTCAGGCACAATCTTACCAAAGTTCCAGTTCTCCCTCCAGTCCATAGCCCAGAAATATCTTTGTCTCTCATTCTGAAGGGTCCCTTTCTTTTGCGGCTTCCACAGTTTGGTCTGAATTGCTTGTTGAAGTAATTTTATTTGTGGCTGATTCTTGTCCTCTAATAGCCAATATTTGTTGAGCACCTGCATCTCAGTCATACCAAGCACCATCTCCATTATTCTACATAACAATCATAGAAGGTAATACTTTTATTGTCCCCAATTTAAAGATGAAGAAATGGGTTGAACACGTTAGCAAAACTGGAGCCTGGGGGACCACTGTTCCTCCTAGAGGATGTGCTTTGCCTTGGGCGTCATCTTTGTGTGGGCATCTTAGGCTCTATATCTTAAGGACAATAATGCCTACATCAGTGCATTGTCGGGAGAATCAACTAAGATCAAGTAAGTGGCTGGTATTGAGCCAAGCACACAAAAGGGTGCTTAGTGAACGTAAAGGACAAGCACAAGAACCACAGAATTTAGATGTTGCTTGGCAAAAGTACTTACTCTTCTGTGCCTTGCTCAGTTATAAAGCTTCAGACATTGGATCACAGAACTGAGGATGACAACTACTATGTTTTCTCTGGACAAAACTGGGTAAAGGCAATGATTCATGTTTCTCAGATATAATATGACCCGCCTGCATCATAATCATCTGGGGAGCTAGTTAAAATGAAGACGCCCAGGACCACCCCTCCTCCCCCCACCCCACTGCACTGATAGGTAGGAAATTGCCTTTTTAGACAAGCTTGAGTAATTTATATACACTCTTGAATTTAAAAGCAAATACACACACACACATACATATATGTATGTGTATAAATCCCATCTTTATCAAAAAATGTATGAATGTAAATATATATACACATATGTATACATTATATTTTATCAAAAAGATGCAACGACGTCCATTTTTGTGGGGTTTCTTTTCACCAGAATCAGAGTCAGTGGACACTATTTTTCATGTTTTATATAGCACGAACAGTGCTACAACCAAGCAGAAACCTACAGTAGCTCCATTTACAAATAAGTCAAAGCAAATCATACATTGGAGAATTCTCAAAAAGGGCAAGATTGAAATCTAAGTCAAGAGGGTCTAAGCCAATGGTAGTTCCCAATTGAAAATCACTTTTCAGGTTTACAAAAATTCATGTATGTGGGCCCCATCATAGATTGACTGAATTAGAATGTCTGAGGGTCGAAGAAAGTAAACTTGATTGACTCCTCTGCTGTTGTTGTCTCAAAATTCTTAATTTTTAACAAGGGGCCTTGCATTTTTACTCTGCAGTGGGGCCTGCAAATTATGTAGCTGATCCTGCCTACAGATGAACACCCGGGGTGCCCTTGAAGCAGAGGGAAGTTGGAGAAAGTGCAGAGCTGCAGTTCAGTTTGAGTCTCAGCCTGAGTTCTGACAACCAGGGCCCCATCCATCCCTAAGGAGCTCTCAGATTCTCTGAACCCTCAACTCCTACCTGGACAGACTTTGTGAAAAAATTTGTTCTCTGAGTATGTGCTAACTGAGGTATATATCATTTCCATCATCCTTGACCCTTGCTGGAAGATGAGTTAATGGCATTTCTGTTTAACTTAGTATCTGCTAATAGAAATGGTGACTAATTGGAGAACATTAAAAAATTCTGTCCTACCACAGACAAAGGGCTGATACCCAAGATCTATAAAGAAATCCTCAAACTCAACACCCAAAAAACAGAAAATCATGTCAAAAAATGGGCAGAAGATGTGAAGACAGACAGACAGACAGACAGAAGACTGATACTTCTCCAAAGAAGACATACAAATGGCTAATAGACACATGAAAAAATGTTCATCATTAGCCATCAGGGAAATTGATCAAAACCACATTGAGGTACCACGTTACACCAGTTAGAATGGCCAAAATTAATAAGACAGGAAACAACAAGCGTTGGAGGGGATGTGGAGAAAGGGGAACCCTCTTACAATGTTGGTGGGAATGCAAGTTGGTGCAGCCACTTTGGAAAATAGTGTTGAGATTCCTCAAAAAATTAAAAACAGAGCTACCCTATGACCCAGCAATTGCCTACTGGGTATTACCCCAAAGATACAGATCTAGAGAAAAGAAGGGCCATCTATACCCCAGTGTTCACAGCAGCAATGGTCATTGTCTCCAAACTGTGGAAAGAGCCAAGATGCCCTTCAACAGACAAATGGATAAAGAAGATGTGGTCCATATATACAATGGAATATTATGCCTCCATCAGAAAGGATGAATACCCAACTTTTTTATCAATGTGGCTGGGACTGGAGGAGATTATGCTGAGTGAAATAAGTCAAGCAGAGAGAGTCAATTATCATATGGTTTCACTTACTTGTGGAGCATAAGGAATATCATGGAGGACATTAGGAGAAGGAAAGGAAAAGTGAATTGGGGCAAATAGGAGGGGGAGACAAAGCATGAGAGGCTGTGGACTCTGAGAAACAAACAGGGTTTTGGAGGGGAGGGGGGTGAGAGGATGGGTGAACCTGGTGGTGGATATTAAGGAGGGCATGTATTGCATGGAGCCCTAGGTGTGGTGCATAAACAATGAATCTTGGAACACTGAAAAAATTAAATTTTTAAAGAATTATTTCCTCTTCATACCTGATCATTTTCGAGAAATCAGTACTTGCAAACCTGTATATTAACATATCAGTTATCATCCTTTTGTACTTTGACAGCTTTGCAAACAATCCACGTTTTGAAAAACTCTTTCAAACAAATCTTGAGCAAACTTTTCCTGTTTCTCTTGAGTTCATAATGACAGTATTATTTTCATTTGTTTAGTTATGTTTAGTTATCTTATCTGGCATGACCAGATGATCCAGGATTGTTTTTCAAGTCTTGCTTTTAATTTAACAAGGTAATACATTAATTGGAAGCAAATGTTTTTGTTTTGTTTTGAGAAATCCCTTTTAGGAGTACCTGGGTGGCTCAGTTGATTAAGCAACTGCCTTCAGCTCAGGTCATGATCCTGGAGTCTTAGGATGGAGTCCCTCATTGGGCTCCTTGCTCAGCAGGGAGTCTGCTTCTCCCTCTGACCTCTCCCCTCTCATGCTCTCTCTCTCTCATCCTCTCTCTCTCTCAAATAAATAAATAAAATCTTTTTAAAAATCCCTTTTAGAGATCAGGAAAGACAACATACTCAAAAGAAGGTATGGCTAGTGTATTTTGTTTTCATGAAATCATTTCAGAGCTGAAAATTACCTTACAAATCACCACGTTCAACGTCCTTATTTTCTCCCTATGTTCCCACAGAACAGAGATTGTGATTTGTTCAATGAACCACGTCAACTTTGTAGCAATAGGAAGAGACTCCGGGGCAACTGACCCCAAACCATCCTAGCACACCTGTGCTTAGATAGTTCCAACTAAATTACATGATCATTAAACACTGCTGCAGAGTTCAAACTATTACTTCAGAAATAGAAGTGCCATATGATTTTCATCCTTTAAAGGTAAATTAAAACCCTCTATTATTCTTTCTAAAGATGACAGGAATCACATTATATCATATATAAATGTTTATGAAGAACATTACTCTTGGAGACATTATAAAAAACCTTTGAAGACAAATATATCACATCTACGTCATGCATAACACTGCATTAGAATTCTGAATAGCATCACCATTGTGAGATGGGACAACCCCTTGCCATGTCACACTTCTCTTATGAAGGGGACACAAATGATGTTCATACAATTTCATCACAGTGTGCCTAAATTGCAGAGGACTAACTTTGAATTATACAGGATCTGCTTACTATTGCCTGACATCACGTGGTCCTCTGGTTACCAGCATTCACTGGACATGCCTGGATCTATGCCCTCATCTCCCTGTGAGTCTCTTAAGGGCCGGAACAGTGTGTTTAATGTTCATCTTTTTATATCCATGATCTATCACACTGACTGGCATATAACAGCAAATAAATGGATAAAGAGATGAATGACAATCTTCTAGATCCCTGTATTTTCACATAGATTTATTATAGTGAAAAGGTACTAAAATCTCAATGAAGGCAGGGAAATATGTTATACCTAATATATATATATATATATATATATATATATATATATATATATATCTTTCTATGCCTTGCACAGTGTTAGTGAGGCAGCAAATTTAATTCAACGATCGGGGACTGAGGAGAAGCATACATTTATCCACTTACTTGCAAGCAAGCCAACTCCACTTGCAAGGGATCCGACCCAGGCTGTTTTTCCTTTTCCTTCACCAAAGATGTCCAGCCATTCTATGTACAAGACTCCAACAGCCAACGGTGATCCATAACACAAAAACTGAGTGAAAAAGGAGACAAGCACAATCACCCAGCCCCATCCACCATCAGGTGACTTTTTAAAATCCATCGTAGGTAAGAAATCAAGGAAGTGTTCTTCTGTAGGTCCTAAGTGAAAAAAAAGGAGAAAAACATATTTAGAGTGTGGTAGGGCACAGTATTTTGGATTAAAAATATCTCCTCCTAAATTAAGTCATAAAAGTCTTTTTTAAAAATACACATGGAAAAACATAAAATTTCACTGACATATCAAGTTAACTTTAAAAAAAATTTTTTTTTAAAGATTTTACTTATCTATTTGACAGACAGAGATCACAAGTAGGCAGAGAGGCAGGCAGAGAGAGGAGGAAACAGTCTCCCTGCTGAGCAGAGAGCCCGATGCGGGGCTCGATCCCAGGACCCTGAGATCATGACCTGAGCCGAAGGCAGAGGCTTTAACCCACTGAGCCACCCAGGTGTCCCAACTTTAAAATTTTTACTCTTGATTTGAGAAAAGAATACATCCACATGATTCAAAAGAAATTTTTTAATTGCAAAAAGGCACAGTTTGAACACCTTGTCCCCATCCACCAGGTTTGGTCTCTTGCCACGTGTTGGCTCCCCCAGGAAGAAGATTCTTAGTAAGAAGAAAGTTTTTTAAAACTATTCTTTTCCATTGGAAGGTAATAGGCTGGAGAGGAAAAAGATAAGCAGCCATGTAGTGTCAAGGAAGGGGACTTCTAAAATGGGATGCCCGTCAGAGTTGCTCTGAGTTAAGCATAGAGAGTTGGCCCATCACACTCCCATGTTGGTCATTCGCCAGGTTCAGGCCATCCAGGGAGTGGGCATGACCATAGGTGACGAGGCTCCCTTCAAATGAGGCAATCATTTCTGTACGGCTGTCAGCGGAAGGCACCCTGCCAACAGTACTGTGTGCAGCTAGGGCAAGGAATCTCTCAGTCCCAAAGGGAGTCTGGAGGGGAACTGGCAGCACATCACAACACCCACCAACTTGAGTATCCTCCCAGACTTTCTTCATGAATGTACAGGAAATTTCCTCTTTTTTGACAAAAAATAGCATATTGTACATTCTATTCCAAACCTTGTCTCATGCCCTTAACATCCCCAAGATTTTTCCCTATCAACACAGAGACAGCATCCTTAGTCATTTTTTTCTTAATTAAGCACGAATTATCTCACTATATGGTTGCACACTTGTTTATTTAGTTACCAAATAGGCAAAACATTACACAGCCTTCTAGTCTCTTGAGGTGTTTGGCTATTGTTATCATATATTATCTAGTTTATTATCTAGATTATTATCTAGAACTATTATATAGTTCAAGAATGAAAAAGAGGGACCAAAGGTATATAATCCACACCTACCTATTTCTCACCTAACTCCCATATCCTCCACAGGAAACCAGTGCTTCTTGTTTCTTTCATATCCTTCTAGAGTTTGTTTATGCATATATTGCTAACTCAAATATAGCTTTCCTCTATTTTTTACACAGAAAAATAGCATGATATAGATGTACATATATACATATGTATCTGTATATGTCTCGCTTTTTTTCACTTAGAAAATATCCTGAAGATCTTTCCCATCGATGCATAGCGACCTTCCTTATTCTCTTCTTTGTGCTGCCCTGTGTTTCAGTATAGGGCTTTCTCTTAATTCAACCAGTTCCCTGTGGTTTACAATGAAAACAACACTGCAGTGAATAACCTTACATATACATATATCTTTTTGCATATATGCATATCTGTTAGGTAAAACCTAAAAGAGTAATTGCTGAGTCAAAAGCTATGTACACTGTAATTGTAACTGGTATTACAAAATCGGCTTCAAGGGATTAAACCAATTTATGTCATCCCCGGCAATTTGTCGTGTGTGCTAAAACTTTTGGATTTTTGTCAATATGGTAACTGTAGAACAGTATTTCATTATAGATTTCACTTGCATTTTTCAGCTTTCCCTGAATGTTGTGTGTCATCTCATAGATGAAAAGCCATCTGTAATTCCTATCTAGTTCTTTGGTATGTATATATGGGTGTATTTCGGGATTTTCCATTCTGCTTCATCGATGTGCCTATTCATTCACCATTACCACATTAGTTTAATTACTAAGTTTAAGGTAATTTTAAGTACTCTATTCTTTTTGCTAATATTATAATTGGGGTTATTTCTTTGTCTTTTGTTTGTGTGCGTAAAAGTTATTGATGTCTGTATGTTAATTTTGTGTCCCACTACCTTACTAAATTCTCTCGTTTGCCTTAGATGTTTGGACAATTCTCTTGGGTATATACAATATATAATACAATAAAGTTCCACAATCATCTACTAACAGTAATAGTTTTACATTTTTATTTTGAATTTTTATACTTCAAATTTCCTTCTTTTGCCTTTGCATCAAACCGGGTATACAGGATAATGTCAAATTGAGGGTATATGTCTCTGTCTGGCTCCTAACTTAGTCAGAACACCTTCAAATGCCAAGGTGCTGCCTCTGGGGCTTAAATCAATTTATTTCACAAAATTAAGAAAATATATCTATTTCCCTAACTTTGAGTGTTCTCATAAAGAATGCTTAATATGTTTTATCAAATGCATTTCTGGTGCACAGGGAGATGATTATGATCTCTTCCATAGAACTTTAAATGTAATAAAATCTGTACTCTCTTTTCTTCTCTTTTCCTTTCCTTATTTGTCAGAAAGAGAGAGAAAGCACAAGCAGGGGGGAGCAGCAGGCAGAGGGAAAAGCAGGTTCCCCACTGAGCAGGGAGGCAAATATGAAGCTCAATTCCAGGACCCCAGGATCATGAACTGGGCCGAAGGTAGACACTTAAGCCAACTGAGCCACCCAAGCACCCCTAAAATCTCTATTTTTCTACCTTGAACCATCCTTGAATTATTGGATTAAATCATCCTTGGTTCATGCACTATTTTGATTATATCAGCCTATTTGGGGGACAGGGGAAGGATTTTTAAATTGATAAGTGAGATTTTTCTTTTTGTTTTTAATTTTTACTGTTTTTTTTTATCAAAGTAATATTTTAAAAGAATGTGAAAATATAACTCCTTCCAAAGTTCTAAAACAGTTTACATGGCTATGGATTTGGAGGGCCAAATCTCGACCTCCCTGCCCCCGCAAGGCTTCCCACTTAATCTACACTTCCTATGTCCCTGTACAATGTCAGGTTTACAGTTTCAACAGAGTCTTCTTTGACCACAGGTTTTTCTAAGCCATTCCCTTGGCTGTTGTTTCATCAGATAATAGCTAAAGACAGTGGAAAATATCATTCAGCCATTCATGCATGTCCCTAATTAGACGGCGGAGCATTTGGCTATCTTAAGAGAGTCATAGTTACACCCACCAATTTATCTGGGCTTCAGTGAATGTCTTCACTCTGACATTCAGAACACTAGGCAAAAATCACATTACCACCTGCCACAGGCCTTTGTATAAATTAACTTTTAGTATTTCCTAATTGAAAACTGGAAGATGTTACAATTTGTACACAAAACTGCAGAGTCTAAAGGCCAGCCTCTCAGACCAAATGATTGTGTTAGCAAACAGAATACTGCAAACTTCCAAATATCTAAATCCTTTGAAATAACCATCAGAAATTAACTCTTTCTAGTACCTACTCTACTACAAAAGCAAATAATATAATGCTGGTCCTTCTTTTTTTTTTTTTTTTTTTAAAGATTTTATTTATTTATTTGACAGACAGAAATCACAAGTAGGCAGAGAGGAGGAAGCAGTCTCCCCGCTGAGCAGAGAGTCTGATGCGGGGCTCGATCCCAGGAGGATCATGACCTGAGCAGAAGGCAGAGGCTTTAACCCACTGAGCCACCCAGGTGCCCCTATAATGCTGGTCCTTCTAATGACAATTGGGTACTTTGCCATATTTCTTGGTCAAAATTCCTTTTAAAGAAAATATAGTCTTGATTCCCTAAACTAGATACTATATGATAGCAATAGCCAAACGGCTAGAGAGACTAAAAGGCTATATAAGAACAAATGCATATGAGACTGTTTATTTAAATCTTCAAATTACAGAACTTCAGGAAAAGTACACAATTACATAGGCAGAACACCAGAATCGCGAATAAAGCCAGTATTTTCTGGAGGGTGGGGAAAGTGAAGGGGTGAGGAGAATCTCCCTTGCCAGTGTGCACACTTCAGGAGATAGAAATACCTTTATACACAAAATACCTTGCTTTACTTTGCTTTGCCTAGGGTGACATTTCAACACACAGGACAAGAGCCAGAGAATTCTTCTCACCATAAATATTTGGGAGAACAATCTTTGAAATACAAAGCTCCCATGTATATCAACTCTGACTAGAAAGACAAGTTTTTACAACGAGTTGGCTAACAGTTTCTAATCTTTAATTGTCTCATAGTTTGATATACATGTAGTCTCAATAGAACATGCTGGAAAATACCATTTCGTGATTTCTTGTTTTCTGTCAGGGTAATGAATAACTTCCTCCTACAGGTCCCTCTATTCCTTAGGTGTTTCTCACCTGCTATTTCTCTGACATTATATATTCTGCAAGTTGATTTCACAAATAGACTAATCTTTATTCCACCACCCCCCCCCGTAATGGCTCCCAATTTCCTGTGGGAGACTTGGATCTTCTCTATAGATAGACAGTTGGTAAGACTGCTGATTAAGATTCCTTGATCTTGACCCATAGGACAGTACCTAACCCAAGCAAGGGCAACAGGACCTCTCTCCCAGGTTTCTGAATCTTAGGTGAAATGCCATAAGAAAAAAGACAGACATTTGAAGTTTATTGATTTCAAAGATAGTACACTGAAGAGATCTTCTGCCAGTTCCTACTACCTTGACTACCTAGGGGATACCCAAGATTGGTTTCTCCAGGCTTTCGTTTCACTCCATGAGCAAACCCAAAAGATTATTTGTGAAGTTAGCTGGTGTTTGTTTCTTTTACTTAGAATAGACTAAATAAATTTGAGTGTGCAATAATTTCAAATTGATTATTTTAACTTTCTATACCCTACTTGGTTCCATTTGGGCCAAAGAGCAAGTTTAGGAATATAGTCTACGGCCACATAATATAGGAAATATAGACATGTCATATTTTTTTCTGAAATTAATTATCCTCCCTTCTTCATATCTTATGATTCCATATATGATAACAATCTCTTCTCTGGCATTATTTTAAAAAAAACTTCAAAATAACTGAAATTTCCACTAAGCACACTTACACTAATATCTACAGAAATGCAGCATTATAAAAGGGATTTTTACACAATAAGTTTTTTGATCACTTACAAATTAAATTATATTGCCCTAGATACCAAGTGAACTCAGAAGAAATATGACATGGCCTTAAGATAGCGTGTGATCTCTGAGTTCCAAAGAGGTGTCCGGCTATTAAACATTTGGGAGGAAATGAAATCAGGAGTGGAAGGCCTTATGAAGTAGGTTCCTAAAGAACAATGGAGAGATTCAGGAAAGCATGGCTCTGGCAAGAAAAACAACATGCACCTGGGTGTGGAATCAGGACTGGCCTGCTACATTTGGTGGAAGGTAAAGAAGGCAGGTCTTAGAGGACTCACAGAGGAAAACAAGATTAGAAAGGTAGCACTCTCAGTTGAAATTGAAGAAGAAAGTATCTCAGGAAGCCTATACTTACAACCCCAAGATAGGATTTTTTTCATATTTTACATAATGTATGCTGGCATTATTAACCCACTTATATTATCTAAACGATGTATTTTTTGTAATAAAAAAATAATAAGTTCTGTAACATCAGAGAATGTTGTTTTATTTGGACTAGTGTGCCATGAGTATATTCAAAGTTTGGGGCTCTTACTCATATAACTGTAGGAAAGTATGCTTCTAGGAAACACACACATTGTAGCATATTCTAGTACATTCTTTGAAAATTTGGAATCTTTTTTAATCAGAGTGTTCACAAACCCAGACTTTGCATAACAAGACACTTTATAAAACTCAAAATTACAAGCCACTTTGAGAAGACCACTCTTTGTCACACTATAATCTAAGGGAACATCACAAAATTAATGTTAACTTATCATTTAAGTGCACTTCTTATTTTTAATTTAAACATTAAATATGTTCTACATATTACAAACCTTGTTTGGAGTGGAGGGAGGACAGCATGAAATAAAACTCACCATAGCAACATATTATTACTCAAGAAAATCAGATTATCATAGTATAAAGGACAGTGTATCTCTTAACTCTAGAATTTGTTTTGTCAAAGGCAAATTCCAACTGTTGATGAAAGTCTACATTTCACTCATGGTGATTAAGCTCTAATATCTTAGACTGCATTTAGTTTCTGTTCAAGTAATGCCAATTCTTTGTTATTTCCTTAAGCATCCACTGGCTGAAAATGTCTATTCTCCACATATAGGATCCCAGAACTGCATATTTGACATTTATGAACATTCACTGTTGACATAGAAGCTTTTTGTCCCTGAAATGTATACACACATACTATACTACTTTTTGCCAAATTGGGAGTGATTTACAATTGATCTTACTTTCAGTTGACGGTCCCTCTTGCCTTTGTTCCCCCTACGATAATAATTTTTAATAGCTCATTTTAAGTTTTTATACCAGAAGGCATTTTATTTATTATTCATTCATTCATTCATTTTTATTAACATATAATGTATTATTTGCTTCAGGGGTACACGTCTGTGAATCATCAGTCTTTACACAATTCACAGCACTCACCATAGCACATATGCTCCCCCATGTCCATAACCCAACCACCCTACCCCTTTTGAGTGTTACCTATATCTCAGTAAAGATTTCTAGATACATTTTTTGCTCAAATCATAGGAAGTAAAAGAGAACTTTTTTTTTCTTTTGTTCAGTCTCGATCACTGCCAAATTACCTGATGCTGAAACACTTTTTTTTTAAATTAGGAGCATAGGATCACATGACTACATCCTGGTGGGGGAAATGATTGATTCCAGGTTGGTTTTGTCTTGACCTGGTCATCCATCAGCTGTGTCAAAAGTCTAAGTCAACCTGGCCTTTGTGACTTTCCTCAGTTACATTGATGCTACTCTTGTTAAATGAAAGGCTCTAAACCAGAGGCCAGGATGAGGCAAACTGCAACCCTAGCACATCACTGTTGGGGATGAAAACATGGCAGCCACTATTGAGAAGCGTTTGACAGTGGGCATGAGCATGGACTGTCAAGGGCCCAAGGTTTCTTTCTGGGTAATGAAAACGTTTTCAAATTATTTTAAAGTATTTTAAAAATAGATTATGATACACTTTGCACAACTCCTGGTTAAAATCAACGGACCTGTACACATTAAGTAGGTGAGCTTTATCACAAAGCTCTTAGAGTAAAACACATTCGAAAGCTACTGGATATTACGTTTTGGTTCTGACTCCAACGCAAGCAACAAGTTTCATGAACTACTGCTCTGTGGGAAGCAGTTCTAGCACTGACATCGCGCTTGCCCAATGGTGACTTCTGCCTTCCCAAACATCAGTCATGGATCCTCCACCACTGCAGTTTGGTCCAGGGATGCTGGAAATTGAGGGGGAAAAAAATGGGGGGAATTCTCATAAAAAATATGAGTAAACAAATCATTCTTTGTGTTAATAAAAATGAAGACAAGGAAATAATTATTTGGGAATTCTAAAAATATATAGGTAAAAAAAAATACCCTTTAACATATATTGAGGCTCATAATTCAAATGTAAGTTAATTAAATTCCATTTAATGGGACACGAGCACAAGAGAGGCAGTTCAGAGGTACAAGTAATTATGCCTGTGGCCAGCGCTCGAGTCCGCCTCCAGCTCGCCTATGACGCCACCTCTTTCACTTTCCTATTCTCAAGTAGCTTCGTTCTACAGTGTTTGAGGAGTAAAAAGTGCAGCATGTGTACTCATCACTTGCAAAAGAGTCAACACACTTATGACTGATTTTTGGTTACTTGGGAGTAGCATAAAGATTTAAAATAGTAGAAATTCCCTCTGAGCCAATAATATAAACTTTGAAGTGAGTCTACTCCACTTGGTGATTCATATGTTAGCGAACACAGACACATTAACACCAGTGTTAGTCCTTTAAACGTTAGAGTCAGTGGATGAATTTTGTCACTTTCCAATGACATGTCATAATCAGTACAGCTTACGATTTCTCTTCTGAAGTAAAATAAACTTAGTTATATATCAAGGTCTTTTTTTTTTACATATATAAACTTTTTTTATAAACATATAATGTATTATTAGCCCCAGATCAAGGTCATTTTTAAAGGAAAAGAAAAATAATCCACCTTGTTGTCCTTCTAGAAAACTATTAAAACTCTTTGTAAAGTCATATTGAGATAGCCTTATTTTATACACACACAGACACACACAGAGATTTCTATATTTAAAATTCTGTAAGCATTTTCTACAAAATGGCAGAGCTATAAAAGAAAGCCAACTCCAAATAACAACTTTAATACCACCGTGAACTTAATTGTGGCGGCCTTAATCGGACTGTCTCAGAAGTTAAAAGAAATAAGCCATTTCAGACTTCTGGTATATTAAATATGGAAGAAAAAAAGCCAAAATGAGGTTACAGAAATCAAGATATCTGTTAGAAGTTTACACTTTAAAAATTAATGCTATCAGCCAAAAAAGTGCGAACAACCCAAATGTCCATCCACTGATGACTGGATGACTGAAGGGTCTAAAGGGGAGAAGCGCTGGTTCATGTTCCCACATGATGAACCTTAAAAATATGACACTAAATGAAAGGAGCCAAACACAAAAGACCACATATTACAGGATTCTCATTTATATGAAACTTCCAGAATAGTGAATCTAGAGACAGGAAATAGATTAGGGGTTGCCTAGGTTTAGAAGGTTTGGTAGGGGGGACAGGAAGTGACTGCTAATGGGTATGAAGTTTCTCTCTGGGGTGAAGAAAATGTTTTAGAATTAATTCTGGGGCGCCTGGGTGGCTCAGTGGGTTAAAGCCTCTGCCTTCGGCTCAAGTCATGATCCCAGGGTCCTGGGATTGAGCCCCGAGTTGGGCTCCCTGCTCAGCAGGGAGCCTGCTTCCCTTCCTCTCTGCCTGCCTCTCTGTCTACCTGTGATCTCCGTCTGTCAAATAAATAAATAAAATCTTCAAAAAAAAAAAAAAAAGAATTCTGATGATGGTTGCACAAGTCTGTGAATATACTGAAAACAATCGAACAAACTTTAAATATGCATTATAGGGTATGTGGGTTACATTTTTCATAAAGCTTTATTAAAAACTTAATGTAAACTCCAACTGTATATATTTGCCAAAATTCATTATATTACACACTTATAACCATCGAATTTTACTAAAGGTAAATTATACCTCAATAAAGCTGACTTTCTGAAGGAAAAAAAAACAATTCTATAAACACACACACAGTTACAATCACCAGATATATGATCTGACCTGGAGGTAAAATCGACAATTTTTTTTAGGTCTTCCACCCACGGGAGGCCCCTACCCCGGGGCCAATATAGTCCTTCTCCCCACACATACTCCCCCAACACACATGCCCAGACTTTTAACCTAGAAAACAGGTTATACTAAGGAAATGAAATCAGGAGATGATGTGTTGCTTATTTCAACAAAGCAAAGCTGCTTTCTGCTCAGGTGCAGGAGTGACCACACATCATAAAAGAAGAATCTAAGTGATGAAAATGAAATGTAAATTCAGGGTTTCTGGAGTACATCATGGTGTCTGGATGTTTTATGTCTATACACAAGAAGGATGTAAAGAAAATGATATGAAGCAAGTTAACATTTTCAATTGCATAACAGCTTCTCTTTATTCCTCTTAATTTTACCATAAAGATGGGGTAGAGAGGAAGAGGGAAATTTTTCCAATATGTGGTTCCAATTTCAGGAGCTTTGTTATTACACATATATATTTGGCTTCTAACCTAGTCTATGCTACTTACCATGTGTTTTTGAGCCAATTACTTAATATCTCTGAGCCCCACTTTTCTCATCTTAAAATGGGATAACAGTGAACTTCAAGTGCAAACTTCAGTGCCTAGCACGCAGTAAAAAGGTTTAATAAATGTTAGCCATTATTTTAAAAACCATAAAGGATTCCTGATCACTTGATAGCCTCTTCAAGAAGTAGTTACTAGTTACTCACCTGAGAGTTTCATAGCAACTAGTTACTGAATCATATTTAAATCTAGGATTCTAAGACTTTTTATTTTTTTTATTTTTTTTAAAGATTTTATTTATTTATTTGACAAACAGAGATCACAAGTAGGCAGAGAGGCAGGCAGAGAGAGAGAGAGGAAGGGAAGCAGGCTCCCTGCTGAGCAGAGAGCCCGATGCGGGGCTCGATCCCAGGACCCTGAGATCATGACCTGACCTGAGGTGAAGGCAGAGGCTTTAACCCACTGAGCCACCCAGGCACCCCTCTAAGACATTTTAATCTTTAGTTATCTCTTAATATTTAGAATATTTAAACCAAGATCTGGATATTACCAGATTCCAACTTGAATCATTCGAAAATCGTGTTTCCTACCAGATTTAGTTTCCTTTTATTGCAGGTTGAAGACCCAAGAATTTTTAGTGTGTTTTAGTGTATTAGAACCTCATTAACTGCATTTTTAAAAAATCACCCTGTGATTCTACGGACACACACATCCACAGACACACTCTGAAAACGGCTGCCCAACCACTGTGGTCCTTGACTGGACTCATCTAGGGAGTTTAAAATATCTGTGATGGATGGCCCCCCACACACTGCTCTGGGATAGGGTCTGACCTTCTCTGTCCTTCCATTGTGCAATCAGAGTTGAGAACCACTGTCCTACAAAAAAGAGCAACCTCTGACCAACCATCACATCTTCTTTCCCAGCAGAGAAGGAATACAGGCGAAGGAGAGAAGAGGTTGAGAGCTGGGGACGAAGTGGGAGACAGGAGCACATGCAAACTCTTACCTGAGCCTGCTGGCCCCAGTGTAGCCGCCAGTACTTTTCTGCTCTTTCAGCTCAGCCCTGTCATCTATAACATGGCCAAGGACAAAGCTTATTTACCCCCAAAGCTCCATTGACCCAAAGCAAAAATTGCTATAGGAGTGATGGCCATGACAAAGGTATTTTCTTGATTTTCTATAAAATGTTTGAGAAAGCGCAAAAGGGGATCATTATCTATGATATAAAATTTAAAAGATGATTACATCCATTTATCTGAAGGTTTGCAAAAGTTTTTTTTTTTTTTTTTTTTAATGAAAACAGGAGAACATAGCGTCCGAGAGTGTATCGACTCAAAAAGCAACCTCCAACATGTTAATGTGCCCTAGTGAATTGGAAGGCTAGAGACAAGTAAGCATCCCTCTCCAAAGAATCCTAACTTGACAAAACAAGAGAACAGAATAATTGGACCTTCTCAGGAGAGCACGGTTTTTATTTTTCAGCTACCCCAGCGTGCAGAGGGAGAACAAAGGAATGGACGGTTGCCTGCTCTCTCTTCATTTGTGACACTTGGCTCTGTCCCCACTGGTGGTGGCCTTGCTACTAACCCCACACTTTGATGTGGCAACTCCCCAAAATCTGTTGGCTGGTTTCCGGCTGGAGAATGAGCAGAGTTCCACCCTTGTGGCTCCAGAGAGACCAAGCACCCATTGCCAGCCAGAAGAGAGAAAATTTTTCCTTTCTCCCTCTGACCCAAATGGCCAAGCCCAGGCACACTACTTGTAGAGAACACTCAATCACCCATAATGCCACGCTTCTCTAGCACAGCAGCCCAGCCAAAACCTGAGGAGAAGCAGCTCCAAAAACCTCCAGGCAGTCGGTGCAGAAATGGTCACCCCACCTCTCTGGGTCCAAGTCACATGCCCCAACAGAGGGCATCTGCAGTCCCCAGCCTCTACAGTCCCCAGCAGAGCAGGCATGCGGTTGGCAGGTGAAACTCTGAGCAGATTCTAATGATGATGATGATGCCGCTGCTAGACGGTGATAATTCTAATAAATCTGCCTGCAGAATGATGGCGTCACCTAGTGCTTTGTTCACATTAGTCAAGGAATCTCTCAATTTGAGGAAGGTAGTGGGAGAGAAGCTGGGATCTTCTAGGAATGGTATTGTGAGGTCCCCAAAAGTGGTTAGTGGGATTTCCACTTTTCTGTTATGTCAATAGCAATAGCTTCATACAAGTACATACACAGATATTTATATCTAAAAATACAGGAAGATCTATAATTCTAGAAGTTTTAGCGTAAAGGATAAGAATGTGGGCTTGTTTGCACATCCCATCTCTGATACCAGCAAGTGTGACCTTTAGCAAGTTCCTGCAGTATCTCTGTGCCTCACTTTCTCCATCCATAGAGGAGGGGATGATAGTATTTACTTCACCAGACTATTACAATGATGACATGAGTTACTTTACATCAAGCACTTAGCACAGTGCCTGGCACGTAGCAATTTTAATGTACATTATTATTTCTTATCCTTTTAAACATAATCATTTGTCATAAAAACGTTCTTTTTTTATCTTGGCAGAGATCCTCTCAAAATCTGAAAGTACTATCCCTACAAATACTGCCGACCAGAACAACCACAGCTACCCCTCCTTCCCCGCCACAATAGTGCGCACGCACAAGCACACACACACACACACACACACACACTCACTCCACTACCAAATTCCTCCCTCCAGAAAAAAAAAAAAAAAAAAAAAAAATATGGAAATGACACAACATGGATAATTTCCTGACAGTAAGAAAAATTCAGCAAATGGGAAGAAGGAAGTCTCAGTGAGGAAAGAACACAAGGACAAAGACAGTCTGCTCTTAGGTCACCAACAGTCAAGAAAAGACAGAACGAGGAGGTGCTGAAATCCAAACAAGGTTTGCTTTCATCTCCTTTCTTTTGTTCTCTTTCTCCCTTTCATTTCCTTCCTTCCTTTTCTTCCCAACTCAGGAAGCCCCACAACTTTCCAGCACCTTTTCCAGCCGCTGCTGCACCTGGTAGAGTGGAGGAGAGCACTGATCACCAGAGCGGGCAAGTAACTTTTAAACTCAGCTCCTTTGCCTCTCAAAGAACTACAAGAACTCGAGCTCCTCTTTGTATTCTTCACACCCCAGTTTTCTAATCTTCCCAGTTCAAAACCCCCTTTCCTAGTCCAAAGACTCCTAAGATCTTCCTTTCTAAATCAGTTCTCAAGGAAAGGTTGTGACTCTATGTGCATCCAAGGAGCAAATGCAGAATCCTATTTTAAGGTTGTATCTGCACTTGAGCTTGTTTCTAATCATCAAACCATCCTAAGCACACTTAGTAAGAAACACATACTTACATACTAAGCACTTAGCACACTAAGACCTGCAGGACTGACTACCGGGCAGAATCACCTTGGGAGCTTAAGAATGACCCATGTCTGAGCCCACCCCCCAGCAACGAAAACAGGATCTCTGGAGGGGAGACCAGGTTGTTAGAGAGCTTCGGGTGATTTTAACATGTGATTCTGAGCAAAAGAAGGGGACAACAGCACTACCCATCTTAAATAACTGCACATCCTAACGTACAATCATAAAATGAAAGGCATGGCTGCTTTTAGTTATTTAAATTGATTTTCTTTTTTTTTTTTTTCCCACTTCAATCACAGCTATGGAAAAATATTTCAAAATGTCCTTAATCCCAAAAATGATATCATACTTTGCTAGGAAGTCCCTAAACAGTGGACTTAAGAAAGTTTTCAAAGGTTTAAATGTACTATTACTTAGCCATATCATAGAATAACTTCTAATTGCCATTTTCTATTAACACCTCCTGTATGTCAGACACAGTGCCAAGGTCTTTCAAATGTTATCTTTTTTTTTTTTTTAAAGATTTTATTTATTTATTTGTCAGAGTGAGCACAGGCAGACAGAGTGGCAGGCAGAGGCAGATGGAGAAGCAGGCTCCTGCTGAGCAAGGAGCCCGATGTGGGACTCGATCCCAGGACCCTGGGATGACCTGAGCCGAAAGCAGCGGCTTAACCAACTGAGCCACCCAGGCGTCCCATCAAATGTTATCTTTTTTAAAAAAGATTTTATTTTTTTATTTGAGAGAGGAGAAGAGGGAGAGAGAGAGAGCATGAGCACAAGAGCATGAGCAGGGGTGGGGGAGGGGTACGGGGGTGGAGAGCAGACTTCTCACTGAGCAGGAACCCTGTCATCCTTGCCGGGGTCTCTATCCCAGGACCCTGGGATCAGGACCTGAGCTGAAGGCACAGGTTTAACTGACTAAGCCACCCAGGCGCCATTCAAACGTTATCTTTTTAATCTGCATACAACTCTACATAAAGCTTAGGTACTTGTTAATAATTCCCATTCTACCCCAGCGTCCATAGGCTTTCTGTCAAATTCTATTTGAAGCCTTTCCATTCCACCTGAGGAGCTGTTGCCTAATGCAGGTTCATGAAGAATGCATGGTTGCATTCTTTTACTTTGGGAAGTTGATGGTAAACATTTTTTTAACGGATGCTCTTTGATTTTAAAACGTTTCAGTGGATGTACTTTTTTTTTTTTAAGATTTTATTTACTTTGAGAGAGAGAGAGAGAGCTGAGGGAGAGGGGCAGAGGGAGAGAAACTCAAGCCCACTCCACGCTGAGTGTGGAGCCTGACATGGGTCTCAGTCTCACGACCCTGAGATCATGACCTGAGCCAGAGCCAAGAGTTGAATGTTTAATTGACTGAGCCACCCAGGCTCCCCTTTAATGGATATACTTTAATATGACTGAATTTGCTAACATCATCCAGGGGCTTACACTGAACAAACAGATGTCTAGATAAAAATAATATTTTGACCACTTCAGGACTTTTGAGAAAAATACACAGAATATCATGGTCTTCAAATCTCCTTTGGCCTCTACTCTTAAAAGTCTTTACCAGAGACATTCGTACTCATTTCATAAAAGTTTTTTTTAATATTTTCATAGCACAGAAAACACTAGATACTACTAGTCAAATCCATACACATTTAGAGCCAGCATTAAGTGCCCTAGGCTTCCATGCGATGTTGCTTACACCACTCTTTTCTTCTTATTTCATTCTGGTGTGCATTATAGTTAGCCATTTACTGACTTTCTTCCCTTTCTCTTCACTAACAAAAATTCCTGGGCTAAGGGCACATCTTATATTCTTTACGTTCTTTCTGCTTCTATGCATACAATAGGCACTCAATCAATGTTTGTTGAATGTAACAGAAAAGAGTACTAAGCAGCAGTTTGGGAAGCCCACAAGCTGTGGGCTAGAGCAGTGTTGTCCAAACTCTGCAATGCATCTCAGGTCATGAAATCAAGTGTGGATTGTGAGTACATTTTTTTTTTTTAATTGGAACAAAACAGGTAAGAATCAAAAATGTAAGAACAGCTTCTGCATGGTGGTGAGGGCTCAGTGGCAGTATGGGAAACCGCGCCTCGGGGCGTGTGTGTGTGCGGGTGTGTGTGTGTGTGTGTGTGTGTGTGTGCAGGGCGCACAAACACATCGCACTGCGGGTCACTGTCAAACAGCCACAAGTCCCTGCGCTAGAACATGGACCCTGGAGTCATTTCTCTGGGGTTCGTGGTTGAAACCAGCCCTTAGCCCCGAGACTCACGGCAAGTTCACGATCTTCCCAGTTTCTTCATCTACAGAATGGAAAGAGCAAGAACTCCAACCTCTCAGGACTTTTAGGAGGAACACAGGACACAATCCACGAAACCCGAAGCCCGGGGCTTGGCAGAGTGAGTGCGCACAGTTCTCCTCACTGTTGTTGCGCCTTTCACAGGTTTTCTGAGAAAAACTCAAAAGAACGCGCTCCCTGTCTCCACTTTCTCACCTCCTGATGATTCCGCAACTGTTGTCTGGCTCCCACGAGTCCACACAAGAGAAATGCTCCGGCTGTGGGGCCCCCACCGCCTCAGCGCAGAGCCAGGTCGGGCTTGCCTTCCACCACCCTCCTGACAGGGTCCCACCACCGCCCCCCCACCAACTCTTCTCTGCAAACCAACGCCCCCTGGTCTTCCAGACCCACCCAACCCCACAAGCTCTCTAGCCTCACTGGGGGACCGCATATCTGCAAAGGATGGAGTCCCAAGTCTCCATCCGCAGGCCTGACCTCTCTCCAGAACTCCAAACCCACAGGTCCAACTCATTTATCATTTTCTATATCAAGATCCCCCCTGGCTGGGTTCAGGCCCCTCCCACTCCATGCAGCCATCAACCTCCTCCTCCTGAATTTCATCTGGAAAACCAACACAGCCAGGCTTTCATGGGACCAAGCAGAAAGTGCCGTCTGCATCCCGTCCCTGTTCCTCCTCCCCTGGGTCCCAGGTCAGCCAGGACCGGGCCTACCAACCAGGAGCTCTGCGGTGGACCCTCCCTCTACATCTTCTTTGCAAATCCCTTACAGCCGCCTGCTCACAGACCCTTCTGCTTCTGCTCTCTCCCTGCAGCAATGCATCTGCAGGCTGCGGCCAAACCAGGCTTCTCGTCATCTCAAATTCCGCCTCCAACTTCTCAGATCTCTCAGCCATTCCTCACCACCCACAGTGTATCCACTAGTAGGGCACAAGCTCTCTGTTTATTTCATTAGTATAAGCACATAAGAAAATCCAAGATTTTTCCTGCCCTCATGGAGCTGACAGTCCCCCATCAATGAATAAGTATTCAAAACTTAAAAATAAAAATGAAAAATTTGTTCTAGAAATCCATGTTTTGTCCATTCGTTAGATATTTACATCTTTAAATACCCAGCAAGTTACTAGATACCTTTTGTTTTCCTCTAAAAATCTGCAACAATCCAGCTCCCAACTACACCCCTTTAGGATGTCCCACAAGCCTGTGGTCCCCAAGCCATTGTTGCAGTTCAGCACATGAGCCCCGCTCCTTCTGTCCTTTAGAGAGGGGCCGTAATGCCTATCTCCAACCTGCCTACTGACAAGCTCCTGCTTTTCCTCTAAGACTTAGCCTCAAAGGTCTCCTTCTACTTAATGCCGTCCTGACTCTCCAACAGTCAATCTTCCCTCCCCTAGTATCTCACACCAATTTGGACAATCTTGCTATTACAACATTCATCCCAATAAACTGTTATTATTTGTTACTATTTGTTAACTTACAAGCCTGTCCCACATCCCAAGCACTAAGAATTGTGTCGGACACATAGTAAAAGCTCAATAAATCTTTATGAAATTAATGAATGCTAAAAAAAAAAAAAAAAAACCTACTTACCTAACTCTATTAAAATGATGAATCAAACATCTCTCACTCAACAAAATGAATTAAGTGCATTTAGAAGATAACACGCCTTTATTTAGAAGAAAATGAATTCGAAGGCATGGCGGAACCAAGACGGTGTGGTCCCTGCATCCCTGGAGATTAGAGGCTGCTTCCATCATTGAAGCTGAAGGACTAGCCAAACACGTGCGTAAAAATAAGGAAATTGTAGGGTTTTTTCTCATTCAAACTTTTTTTACCAATATAATATCAAACGCTATGTCTTTAACAGTCAGACAGTTACCTGATTCTCTCAGATTTGGTTTTAAATGTTAAACATGATTGACACACTGCAGTGCAACATGGTAGGGGGGCAGGGGCAGGGGGCACTTTGGGAGGTGGGGGTGGGCGACACATTCCTGGAGCCAGAACAAGGACAAACTGTGGCTCACAACTGTCTTCCAGAGCCTTCTGTTTGTCCTCTGTCCTCTTGAAATCAGCTCTGTCACAAGAAGGTAAGTGGTTTCTCTAAACATGCCGTTCTTGTTTTATTTATTCAAATGCTTCCGTCTCATTGTCAACATCTGCTCTGAACTTTTCAGTTAGAATCAGACTCTTTTGTTTGTAAAATAGTTCATTGACATAAAGTGAGGAACACATCCTAGCCAGTCAAATCTAATAAACTGACCTTTAAAAAAAATTTATATTAAAGAATTTTCACTGCAGAGGAACCAGAGTTATTAAAGGTAATTTGGGATTGGAATCAGACATAAATGCATTACTTTTTGTTTTCATTTTTACTTTGGGGTCCATATAAGAATGTTTAAAAAAAAAAAAAAGCCCTAAACTGCTGAATTAACACAACTCAAAAGCTACACCCTCGATTCAGTATGCAATTCAAGAACATTCCCAAATACTTCCAAGTTTAAAAGGAGAGACAGACTACAACAGTGAAACTTTGCCAGGGTAAAGACGATGAAGATTTCTTTGTCCGAGGGCCCTAAGTCAGACTACAGAGTACAAGTTGCCCAAGGGGGAGCCAGGATCAATTTCCTGACGGGTTATTATCTCACGTTGGAGTGAGAAGGAAAATGTTTAGAGAAATAGCTGTGGGCCCTCGAATTAAATCACATTAATCATCCCCAAAAGAGATAATTAACACAAGTAATTAACTGCTGGAACCTATGAATTATGAAAACAGCATGGCCATCAAAAAAGGACATTCTTTCTCTTTAAGGCCTTACAAATCGATCGCAGTCCAGCACTTAGCAAAGAGCTCCTCCAAAGCTAAGTTATCCTCCAAAGCATGACTTAGATATGGTGAGTGTTATGCTTCACCAAAGTGGAAGAAATAGGTTAGAGATAACACGGATTGAGTATAGGATCATGGAAGCCTGAAGCCAGAAGGAGCCTTAGGAATCATCTAGCAAATTGACAGCCTTCAGACCAGATCTGATCTCTAGATCTTCAGAGGCATTTTGTTGGCCTGCACAATTTTTTATTTTATTTTATTTTATTTATGTTTATTTTACTTTTGCAAATTCTGAATGAATTTAAAACTGGAAGATTTCACATAAAAATCATACTTTTTGGATTCTCTTGAAAATCCATCAGAAGACCTGGCAACACTGGGCCCTTATTCCCACATAACAGTTAGCTGGAACTGAGTAGCTTTCATCGTCACAGAATGGACATGTTCTCTCCAGTTCCTTCCACTCTCTAACATCTCTCTGACACAGGACCAAGGTTGACCTGCATTGAGAGTTTCACCTATGCTCTCCCCACTCTACCCATCATCTGCCTTGCCTGTCTCCCCTGGCTGAACCCTGTGAACTTGCTTCCACCAATCTGGGGGTAGTGTGGTTAGAGGAGAGGCCAGCACCCAGGTCCCTCACTGACTAATCCAGTGAACAGTCACCTACTTCCAGTACTGCTCTCAGGCTCAGAAGAGAAAATGGCTGAATTTGTAAACCACGCAGAGTCTGAGAAAAGATGGAAAGATCTAGATTTAACAGAGTTAAGAACAAGCAAGTGAGAGCCAGACACTTAAATTTGGTATAATCCATTTCCCGGCATCCCATACTCTTATCATGTGTCCTATGCTACTGGGATCTTGTTTCAGCTTTTCCCTGAAGTGGTAGCTACTACTTGGGCCGTGCTTTGAGTGATATGGTTCGTGCAGTGATGGTATCTACACCAGTGTGTTCTTTTGCTTAGTATATGTTTTGCATAATTTGTACATGATTATATAGAGTCCAATCTGTTGTCTGAGCACACACTTGAGTATGTCATGTATAAACCAGTATTTTTGCTGTATCACTTTCAGAATAAAAACTCAAGACACAAGGCAACATATATGGGATGCTGAAACACAAAAAGGTCTGGTGCATTCGGGAGGGTTATTGGGAATAATGAGAAGAATATTTGAAATTGACACTCTCCCAGAGAATCTGGCAGATCTGGTCTTTGTTTTTAATGTTGTCATATTTGCTAATGTTTTACTCATCCATAACCTACCTCTTCTCAAAGTGCTGAAGAGTTTCTTTTGAGTGCGTCATAAAAGCACAAGATCATAGAACAGTTTGAAGATGTGTTAAAACATTTAAATGTCTCGGGCGCCTGGATGGCTCAATCGTTAAGCGTCTGCCTTCAGCTCAGATCATGATCCCAGAGTCCTGGATGGGGTCCCACATAGATATCCCGTTCAGCCGGAAAATGGCTTCTCCCTCTCCCAATCCCCCTGCTTGTGTTCCCTCTCTCACTGTCTCTCTCTGTCAAACAAATAAACAAAATCTTTTTTTTTTTTAAAGATTTTATTTATTTATTTGACAGAGAGAGATCACAAGTAGACAAAGAGGCAGGCAGAGAGAGAGAGGGAAGCAGGCTCCCTGCTGAGCAGAGAGCCCGATGTGGGGCTCGATCCCAGGACCCTGGGATCATGACCTGAGCCGAAGGCAGCAGCCTAACCCACTGAGCCACCCAGGCGCCCTAAACAAAATCTTTAAAAAAAAAAAAAATTTAAATGTCTCATCATTAATTTGTAAAGTAAAATTAATCAGAATGATGAGTAAGGTACAATATGATGACATAGTATATCATATATTTGAAAAAGTGGACCTTAAAAGTTCTCATCACCCAAAAAACTGTATGTGTGATGATGGGCGTTAACTAAACTTACGGTCGTAATCACTTCACAATATATACATATATCGAATCATTATGCTGTACATGTAAAAGTAATACAATGCTATACGTCATTATAACAATTAAAATAATAAAATCAGAATGATGGGAATGAGGATGCAAATTTAAAAATACAGAAACACTTCTACTGGTAGCAAGCTCAATTTCTAACTTCTTTTAACAAGTTATCATGTATTATGCCCTTGTTACGTGACAGTCCAACAATAGTTCAAAGGATGGGCTTTTAAGAGACATTTCTTGGCTTCAAATTCTGGTCCCATCATCTGCTTAGCTGAGTGACCTTATTAACATTATCAGCCTAAGATCAAAATTATGCCTTCTTCCTCGACAAAATAAGGCATGTGGCTCACATGACATATCATCTTTAATAAACATTAATAATTATTATTATTGGCAGTGGAAACACAGAACAGACAGTGGCTCTACTCTGCATATTGCTCAGGAAAGTGGACGTGTCTTCCTATCCAGAGTTTTCATCAAACTAAGAGTCGGTATACCATAAGACTGCAGACTTGGAGGAAAAACTATCGGATTTATATAAAGCATTAAAAGCTACTTGAAATATATTACTCTTACAGTAATGTTTATAGGAAGCAAATACTATTGAGATTTTATCCCTTTATTTATTTTAGGATATAAACAAAACTGAGGGTGCCTGGGTGGTTCAGTGGGTTAAAGCCTCTGCTTTTGGCTCAGGTCATGATCTCAGGGTCCTGGGATCCAGCCCCACATCAGGCTCTCTGCTCAGCAGGGAGCCTGCCTCCCCTCACCCCACCCCCGCCTGCCTCTCTGCTTACTTGTGATCTCTCTCTCTGTCAAATAAATAAGTAAAATCTTTAAAAAAATAAAAAATAAACAAAACTGAACTTCAAGGTATAAACTATAGTTAAGGATGCTAACTTTGTTGGTATAAATAATAATAATAACAATAATAATGATGTTCAATCACATTTTTAATTTCTTCACATGGCTTGTCATATTCTCCCCAATCTAGCCCTATCCTACCTCCCAGCCTTATCTATCTTAAATTCCAGGCTCCAGCCACTCCAAACTACCCTGCTTCCTTCGGACACATTGGACTTCCAGAACTCTGTGCCATTCGCTTGTTCCAGCAAGGCTCCCTTCAATGGAGGAAATCCTCTTCCTTCTTCAAATACCAGCTCAAACACTACACCTGCTATGTAACTTTTTTTAGTTCTTAACCTTGAATGAACCTTCCCTTTTCTCTGCCATCAACAGCACACTAATGATGTTGCTGCCATATGACTCCATTTGTACTATCTTGTATTGTAGATATTTGTAAACATACCCATTTCCCACTAGACTAAACTCTTTGAAGGCAGGGACGGACCATGTGTTTTTTGCTTGAACTCAGTTGTTAAATACTAGCTCAATCTCATTAGCTACAAGGAATATGCTGGTATCGGCAAAGCATCTCCCAAAGAAAAGGCCAACTAGCTCAAAATACAAGTACTCTTGCGGTCAGAACAATTTCTCAGAGCTAAAACCAACCTGAATCTAAGAAACTATCAGGACATACTAAATTAACACAATTTTATGGAACAACTAAATATCCTACTGGGAGGGAGGAAGAATCCATCTGCGATCTGAACTACTACCCAGATAATTGGAGATTTAAAAAAAAAAATACACCCAAACTAATTGTGACCCAGGAAATTGGTCCCCAAAATGTTATATGAAATAACTTACTGCTTAAGTATATTGTTTCGTGTAAATCCCGCCTAAAGAGCCCGGATGGATTGACCTGTGCTGAATGAATTAGACCTGGCAACCAAAGAAGCATTGATTTGTTTTTGATGACCAAGTTTTTAAATGGTTGTCAGCTCTTTCCAGAGCCTCCCACGCTGCTGACGGCTGAGCAGGTTACCCGCCGCGAACCACAGATGGAGCGGTAAGCTCCGAGTCCACCCAAATTCCCGCCCGTGTCCAGGAGGCCGAGGTGCCGTGCCTCCCGTGGCGGTCGCCGGGACTGACCCGGTGGTGCTGAACCTGGCGCGGCGGCGTAGAAGCAGCCAGACCCGCGCGCAGCCTCCCGCCCGCCCCCGCGAGCCCTGGAACACCCGGGTGCCCCGGCCGCGACCCTCCCTGGGGCGGCAGCGTGCACCAGCGAGGTACCTGGAGTCCCCTCTGCTCTCTGAGAAAGAGGAGACCAGCCGGTCGCATTGCCCCCAACCCCCTCTCTGCCACCAGCTGCTGTCTCGGGAGTTCCGAGCCGGACCTCCTCCCTGAGCACGGTCCTTCCTCCAGGACCCCTTTCTTTCTTTCTGTGTCTCCCTCTTCCACCTCCGCGCAAAATAACGCCCTGAGATTGCTGGGAAAACTTGCCCACCGCGGAGAAGCACCTTTCCATAGGGGCGGGTATCCAGGGCTGGGCGCACGGAGGACGCTCAGTCCCCGGTACACACCCCAAACCAGAAACCTGTTCCAAAGTGCTTGGCCGCGGGTGACAGCGTCGCCGCGGCCGCCTCCCGCTCCGAGCCAGAGGAGTTTACTTCTCGCCTCTGGGAGGCAAGGCAGCGCGGGTGGCCGCCGAGCCTTGGCGCCCTCCCGCGAGCTCCAGCCCTTTACCTGGGTAGCGGCCTCGGCCGGGGCTCCGGGGCGCAGCTGCGGGCGGGTGGTGCGGTGAGAACCGCGGCCGCCGCTCTCCCCGGCTGCTCGGGGCCTACAGGCAGTATTTATCCGGGGGCCCGGGCTCGGGCCCGGCCCCGGCCCCTGCCGGAGTATTGGGCAATCGGTCCCGCTATGCGCGGCCCCGGGAGCCGCCGCCCTCTGCCCCCGCCGAGCCCCGCGCGGGCGGCGGCCGCGTGCAGGGAGAGAGGGAGCCGGCCCCCTCCTCTGGGCTCCACCTTCTCTTCCTCCTCCTCCTCCTTCCCGGGAAGTTCTTCCCCGCGGTTTGCCCCCTGCCTCTCTCCTTTGCGGGGCACCCTGGCCAGTCTGAACCGGTTGTGACTGCGCGGGTGGCTGGGGGAAGGAGGAGGAGGCGGAGGAGATGGAGGCGGAAAAGCGGGCGGTAGGGGCGCTGCTCCTGCTCTCGCGGCTCCGGCCCCCGCCCGGCCCGGGGCCACTAAGGCCTCGGGAGAGCAGGGCACCGCGGTCCAGGCGTCCTATCGGTGCGCACACGCGCGCGCCCCCCGGCGCCTCTGCGCCCCTGCCGCCCACCGCGTGCCCGCACCGGCTCGCCAAAGACCCAGCGTATTTGCGGAAGCCCGGGTCTAGCCGAGATGAGGTCGAGCCGCCTCCGGTCTCCTAGTCTCCTGGGGCCGCTGGGCGCCCTCCTGGCCAGAGCTGTATACCCAGATGGCAGCGATCCCAGAGAACCGGGCACCAGAACTTTGTGGAGTCGGTGCTCCTGGGCAGTGAGGAGTGAGGATGCCAAGTGCTGTCCTTTGTGACAGCTCCATGGGAAAGGAGGGCGACCCTGCAGTGCGCACGCCGTGCTGGGAGAGAGGGTGCATTTAAGTACAGTTCCGTCTGTGGGGCAGGTGCACTGCATTAACATTACACCTATCTGTGGCTGAAAGGTAATGGCCATGGGAGCTGAACTGGATATGTGCTGTATCCCCACAGAGAGGCACTGCAGCAGAAGGGGGACAGTTCCTAAGTACCAGGGGCTCACTGGTGAGGGGAACCCCTAAAGTGATAGGCGCTTTCGGTGTATACAGTTTTCCATGCCTTCCACCAGTTCCTCAAAGAGGCCTAGGGCCACTATTCATTACCGAGGTGAGAATTCCCCTTATACCCTGAAGCCTCTGGTTCTGACCTAGGCAAAGACTCCACACTTTGCAAAGGTTTCTTTCCTGAAATCGAGATTAAGCTGCCTCACCTTCCTGAGCCTCTGTTTTCTCATCTTGGCTGCATGGTATGGTCTCCCCGAAATGAGAGCTCCAAAAATCCTGAGGACCCTGACAGCACATACCGAGTTTTCTTACTGATAGGAAAACAGTGGTTCATCCCCTTTGCCCCCCACCATTCCTTTCGACCCAATTTACTGACTTTCAGGTTATGAGGAAGAGAATGACCAGTGCTAGTTGATACTGGGTGTTTTGTTTTGTCCTAAGAGGGCAGAAGATGGGGGGCAGGGAATGAAGTAACCGTGAGAATGAGAGGGAGGTGGTCCCAGGAATGGTTCTGGAAGGGAACACAGAGAGGTGATGCTGTCAATAAGATCATAAATGTATTCCTGAGAAGGAGAGAGGATAGAATAAGGGCTTCTCACTATGTTCTATTTTTGAGTTGGTTTGTGGTTACTCAATGGTTCACTTTATAAGAATGTATTGACCTGCACATTGATTGCATGTGTCCTTTTCTCCATATGTTTTGATAAAAGATATTTTAGAAAGTTTTTTCTTTGATTCAAATACCCTGTAACCACCAAAAAAAAGTGTCATCTTGGTAGTTAGTTGGTTGAAGAAATCCATGTATATAAAATTATATTTTGAGGACAAGGAAACCCTGCTTGAAAAATATTTGTGTTCACCAGTTGGTTTCTGAAGGTGCCTGTCCCTGTTCTCATCTCCACCGAGTTTTCCCAGATTTTTTTTTCCCTAAGATTTAATCCTTTATTTCTAGAGAGAGCAAGCCCCAGCAGGAGGGGCAGAGGGAGAGAATTCAAGCAGACCCCGTTCTGAGCATGGAGCCCGATGCGGGGCTTGATCCCAAGACCCTGAGATCACGACCTGAGTTGAAACCAAGAGGCGGTCACTTAGCCAGACTGCACTCTCCAGGTGCCCCTCCCAGATTTCTTTAACAAGAGTCTATGACCAGAACTCCCATGTCTGCTCAGGCCAGTCCATACTTATCAAGTAAGAACTGAAAATGAGCTCATTTTTACACACGGGACCATGGTTCCAATGTTAGTGTAAGACTGGATCCCAAAGACTGGGTCCAAAACTCACATGGCTGGGGGTCCAGGCTCCTACTGCAATGAACAGAGCGGTCAGAGGAAGCCCGGAGGACTTCAGGAGTTTGGAAGGTGGCTCTGGGAGCAGTGGATGCTGGCTTAGGGAATTGCTACCATTACTAGAATGTAAGAATTGCCCCTACCCACTTGTGAAGGTTCATTGTTCAGTCACACCTCAGTAGAGCAATTAGACATGCAAGAGAACTCAGAAATGTAGCCCAGCCCTGACACTTTACCCATGAGTGGAATTTAACCCAGAGAAGCTGGGGATGTTCTGATCTCACACACTCTCCCACTGCTTTCACAGTGCAGAGGGAGTGGAGAGCAGGTTGGCAGAGACAAGACCAAAACCACTCCTTATCATCCAAAATTTTCGTCCCCAGTGACTGGAAGAAGCAAGATTTGCTAGCGAGGTGAGGGTCAGATGAGTTTCAGTATTCTGTCTGGCTTTACAGCTGTGTGCAGGCCTTGCCTTTCGGGCCTTTCTTGGGCCCAGAAGCGTATGTACTTGCAAGACAGAGTAAGAGAAAAAGACAGGTCATCAAATAAGCTTTGTTTAATAAAACTCTCTTGGGAAGAAAAAAAACCTGAATGTGCATTTAAAGAAAAATTGATATAAAGGCAGTGCCCTGGACTAAGAAGTTGGTCCTTTGTCTTGCATTATTATTATAATTGTTTGGAGTACTTATTAAGAAGCTGGTGATTTGTGAGACAGCCTAAGGCCCACCCCCCACTTAGACCATTTGCTGATTTAATCTTTTAGAGAAAAGACAGAGAAATTAACCCAAAATTGTTGTGCAGACCTCACACCAGCCAGGAAGCCAGAAATGTGGAGGGTGGATGGAGGCATCGGGTGTCAGGGGAGGGTGGGACATTTGCACAACACCTGAGCCATCCGTCCAGTGCCTGCCCAGCTGAGCAGCCTTTCCTTCCTGACTTACTACAGCAGGACATATTTCTCTTCTTTTGTACATGCTGCTCTTCCCCTGTTTATGAATGATGGCATAGCTACATAGACACTACATTTGAAAATAAAAATAAAATAGAACTTAGAGTTTTTACAGCAGTTAGCTCAGATCTAGAGATCATTCTATGAATTCCATTTCATTCACTCACACTCTAACAGACAAAATATCAAAAACAAAAACAAAACCCAAAAACAAAACTAGAAGTGGATAAGCCATTCTCTCACATACTTACAGAGATTTGTTTTTAAAGACACATTTTCAAATGTTAAAAATGACCTTAAAAACATACTACATCATATTTATACTTGTAATTCTCCAAAATATTGTTTCTTCTTTTTCTTGCCTTTACTTTCATCCCATTATTGGGCTCAAATGGTTTTTAATCTTAGGGGAGGGATAAAGAGGGATAAATGCTGTTCTTTGAGTGCCTGGTAATTGCCAAGAACTATGCAATCTCATAGAGTTATGTATTGTTATCAGGTGAGAAAACTGGAATTCAGAGGCTGAGTTACTGGCTTGGTTGGTAAGTGATGAAGTAGGATTCAGGCCCGGGTCTGGCTGGTTATTAAACCTGTGCCTTTCCCACTCTACCTTATGAAAACGGTCCAAGGCTGGTGAGAGCTAACATTGTGGACCATCAGCTCACTAAACTCACTACAATCCACAGTAAACCGAAGTACGCGCTATCATAATCATCCACGTTGGCTGCTAATGAAAATGAACCAGAGAGAAGTTAAATAATTTGCCTCTAATCACACAGTGAATGACAGGAGGGCTGGAGTTTTAATCTAGGCATCCATGCTCTGAACCACTACTCTATATCCTCATGGAAGTGGAAATCAGAAATGTAAAACTACATAGAATGTGTGTCCTTCTCTGTGTGTGTGTGTGTACACATATATACACTTTCCACTCCACATCCTTCTGCCTTGCATTGCATGGTTTCAAGGCTATAAAAAAAATAATTACATTTTTATATGTACCAGTTTCCAGAGCACCCAGTTTATATCCACATATGGGACTCCAGACATCTACAATGAACTCATTGTTTGCACAGAGCAACAATAAAATCCTGAAGGCAGGTACCTGGTCTGTCCTGTTCATCACTGCTCCCTAGGGCACAGTGACAGCAGTAGGGAAGCACTTTGCTTAATGAACTTTTGCTGATGAGTGAGTAGCCAAATGAGCCGTGAATGCATGAATGCATGCTCAAACTGTTAGTGACTTTTTTGCTGCAACAGTGCCCTTACTCTGCCAAGCTCTATTCTATTACTTTTTTTAACTGAAGAACGATAGACATGCAATATTATGTTAGTTTCAGGTGTACAACACAATGATTCCGTATTTACAGACAAGTATGGGAGGGTCACCACAATAAGTCTAGTTACCATCTGTCACTATATGAAGTTGTTACAATATTGTAACAACTGTACTGTACCGTAAATCTCCATGTCTTATTTATTTTGTAACTGGAAGATTGTACCTCTGAATCCCCTTCACCTATTTCATCCACCACCTCCCTCCCCTCTGGCAACCATCAGTTTGTTCTCTGGATCTATGAGTCTATTACTGTTTTATTATTTTTTTTGTCTGTTTTGTTTTTAGATTCTACATGTAAGTGAAGTCATATGGTTATTTGTTTTTTTCTGTATAACTTCTTTCACTTAGCATGCTACCCTCTAGTTTCTTCCATGTGGTCGTAAATGGCAAGATCTCACTCTTTTTTATGGCTTGGTAATATTCCATTGTGTATATACGCCACGTCTTCTTGATCCATTCACCTATCGATGGACACTTAGGTTACTGCTATATCTTGGCTATTGTAAATAATACTGTGGTGAACACAGGGATATCTATAGATAGATGATAGATAGATATTTCTTTTCAAATTAGAGTTTCCATTTTACAGATGGGAAACTAAGGCCCCATGAGGTTCAGTGAACTGCCCAAAGTCAGAGGGCAACAAAGCAGCAGAGATGGAAGCAGACAGGCAGCGTGAATGCAGAGGCCACGCTTGTGAGATGAGGCTATATGGCTTCCGCCTTTCCCCCGTTCACAGCATTATCTCAGGATCAAGCACCGCGCTTGTGCATAGGAGAGTCTCCGAAACTGTACTGAAGGAGGGAAGGAGAAAATTCCCTCATGTGTCCAGGACAGTTTCAGACTATTTCTCACATTTTAATTCACTCACGGAATCATGTCTGTTACAAATTCAGCTCGTATGATTTATGATGTAATCTTATTGGATAATAGATCACCAGAAAAGGCTTTAATCCCAAAGGCAGGCTGTCAGGTTCAAATGTACCAATGAATTCAATGTCTTTTTTTTGAAAACACAGGTGGAATTGATTAATGTTGTTTTAAAAGAAACATAAGGCCACTGAACTGAACCTTTTTGTGAAACAGAGCCTATTTTGTTCATGGGGCTCTGCCTTGGTATCTGACTTACGTGCTGTGTGCTTCAGACAGCCGTGAACAATGTTTCAGCCCCCAAGTGGGAAGTTTTAGCCTTCCCTTCTT
Organism: Enhydra lutris kenyoni; assembly: GCF_002288905.1. Lineage (NCBI taxonomy): Eukaryota > Metazoa > Chordata > Mammalia > Carnivora > Mustelidae > Enhydra > Enhydra lutris. Next base: position 14,812,978 of record NW_019154096.1, read on the forward strand.
CACCACATGATGTAGGTGAAAATGCCTGACCTCTGCTCTGTGCACAGGGTCTATGTGGCCCAAGACCGCGGACAATCCAACTAGTTTACCACATGGTTTCAGTGAGTAAACATTTGGGTTTTTTTGGGTTTGAAAAATGGTCACCTCTTTTGGCTTGTTGAGCCTGATTTCAAACATGGTAACTAACCTATGAAACTCGAAGTTATAAAGAAAAAAATACACCCTTGAGGGACAAAAGTGTACAGTCAACCAAGTTCTGTAAGAGTTTGGGCATAGGCGGAAAAAGTGCAGGTGGGATCAGCCCAACAGTGCGAGCAGACTGCTCCCACCACCACAGGTGCGCTCACGTGGGAAGGTGTGCTTGGCTCTCGCCCTCCTAACCACACACTGGACAGCTTCTTCAACTTTCCATCTGAGTACTTGGCAGTTGTTCCAAACCACAGGCAAAATAGCCAGCGGTACAACTGAAATGTGTTTGAAGTCCTCTGCTTTATTTTAAAGGTGTGAATCCTGTTTTCTACTCAATAGCCATAAATGTTTTATTATCATAACAATATTTAATATTTACAATAATCTATTCACTGCAACTTACCTATGTTCCATTAATGGTGTTTAATATTCATTTTAAAATTTCATAATTGAACATTTAATAATAATAATTAAATATAAAAATAGTTCACATTTTTAAGCGATTTATATACATAGAGTGTATTAGTCAAGATCCAGGCAGGAAACAGAAGACATCCCAGATAATCAAGTGAAGGAATCTTAAGGGAAATAATTTTAGCACTATGGGCAGGGTTAAAGGCATAAACAAGAGGTATCCAAAGACCAGACAGTGGGACGTGATTGCTGCTGCTGGGCCTTAAGTAACAAAGAGAAGACCTAGTGTTACCAGTACCTAGGAAAGCAGAGCTTGCAAAGGACAGACCCCACCCCCTGATCCCCCCACCGAAGGGAGCTGAGAGGAGACATAGTCTGAGTGTCAGAGACAAAGTGCCAAGACGAGTGTGGAGAGAATATCCCTGCCTCTCACTGCTCTCATGCCTCTCGATGGTGCTCACCATTGGCCAAAGCCAAGCTGAAGCCATGCACCAAGAAGCCCACAAGTGGTCAGCCTCCTGGGTCCAGAGCAGGACAAAGATGGGCAGAAACTGCATTGAATGGGAGAAAGTGGCAAATGGAGATGACCAGAACCACTAGGGGCTGTGCTAAGCACTTAAGAAAATTATTTCCCCTATTTTATAGATGGAAAAAAAGAGGTAGTGGAGTTTAAATCCAGGCTGTCTAACTCTGGCATTCTGTGCTCTTAACTGCTACACTATTTAACTAAGCTGTATTTATTTATTTATTTGTTTATTTATTTGAGAGAGAGAGCATGAGCAAGGAGAAGGTCTGAGAGAGAAGCAGACTCCGCGTGGAGCTGGGAGCCTGATGTGGGACTCGATCCCGGGATTCCGGGATCATGACCTGAGCCGAAGGCAGTCGTCCAACCAACTGAGCCATCCAGGCATCCCCACTAAGCTGTATTTAAAATAATGTTTTCTAGTTAAAAAAAAAAAAAAAAGCTTAACAATAAAACAAATGCTATCTATTTGTTGTAAGACTTAGTGATCACCACCCTTATTCTGATAAATTTATCTTAATCTCATCAGCAATTTACCTGATGGTTAATCTCTTCCAATTTATGTCAATTCTATGATCTACAACTTGCAACCCGTTTTCTGAAATCTGTTGTCCATAACACAAATCCCCATGCATGAATTACAAAATATATTGTCAATTCTTATTTATTCTTATTTACTCATTCATCAAAAATTCTTAATCATTTATTTTGCGCTAGGCATTACACAAAACAAAGGGTCCTACTATCTAGGAGGGAATACTGACAGGTAAATAGTGAGGAGAATGTGCTAAGTACCTCAGTTAAGGTACCCATGCTGCATTAAGAGAACACAGAAACAGAAACACAGCTTGGGTAGAGAAGGAGGCATCCCAAGACAGAGGTAAGAGCATTTACAAGGTCTTTACATTTACAAAGTCTTAATGGCATGAAAGCTTCTTATGTTAGAGACTACACTGAGAACTACAGTGGATAATTACAAAGGATTAAGGATAAGTGTATTTGTGGGAAGTAGAAAGTAAACAGGAATAGAGCTTTTAACTGCAAGCAATAGTTCCCATCTCTTGGCAGGATTGCATAAATGGAGAACCCAAGTGGACATGAGTCCACTTAGAGATCTAGTTGGCAGGGACTCATAGTCTCATCAGCAAATGAATGGGCTCTCACTATTTTCTCCCTTCTTGCAAGATTCTGTTCAAGATTCAGAGTTCCAGAGGAAAGGTATGACTGACGTTGGCTTGGGCAAGATAACCATCTCTCAACTAGGGGCACATGAAGCACTCCATGGAGTGAGTACCCATAGGAGAAGATTCTCCAAAAGCAAATTGGATTTCTGACTAGCCAAAACACAGCAAATATCTTCTCCAATGGGTTAGACCATGTGAGTTCTTGTCTCCATATGAAGGCTTTATCTGGGAAACAAAGAGGAAGCACTGAAGGATTCTAAACAGAAGGGTGACATGGTTAGAATTGTGTTTCAACATGATCAATCTTTGAAACCACACTGAAGGGTAGACTGAGAGAGAGACTAGCTAGGAGGCTGATTAAACAGTTGAGGAAAAAAACTTATGAAGATGTAAAACCTATGAAATTATGAAACGATAAGGGGACCAACTTGAGAGATTAAGAAGTACCACATGAGGATTGGTAAAAGGAAAGGTTATTGTGGCCTCCAGGTTTCCCCTAAGAGCTTTATAGGGAATTGTTGGAAAATTAGGGACACTAATAGGAAAATAAAGGGACACCCTGAAGGACCCTCATGCAATAGGCCAAATTTCAAATATTATATTCATTGTTCCAATAAAACACGAATAGTTTCCCAAAACTCCAAATCTAAAATATGTCTCTGAGATTTATTTTGCAATTTGAAATGGTACAAAATTCTTTGATCAGATTCAAGTTTTCTAATTCTTGGTTTGGATAATGTGGTCATAGATGCGTGAACACGGGCAATAGAGACAGAGAGCAAGGAGTCTATTCAGAACCAGTCCAGTGAATAGTGGTGCCTGCAGAGAAAATGCTCAAATTTCACTAGAAATAGGCCTGACTTGAGCAAGAAGAATCAGGGTTGATTATTAGGCTAAAGAGACCTGAGAGGAAAGTCAGATCCTTTGGCAGTAACAAGCACACATCAGTCAAACCCTAGGTATCCACCTGGCTCTGAAGGAGGCATCTAGCAGTCTTGCTACCCACAAATCCAGCACCCTGTACTTAGAGAAAAATCATTACGTCTCTAAATCAAGAGCAGTGTGACCCACAGTACAAATACTTGGATTGATCACACAGACTTTGGCACCCACCAGGAAAAAGCTGAATGAACTCTCAACACTACGTACAATGATAATTATGGGCATTTCCTTCCATTGAATCCTGTTCCTCCAAACATCCTCAGAGGCTTGAAAAGGCTGCTTCTGAGAATTTTAACATTCCTAGGATACTTTGTGGCTTGACTATTTCTCTTAGCCACCCATGGTCGTAAGTCCTTCTTTTGAGACTGCTGAATCTAAACGAGTTTTAGAACTGGGAGGGGCCTTAGAGATTCACAGGTGCGACTTAACACTCACCAATCTACTCATCATTCAGATGGAGAAACAGAGGATCTAAAGGTTGAGTAATAAGAAGCAGAGGGAGTAGAAAATAGGAGCACAAGCCAAGACTCCCTGTTAGCTTTGTAACCTTGATGAGGTTCCTTATCCTTCCTGTGCCTGTTCCCTCATCTGTAAAATGAGTAGAATAATCTCATATGGTAGTTAGCCTTAAAACCAAGAAGACTTGAATCTTTCCTCAGGTGTCAACATGGGTCCATTCTCTGTCAACTATGGTCTTAATGAACTCAAGGGCTGAATCCTGGCTTAGGTGTAATTCTTGGAAAGGCTGTTAGTTGAACTTTTCTTTGGCTGGTCAAGATTATTTTTCAACAGATTCTTTAGCCAATAATGTTACAATATACCACCAGATAAGTCAAGAAATTAATATTGCTGTGGAGTGAATAAAGAAACACCTATTGGAATTCTCGTCATGCTGACAATGATAATCTGCAGTAGATCTGACTCCCTATGTGCAGCCCAAATAGTATATGTTGGAGAAAGTAAGCTAATGAATATCAAAAGCCAAAAATTCAATCTGCAAAGGGTCTGCTTATGGAAAATGAACTATAGGAATCATTTGTGGGGCGCCTGTGTGGCTCAGTCATTAAGCATCTGCCTTCAGCTCAGGTTGTCATCCGAGGGTCCTGGGATCAAGCCCACCTCGAGCTTCCTGCTCAGTGGGGAGCCTGCTTCTCCCTTTGCCCTTCCTCCCTGCCCATGATCACTGTCTTTCTCCTACGATCTATCTCTCAAATAAATAAATAAAACCTTAAAAAAAAAAAGAATCAATTACACCACACAGTATTCCTCCAACCACGTAGCTAATAAAGTGAACCTTCTGAAGTAGAAAGCAGAGAGGAAATATCCAATACCTAGAACATGCCTGGCTTAGAGTAGGTATCCAATGAATAGTAATCAAATAAATCTAACCTCCATCAATGAAAAAGTATCTCATGTTAACTTGGATTTTTTTTTAATTGGACCTAAAGTACTTAAAGGAAATGTCAGGAATTTTTTATGTAATTAATTTTTGAAATGAAATGGATAATAAGGAACACAGATAACAAGTTGTGATTGCAGATAGCATAAAATAGAGATTTAAAGAAAATTATTAAAGGTTTTAAAACTCAAATCTAGAGGAAAGGGCAGATGCTTTCATCTTTAGCCCTTATTTCATGATCTACCTATTTAATATTTGAAATCATAAGGATTATCAAGGTAACAAAAATATTCTCTAGGGGCACGTGGATGGCCTCAGTTGGTTAAGCCTCTGACTCTTGATTTTAGTTCAGGTCATGATCTCAAAGTCATGGAATTGAGCCCCACGCTTGGGATTATCTCCCCCTCTCTCTCTGTCCCTCCCTCCCCCCCCACCCCACTCACACTCTCTCCCTCAAATAGAATTTAAAAATAAATAAATAAAATTTTAAAAATATATATACATATATATATATATATATGTATAAGTATATATATCTTTTAAATGTTCTTTCTGTCCCTAGAGATCAAAAGAAAACCTTTTCAAAAACTTAGATGTGGGGCAGCTCCTTTGTGAAATAGTCTGGCAGTTCCTCAAAAATTTAAAATTTTTAAAAAGTTTAAAAGTAGAGTAATCATACAACCCAGTAATTCCACTAACTGGTAAATATACAAAATAAATGAAAACATATGCTTTCGCACACACAAAAAATGTATACATGAGTGTTCCTAAAAGTACCATTCATCATTGCCAAAAAATGGAAATAATCCAAACGTCCATCAACTGATGAGTAGATAACTAAATGGTGATGTATCCATGTAATGGATGACCATAAAGAAGCCAAATACAAAATATTATATATTGGGTGATTCTATTTATATTAAATGCCCAGAAGAGGAAATCTATAGAGACAGAGAGTGGGTCAGTAGTTGCCTGGGGCTGCTGGGGGAGGGGTCATTGGGAGCAGCTGGGAATAACTGCTGATGGGTGCTCGTGGGGTTTCTCTTTAGGGTGGTGAACATGTTCTAAAATTAATTGCGCTGATGGTTACTCAGCTTAGTAAATATACTAAAAATCACGGAATGGTACACATTGTTGATGAATTGTATGGTATGTGAATTATAATAATAAAGCTGTTATTTAAAAAACCACAGCAGATACAATTTTTGCTCTGCATGTGGTTTTTAAAAAGCTATCCTAAAAACATGGATTTTAAAGTTAACGAGTCAAGCAATGAAGCTCCCTCACATTGCAACAAGTTAGGGGCCAGATATGGTCAGCCTGGAGTAACCATGGAAAAATCACACTCCTCAGAGAGTGTCGGTTGTCTGCTCAATATTTATTGAGAGTGTGCCAATACGAAGGACACAGAACATGAGCTATGCTCCCATTCTTTCTACAGTTTGCCATGAGAAAGTTTCAGTAACCATCCAGGTTATGCAACAAATATTGAAGAAGTCATATAGAAGCTGATTTTTATCAATGCTAAAAAAAACTCCCTACTTGTTCACTAATCTGTAGTCACACTGGCCTTCCTACTGTTTTGCTGAGCTCTGCCTACCTCAGGGCCTTTGTACATACTGTTCTCTGTATCTGAAGTCCTAACCCTCAGGCTGCTCATCAGTCGAGGCTCTGCCCCAATGTTGCTTTCTCAGGAAACATTTCTTAGACCCTCTGAGCTAAAATAGTCTTACCCCACATAAACTCTCTCTCTCATTGCTTTATTTCCTTCACAGCATTTAGAACTATCCAAAATTCTCATGACTTTATCAGTCTGTTGTCTGCCTCCCCCATCAGAAGGCAAGCTCTGTGAGGACAGGGCCCGCGATCTTTCCCCGTGCCTACAGCAGCACTACCAGACAGGCAATGAGTGCTTGTTAAATATTTATTGAGCAAATGATCTCCATAGTGCAAGTTATAATCAACTTCGTAAACAACACCCAAAGGTCAGTCTCTGTGCCTTGAGAGCACACCAGTCCAGGGACACTGACCATCCAGAGAACAGTCTATAGCCAGCTCCTGGCTGAAAGAGCAGATGCCCAGGCTGGAAACCCAGTTGGCCTTCAAGGACTTCCCGTGCTCTCTCACTAATCTCTCACCGTCATTCCCGGTCAGAAGGCAGAGCACACTCAAGGGGCCTTTCCTGTAGGTTTATAAATAAGTCTGCGTTCATGGCTGATCCCAAACTGGCCTACATGGCAACACGCCCTCAGTTTGCTCAGTTAGTAGGACTGCTCCCCGTGGGGTTAGCAAATAACCGTGGCGCAGAGAACAGCCCAGAACAAAAACCTGTTCCGCGTCCTCACACAAACACCACACGTTGAAGATTCTCTCCCAAACCTCGGTCCCAGTCTCTACAGCAGCAGTCCACCCCAGTCCTGCCCCAGAGCGCTAACTCGGAGTAGCTACCTGGCTTATTTTTTTTTGTAAGTCATTTCAATCAAGTAAACACTGAAGTTAATGCGTAAACTGTAGAGTGCTTGCCACTCAAAAGATGTTAGTACTAAGCCCAAGCAATGGGCACATTTACCAAGATGTCCCTTGTGAGTTCTTTGGGGACAAATTGCTCAAAATAGTATTTGAGATTTTTCGATTATTAAGAAATGGACATGAAATAATTTTATGGACATGACTTCCATTTCTTTGTGTATCGAATGCAGCACAATAATCCAAGACTTCCTTTTTATAAAGACTGACTTCATATTTGATAACATGCAGCAATGGGACTCAATGATCGGAGAGTACATATGCCCTTTTATTATAGACAGAAGCCTTAGAAAGACCAGCGCTCGTAAGGTAGATAGTCATCACATTGCAAGGTGTCACAATACAGTAGGTTATATGCAACAGGTTGCCTTTTACTTGTTGCCTCCTTCAGCATAGGATTAGGCTGCTTCATTCAGTGCAAACTTCTTGCCCTTCCAAGCAAAGAGCCAGTGAGGAAATTAACCTCTATGACTTGATGTGAGGATAACTGAATGGTCAAGAACAGAGTTCTAGAGGCAGATCGTTTTGCGTCGAGGGTCTTGGTTCTCTCACTTTCAGCGGTGTGACCACCGTCGGGATGTCCTGTGTGAACTTGGCCATCGTACTTAATTCATCTGAGCCAGCATCTCTTCAACTACAGAGTGGAAATACCTCATAGATCTGTTAGTACAGATTAAATTGCATAATGTATGCAAAACATTTAGCACAGCCCATTCCAACTTCAGGTGTTGCCATTGATGAATTAGGAGGATTCTAGCAAGCAACTTCTGACCTCTCTCCTGAAGTTCTCCAAGGACTGCAGAACTGGGAAGGATGCAAGGACACTTGAGTTGATACCGAGATTATGAAATTGACAGCGTGTAGACATATGAGCTCAGGCATGGCCAGACGATTCATATGTATTAGTGGCAAGTTAAAAAAAAACATCACCCAGTTCAGCTGGAGCATTGACTATAACAGTGCCTGTGGATGTTAAGTTCTATGAAACTCCATAGAAATTCATCCAAGAAAACACACGTTACCTAATCCAGGCTGCAGACCTGCATCTGTGCAGTGGATATGGTTGCCATTTAGAAGAACAATCCATTTCCAGTTCTCCTAAAAGGAGTCATGGGTCCTTTACCTCCCAGAGTTACTCCTGTCTTCTTGATGTTTATGACGTCTTATTTTATATAACTGTTTTCTGTAAGGCGTTTCTGTGTGTTTCCGTTCAGTTCGTTTAAAATTCACAATATTTCTACGTGTTCTGAAAAGCAGGTAGTATTTATGCCATTTTTGGTATTTCTTCATTCTGTTCTATTTTAATTCAGGAGGAGTATGAGACCCAGAGAGGTTAAGCAACTTGCCCAGAGGTCACGTTATCTGTCCACTAGCCAGACAGTAGGAACACTTAGTCCAGTAAGCTTCCTTCCACGTAAGTGTTTCTCCAACTGTAGCATGCATATGAATCACTGGGGATCTGGTTACAGTGCAGCTTCTGAATTCAGTAGGTCTGCGGGGAAGCTAGGGTTCTGCATGTCTAACAGGATCCCTGGACTCTGCTGCTGGAGAACGTCCTCCACGACACCACACCCTCCCAGGCATATTCTGTCTACTACTCACCCCATTGCAATTGAACCCTTTGGGTATCCATTCATCCCCCCACCCACTGGACTCTGAGCTCCCTGGGAGCAGGAAAAGTATGCTTTGTTCACTACTTTGCCCAGGTTATCCAACACCATGCCTGGCAAAAAGGAATTGAATGAATATTTTTGAACAGTGAAAAAAAAAAACACACAATATATTTCTGATTATAAAGCCAAGACTCTACTTATTGCAAGAAGATATTTACCAGTGTTCCTTTGTTGTCGCAAGTCATACTGTACCTAGCTGTAATTGCCAGGTCCCAAAATAACATCCCCAAAGGAGGCCTGCACTGTCAACAGGTTTAGACCTACACCTCGCCCAGAACTCTGCTGGGCCAGTGGCAAACAGTCACACTCGCAGGGAATGGGTTAATGTGAGGTCATTCTGAGAGCAAGGGGGGCATGTAGGACAGGCAGGTGACTGAGACCCACTAACATTCAGCTTGAAGGAAGCCAAGTCACCTGTGCTTCTCCCTGAGGATGCTGATAACACCAGTCTGTCACAGTTTTCAGTTTTCCATACACCAAGAACTATGCTAAGCATTTTGCATGGTCATCTCATTTCATCCTCTCTACAAACCTGGGACACAGGCATTTGTTTTATAGGTCAGGGAGGGGAGACGCAGGGTTATTAAACTATAGGAGGCATAGCCCAGATTTGGACACACGTAATCTGGCTTCATAGTCAGTGCTTCTAACCACATTGTCTACTGCCTGGAAGCAGACAGGGGGGAAGAAAAACAATTTCTAGAAGATGGAGTGACTTTGCTCTCCTGTCAGTAACCTGATAATATAGGCCCGCAACAAATCCCAAATACAGGGAAGTGGAGAGAAACCCATTATACATCAACAGGACGTGACTCTTTTTTTTTATTTTTTAAAGATTTTATTTATTTATTTGAGAGAGAATGAGTGAGAGAGAGCATGAGAGAGGAGAAGGTCAGAGGGAGAAGCAGACTCCTTAAGGAGCTGGGATCCCGATGCGGGACTCGATCCTGGAAGTCTGGGATCATGACCTGAGCTCAAGGCAGTCGCTCAACCAACTGAGCCACCCAGGTGCCCAGGACATGACTCTTATATCCAAAAGGAAGGGTGTGAATATATAGTGTAGAAAAAGTAGGATTTTCTGTTACAGCAAGTGTGCAAGGAGTTTGACTCTGCTTGGCTTATGGTTAAATACACAACACCACTGAAAGGTTAAGTAAGAGTCGGTTAAGTAATAAGTCTCAAAGGTCCCAGATTCCTTTCACACTTCATTAGGCCTCTTATGAAATCTTGCATTAATGATTGGGCCAAATCTGAGAAAATGGTCATCACATGGAGGAAATCAGAATTTGGTGAAGCATGTGTGTCCAATGTAAAAAGTCAGAAAGTCTAAAGGACAGAGTGACCTTTGCTTTTCAGAAGCTTAAAAAGCAGAAGTTCAAGAGTTATATTTTAACACTGTCAGAAAATGAGGAAATCAAGAAAACAAGTAAAAATCAAGAAAACATCGTCAAGCAGGGTAATTGATGTCTCTTTCATAAAAGATTTTTAAATGCAGAATAAGAAAATAAATAGTGGTGATATAAAAGTACAGCCCTAAGGGGCACCTGGGTGGCTCAGTGGGTTAAAGCCTCTGCCTTCGGCTCAGGTCATGGTCTCAGGGTCCTGGGATCGTGCCCCTCATCAGGCTCTCTGCTCAGCAGGGAGCCTGCTTCCCCCTTTCTCTCTGCCTGCCTCTCTCTCTGCCTACTTGTGATCTCTGTCTGCCAAATAAATAAATAAAATCTTAAAAAAAAAAAAATACAGCCCTAATGACTTGACTAAAACATTGTGCGAAGAAGCTGAGCTCTGCAGATTGGTTTTTAATCACACTCTTCTTCTAATTATTTACCTTTGGTGGCAACATAATGTGGATTGCGAAGGCCCAAGACCTGGTTCTGTCACTTCCTCGTTTTGGTCTCAAGTTAGCATATTTCTCCCCAACATCCCATTTTTCCTTCTGTAAAATGAGGGCAACAAAGCTGCCTCCTAGAATTATTGTGAGCCTTACATTAAATGACATACTGGGAGCCTTTAGACCCAAATAGAAAATCGACACATTGCTCCTGTTTTCTCTCCTCTCTTGTAACTTCTATTTTCTTAAAAGAATCTCTTTACGGTATTTCTATTCCTAACTTTAAGTTCTTGTTGATAGAAACATAAAATCGTCCAGGGTTCGGAAAAACATACCTACCTCCACACAGATGAGATAAGTGTGTAAGAAAATGAGTATAAACTACTGGCATATCGTATGGAAAGACTGTCATATGTTAAGCTTGGTGTGTTAAAAATAGAACCATATAAAATTTCATGTAGTTATGCATCCTGAAAAAAAATCACCCATACTTACACTTACAAATTTTAGTCAATATACCAAATTACAATCATATTAAAAAGTCAAGAAGTTTTATAACTCAGTAGTGTAGATTTCTGGGAGAAAAAAATCAATTTTTATAATGTTTTATAAACCTTATAACCTAAGCAATACACGATATTGTTTTGATTGTAATGTCCTTTTGGCTTCTAGAATATTAGCAAATTAAAATCACTCAAAGAATTAAATTACAAATTTTATTCAGTGGAATTAATGTGAAATTTACATGTGAAGCAAGGGAATTCAGCTCTTTAGGAAGTTATAATGACATATATAATACACATAAAGTCAACAAAGATAACAAACAAAATTTTTAGAAGTCTTCCAAGAATTTCATCTTCTGGACTTGCAGGAATAGTAGTAGACATTAATATCCAGTTTTTACACATCATATCCAGAATGCTCTTGCTCCCTGATGGGGGAAAAGAGAAAAGTATCTTGAAATAAACATATTTATAATCCTGATTCTTTAACCTCAGTGGAATAGTTGTACTGTAAAAAATAGTGATGAGGGAATATCTGTACACATCTGTAACCCACCAATAAACTAAAATACTTTTCCCCCTAATTAATTAAAATATTTTCCACCCACTCATTTTGACCACTTTATGTCATAATCAGACATTTTTCTCCATGTCAAATATGCCTTTCTTTCTAAAAAGGGACAGCTTGGGGCACTTGGGGCTCAGTCGGTTAAGCTTCTTGCCTTAGCCTCAGGTCATGATCCCAGGGTCCTGGGATTGAGCCCTGCATAGGGCTCCCTGCTCAGCAGGGAGTCTGCTTCTTTCTCTGCCTGCTGATCCCCCTGTTTGTGTGCTCTCACTCTATCTCTCTTTGCCAAATAAATGTACAAAATCTTAAAAAAAAAGAAAGAAAGAAAGAAAAAGAAACAGTTCAAGGAACTAGCAGAATGACCACTCTCTTGTCATGTTATCGTGTAATTAGTTTTTTATGAAATCTTATCTACAAAGTTATTTACCATCATTTCTACTGGCATCCGTGAAATTGCCATTCTTCCCACCTGTATGGGTGGCATCACCAGGAAATGAGAATTAGAAGACACAGAAAAAGGCAGGTGACAAAATTTTTTTTAATTAAACAACAAAAGGTCTTTTTCATTGTCCTGATCTTTCCTCAAGATCCTCTCTCTCATTATTTTGGTCACTTAATAAGATATCAATTTCAAAAAATATTACGGAATTTTAAAAGGTATTAATGTGAGTTCTGTGCAGCACACTGCTGGAACATTTTACCAAATGAACGCCTGTCAGGGAGGGAGTTTAGAACCGTTTTGAACTCCTTTTTCAGGAATGCAAGGTCAAATAAATCAAGCAGTTTTCAAAGACTTGCATCAGAGTTCCTTTTATACACTCAAAAGAAGTGTCAATACTTTTTAAAAGTGGCAATGTTGGAGTAGAAGAATACTTTTTGCTATTTTCACTCAAAAACCAAAAAGGCAGGTTGAGTTGTAAGAGAGAGGACTAGATGAGGTTTCTACGGTATTGTTTTCTCCCATTTCAGCAATCTGGTTTAAGTTCTGTAATAACTAGCCCCGTTCCTGGAGGAGGGAATGACATGACCCAAACTACGCAGCAGTCACTGGCAAAGTAAACACCTAGAATTTCCCTGACATTCAAAGATTCCTTTCGCCTATGTTTTGGAAGCAATGGGTGAGAAGAATATACAAGTTTGTAAAGTGATTTCTTTCATTCCTACGGCCTCCAGCTTGTGTTTCTTTCATCTGTGCTCTGAAGGGCACTTTTACTTTCCTTCAACAACAGCAAGAGGCTGAGATGGGAAGTGTGGGAAAGACCAGGTAGCGGGTGGGGACTAATGAGTGAGTAGAAACCCATTTCTCACCTGACTTAATCCCAGGTAATGGTAGATAACCCCACTCCCGGGGTTCACTCCGCAAGCTCTTGCTAGAACAAAGTGCATTCGGCGCAGGTGGTCTCTTAGCAACCTTGGTCCCTGTGTCAAAGCATATTGAAAGGTTTTAGTGGATAGTGAGGTAGTGTACAAAGTAGAGGGGCAGGGAGCCTGCTTGGAGAAACCTCTAAAAGAAGTCAGGAAGATGTCAAAGGGCAGACTTCGGAAAATATGACACTTTAATTTTAATTTATCACAGATTTGTGCAGCTAAACAGTGAAACTTTAACAGAAAGGTTAAGCTGAATTTTAAGGCTTTCCTGGCAGGGAAAACATTCACCATGTCTTTTAAACATTTCTCTCTCTGATTAAACATTTCTCTCTCTGAGAAATGTTTAAAGATACATACATTTGCAACTAGTAAGTAAATTCTAAAGACTTAATACCCATTACAGTGATTATAGATAATAAAACTGTATTATAAACATTAAACTTGTTAAAGACTAGGTTTTAATTGTTTTCAACACAAGAAGAGATGATAATTATGTGGTATGATATAGGTATTGGCTAATATTACTATGGCAGTCATACCGTACAACTCAACCAAAAAATTCCCTAAGAGTTATTTTAAATATATTTGCTTCAGTACCTTCTATGACAATGAACAAAACACCACTGTCTACATAAGACCATAGTTCATGTGACTGTATGTCTGCTATAAATTCTATAAGTTTTAGGACTTTGTATCACTTTTATGAACAAATTAGAAAGTGCAGGAGTAAATCTGTTACAAAAGACCAGGCTACAAAATTTAGGCACCAATGGAAGATTATTTATCCAAAAAAATGATGGTTATTATAACTACAAAATAATAAAAACACTACTTAGAAAATTATGTTTAGGGGCACCTGGGTGGCTCAGCGGGCTGAGGCTCTGCCTTCGGCTCAGGTCATGATCTCAGGGTCCTGGGATTGAGCCCCACATCAGGCTCTCTGCTCAGCAGGGAGCCTGCTTCCCCCACTCTCTCTCCCTGCCTCTCTGCCTGCTTGTGATCTCTCTCTCTGTGTTAAATAAATAAATAAAATCTTAAAAAAAAAAAAGAAAATTATGTTTAGTATTTAAATATGATTGAAACCCATACCTTATGACCACCCGTTACACTCCAAAGTACATACGAGATGCATGAATATCCGCATCAGGGCACCCACTGTTCATCATACTCTCCACTCAGCAACAACCCACATGCCCATTAGCAGATAAATAGATAAATTCATATAACGGAACACTACACAATAATGAACATTAAGCTACAGCTACATACAAAAGCAGGGGTAAATTTTATGATCATAATATCGAAGTCTTAAAAAGCAAGGCCCCAAAAGGGCTCCTGGCTTGGCACAGTTGGGTAAAGTGTCCAACTTGTGGTTTTGGCTCAGGTCATGATCTCAGGGTCACGAGATCGTGCCCCACCTCAGGCTCTGCACTCAGTATGGAGTCTGCTTGAGATTCTCTCCCTCTGCCCCTCCCACTGCACACACACTCTCTCTCTCAAATAAATAAAATAAATCTTTTTTGAAGAGTGTGCAATTAAGGGATGCATATGTGAATGGCAACTGTGTAGGAGGTAAATTTATCAAGGAAAGCAAGGGATTGGCTACCATGTCAGGATGGGTGACTTCAGTGAGGGTAAGGGAAGGGATAAGTAGGATGAGGAGCTCCCAGCACTGTTTAATTTCTTGTTCTGGGCAGTGGTTGCACTGGCAATCACTTTTTTTTTTTTTTTTAAGAGTTTATTCATTCATTTGACAGAGATCACAAGTAGGCAGAGAGAGGAGGAAGCAGGCTTCCCGCTGAGCAGAGAGCCTGATGTGGGGCTCGAACCCAGGACCCCGGGACCATGACCCGAGCTGAAGGCAGAGGCTTTAACCCACTGAGCCACCCAGGCGCCCCACACTGGCAATCACTTTTTAACCATTTGTTAAACTGTACCTATATGTTTTATGCACTTTTCTGTATGTATGTTAAACTTCACAACCAAACTACGAGAAAAAAAAAAAAGGAAAGGAAAGAAAAGAACACCAAGAAATACCTACAAATGATCATAGTGGTCAATTTTGGAAGGAAGGACAGTATGTGATTTTTTTATCCTTCTGTTTCCATTTCTCCCATTTTCATTTAAAGGGACATCGCTTGTTTATACAACTTGAGAAAATAAGGAAATTAGTTTCAAAACTGCCAGTCCTCTTCTTTCTCCATATATAGAAAAGTAACGTATACTAATTTTATTTTGTCAAACCGATCATTTAAGCAAGTATGAACTTGGGAAAATTAGATTTATCCATGAAACATTTTAATTGAAAACATATCGGTACAAATGATATATTTTCAATTAAAATGTTTCACTGATAAACTTAACTTTCCTTGAGTTCATTTTAAGTCTCTTTTGCTAAAGAACATGTTCTTGTCTCATCCAAAACACTCATGATCAATAGGAATATGGGTGGTTCCTGTTTGGTTCTTTTGCTTGATGATAGATCTGCTTTTAGATTTCAGTCACTGGAAGGACACAGACTTGTATCATCACAAGCTTACTAATGTGCTCAGATTTTACTGTGGATTAAAATTATGAGTGTCATGCACCTTGATTTATGTTTTGTCTAATTCTTACATGGCTAGAAGGTTTATAATCGGGTGTTTTTTTCTTTGGGATCGTAGGGACATTTTTTTTGGGGGGGAAGCTATTTAGCAACAGCAGTTCTAAGGGGAAAAAAGATTCCTAGTGTTTTTTTATTGGGTACAACATGCACCAAAAATACAAATTTCAGGGGCACCTGGGTGGTTCAGTGGGTTAAAGCCTCTGCCTTCGGCTTGGGTCATGATCCCAAGATCCTGGGACTCTCTGCTCAGCGGGGAGCCTTCTTCCTCCTCTCCCTCTCTCTCTCTCTCTCTCTCTCTGCCTGCCTTTCTGCCTACTAGTGATCTCTGTCTGTCAAATAAATAAATAAAATCTTTAAAAAAAAATTTTCAAATAAATTGGGACACTTTTAAGAGTATGATAGACCATATTGAGTATGACTATTTCGAGACCACAGGCTTATCTTGAATATAGTATTTAAAAGTCATAACTAAAATAATCTCCAATTTCTAATCTAAGACATCCCTGATTATTTTGGGCCTTCGTGTTGAAATTTCAGAAGATTGCGAATAATTTATCATCTCATTCGCAATGCTTCTACCTACCTTTCTTTTCCCTATTTCAGAAGGTACTGGGAATCAAATTATTATTTTTTAGAATGTTGTACTGCAAATACTCTTATCTGTTTTTTAAAATTTGTATTTATTTTATCTTTTGACTCCAGAAAGAGTCCAAATAGTCTAATTCAAAGTGACCTGTTCATTGTTTATCAGTGGTTGAAAAGTGGTATCCCACAAAGTTGGACAAATGGAGAGTAGCAATAAACTTTGGTCTCTGGGAATGGAATTTCACTGTATGCCCTGTTCTTCCTCCTGCCATCAGTTTGTAGGCTCTTGCCTTTTTTTTTTTTTTTTTAAGATTTTATTTATTTATTTGACAGAGAGAGAGACAGCAAGAGAAGGAACACAAGCAGGGGGAGTGGGAGAAGTAGAATCAAGCTTCCCATGGAGCAGGGAGCCGGATGTGGGGCTTGATCCTGACCCCAGGATCATGACCTGAGCCTAAGGCAAACACTTAACGACTGAACCACCCAGGTGGCCCTAGGCTCTTGCCTTTAAAACCTTTATGAACTTGTTTTTATATAAAATGGGGCTTCTCAAATCAACTCTGACTTCTGCAACCATAAGAAGAGTGGATTTGCTAAATGGCTTGCACCTCCCCCACCCACCAAGTAAGACCTCACCATTTTCTCAATTTCTCTCAACCTCTACTATTTCCCCTTACTGGGCATGGATTCTTGGTCAAGACAAAGAACAGAACATACTTTGGAAAGTCTCTTTTCAGTCAAAAGAAAAACAATTTTCATTGGATTCAAGTTTATAGTCTTAAACTCTTGAGTCATAGTTCAAAAATATTTTCTTTTTTGACAAGAATTTGTTCACCCTACTCCTGTTTCCATCAGTATCTAATGGTCAAGATAATACCGAGCAAAGTTGCCTAAAGACACATGTTGAAAAATGACATGTAATTGAAATCTGTCCATTTTTACCTAACAGGTCACTCCAGTAAAGTACAGTAATTCCCATTTATTGAGGAGCTAGCCTGTGCCAGGCTGTGGCCACATGCCATGAGAACATGGAGCAACTACCCAGGGCCACTCAGTATTCTGTGCTGGGTCCTAGATTCTCCTAGCCCAGGGCTCCAGATGGCACCATCTTTCAAATACATAGATTTACTAATATTTTCAAACAAGAAGTTACTTTTGAAAAGATCTGTTTTACAATGGAAATTGACCATACTGAAGTGGAAATACCCGCATGTAATTGTTAATGGCCACTCTTCCTCTTCGGTCCCAACTCCTTTCTGTGTATGTGAACTGTTGGTCAAATAATGCGATGTACTGTCTTGCAATGGCTCTTCTGGGAGAGAGAACCCTGAATCTGCCGGGATATCTCTACAACAGTCAGCTGTCTGTTCACTCACATCAAAATACCCTGCTCTTTGTGAATGGGACAGTCACAGACCACCAGTGTGACCTTATTCTAGCAACCAGGTTTGTTGAAAGTACAGGTTTTAAAATATATTTATTAGCTTTTTTATTTGCAATTTTCTTCTGGTTTATTATTACCTTGTTATCGATCCACTTATCAACCTTTGACTGACAGGTTTTTTTCCCCCTTGACCTCCTTAAACTTAACTAGACAAAGAAATAACAAGAATGTTTTCTGCACATGATGGTTGAGCGATGGGTGTAGAATCAGACTGATAGAGTTTCCCTCAGATCTGTTACTTACCATGAAACCTTGGACGATCCCTCTGTGCCTTCATTAGTGCTTCTAGAAAATGGAGATGAAAATAAAGTACCTATTTCTTAGGGCAGAATGAGCATGAAATGAGATGATTCTTGTGCCGGGCAAGTACACATCATAAGTTATGGTAAATATTATCATAATTATAATCTAGCATATTACCTCCTAGAGGGTATCCTTGAATGAGTCATTCTTCTCGGGCTCTCTTTAAACACCTAAACACACAGAACTGTCACACACCTTTGAAACCCAATGGTACCTCCTCTGTGATCTATCCTGGCTTCAATTCTGCCGGAGGAAGACTTCCGGAAGGACTTCCTCCGGCAGAATTGAAGCCAGCTTGTCTATCCCACATTTCAACTCACTACATTATGATTATTGGTTTGCATACAGCACCGCATAGACTGCGATGAGGATGGCTTTACCCACCTTGGGTCCCAGTGCCTCACAGTATCTGACACCAATCCATTTTCAACAAATATTGATTTAATAGCTGCATGTCAAGTAGAAGTGTTTTCAGGAGACTGGAAGGCCATTTTGTTTAAAGGACAATTGCAACAAGAAAAACATATGTATTAAGTCTACCTTTTTCAGCCAATATTTGAAAAGTAAAATCCCAAAGTTGGGTGCTTTCTACATGGAAAATGTCTCTTTTCAAGTTTATGTTTAATAAAATTATCTTTTAGACACTTCAGAAATCATATGGGACTTATATCTTGTTGGTGTTTTTGCTTCTGTATTTGTGTTTTGCTTGTAATTAGGGAACCAAGTCTAGTTGCTGGAAGGCAACCAAAATTTGGCAGCTGCCATAGGGAATTTTAGGATAGGAACGTCCTGTTAGGATGGCTACCGTTTCTAAGGCATCATGGAGATCTGTCCCCTGTGGTCTCTAGAAATGGCCACTGGTTGTGGCAGGGCAGGAGACCTTCAAATTTGAGTCATTTAGAAGTTAACTAAAAACTCAGACCTATTCAACAGTATTGTGCGTTACATAAGTTTCTAAAATTTGAGTTCAAATTGCATTTTTTGAACTAACAAGCCTCCCTTAGATTCTGCCCAAAGCCGAATTATGTGAGAAAGGAAATTTAACACACATCTGAAAAATTAATTCATCAATGATACGAGTCTTGTATGAGAGAAATCTTGTTGAATGAGAATCATAATAAATAGCATATGGCTTTACACTTAAATGACTGCCGGCATGATCGTTGTACCTTGTTTCCTGCTTGAGATAGGATTTCAAAGAGATTTTTCTCTTTCCAGCTAAGAAAAACAATAGTAGTGAAAGGTCTGAAATATGACAGAAATGTTGGCTCTGGGAAAGGTATTTGAGATTTTGACACTTCCCATCGGACCAATGAGGCCCAGAGAAGGACGGGAATTCCAGAGACTTGTCCGAGGCTCCTTCCACAGCTACTGTCTTTCACAAAGACCATCACGATGGCCTCAGCCACGTTTTGATGTTTGAGATAAATCGTTTCTGCATTTCACTCGCCTATTTGGAGACACTCTACCTTCCTCACCTCCCAACTTCTCTGATTCTGGCCAGGGTCAGACCAGAGAGTCCAAAACCAAGGAAGTTGCAAGCAAAGACTGGAACACTTTTGGCAGGTCACAACTTGACAAAGTAGACTTCCTCTGAGGACAAAAACTGTGTGCTTGGTCACAGACGGTCGGTCAGCAAAGTGCAACGAGGAGAGAACATAGATTTTAGAGCCAGACCAGACTGGTTTTAGATCCCGGTTCTAGCTGGTATGACCCTGTAGCCTCAGACCCTGCCCTTAACCTCACCTGCTACTCAGAGATGCTATTGGTCCTGCAGGGGATTGAAAGGATTTTATTCGTCACTATCATTAGGAAGAGCCTATGAATGCTTTGATTGTCATCGCATAAAGCCCGAAACCATGAGTAATTAGCACTCCTATTTCCTTAGTTCTAGAAACTGAAGAGCAGAGAGGTTAAATAATCCACTTCACATAACACACCAGGGATAAACGGGGATCTGAATGAAGGTCTGTCTGGCCCCACAGCCTTTGCCGCTGCTGCTGTATCTCAGGATCAGGAAGAAGGGAAGCCAGGAGCCCAGCATGCTGCCTGGTGCTCGAGCAAACAGTGGCTGTTGCAGTGAAGCCGAGGAATCAGAAACATGGTCACTTCCCCGCCGCCCAGCACCATGGAAAGCGTAGTGACTCCGATGGAGGAGAGGAAACAAGTGGATCTAGAGATGGAAAGGGGAGGTGGAGACAGGCATGCAGATATGTGGGCTGGATTGCCTGGCAGCACTCCCGAGGGTCCCCCTGACCCTTAGGGAGCTGGGGGGCTCCCCAACCTGGGTGGATCTACTCTCTTCAACTCTCCCTCTCATGCTTTCTTTCTGTTGATCCTGTGCAGTTGGGGCCTTCCCAGGCCATCCTGACCATGCCTCGAATTTTGTTAAGTAAATATCTTGGCCCTAAAATGAGCTATTTTTCGACACATGAACAAACGTCTCTTAATCATCCATTACCAAGACTTCTGAAGGTTAAGATATCTCACTGGCACATTCCTGCCCCAAATAGGAGATTGTGCATTGCCCCCAAGTTACGGGCACTTAACATGAAGAAGTCTTCTGGAACCACAATAATCAAAATGTTATCAGTCTTCTCCCTGACAAGTTCCCCGACCTTCTCCATGAATCACAGCTATAGTGTCCTCTTACAAGGCCAGATGAACTGCCCCGAGTCTGGGTGGGGATCAGCTCTGCAAGGTTTTAGGAGGAAGCCCCGGCACATATTTGTCTGGCCGTGGTGTGAGGAAGCAGGAGTGAGACAGAGGGTGTTGTTTGTGAGGTCTGCGTTTTTTATCTGCAGAATTCATACAGCCACACAATGGCCCTTCCAGGCTGGGGGCTGGTGAGTGGAGGAGAGTGGAGGCCTGTCTGGAGGTCTTTTGGAGCTCTAAAAAGCATCTGGCAGAACCTTTCAAACTACTTTCTGCAACACACACGCTGCATAAATTCTGTGGTGGCAATTTTGGATTCATTAAGGCACAGATTTGATTTCTGAAACCATTTAAGTGTTTTTTGGAGTCAAGTTTAGCTGAGAAGGTAGGTGGCTGGGGGGAGAACAGAATTTCAAGTTAAATGAAAATCTGTGAGTCTTTAAAGGCAGAATTATACTTCCAGCATTTAGCACAGGCCTTAGAAGAAACTATGTGTTTAATAAAAAGTAAGTGGGGGCACCTGGGTGGCTCAGTTGTTTCAGTGTCTGTCTTCAGCTCAGGTCATGATCTCAGAGTCCTGGGATCAGGGCCCAAGTCAGGCTCTCCACTCAGTGGGGAGTCTGCTTCTCCCTTACCTGCTGGCCCTCTCCCTGCTCGTGTGTGCTATCCCATGCACGGGCTCTCTCGCTCTCTTGCAAATAAGTAAATAAAATCTTTTAAAAAAGTAATTGGTGAAGTGGGAAGTCGAGGGGTAAGGATGAGGCGCCGGTTTAAGGTGCTGTCCTTTTATGCCTCACCAGCTCATTACTTAGAAGGTGAATCTTAGGAGGAACCCTGAAAATTCCTGAATCATATTCCAAGAATTTACAGCCTTCCAAGGGGAAGTCTAACCAACAATGCCTGTTTTTGGTGGGTCAATTTTGGATGCGAAGGCCTGTGGAATCCGGGCCCTGTCTGTCTTCTGTCTGAACTTCTCAAGTACCACGGAAAAAGCCCGTTCTGACTTGTGCCTGAGTTACTCACAAAATGACTCCTTTCTCCTACTGTATAGATACAGAGTTCACTGATGCCTTGCTAACCTTGCACACAGTAGGAATTAAATAAATGTGTGCATGATGAAAGCTTGTAGAGGAAAGCAAGAATCTCATCTCCTGTTTCCTCCAGGCACAGAATCGATCTGGCAATGGGGGGGAAGCAGTCCCTTCTAGCCATAGAAACACATAACCGAAAGACAAATGTTAGAATACGGGTAAAGCTGGTAAGTTTATGAAAATACCAGCTTACACTTTGAAATTGTTTTGGGAGCTTTGGCGTCTGCCTTGATGCCAAAGCTATAGCCTAACGTCCCGAACTGCCAACCGTATGCCCCAGCCTCGACCTCCACAAAGCTTGCCCATCCTAAGAGGAAACCAATTATTGTCTCTCTACCATTTATTTTTTTCTTCATCCTCCTTGTTTTTTCCTTCCAAGATTTAATTTAAATTCAAGCTAGCTAACAAAATAGGGTAGTTTTGGTTTAGAAGTAGGATTTAGTGATTCATCACTTACATATGACACCCAGTGCTCATCACAACACGTGCCCTCCTTAATGTCCATCAACCATTTACCCCACCCCCTGTCCACCTGCCTCCTTCGTCTCTACCATTTCGATTAATACTTTCTGTCAAAGACCACCCTGGAGTGTCTAGATTTGGATCTGAAACAAACAAGAGATGATTAAGAAGATTCAGGAGACATTCAAATGAGGGATTTCATAAATAACGTTAGTATATTTGGCCACTTATATACATTATGAGAAAACCCCACTCCGCTCAGAGACCTTAGGACTTGCTTGAACTTGCACAGTTGGTTAGCGCTCCAGGCCAGGGCTCCACACCAGGCCACACCGGCCTCCTTCCAGTTCGCTGCAATGCCTCCCTCACACATGTCACTTAGAAGCCTGATGCCCACGTTCAAGAGCACCAAATACATGTAGCCAAAGCAGGAAGCTGCATGCGTCCCCCGTCCGGAAGAATGACTGGATTGTCTGGTTTCAGCTGAGCTCGCGAGGACCAAGCAGGCCCTCGTTTTCCAGACAGAAAACACGGTGACCTACTTTTCAGGACTCTCAGAAGCAACCATTATAAAGGAGGCTGCAAAGACAAAGCCTTAGGCTAAAGGAAAACAAGAAGGCGATGAATCGCTGGAACGAGGCAGGTGCCGTGTCTGAATGGAGACTCCAGCACGGAGGAACGACAAGACCCACATCTCCTGGGCAGCCCTCCGTGCGTACACTCTCCCTGGGTGAGACTTCCTTTCGCAGTCACTGGAGCGGCGGGAATACCAAGCATACCACCAGGTGTGGGCAAGTCATTTAAGGATTTATTACTCCCTTGCTTCTCCTCCTACCTTTACTTAGCCAGAAGGAAATGAGAAGAAGCGAATTCTAATTCATTCGTCTGTCGTGCAAACAGCCTCATACACATTGAAGGGAGGTTGAAATAGAGTGAGAGAAATCAGCTTTAGGAGCCTAAGTTTTGGCTTACTGTATTCTCCCCCTACCAGAAGCAAACAGGAGTTACATAAACTTCCCTCCCACATCCACATTGCAAAACGTCCTAGAGTTTAAAAACCCAAACTTACTGCTCAGGGGCTCGGTAAGTGAAGTCCAAAGCCAAGGAGAATGATGTCTCTTCTCTTTTGTGAAAAACACCATATGCTCTTAGGTGGGTCAGGAGATGCGCTGGGCTGTTATTAATAACTGGCTTAGAGCTTCATGAAGAAACATGAGCCAGGCTGTCATGGGAGGAGGCAAGTGGAAAGGAACTGACAGGCACAGGTGGGATAAATTACAACCAAAATATGCTTGGACCCACACAGGGGCTCAAACAGCCCATGAGGAGGGGAACCGCTCCCCCGCCCCAGTAATCAATAGACCCTTCTGTCAGATGTTCTAAGAATCAAACCATAACTTACAAGAATACCGTTTTATTCTCTTGGAGAACACCATGACTCATTTAACGTCATACTACCCTTTGTTCTTCTGAGCGATCCTTTTCCACGGATAGCTGAATATCTTTTCACATGTATCCATTTTGCCTTGTTTACCCTGACTTCCTCCTGTTTTTAAAATATATAAACAAATGGATTTTCAAAAAAGAAAGAAACACTTAACAAATGGATTTTCAAACGCACGTTATCATTTTGAGATCTAGTTACCTGTGAGCGTATCCCTGTCTTCCCCTTAAGGAACCCAAAAGAATTCCAGGCAAAGTGTATGTATGTGAGTGTGTCGGGGGAGGGGAGCAGGCCTCGGGATAGTATCACACAAGGGAAGCTGCAGCTTTGAAGTCCGAATTCGAGAAGCAGAGTCACAACCTGGCTACTGGTTACAGTGTGTCTCCTTTTGAAAAACTGTATCTCACAAAAAGCCCAAAAAAGATACGCCTCCCTGGTCCCCAACAACTGATGTTAAACAGTTGTTTAAACTGATGTTAAATTGTTTGGATCATTAACAGCATGTCTTCAGACCTAAATTAAATTAAACACTAGCTATCCCTGTCTGTCTGGGAGTTGAAAAGGAAACTGACCATTAGACAAAGTTATTGAAATACATAAGGATACAAACCGAAGGGAAAAAAATCTCATCAAATCTCCTCATTCTTAAGGTTCTAGCCATCTGTCACCTTGGCTCAGGCCTGGTGACTGTCCTTTTTCCAAACTAAACCCTTTTCAACCAAATCCTGGGGGTGAGGGGAACTCAAAACCCCTCACTACAAATAGTGGCCCCTCACTACAAATAGTGGAGTGCTACTTTGCTGAGGCAACTGTTAAAAAGAGAAAGTAAGGGGCGCCTGGGTGGCTCAGTGGGTTAAGCCTCTGCCTTCGGCTCAGGTCATGATCCCGGGGTCCTGGGATCGAGCCCCGCATCGGGCTCTCTGCTCAGCGGGGAGCCTGCTTCCTCCTCTCTCTCTCTGCCTGCCTCTCTGTCTACTTGTGATCTCTGTCTGTCAAATAAATAAATAAAAATCTTAAAAAAAAAAAAAGAGAGAGAAAGTAATATACCAGTGACCACCTGTTTAAGAGATGGGTAGGAGGGAACAGAGTAGGTACAAGGCCTTAATTTTCTTTTTTATTCACTGATCAGTTACAATTCTTGAGTACCCACTGAATATATGTACCTTTATAGAACACATTCATGTACTATTGTGAATACATGACGTACATCATAAAACACAAATGGAATTTTCTTAAAGATGAAATTTAAAAATAGACATTCTGATATCGTCTTAACACCCCCTCAAGGGTCATTTTGACCAGTGCCTGCGGCCCGAGATCCCACTCTGCAGATGACTGGGGAGTGGTTCCAAGCCCTAGCTCTCACTTACTACCTGCTATGGGTTGAATTGTGTCCCTCAAAAAGATATGTTCAAGACCTCCTTCCCAGGACCTGTGACTGTGGCCTTATTTGGAAATAGGACCTTATATAATCCTCGTATAATCCATTTAAGATGAGCTCTTACTGGATTAAGATTGGTAATACTGGGTCCTAACCCAGTGACTGCTGTCCTTAGAAGAGAGAGCAATTTGGACCCAGAGAGGACACCATGTGACAAAGGAAACAGAGACAGAATGGTAGGTCCACGAGCCAGGAACACCGAGGGCTGCTGGCAGCCACTTCAGCTATGACAACACAAGGAAGAATCCTCCCCGGGTCACTTCAGAGAAAGGAGGGCCTTGTGGACACCTGGATCTTGGGACTTTCAGTTTCCAAAACGGAGACAATACATTTCTGTTGTTTTAAGCCACCAAGTTTGCCGTCATTTGTCCCGCAGCCCTAGGAAACGAATATATTAATTATGTGATATTAGCAATGTGACGTTAGTAATGTGACATATTCTTCTTGTGCCTCAGTTTCTTCATCTGTAAAATGGCAATCGAAAAGGGATCAGGTTGTTTCAAGAAATGAGTGACATAAGACATGCCCTGTCCTCAGCATGGCGCCAGGAACACTCAAAAAATAGCTTGCACTTTGGGAAGCTTTACAAGCAAGGACAGGGGCTGGCCAACTTTGGTGGAGCACTCCTTCAAAAACTCGCCACTCGGCAACTTGTGTGGGGGCGGTGGGGGCGGGGTGGTTGGAAAAGGGGCAGTGGCGTGATACTGCTGGGCTCTACCTGAATCCTGTTCCCCTGAAATTGTTCACCACTTTGTGTTCTAGGAAGAGGTTTACCACAAATAACCACCCTTCTACAAATGACTTCGACAAGACTGGTGGGTAACTCCCTTGTTCACGGCAGCAAGCCCAGACACAAACCCTCTCCATTGCCCTCTGTCTCAGAAACGGTCAGCTGAGCCTTTTGCCCCCACTGACTAATCTGAACAAAATACCTGCTAACGATCCTTGACCGAACTCTACTCAGGCTTCTCTCTCCACGGTCCCCTGAACTTTGACCCACCTGCATCAGAATACAGAACAGCCCTTCCTTAGCATGTTTTCCAAAAATAAGTTGACCACAGACATTCTCTGATCAGTTGTCTAATCATACACCCTCTCACCTAATTGTGGACACCCAGTCCTTTCAGCTTTGTTTACTCCTCTTTATTTAAAAAAAAAAAAAAAAGCCATTTTCTTTTTCCTTTTTTTAAAGATTTTATTTATTTGACAAAGAGAGAGAGACAGCGAGAAAAAGAGCACAAGCAGGGGGAGCAGCAGAGGCAGAGGGAGAAGCAGACTCCCCGCTGAGCAGGGAGCCCCACATGGGGCTGGATCCCAAGACCCTGAGATCATGACCTGAGCCGAAGGCAGATGCTTAACAACTGAGCCTCCCAGGTGTCCCAAAAAAGCCATTTTCTGCCTGAAATTTGAGATGCTTATAGAACTTTTGATCACTGTTTTCTGAATTTTAATGGGTCCCTGCCATATTATGTCTCTTCTTTTTAATATTTTAAAATGTCTTTAATTGTGGTAAAATACACATATCATAATCTTTACCATCTTAATCATTTTTTTAAAGATTTTATTTATTTATTTATCAGAGAGAGATACAATATAAGCAGTAGGGGGTGGCAGGCAGAGGGAGAATCAGGATCCCAGCTGAGCAAGGAGCCCGAAGCCGGACTCAATCCCAAGACCCAGGGATCATGACCCGAGTTGAAGGCAGACCCTTACCTGACTGAGCCACCCAGGCGCCTCTCATCTTAATTACTTTTAAGTTTCCATTCAGCAATGTTAAGTATATTTACACTGTTGGGCAACAGAGGTTCAGAACTTTTTCATCTTGCAAAACTGAAACTCCATACCCGCTAAACGGCAACTCTCCCCTCCCCCTTCCCCCCAGCCCCAGCCCCTGTCAACCACCTACAACAGTCTTTTCAAATAAAGTCTCTCCTTTCCTGAATCTAGATTTGTTTTTCTTGGACGGTTTTCTGGTGCCTTGTCTTACATAGAGTGCCGACCACCCCCCAGACCCCTCGGTCTTCACCCCGGTGATCATGCTGGCTTCTCAGACTCTTTGCGTCCTGGGGGTGTGGCATCCATGATGGTGAGTGGATCCAGGGCTCTGGACATTTGTGTATTGTAACACTCTAAGGAGCTACACTGATTCTTTCAGGCAAGGAGAATTTTCTCTGTCTCTTCTGCGAGGCTTCTTCCATTCTTCCTCTGCTTCTCTAATGGTTTGTTTTGTAAGGAAGTACCCTCAGCTCCTCCACTGAGGTCTGAACAAGGGGTGATTGGGATTGTGTAAGGAGAACTAGAGGAATAAAACAAGTAGTATCTTTTCTGTCTTCTTTAAGGTCTTATGTCTGATTAAATCATCTAATCCCCTGGGTTACTGGATATATTAGTTTCCCTGGGCTGTCATCATAAAATACCAGATCTAGAGGCCTCAAGTCTGAAATCAAGGGTCCGGGGCAAGGGAGGGAGGTGTCCTCCTCTGGAGGCTATAGGGGAAGAGCCCTCCTTGCCCCTCCCTGGCTCTGCACAGTCACCTTCTCCCTGTGTGTCTCTATCTTCTCTTCTTATAAGGACACCAGTCATATTGGATTATGGCCCACCCCAATGACCTCCTCCTAACTTGTTTATCCCTATAAACACCCTATTTCCATGTAAAGCCACATTTATAGGTACCAGAGTTAGGACATTGACATGTCTTTAGAGGGGACACAATTTGATCCAGGACAATAATTCTCTCTCTGGCACTGCCCTCCTCTTCTCCCTCCCTCTACTTTGCCACAGTGACACTGATTCAGTTCAATATCTTAAGTAATGGCCAAATTTTCCTGAAGACCCCTTGGTACTCGAGTGACTTCTTGAGGAAACGAGACAACTCCTCAGTCTGGTCCTCACCTAAAATCTTCCTTCCTATCATTCCCTGTCCCTCATGGCTCCTTCTTCCTCCTTTTTACTAAGTCTGACCTTCCTTTAAATTCCCTTGAATTGTTTGATCTGTTCCCCTTCAAAACCCTTCCGTCTTCCATCTCTCTATCTACCCTACCCTTCCCCGCTGGCCACTCAGCTCCTATAGTCACTGGAGCTAGAGGTGGCCCTCCCCTTGTCAGGGTCCTCAAGGGGTTCAAGGACCCTAAGAGCAATCACCCGAGGTTGAAAAATGAACTGGACACAGATGGGATATTTAAGACACTTAGACGGGCTTTGGACACACACAGAGGACCACTTGGTCCCTCTCAGCCCTTTGTCTAAAATTTCATTCACAGTTCAGAAGATGACATATCTCTCCCTCTCTCTCTCTTTCTCAAGTAAAAAAAAAAAAAGTTACCCTTGAATGAAACTCTCTGGGACACACAATTGCAGAAAGAAGTAATACAAGATAACCAGGATGCACCCTTGTTAAGGGAAAGGAGAGTAGATTTGTCCTAAAGTAATGACTGGGTGTTTAAGAACGAGGAAGAGAAACATGTAGGACAAAATCTGAATGGATAGAGAAAGTTGTAGAAGTTTCATAGAAAGATAATTTCATTTGTCATGGTCAATGCTGGTGAAAGTTTGATGGGCTTATTTATAAGTTTTTCTTTAAAAGAGCTTTAGTATCAGGGCACTTGGGTGGCTCAGTCGATTAAGTGTCTGCCTTCGGCTCAGGTCATGATCCTGGGGTGCTGGGATCCAGCCATACGTTGGGCTTCCTGCTCAGCGGGAAGGCTGTTTCTCACTCTCCTCCCCACTTGTGCTCTCTCTCATTATCTCTGTCTTTCTCTCTCTCAAATAAATAAATAAAACCTTAAAAAAAGAGAAGAGTTTTAGTATCAAATATTATACTGATGCAAAACTAAACTTTTGTCTTTGCTAAATGAATGAAATCTTCCTATTTGGGAAATAGCTAAAGTTCTTTACGATCATGTCTTATTTATTTATTGATTGATTTGCAGGGTAGGGAGGGGCAGAGGGAGAGAGAGAGAGAGAGAGAGAATCTTAAGTAGGTTCCATGCCCAGCACAGAGCCTGATGTGGGGCTCCATCTCACAACCCTGAGATCATGACTGGAGTCAAGGCTCAAGAAAGCTTTTAAAAGTCCATTCTGAGATTTCTTATGAAAGCTTCCAACAAAGCAAACTTGAAAGGCCTGCACATTAAATCATCATTCTTGCTGCACCTCTGCCAATAATCAAGTCATATCTAATGAGACTAGCTTTATTTTATGATTCAGAATGATCTTTCCTTGTGATCATCTTTGATCAAAAGGGAGATAACTCTCGAGAGAATTTTGTGTTTCAGTGGAAAACAGTAGCACAACCTGTGGGTTATCAGATTCTGGCCCTGTTCATTGTTTCTGAGCTAGCCTGGGCGTCTTTGTAATTGCCTGTAACTGAGGGATATGCACTCCTGTAAACTGAACTCGATCCTATCATCTTGCACACATTGTCAAAACTTGTTAAATTTTCACTTCTGTTATTTTCCTTCAGTATCTGTGTACAACCATCCAAACTAATATTTCCAATTTTTCTCCCCCTCCCCACCTTGTCTTGGCATCACTAAGAACGAAAATATGACTTAGCAGATCCTCCTTGGGACTTTAGTTTGCCTTGTCATTGGCTTCTTCCCCAGCATCTGAGGCAGCAGTGCAACCTAAAACCTCTGTAGGGCCGCCTGGGTGGCCCAGTCGTTAAGCATCTGCCTTTGGCTCAGGTCATGATCCCAGGGTCCTGGGATCGAGCCCTGCATGGGCTCCCCGTTCAGCAGTGAGCCTGTTTCTCCCTCTCCCACTCCCCTTGCTTGTGTTCCCTCTCTCACTATGTCTCTCCCTGTCAAAGAAACAAAATCTTTTAAAAAATAAATAAATAAATAAAACCTCTATAGACCTCAAAAGACTTCCCCGCAGCGGCCCATGCACAGACCAGATTTCTCCCTGGAAAGGGCATTGTCTGGTCTAGCAAAGAAACCTGGTGAAATGCTCAGGTCATGTGTGCCTTTATATACAAGGCAACCATGACCACGGACAGCATTTCCAAGAGCACTGACATCTTAGCTTCGACAAGTGCAATGACCAGTGCTGGATTACCATCTGCCTCTCGGAACCTACTGGAATACACAGCCCCAAGGCAACTCCTGGCTATTTACCTAAAATAACTATTTATTTTTAATATTTCTCTATTTCACTCCAGTCAACTTTCTCTTCAAATGCCTGATCAGTGGGATTCTTAGTCAACCGATCTTATCTACTACCTCTCAGTAGACAACTGTCTGATGTTTCAGAAACAACACCAATGAGAGTCTTCCGGAGACTATTTTTTTAGATGGTTTTTCCACTCTGGAGATTTAAGACTGCCTCTGAGTTGTTAGTGATAAATGATATCTATTCATCTTGAACAAAAGAAGGACTGACATGGGGGTACCTGAATGGTTCAGTCGGTCAAGCATCTGTCTTTGGCTCAGGTCCTGATCCCAGGGGCCTAGAATCGAGGCCCCAGTCGGGTTCCCTGATCAGTGGGGAGTTTGTTTCTCCCTCTGCTTCTGCACCTTCCCCCTTGCTTGTACTCTTCCTCTCCTCTCTCTCTCTCAAATAAATACATAAAATCTTTAAAAAAAAAAAAAAAGGGACTGACAATGCTGAATTTCTAAAAATTTTTGAGTGTAGTAAAAGACACAGGACATTAAATCTACCATCTTAACCATTTTCCGGTGTATGGTTCAGTGGTGTTAAATGCATCCACATTGTTGTACAACCAATCTCCAGAACTCTTTCTGTCTTGCAAAACTGAAATTTTTTGTCCCTTCAAAAATAACTCCCCATTCTCCCCTCTTCCTAACCTCTGGTAAACCACTGTGCTACTTTCTGTTTCTATGATTTTTTTTATGATTTTATTTGTTTATTTGACAGAGATCACAAGTAGGTGGAGAGTCAGGCAGGGCAGGGGGTGGGGGAAAGTAGGCTCCCCACTGTGCAGAGATGCCAGGCTCCATCCCAGGACCCTGAGCCCTGATCATGACCTGAGCCCAAGGCAGAGACTTTAACCCACTGAGCCACCCAGGCACCCCTGTTTCTATGATTTTGACCACTCTAGAGACCTGGTGTGAGTGGACTTGTACAGCATTTGTCTTTTGGCCACTGGTTTATTTCATTTACACAATGTCCTCAAGATTCATGGGTGTTGTAGCATGTCAGAGTTTCCTTCCTTTTCAAGGCTGAATCATATTCTATTAAATGCATTTACCATGTGCTGTTTATCCATTCATCCATCAGCGGATGATAATGTTGAACTTTACCTGAGCCTTATGTTCCTAGAAAACAGTAGTCAAGAAATCCTCTCACACTTTTGTGCTTCAAAATGGCTTTCTAAAAAGAACCACAGTTGTTTTATGACTTAGGTAAGACCCATGGATGGCCAACTACTTATCTAAGACAAGACCAGACACATACACTCCAACTTCCCCTTCTTTGTCTCATAAAATGGTTAGCTGAATTGTTTGCTCCTACCAACCAATCTGGATAGAATACTGGCTAAACTTTAGTCAAGCTTCTCCCCTTCCCACAGGCCCTTGAACTCTGACCCCCAGATTAGAACGCAGAACAGACTTTCCTCACCACCCCAGTCTGCAGAAACTTGTGAGACGCTTGCTGATCTTCCGTTCAGAATGTTCTCACCATTGCAATAGTCCCATCTACCTATTGCAATCGTCTTCGCAAATAAAATTTCTCCATACCTTAGTCTGGATTTGTTTTTATTTGACCGGGGTTAATGAGAAAATGCTGAGAGGTGTACTGCTAGACACAGACTGAGAACCATGGATGTGGTCCCAGACTTTAGGCGATAATAATTTCTTTTTTTTTTTAGAGTTTTTTTTTAAAGATTTTATTTATTTATTTGACAGAGGGATCACAAGTAGGCAAAGAGGCAGGCAGAGAGAGAGGGGGGAAGCAGGCTCCCTGCTGAGCAGAGAGCCCCATGTGGGGCTCAATCCCGGGACCCTGAGATCATGACCTGAGCCAAAGGCAGAGGTTTAACCCACAGAGTCACCCCAGATAATAATTTCTTAATCCCATTTTCTAGGTAAGGAGGTGGAACTATAAGAAGGCCAAAGGACAGGCTGACAGTCCCAGCACCATGACAGAGTGGGAATCGGGTGCTATTGCTGATCTCATACAAAACAATGGCCTTTCCAGCGTGAACGTGCCTAATCTTGGTCAATATTTGTAGTTGATGAAAACTTTCTCCAGTATTCTAAGAAAAGGGAAATGGATCCAAGAGTGGAAAAAAAATGAACAGAATACCCAGAGCTTATAGGAACATCGTTCCATCCATGGAAATGAATGAAAACATCCAAATGAGAACCACCAAGTCTGTTTATTCAGAGGCTGCTCCAGCAAGGGAGCTGGCCACCATCACATACACTGGGTGGAGACTCAAAGGCAGGCAGAACACTGGGAATGCTTTACAGTGCATAAAAAAGAATTCCCCAAGTGTGGCCTGACTGGAGGCTGGAGGCATGGGGCTGCCGTACATAGGCTAACTAAAGTTGGGGAAACCTATGTGACTGGTTAGGAAATACATGTTGGCCTTCCTCCCGTGGGTCCTAAATGAGAAGTGGGTGCAAACTGGAGGCAAGCTGTCGGTACAGAGCCCCGGCCGTCTGCAGCCGTTGGCCGCGGGGGTTATGAGCTGGCTTCCGGGACTGCTTACGGTTCTGGCCGGCTGGCATTCTGGGCCGACTGCAGCAGGCTGCAGGTCAGAGTACGATGTTTTTAAGTAGCCTGATCCTTGTATAGTCATCCTCTCAGGTCTCTCAAGGACTCTGCATTCACAAGAGGCCTTCATGCCAGCCCCGCTAGTGATCCCACACTCAGAGCAGGGATGGCGGCAAGAGGCTTGCAGAGGAGAGAAAGCATGTAGAGGCTAAGTGTGTTTCAATGGTCCTCACCCCCACCCCCACATTGTCTTTTTTTTTTTTTTTTTTTTTTTTTTTTTTTTTTAATTAAAAGGTGAAAATCAGAACCTGAGCATCATCTTGGCTTTCCAGGGCTCTCGGACAATTCACAGACTAAGACCCACCTGCTTGCCTTCCATGGCTTCTCGGTTCACAGAATCTCAGAAAATCCAAAGGACTTCAGCAGCCTCCTCACATGGCCCTCATAGTTAGCAGGCTGGGAGAGAGAGTTCCAGAGATTACAGTGCTTAGGTTCTAGTCTAATTCTGCTGAGACCTCCTTGAGGCAGCAGGGGGGACTAGATGTCCTCAAGGAGCTCAGCCAGTGAGATAAGTGAGTACACACACTACACACATTCCCAGACCTACCATGCACGGTCTCAGCTCTGAGATCCTAAATGCTATTCCTTATGTCTAAAAAACCTATCCTTTCCCTAATTTCTCACTGTGAATTCCCTTTTGCCCCTCAGTTCCTCGTTGCAGCATTACCTCTAGGAATACTTTCCCACACCCCAGACTCCTCAACACACACATATGCCCCCACAGAGTGCCTTGAGCTCACCTTTCCTGGAGGGCGTATTCTGTTCTGCTCCAGATCTTTTAGCCTCTTTGCCCCAAATAATCATAAGATCCTGAAGACCACCCCCTCGACTTAGTGCCTATTGTCTGTCTCATTCCTAACACTAAGCAGCCCCTCAGACATGTGGAGGTGTGCAACACAGAGGGGAAGTGCGTTAGAAAGACTTGACTGATGAAGGAGGTGTGCCAGGGCCAAGTCCAAAAGAAGAGGTGGGACCTTGTCCAAGAGTCAATGGGGAAGGCATTTGGGGCAGAGCTATGAAGAGGAGCAAAAGCCTGGGGAGGGCAAGGGGTGGATATGGGGAGGGTGAGAATGGCCTGCAGCTTGCATTGTTGAAGGAAAGGGACAAGGCAGAGGCGACCATAGATGGAACTGAGACGTGTGGGGTCCAGGGGGATGGGCATAATGGGTGAAGGGGAGTGGGAGGCACAGGCTTCCAGCTCCAGAATGAACGAGTCATGGGGACGACTGGCCGGCATAGGGAATAGAATCAGTGGTATCATCTAGCATTGTATGGTGACCCATGGTAGTCACCCCCATGGGGAGCACAGCACAGCACTTAGGTGTTGTCAGCCTGAGACTAATGCAACTTTGTGTCTCAACTGTACTCAAGTTTTTACAAAATGGGACTAAGTAGGGCTCTGTAAAAACCTTCATGTTCTGCTTCATCGCGTACTAGCAGTTTAACTCCAAGTAAGTGATTTAAGCTCTCTATGCGTCAAGTTCCCCCCTCATAAACTGAAGATCATAGTAGTCATCCGCCTGTAAAGTTGTTGCAAGGATCAAGTGGGCTTACATGCGTGGAATACTTACAAGAGCCCAGAGTAAGAACTAGGAACATGCTTGCCAGTCTTATATTATGTTAAGCACATCATCCCATGGGCAGGAGGAGGCTAACACTTCTCTTCTCAGCAAGGGTGAGATAGGGTCAGCTTTGTCCAGAAAGACAAAAGGAGGAGAGGATGGTGGATCGGGACCTGAGGCCAGACAAGGAGCTGGGAAACCATTTCTTACAACAGCCCAATGGGCGCTGAGGACAGACCTGACCTGGGGCAGGAGTGGAACAGGGAAGAAGGGTAGAGTTGCCTGCAGCGGGTATACAGTTGGAAAGATTTAGTGCCTCACTCAGACTGGGTGGAGAGAGACCGCAAGAAGTCCAGAACACGTAGGCAGCTGGGTGAGTGAGGTACAGAAATTCAAAGAGTCTCTGAGCCCTTCCTATGTATCAGGCCTAGAGCTGGGCTTGGAAGCAAAGATGCAGAGGAATTGGTCCAGGGACACAGCAAGCCAGCCTGTGGCCACAGGAGACTTGAAGTTCAGTCTCCCAGGTTATGCACTTTTCCAACACATCCTCATGCAATCCGAGACATGGGTCCTTCCCAGGGATAAGACTTCTGACCCGCACATCACAGCTCTGCACCCTGGAGGAGCCACGGGGAACGCTCCAGCATGGAGGGAGGTGGGGTGGGGAGCGCTATGGACTGGCGAGGGCAGTTCATACCAAAACAAAAATAGCGCCTGACCTCTAGCCCCCCTCCTTCTGGCAAATTTCTCTTATCCCATTCATTCTGATGCAAAAATCTTACATACACTTTGCCTCCAATTCCCATTTTTATCAGATCTCTACTGTTTGTTTTCTAAATTTCAAAAAGGGTTATAGTTTAAAACTGCTATTGAGGTGACATAATGAAAAAAAAATCCTATTGGAATTATATATTAAAGCAGTTTTTCAAGCACTTTTCCCAAATTTCATCTCAAGAAGCTGTTTGGGCTCTTGTTAGTAAGGGGAACCCAGCTTGATAAATCTGCGTTGAACGAAGAAGTCAGTGAAAAGCAAAAATCCTGAAACAGTAAACTTCAAGAACCAATGTGTCCCTTCTCACAAGCCCATGGCCCCTCCAAGCGCCCTCAGCGCAGCAGAAGGAAGTGTTCATCCAACTCAGGTTCCGAACATCCCTGCACAATCCCGTTAGAGTCACAGAGAGCCTGTGCGTGTTTTTACGTGGCGGAATGCGCAGGGTCCCATGTGAGCACAGCTTTGTTTGAAGAAGGCAGACCGGCTTCTAACAGGAAGCTTCAGCCAAAGGGAAGGTAGCTGGCAACTTGCAACTGGCCCTCAGTCCTTGATAATATTTGTCAGGAAGCTAACTTCCTGTCCTTAATCAGCCCAGTATTTTTTAAAGCGATGAGAATGGCCTGGGCATGGTGGGGGGCAGTGGGGAGGAAGTGACAAAGAACAGTAATCAAAAGTTTTTGCCCATTGTCTCTGCCCTGTCAGCTCCATTTGGCCCCATTTCTTTTCTTTTTTCTTTTTCTTTTTTTTGGCCCAGTTTCAATTTCTGGACACACTGGGGGAGAGTGACGTGGCTGATACAGCAAGGCAAGCCACGGAGAGTTCTGCTCAGTGTTCCGAACTGATATATCACTGCATTTTGAAGACGGGAACTTCGTAAGAATCAAGCACCTAACGAATTCGTTAAGAAAGCACAGGGGAGGAGATTATAAATGACTCAGAAAAATCCTGAAAGGAATCTTACATATTTCAGATGCGGTATTCACACGACGATGCTACTGCCAACAGAAAATAAGTGGCTTTGGAAGGAAGCCATTGTCTTTTTTTAACTGCATGTTCAGAAAGGAAAAACTTAAGAGAGATGACAAGCTAGATGGACAGCTATCATCAGAATTTAGGATCATGATGATCCTGGTGTGATGAAGTGAACAGAGGAATACATCATAACAGTTCTCGTATCTTGAGAGCTTGCTTGTTGTAAGTGCCAGGTCCCTGCCCTGAGAGCTACATATAGAGGAACATACCTGTCCCACACACTCTAAGAGGAAGTCTCGAGAATGGATGCCGAGTGGTTATGCAATTCACCCCAGGATCTAAGTGTCCACAGATGCTCGCACTCGTGCTTTCAAGATATACAGGAGTAGCTGAAACAAAAGTATGTTCTGATGCAAAAGGCAAAAAAAAAAGGAGGCACACCTCATATCAACTGAATTGTTTATTCTGGTCTCTCTGTTGCCAGATTTGATGAGATGTTACCTCCCAGAGAAGGAAAATTCTCAGACACTGATTAACCTCGAGAGGTCAAGATGGATGAGTTGCTAGAGCCCTCTTTCAGGTGGGCTCAACTTTCCTTTAGAAACGCAAAGGGGCTGAGCCAAGCTTATAGAAAATTCCACTTACCATGCAAAAAAACAAAACAAAACAAAACAAAAAACCCAAAATGCAACTCAGGGTATGGGTTTATAGGTATTTTGGTCAACCTGGCTCAGGGTTGAAGTGTAGGTATTTCCCCCCTCACCTTTGGAGGGATTCTCAATGCATAAAAAAGGCCAATAACATGAGTAACCTGCACTTTGTCTAAATGGTAGGAAAATCCATTTAATCATTGAACATCTTGATGCTAAGTGAAGGCACTTTGTTTTCCTAAAGTACACAGAGAATAAGTAACATAAAAAAGAACTTGGTTTTTAAATGCTTTAGAAAGAAAACCACTCCTCTTTTCCTCCAGGCTGTTGTAATTCCCATCTCAGTAATGCAACTACAGATAACTGAGCCAGACTGGTTTCTGAAGTATTTTCTTTAGGACCAAGGAAACCTAGGACGTCTTCAGATGAGGGGATAGAATTTGAAGACGGGGTTCTTCAGATTAGGAAAATGACTGGAAGTCTGAGTGCCAGTAGAATCTAATCCAACTTTTGCTGATTCATGGCTCAGTTGTCACTGTCCTAGACTCCAACCCAGCCAAATAAGCAATTTCTACCCTTGTGGAGAAATTAGGAGGAGAATAGAGAATATTAGAGGTTTCCTCCACCCTACATTTCTTTTTTTTTTAAGATTTTATCTCTTTATTTATTTGACAGAGACAGCAAGAGCAAGAACACAGGTAGAGGGGGTGGGAGAAGGAAAAGCAGGCTTTCCGCTGAACAGACCCCACATTTCTTTACATTTAGTTTTAGTAAACCATTTGGTCTCACAGCCAAGACTAATAGGTGATGATCCCTTGGAGCTCAGAGTATCAGAAATGTGCTGCCCACATCCGTGTGGCCATTTAAAGTTCTTTAAAATTACCATTTTTTTTTAATTTTATTTTTTTCAGTGTTCCAAGATTCATTGTTTATGCACCACACCCTGTGCTCCATGCAATACATGCCCTCCTTAATACCCACCCCCAGGCTCACCCATCCCCCCATGCCCCTCCCCTCTAAAAAGTACTGACCTAGGGCTAGTGAGACAAGCAAGTCAGAAGCTTCTGCAAAGCTCTGACATTGTTAAACTGGGTATGAAGCCCACCAGAGAGCCGGATGCTCAGAGAATTCTGCACGTCACACCTTGATTTACACCCCATCATGCTACCCAGCCTGGGGTTATACATTGCATAACCTGATGGGCTTATCCAATGAGTCATGAACACTCACCACAGAGAAAGGCCAGCAATTTTAAAAACACCCCAAAGTTGAGCCTCATATTTCCAAAAAGAGATTGAAAAGCCAAAATGAAACAAAGCCTAGTGATTTCCTCTCTCTTGTGTCATTCTTGAGCTCGGGGGTCTCTCTCGATACTTGGTGAGTGTCTTGATACTTGACTGATTCTTCGGAAGCCTCATCACTGATGGACCTTGGTCAGGACTCTCAGGCCTCTTATGGTCCCAGAGTTCCATAAGGTCATCTTAAACCATGACAACAAACACCACATCTCAACTAAAAAATTTGAACACCCTGGGACAGCTGCAAGCTGTCCTTTCCCAAGCCAAGGGGACGCCCCACCAGGTGAGCCCCATTGTCTGCTGAAATGTGCACATGGGAACAAAAAGAGAATAAAGGAGAGAACATGTCCTTGTGTTTCACTTTACCAGGATATCAGTTCACTTGCTCGGAGTCCGCAGTTCACAAAGCCATAAACTTGTTTTCACCACAGAGCAACTTCTCGACATTGTTCGCATTTTGGGCGGTGGTGAATGAAATACTTACACCTTCTTGCAAAAATTAGAATTTCCTATGGTGACATCTCTAGCACTGTCCTTCTCAAAACTCCCTTCTTCCTTTTCATCCTTAAAATCTCTTGATCCCCTCCCCCTCCTTTATTTTTGAAAAATGTATTATGAAAATCTTAAACATACCCAAGTAGAGAAAAATCTATCATGTAATTTAGGCAATCAGCATAGGGCCCATCTTGTTTTATCTACACTCACACCCTCTTCTTCATTCTCCCCCACTAAATTATTTTAAAGCAAACCCCAAACATCTTATCATCGCATTTGTAAATATTTTATTTATGAACTCTCAAAGATGCAGATCTTTTAGAAATAATGTTTTTATTTACAGATAAAAAATAGGCTGAATGTATCACACACATCAATAAGAAGAAGAAAACATAACAAAGCAAGACTGGAGAGATTTAGAAACTCTGTGAAGTCATGAGTCAGGCAAGAGTTAGTTCACCTCAAACCTGCATCTTCTGCTGCTTCAGGCTTTGCCCTTTCCAGCTGTACTCTGTGACCTCTCTGGCAACCTGTCCCTCCCATGGGGTTGCTCTGCAGAGTAAGCCTTTGGACTCAGATTTAAGGAGAAAGCTCCACGGGTACATAATCTGTCTAAAGCCCTCGAGAAAGGTCTCATGGTAGACCCAGAATCTTGGCCAGTTGGGTTTCTGTTCCTATGGCCTTCCCTGACACCTTCATTCCAGGGTCCTGACAATTCTCAAGGATTGGGGCCCCAAGTTCTCAGGGAAATAGCCACTGACTAAGAAAAAAAAAAGAGAGAGAGAGAGAGAGAAAAGAAAAAAGGAACTAGCCATAATATCATTATCATAGCTGGAAGGAATTCACAGTACATCTTTCACACAGCTAAGCAGGGAGAGTTCAATCCATTTCCCCTTTGATCCAAACATCCTGGACTCTCAGATGCCGGACTGAGCCTGGAGAGAGACAGGCCTTGCTTCCAAGAGCAGTCTCCTGACAGACACACAAATAGGTCAAAAACCTCACCAAATGGGGAACCTGCGTGGCTCAGTCGTTAAGCCTTCAGCTCAGGTCACGATTCCAGGGTCCTGGGATTGAGCCCTCCATCGGGCTCCCTGCTCAGTGGGAAGCCTGCTTCTCGCTCTCCCACTCCCCCTGCTTGTGTTCACTCTCCAGCTGTCTCTCTCTCCGTCAAATAATAAATAAAATCTTTTTTTTTAAGTTTTTTAAAAAATTTATTTATTCAACAGAGAGAGATCACAAGTAGGCAGAGAGGCAGGCAGAGAGAGAGAGGAGGAAGCAGGCTCCCCGCCAAGCAGAGAGCCCCATGCAGGACTCGATCCCAGGATCCTGAGATCATGACCTGAGCCGAAGGCAGAGGCCTAACCCATTGAGCCACCCAGGTGCCCCAAAAAAAAAAATTTTAAAAAAAAAAAAAAAAAAAAAGGACCTCACCAAATGAAGTTTGCAGCTTCCCCTTCCCCTCAGTCTGAGTCCCATGCCCTCCACATTTTTTGCCACTATATCCCCAACAGCTTCCCAAGGATTTTGTGGCAGCTTCCAAGGGCCACAGCTCTGGAACTCCTTGTCTGTGAGGCATGCCTCCCAACAATCCATTCATTTTGTCCCCACATTTCTTTTCCATCAACAGATCCCATGTTATGGAGCCCGATGATTTACTGTTTGACTTGCTCCAAGGTCATTAACGGTGTCAGTTTATAGTCCAACAAAGGGGGGTGAGATATGGGACAGCCTCTCTAGTCTGGACTGATTTCCAAAAAGTCGGGTGAAGACGAGTTCCCCGCTGAGCCCTCAGGCCTACCCCCAACCCCCGCACCCCACGTGATGGGTCTGCTT
This sequence comes from Enhydra lutris kenyoni, assembly GCF_002288905.1. Classification (NCBI taxonomy): domain Eukaryota; kingdom Metazoa; phylum Chordata; class Mammalia; order Carnivora; family Mustelidae; genus Enhydra; species Enhydra lutris. Next base: position 14,853,456 of record NW_019154096.1, read on the forward strand.
CCCTGGAGGGAAGTCCTGGCCCCCTGTCAAGGCTGTAGACTGGGGTGTTAAGGGAGGTAAAGGCGGAGTTGGGGGGAGGGGACGGGAAGATCCCTGCTGCCAGAGATCCTGTGTGCTGAGGCTCCTGAAAGGAGCGCACCAGGTCTAAGGCATGGTCTTGCACCTGACACATGGGAGCCTTCCCACCAGAGTGGCTGCCTCACCGTCCTGAGATTCCCAAGAGAGCCTCACCACCTTTTGTCCTCTGCTAAGTCCAGACCCAAACTTGCTGTCAGCCTGCAGCTGGGCTCGGGGCTTGAGGTCCCCCCAATAAATGACTTTCCCCACTGTCACTATGTCCTCCTTTGCAACAGGATACAGACACAGCCGAGGCCTTGCCTCCTCTGACCTCCTGCCGCCCCACTGCACCCTGCTCCCAGCCAGAGGCACCTAGAACAGGATCAGGCTCTCTGCAGATTACTGTTAAATGTCCAGGAATTCTGTCAGCTGGCTGTTGAACACGGACACTACTAAAAATTACATTACATAAATTTATGATTTAAAAGGTTATAGTACAAACAGCTAATAAATACTGAAAACATTATATATCTTAGTTGATTTACTACATTTTACTATTATTGTGCTTCTAAGGCTATTTACAGCAAACCTGTCTCTATGGTGAAAATACAACAGAAATGGTGCCCGGCAGCCTAGTGATCCCCAAGTTTGGGGACTTCACACGGAGGCCCGAAATCACATTGCTGGGGAGCATTTACACTACAAAAATTGACACGCGAGAAGAAGAAAGGCTTATAGTCTCTCGAGAGCAGAAAGTAAACACTTACCAGCACACCCCTGTCTGATTGATCTCCAGGATTCTAGACGCCCAGGGACATCCTCAGCCCAGCTTGTGGAAAGCGCACTGTATACTAAATTTAAAGAGAACAAGGGGCATAGTAGTACCACGGCGAAGGGAACCCAGGAGCGCTTTAATCCTAACTATCTCCAGTTTGGGCCAACCTTCCCTGTGAGGCTCACCGGACCGACCCACTGACCGCAGGCCCTTGGGTACTGATGTCCCGCTTCAGTGTTCTGGGCTGGACACGTGCCGGGACCTGCTGGTGGAGGCCTCTCTCCACAGCCGCTTCAGGGCTCACCTCCCGCTGCCCTGCTCCTCACCCTTCTGTCTTTCTTCTCCGCACACACAGTTCTGGCCATCTCAAACTTCGTTCATTCCTCAAATACCCTATGCCAGGGGTTTGCAAACTCGGAAGCCTGCAGGGACCGTGTGGTAGCAGCTTGGTGCCAGACTCTGAGGAGGGCATGCTGTTCCCTGCCCTCCTCCCTTCTGCCTGCGCCGTGGAGGGAGGAGGCCCTGCCGTGATCTTATTTGCCAAGAGAAATCAGGACTCTGTATCTTTGTAAAAGAAGAATTTCCCTCCTTTGAAGGTAGAAAGTACTAGAAATTTCCAGAAATTGTAACTACGTGAGGTGGATATGCTCACCTCCCTTACCCTGGCAATCATTCTACAGCATAGACGCATTACCAAATCAGTACGCTGTGCGTGTGACACACACTGTGTGTGTTGATCGTTTCTCCATAAAGCTGGAGGAAAAGAAGGTAAATAAAACACATTGCATTTCTTAACTCCTGGGACATCCACACCCCCCCTTTTTTTTCGTGTGTATTCCGGGCTAAACCAGCCCACAGTGACAGGTGTTGTACTCAGAGGCCACCAATGCGAGGCCCCCCAGCCTCTCAGCCCGCCTAGTTTCACCACATTCATGCACCTTGACAGCAGCCCTCATTAAACATGAGGGGTCCCTTACACCTCAGCCTTTTGAGAAAGCCTCGGGCACAACCCAGAAAACTCAAATGTGGGGGTGGTTCTCCCCCAGGGCACCTTTAGCCAACAGATGAAAGGAGTTGGTGAATCCAAGTCCCTGCATTCCTGCTCTCTGGTGGGACAATTCTGAGGCACCTCTAAATGACTCCTCAGGGACACCCACGGGGTTGAACTCCAGGTGGCCACAAGGCCAACAGGCTTACCTGCACACCGTTAAGTGGTCAACTTTGAGTTCTCATTCCCCACTCTGGAGTCACCCCAAGCAAGCTTCCTGTGCTTACCCAAGTGCTTGTCTCGGTTGGCTTTCGGGGAAACCAAACCGTCCACGTGGATGGACGCTCTCACTGCGGGTTTTCGCATGTGCTGTCCCCTCGTCGTGAACACTCCTGATCCGCTCTGCAAGAATCTGTTCAAGATCAGATCCTCTGGAAGTCGTCTCCGACCCTCCTCTCTTCCAATGCTGTGCGATCCCACTGCGCCATTTCCCTAAGCACATCACTCCCGCACGTGCAAACTCTTATGAAGCTACAATACAAAGAACCTTACACTCTCTTTTAAGTTTTAAGGACATGTCCATTGGATCCTAAGGCCCCATCCCCATTCCTGTTTTACCAGGTGCAGAAAGGGAAGCTCAGGAAACCAAATGTAGGCTGGACGTGAACTCACGGGACAGCTTCCAGGACGCTGACTACCTTAAACCTGAAGTTCGGTGCCTAACATTGCAGTGACTAATGGGAGGAGCTGAGGACTTCCAGCAGCGGCTCCCCAGCACCCCAGCAAAGCAAACCTCAGGGGAGGGGAGGGAGGAAGGTAGCTCAACTAGGCTGAACTTCAATTTCAGGAGTTGCCTTTTAAAGGAATATTTAGAGAGCACAGAGATCCACAGAAGACGTAAGTTGCAAGTTTTTTGTTGTTTTAAATTTCAAACCTTAGATTTTTTTTGTCTCTAGATGTTCAATCTGGGTCTATTTTATATTTTACGTTTTTCTCATCATGCTCACACCTTCTTCTGCCTTCTTGAACACATGGAGGAAGTTTTCACATCGCTGTCTACTAATTCTGTCATCCATTTCACTTCTGAGTCTGCCTTTTCCTTTTTAAGAAGAAAAAAATTGGGGGGCTGCCTGGGTGGCTCGGTAGGTTGGGCGTCTGCCATTGGCTTGGGTCGTGGTTTTGGGGTGCTGGGATGGAGCCCTGCATGGGGTTCCCTGCTCAGCGGCGAGTCTGTTTCTCCCTCTCCCTCTGCCCCTCCCCCCGCTCTTAAGTGTGCTCTTTCTCTCCAATAAATGGAGAAAATCTTTTAAAAAAATTTTTTTTAATTTTTAAAAAAAAATTAAAAAAAAATCTTTAAAAAATTTTAAGTAATCTTCTGGGGATAATTAGTAATCTTAAAGTTGCACTAAATCATCCATAGGGTATCAGAAAATACAATCTTCAGAAAAAGCTCTCAATCTATTTAGTTCAATAGCATTCATTGTAATATGGAATTAGGGATGATATCAGAAGTTTGAGGGTCAGGAATCCAATCTCTCATGTTGTAATAAAAATTAGACACAAAACCTTAGAAATCAGACATGAAAAATTAGACACACACTGCCTTCTTCCTCTATTTCTAGAGAATGTTACAAAGTTTAGGTCTGGCTTAGATATCAGTGACTGAATACAACTGTATTTCCATGCGTTTTTAACTTAAATAAACATTAAAACAAAGCCCCTGGGAGCACCTGGGTGGCTCAGTTGGTTAAAGCGTCTGCCTTTGGCCTTGGTCATGATCTCAGGGTCCTGGGATCGAACATGCTCAGAAGGGAGCCTGACGCTCCCCCCCTCTCTCCCCCCTCTCTCCCCCTCTGCCCCTGTTTGTGCTCTCTTGCTCTCTCTCAAATAAATAAATAAAACCTTCAAAAGAAAAAAAAAGACCCAGATTTACATAGAGTTTTATTTACATAAACACAAAATTTCCATTAACAGTTTCGATTTTAGATAGACTTGGTGGACACACTGCCTCTAAAAGGTATTAAAAGAAGAAAAGAAGTACACAGGTAGTGTAGACTTTACTTGTTGTTAAAGCACTTTGTTTCAATCTTGTTTTCATCACACTCTGCCTGAAATTAAAATGGCTATCCCCACTATACAGGTTAGAACACTGAGGCTGGCCAAAGGGGCCAAGACTTGAATTCCGAGATCCTGGGCCATTACTTGGGCCACATTTTCCACTAATACCTAGTAGCTGTCAGGAGTAGAGAGGCCTTGATCGAAAGTCAAACTAAAATCTTTCATTAACTCATAGTGAACATGGAATCTGGCTGAAGCCTGAGTGAGGTCAAGGGTCAAAGTCCATTTAATGCTTTTATACAGAAAAGGGCCTAGATTCAACATCTGCCCCCATGAGACTGTATCACAATCAGGTTCTTGAAGACGATGCTCCAAAGACGGGATCCTGCTCAGTACCATGCTCCTGCCCACTGAATGCTAGGGGCTTACGAAGGTGCAGCTGACCGATGATACAGCCCCCAAACGTGCATAACACGTCTCCCCAAATACCCATTGTGTTTCTTCCCAAATGAACGCACGTAGGAGGAGTGTGTACCTTCCCGTGTGAAGGGCTGCACTGGAGGCTTCCATCTCCAGGTTTGTCATTTTAGCAAGGCAGATAACCTGTCTCGCAGGGAAGGAACTGGATTTCCAGATGGACTAAGGAACCAGCTCATTTAAAGAGCTGGTGCACAAATCTGGAAGTGATTCTGGAGCCGTGCTTCCTACAAAGGAGAGGGGGAAACCACAGAGATGGGCATCAAGAGTAAGCCCACAAATATAGTGGAGGTCAGACCCAAAGCCCAAGTATGTGTGTGCACGAGCGTGTGTATGCACATGTGTGTAAACACGCACACTTGTTTATATGTAATATACTTTGGGGAATGTCAGTTTTCATAATCTCCTAGGTTTATGGTTTTAAATTGAAATACAACACGGATTTGGAACAGCGCACAAATTATAAACACATGGCTCAGTGACTTTTCTCAAAAATTCAATACATCCGGGTAACCGGCACCCTGTTTATGAGACAGAACAGTCCTAGCCCCTTCTGCTACGTTTACTTTCTAAGTCCTTACGTTTACTTTCTAAGGCAGCCTTTAGGATTAGAATCAAAGTCAGATGTCCATCAGAAGCAACAGGGAAACAATGTTTAATTTTCCGACCCAAAGACCAGAAAGAGAGGTTTTAAGGCTCAAGAGGTGCATTTTAAAAAATTATCTTTATTTGGGTTTCTGATTCAGCACATGTATCAAAGACTAATCAACATAAAGAAGTAAATAAGACATTAATTGGAAGTCTTACATCTCTCTAAACTCTGACCAAGAATGTCAAGATTGCCACTATTACCAGAACTCCAACCTAGTCAAGTTGTAAACAAGCTACCATGAACATACAGTGTGCACAGAGATGCAGAGGCAAAGACATGCTAGCACTTGGCTCTCCTCTCTTCCTTGTTGATGTCTTTCCACTTGACAGTCCACTTTTGCTTTCCATGCTGAGTTCCAAATAAAGTCCAACGGCTCAGGGTCGACCTGATCCAAACCTCTTCCAGAGGAATGCATTCTTTTAAACTGATGTGCCTGCAACTTTGTTTTTGCCAAGATGAAGTTCAGATCAAGATGTACGCTACAATCTCGATGACGGTGCAGACCAAGTCAAGAAGTGAAGTTGAGCAATAACCCGAGTTAAGGCATGAATGCACACATACACGCACACACACGGCACGCACGCTATCCTGAACTTAGGCTTCCTCCCACTGCCTCGTGAGAGGCATCCAGGGCCTGGCCGTTAACCAGGATGCCAAGCATTCTGGAAAATGCTCCCCATAGTGTCATGCTAACAGCTGTGTGTGTGTGTGTGTTTAAGAAAAAGGTAGAAAAGAGAAAACAAGAAACCAGAAACGAAAAACCTAAAAACCCCTTAATCTCACAATGGCTCTCGAGCATGGAACTCGCGTAGCAGCGTCAATGGCTGGCTCTTTAATAAATTTGGAAATCAAAGGTTGTTTTTACTATGTATTTCTTTGGTAGTTACCACTACAAAGTTTTCAGTGTTGGTTACCTATAAGACAAGTACTAGACAGAAGATCAAGTTACATAGAAACGATTCTTCCGTACTGGTAAGATAAAAAGATTGCACTCTTGAAGCACAAGTTACTACGCTTTTACTTGCCTTATTGGGCTTCCTCTATAAGCAAGGCTTCGTGCAGGAGAAGTTCATGTCTACCTAACAGAGGGCGATACATAGTCTATTTTCCTACAATTGAACAGTTAACAAAAATTCACATTATCAATGATCTCTGGTCAAATCAGTTAGAAGCCAATTACCAAGGGACAGCAGCATTCGGTGCCAAAGCCACATTCTGGTCACACACTCATCCCATGGTTGTGCTCACTATCTCAGGAGCTCAGAATTTAAAACTCCTTTCAATTAACAAGGAGCAAGTTAAATTAAATCTTCCAATACTTCCACCATCTGCCAAATTTCTAGAATTCTGTCCAGAATGCCAGCACGCTTGATGAGAGAAAGCAGTTCAGAGCCCAGAGGTGTCAGGTATTAGAGAAGTTAATTTGGTTTCATATAAAAGGCATGGTAATCTGGCAACAGAGTACTTATCCTATTAGCAGCACAGTGGTAGCCAAGGGTCTCTGTCCACAAGACAGGGTAAGGAAGCTCCTAGAAGCTCCTGGTGCGCCCGCCTGCCCTCGGGCCAGGTCCTGACTGGACAGAGGCCTTCAGGGAATCACTCCAGGGTGCCCCTGGGCACGTGGGCCACAGGAATGGCAGGAACCATATTCAGCCCCCACCGAGAAGCACCCGTGGTAAGTCAGCTTCCCATGGGTGAGGGGACTCCTGCCTCCATGGGCTGGGGGTCTGAATCTGATGGGTCCCTGGCACGTGTACTGCCCGTGCGTTGACGGGTGGCACCCGGGGTCAGAAACCACTTGAGAAGGACCTGAAACAGCATAGATTCTAAAGAGTAGTGTTTGTTCTATCAATTCTGAATGTCTGCAGGGAGAGGCAACTCATTTATGTTGACAAAGTGCTGTCTGAAGGAGCTGTATTTTATTTTGAAATGAAATGACGAGTCTGGGGGAACCAGCACTCCATTTCTGCAAAGTCTGAAAGTCAAGAACCTGTTTCTAAAAGGCATTTGTCAGCAACGGTTTGCTCACGCCAAGTGCTTTTTCATTCACCATACGGCAATGTTGCGACTTTTGTGCTTTCAGGAGGTAACAACACTATTGGCAGGAAGCGAAGGGAAGCTTGTTACATTATGGACATTCTCGGCTGTGTGCAAGCCACTATCCAACAGCACTGAATTCTATCAGCTAGCGAAAGAGTCTTGTAAACATAGACCGTACTTCTCCTATGAAAAAAACCAAGAACTGTACCATGAAGGCAAAATGGGTTTGCCTCCTCTCAGAATTCCTCGGAATGGCAATGTACCAGGAGGGGCAACGGGCTGTTGGTGAGGTCCCTGGGTTTGCCAGGACCCCATCTGATCAAATTAAAAACCTAAAGCCTCGATAATGAAAGGCCAAACTTCTTCCCCTTATTTGAGAACTGTACTATGATTATGTATATTACATACAGATTATAAATAAAATTTAGATCGACCAATTGGGGAGTTAGGGGTGGAAGCAGGAAGAGGTGAAAAATCCTATTGTTGCTTTTACTCTCAAGTTCTTAAAATGCTAGTCAAACACTATTTTCCGACAAGACTTGCTTCATTCTGTAATTTTTAAATATGCATTCGAAGGCAAGTTTCTATACTGTACACTATCAAATATCTACAATGTCACGGTTCCTTATTTTTAGGAGTGTATTCAATAAAGAGCTAGCTATTAGAGATGGGTGTCACAAAACATGGACTCTTAAAAATTACTGATAAATTAATTTTCAGTTCTCTGATTATATCCAACAGATACACATTCTCATCATAAAATATACATTCTCTAGTAAGTTATTTTCGTCCACAGCATATATAAATATGCAAACACAGGTGGTAAAAATCACTTTACTACCAAAGTACAAAACAGTTACTGCTGAAAAGCAAAAATAAAGATGTTGCAAGTATTAAGAAAAGAGTGACTCACAGTGTTCCACTTCCAAGTGAAACCAAATGATTTATTTGTGCTAAATGAATGGAAATGATGTATTCAGAGTATACTTGTTTGTACACCGCACTTGCTGATACTGGGCAGCATGAGCGCTTGGGCTAAGGGGCTCCTTTCCGTTCACCTCTGGTCTTTTCTGCCAAGCAATAAAGGATTCTGTGGCCATTAGGCCATGATATTCCTATAACGTTCATTTCAAATAGTACTTTCTAATAGTATTTTGCACCTTTAAAATATTTGTTCAAACTCTATCTTAGGGGAACATGAAGAATGGAAAGGGGAAAATAGCTGTTTTTGTTACAATCACGTTGCTTTCTGCAGCAGATATCAAAGAGTGTGTTCTAATCCACCATCAAAACCACTGGTGGGCAGGACAACATTTACTGACTCGTGTTGGAGGGCCCGTCTGGGTAGGTTAACACTAAAGATAAGGAATCACACCTTAATATACACTAATTATCCATCCCACGTGTATGTGGAAAAGGTACAGCCATGTGACCCATTACTTTTAGTCTGTTTCACAAGAGACATGGATGTTGACAGATACTGAAAGTAACCTATAAAAAGTGTATCTATAGAAAGCTCTATTAAAGAGTATATTGTCTTGGGCACTGACGCATCTAACTTTCCATTCTACACCGAAAGCTAGATTTTCAAAGGTCTGAATTGTAGTGCTGAATTATTGGTATGTTTGGTAAACACCATTATAATGGGGACGGGGAGGAGAGGTAACAGCTCAGTAATTTTCTGCAAATTCATGAAAAAAAAATATAAAAAAGATATCCCTTTTTATTTTACAAACCTAAAAGCCAGGAAAATGAAGCTCTGGGGCCAAGCAAAAATTGCACACTGCTGCTGAATTACCAAATATTGAATAGCAAATGTTCCAGCCAGGGAATGGACGTACATGTAGATTCAAGTAAAACACTGATGGAAAAAGTCGTCTGTTTAGTGTTGTAGACCCACAACACTGGCTGCGTTTCCGACAAACACTTACAACACAATTAATAGTGAAGCCTAGATAACCTCAGTGCAAATCAGTCAGATCCAAAAATGCCAGGGGAGGAAGCCTTTGGCGTTGAGTAGACGGCTCCGCTGTACGAGTCCCAACATGAGATGCGGACTAAGCACATGCATTAAGGCTGGGAGGAGGGGTGCGCCGGGTGTTGCGAAGGGGCGGGCTGCGAGGTGGCTGCTGACGGGGCCGCGGGCTGCATGGGGGGCGGAGGTGGAGGCGGAGGGGGCTGGACCGGGGTCTGTGTGTTGGGAGACGGAGGCGGTGTGGGCCGCTTGAATTTGTCAGGACTGTTGCTTCTCCGCGGTGAAGGCCTCTGTAGACGGGACAGAAGAGCAGGTCAGTCTGGGTCCAGACGGCTCATTTCTAACAGCCTGATAAGCCAGGGGAGGTGAGAAAGGGGAGCGACAGAGACAAGAAACTAGCGAGCTCCTTGTCTACCCCTATTGGTTTCTGAACTACTAATGAAAACTTCCACAAGGTGGAGTTTGCACCTACACCTTTGAAAAAGCCATGCAAGATTACCCCGAAACGTGCACTGACCAAACTAGTGGACTTGGCCCTTCGATGGGACAGTCCTAGAATTAAGAAATAGCTGTCTCATCCTCCACTCTAATCTTTTCTGTCCACTGTATGTCCCGAGGTTCCTTCCACCACTCAGGTAAGTTGTCAACATCCTGAAAGATGTAGCTCAACCAAACGTGTCTTTTACATAAAATCCAGCAAACCAACAAAACCCAGAATCTGGATACCTCCTGCTTTCGTTGAATAAGAGGCTTCTTTTAAGGATTCCGTTATCAGAAATACCCTCACTTCTCTCCTGTTCTCAAACCCATGTTAGCTACATTTCTAACTGTTCTATTAGTCAACCTACTAACCAGCTCTAAAGAAAAAACTCCCCTGAGTGAAGTCTGAACCAAACACACTTAAGGCTCCTTCTAATTCCAGGAGAGAAAATTTGGAGTGAAATCAGAAATAAGGCTAGTCTCAAGAAGAATACTGAGGATCAGTGAACTGTGAAGATGCGGACAATAAATATTTTAGACATTGTGGCAACCAGCAACGATTCATTATGGCAAAGAGCTGGCCGGGGTTTAATTAAGGCACTGGGCAGAGTTCAAATTACATTTCACAAAGCGTCATTTTTCACAGAAAGTGAAGCTGAAGTTTTGTCTCCCGGGAAGGATTTTAGTTTCCAAACCAGAATTTGGTATCAAATTGAAGGAAGTCTCTATAGTTTGAAGGTGAACTAATGGTGGGAGGGAGAAGAAAGGGCAAGGTCTAAGGGCATCACCCCTGGTCTCTTGAGGAGGAGCTGCTGCCACCACCAACAGAGTCAAGTGTGGCTTCCTCCCCTCTGGATACTTACTGTGATGCCATGGGATGCTCCCATATGCTGTACATGAAGACCCGGGGAATTGTAGTAAGACATTCCGGCTCTAGTCAGTGAAGTTGGTGGCGTGAAACCAACTGTGTGACTTGCGTATGATAGACCTGAAATATAACCATGACAAGTATGATGTCAAACTCCATTCTCTGGTGTCTCCAACCATTCAGAAGACTTTAAAATGCAGAAGTTCTCAGTCACCAACAAAAATGAACACAGATAAGACTGGTGAGCTCACCAAATGGTCTCCTGGATAAAAGGGGATATAAAAGTCAAGTCCTAGAACAGAACAGAGAGCCCAGAAATAGGTCCACACATAAACAGTCAAGTAATCTTCAACAAAGGTGCCAAGAATACATAATGGGGAAAGGGCAGCCTCTTCAACAAACAGTACTGAGAAAAGTGGATATCCACATGCAAAAGAATGTGGACCCCTGTCTTATACCCTATACAGAATCAACTCAAATGGATTAAAGACTCAAATGTAAGACCTACAACTATAAGCCCTTAGAAGAAAACACAGAGGAAAAGTTTCATGACATTGGTCTTAGCAATGATTTTTCAGATGTGACACCAAATGCAGTCACAAAAGCAGAAAATAGACAAATGGAACTCTGTCAAACTCAAAAGCTTCCATAGCAAGGGAAATAATCAACAAAAACATAACCCAGGGAATATGAAAAAATATTTACAAACCATACATCAGATAAGGGATTAGTATTCAAAATATATAAGGAACTCCTCCTACAGTTCAGTAACAAATAAATAACCCAATTAAAAAGTGGGCAAAGGACTTGAACAGACATCTCTCCAAAGACCTACAAATAGTCAACAGGAGTAAGAAAAGATGCTCAACATCATGCAACATAATCCAAAATAGACAAGATGTATAAACCACCTAAATTGAACTCAACACCCAAAAAACCCCCCAAAAAAATCCAAAAAAGGGCAGAAGACATGAACAGACATTTTTCCTAAGAAGACATACAAATGGGGCGCCTGGGTGGCTCAGTGGGTTAAAGCCTCTGCCTTTGGCTCAGGTCATGGTCCCAGGGTCCTGGGATCGAGGCCCGCATCGGGCTCTCTGCTCAGCAGGGAGCCTGCTTCCTCCTCTCTCTCTACTTGTGATCTCTCTGTCAAATAAATAAATAAAATCTTAAAAAAAAAAAAAAGACATACAAATGGCCAGCAGACACATGAAAAAAAGCTCAACATCACTCGGAATCAGGGAGATAAAAATCAAAACTACAATGAGATACCACCCCACACTGGTCAGAATGGCTAAAACTGACAACTCAGGAAACAATGGACGTTGGCGAGAATATGGAGGAAGGAGAACCCTGTAACACTGTTCCTGGAAATGCAAACTGGGAATGTACTCTGGAAAACAGTATGGAGGTTCCTCAAGAAGTTAAAAATAGAGCTACATTACGACCCAGCAACCGCACTACCAGGTATTTATCCAACAGATACAAACACGGTGATTTGAAGGCGCACAGGCACCCAAATGTTCATAAGACCATTATCAACAGTAGTCCAACTATGGAAAGAGCCCAGATGTCCATCAACAAATGAATAGATAAAAAGATGTGGTACACACACATACACACAAATATTACTAAGCCATCAAAAAGAATGAAATCTTGCTTTTTGCAACAATATGGATGGAACTAGAGGTTATCATGCTAAGTGAAATAAATCAGTCCACAAAAGACAAATAAACATGATTTCATGCATATGTGGAATATGAGAAACAAAACAGATGAACACAGGGGAAGGGAAGGAAAAATAAGACAAAAACAAAACAGAGAGGGAGACAAACCATAAGAGACTCTAACCATAGGAAACAAATTGAGGGCTGCTGGAGAAGAGGTGAGTGGGGGGATGGGAAAACAGGGATTAAGGAGGGCACTTGAAGTAATGAGCACAATTCTTTAAGCTATTAAGGATACTTTTCTTTTGGCTTCCATGGCTGAAACTTGCAGCCACCAAGCCTAGCTTTATGTGTCATGTCCCAGAATTTGTCTGTGTCCTCAACATCTAAAGTCAAGAATTTATTTCATTTCTTGATTTGACTATCAAATAGTGCTTTCTATTTGGCATGCTTCCATTTCAATTGTGGATGTGGGGTTCCCATTTACAAAAAATGAAGGTTTGGAGTAAAGTCTAAGTCCAACTAAGTGGCTGTGTTTGTTTTGACCACAAGCACTTCATTCAGCCGGAGGAGGAAAGAAGAGGTTTTATTAATATAGCTCTGATGAATACAACCCTAATTCTGTTTCTTATGAAAGTGATGAAATTTAAGAGAAAGGGTATGAAAGTGGATTCTTATCCCAAGACAGAGAAGTTCATGATAATAAAAAAAGATGCAGCCTATTTTGTATTACAAGGTTAACTATTGGTATGTTAAACATGAATCAAGAATCTTCAAAGACTCCTTACTATCTACCTAAACTGAAGAAAAAAAAAAAATTCTCTTCTCTATTATAAAGGCCTCTGCACTTGGCTCCAAACTATCTCTTATACTGTAGGTCAGTGGTTCTCAACACACAGTATCAAAGCCCTCACTCAGGCCCAAATCAAATGATATCAGAATCTATGGGAACAGGGCCTCAGGGCAGCCCGTGGTAAGAACCATAGTGACCCCTACCACTCTTGATCCTGACCTCTACACTTCACTTCATACCATGCCCTTTGCCTGGGGTGGCTTCTCTGTACTTTCTCCCCTGTCAATCAGGACCTCAATCAGCCTCTGAAGAGGCAAACAGCCTAGACCCTAGAGCCGACGGCCATATTAGCTCTAGTTCTGTGACTTGGCACTGAGTGACAGTGGACTTCAGATCCATCAACTATAAAATGAGATTACTGAAGTGGCCTCACAAGGTTGCTGTGGGGATGAAATGAGTAAATGTCACAAAATGCTCAGAGTGCCTGGCCAACGATGGCCTCATTAAGCTTTGGCTCATGAAGCTCCTTTACGGCGGATCTCAAAAGTGCTCTAAGCTGGTAGCTCTCTCTTTTCTTTGAATCTCTTCTTAAACTATTGAGATTTTTTTTCAATTACAACTTTTCATTTTGAAACCATTCACCACTCGCATGAAATTGCAAACACACTACAGGTTCCACCAAAGAGTTCTTCCAGAAGCACAGCACAGTGTCAACCCCAGGAGACTGACATAGGTCCCCAACTAGTGACAAAGGCACAGGCTCAAGGTGGACTTCACCAGTGTTTACTGCACTGTTCCCATGTGCACGTGTGTACACAGCCCAAAGTAATCTGATCACATGGGTAGATTCGAGTAACTCTCATCACAACCAGCCGCAAAACTGCTCCATCACCACACACAAAAAAAGAACCCGAGTCAGTCCTTCCATGTGTCACACCTTCCCTCTCACCCTGTGCGCCAGCAATGACTGACCCATTCCCTGTCACTATAATGTTGTCACTTTGAGAATGTTCTAGAAATGAAATAGTACAGTATATAACCCTCCATGGAGTGGATGTCCTGCAATTCGGCTATTTCATCTTCTGCATGAAATTATTACACTTGGCCTTGCAAAGTTTCTTAAAAAGAGTCTCTTGTATTTTCCCTCCCAGCCCCTTCCCCAGGCCCTATGGTTGATGATAAGCTCTTAGAGGCCAGACCGTATCTTAGTACTTTTTGTTTTCCCTTAAGTTCTAATCATCATACATCTGACCCTCCGGCCCACAAACACAATACAGGATGAGAATCCAAAAATACCTGGGTTGAAAATGCCAAACCCCAAACACCAGTCCACTAATAAATCAAGTAGTATGGTTCTTCGAAGCTATTGCTACAATAAATTTCTCTTGCTCTCATAGAGAAAGGCATTAACTAAAGTGAAAATGGTAAGACTTGTTCTGCTGTCCACAAGCTCAAGGCTGCAACTTTAAAAGATGGTTAATGAAAAGCAATTCATGACAAAAACCACTCAGCAAAATGAAGCAAGTACAAAAGGTATAATCTGGTATGAAACCAACTATCTAAAGGAACATTGCAGGAGGAGCGGGTAGGAAAATGAGGCATCTGGAAACACTAAAATATTACCACTACCTTTGGATAGGAGGATTCTGGATGATTTTATTTCTGCTTCTACCCTTCTGACTGTCCCCAAATTCTCTTTATATCTTTTTGCCAGTGAAAAAAAAAAATATAGAGCCAAACTAAAGACAGATACATTTTCTTCCTTTTAAGAGTTTTAATTTTAGATTATAATTTTAAGGTATTTTAGTTCTGTAAGTTACACCTAAGACCCTGGTCTTTGCAAAACTTTAACTATAGACACAATTTCCTCTTTAAATCTCCCTAATCCAGCTCTGTCCCAATGACTCCATCAGCACCGCTCTTGCAAGGTCAGCGGTGCTTCTGAGCTGCGGGCTGTGACAACCATTCTCCAGCCCTCATTGTACTTGACCCTGGAGAGCCTTGGACAAAGCTGACTCTCCTCTGGGTGAAAGGTGTTGTCTTAACTTCAATGAGATCATATTCCGATTTTCCTTCCACTTCTCGGTCTCCTTCGCCAGGTTTTCTTCCTGTACTTGACCTCCAAATATCGCAGTTGCTTCGGGATCAGACAGGAGGGCTTTGCTCTGCTCCCTTTATCTACTAGGACGAGGTAGTGTCTCACCTATTTCTGTGGTTTTCTTCAAAAATAAACTTTTAATTTTAGAATACTGTTAGGTTTACAGAAAAGTGGCAAAAGTAATAAAGAGGGTTCCTGTATGGCCCACGGTCAGATTCCCTTATTATTAACATCTTATGAGAGTATAATACATTTGTCACAATTAATAAACCAAGGGGCGCCTGGGTGGCTCAGTTGGGTAAGCGTCTGCCTTCGGTTCAGGTCATGATCTGGGATCCTGGGGTCGAGTTCCCCATCGGGCTCCCTGCTCAGTGGGGAGCCTGCTTCTCCCTCTGCCTGTCACTCCCCCTGCTTGTGCTCTCTCTCTCTCTGACAAATAAATAAATAAAATCGTAAAAAAAAAACAACAACAACAACTAATAAAGCAATACTGATACGTTATTATTAACTCAGGTCCAAACTTCTCTGGATTTCCTGAAGTCTTACCTAATGTCCCTTTTTGTTCCAGGATCCCATTTGGATGCCACTTACTATTTCATCATCAGGCCTCCTTAGGTACCTCTTGGCTGAGGCAGTTCCTCATTTTTTTCTTGTTTCTGATGAGCTTATCATATATGGGGTGTATCAGTCAGGTTTTCTGCAGCCAGACTATCCCTCAATTGCGATCTGTCTGACGTTTCCACATGGTTAGGCAGGGTTATGGGTTTTTTGGAAGAAGTCCACAGAGGCAAAGTGCCATTTTCATCACACTGAGGGTACGTGCTACTGACAGGGCTCCCCATTGTTGACGTGGACCCTGATGGCCTGGCTGCGGCCATGTCTGTCAATTTCCTCCATTGTAAAGTTACTCTTTTAACCCTTTTCTACACTTCTCTTTGGAAGGAAGACCCCATGTCCTCCCACACTGACAGAATGAGGGGTTATTTCTACTTCCTTGAGAGCAGAGTATCCACGTAAGTTCTCTGGAATTCTTTCAAAGGAGAGATCTGTCTCTTCTCCCTCGTTTATTTATTCCATCATTTACTTATATTCATATGAACTCACGGATATTTATTTTTTGTTTGGGTTATAATCTAACATGACATCATTTCTTCTGTTGCTCAGATTGTTCCAGCTTTGGCCTTTGGGAGCTCTTTTGGTTGGCACCTCTGTGCAAGACACCCGTGTCTCTCTCGCATCCCTTCATCTTGCTGTTTTCTTAGCACCGCCTTACCCTGCAACATCCCCAGATTTCCCAGGCTCATCCTGTCCCCTGCCTGCTCTGTGCCCTAGAAACAGCCATTTCTCCAAAGAGTTCCCAGTTCTCTTCACTGGAGAAGGGAATTAGAAACCAAGATCTGGGCAGTGGGTACACTCGGATGTGGCTAGTGGGGTGCAGACCCTTTTTCGAACTTCATTTTTCCGCATCTGTGATTTGGGCACATCAAAATAGGCTAACTGAAAAGTATTAGCATCAAAATATGCTAATAGGCTGCTTAGAACAACGGACAACCTGAAAGGTAACTGTTGACAAGTAACTCTCTCCCTGTGTGTAATCCACACACATAAGTCCACACATTATTAAGAGGAGGATCTTTGATAAGTTCTTGGAAATATGTCTTTCAATTCAACTGAAGGAGAACTTAAAGTATTTCAACAACTTGATGAAATGCAAGACTGCCAATGTTAATCAGAAACGGCAAGGGAAGGAATGAGCCAAAATGATTAAAATGGAAATGAAAACTATATATATAATATATATATACACACACAACATAATTCCACTAAGAAAGTGATTAGATATTCTTAATACTGAGCACTTCTTCCAATAAAAACTGAATTGAAAAGCAAATTTGAAAATTCAGGTTTTGCTCATGTACTATGTATAGGACTACAAGGGACTAGATTAGGAGTAATTCTGCTGCCAAATAAGAGATAAAATCTACTTTGATGATATTATAGAACTTAAAATAAGACACAAATGTTCTTCTCACTTAGGCTGGCTGAAAGAAAAAAAAAAAAAAGAATCTAGGTGTTACTTATTTCTTAGTTTAAGGAAAAACAAACAGGTTGTCTAACAGGCAAGTCCCCAATACAGGGACAGAGACAGTGAGAGTTCAAATTATGTACACAGAGTAAGATATTTTTGTAGAATACCTGTAACAATAGAAGTTAATATTCCCAACCAGGGTTTGACTCTTGCTTTTTCTCTATTCAAAGACCTTAACATTAGACTTAATGAATTGGAAAACAGATGCCTCTAAGGACCTCTTTAGGGTTAGATAAATCAAACAGAAGGCTAAATAAATTATACTGAATATGAATCAGTACCATCATTTCCATATTGCTTCTTCCTAATGCATGCCTTCCTTTACATCAATAATTCAGAAGGCCAAGAAGACCTTTATCACGATAATGGACCCTGAGTGCTATTTGGGGGAAACTGAGGCAGAAGGGAAAAGAGCTTTCAGAGAGATGTAAAGGCCACCAGAGAACAGGAGACACAGATGTAAGAGCATCCTTGGGGCAAGAACAAGGGGAGATCATGTACTGATCCAGGATATGAAGCCCTTTCGGTTTGCAAACAGCTCCTCTTTACCCTGCCTGAACTGGACAGAAGTTGCCCTGCTTTGTGCTGGGCTCTTTTGATTTCTCCTCTTAGAAAAAAAGAAAGAAAGGTCACAGCAGCATAGCACTGGGCAGGAGCCTAACCTCAGTGTGTCTGTGGCAACGTGCACTGCTGCAGCATTTCCCCTTGGCCCCCTGAAGGGTCTTCCATACTTTCCACAGTTCCAACAGCCCAAGTGAGAGGGTCCCCAACACGCAGCTGTTCTACTCTCCAAAACCACAGAGCCTTTTCTGCCGCCATCCCTCCAAGCAGGCACCTTGCTTTATTCTGCTATGAAACTCTCTCTCTCTCTCACACACACACACACACACACACACACTCTCTCTCTCTCTCTCTCGCCAGCTCTGTTTAAAATCTGTTTACCAGCAAGCACAAGAAACTTAGACTTGTCCCTTCAGTCACAAGATGCGATCCTTTGGCTCGCTACCTTTTCTTTTCCTCCCTCCACTCTGCTCTCCAGTCCCCCGCCCCTGCTTCCTCTTTCTTCCTTGCTGGATCATTTACTTGCCCTCCTGGCCTGAAAGCCCCATGCTGCGCTGGTTCTGAGCCAGAGACCCTGAGGGGGAGGGAGCTTTCAGGTCAGATGAAGACAAGCACGCCTTTGAGGGAAAGGCTTGAAGACCAAAGCCAGATGCAGGAGCAAAGCCAAAAGCGAGGCCAGCTCCTTCTTGCAGGGCCTGCCTACTGGGCCCCAGTCCTGCTCACCAGTCACCAGGAATGTCAGGGGGCAGCTTGTGCTGCAAAGAACCCAAGCTTGGGAAGCAAGAACCGGTCCACCTTGCCACCTCCTGGACCTGTGACCAGAGTCACTGAACTTCTGAATCACTGCCTCCTCAGTGGGGAAGATGATGCCTACGTTAATATTCTGACGGCAAAAATGAAAAGATGTATGTAAAACATAATAACAGAACCCACAGCAGATGGGTTACGATCCATCTTAGACATCTGTCCAAGGCTTTGTCAATCCACTGGAACTTAAAATCAGTCAAAGACGGTCTTTTTTAAAAAGAATCTTTGGAGTTAAATTCCTTTTCAACAACAACAAAAAATTTTTAAAAACACCAGCTGGCACTGTAACATTTATGCCTAAAAATTTCAGGCTAAAACTCAGGCTTGATGGTGATTTGTTTTTGATGTTTCTGAAAAACACATGACTGTTCTTCCTCTGCTTACAAGATTTTTATATGCTAAAAGGGAACATATTTGGGGAGGCTTATTAAATGTACCAGAGATCACTCAGAGGGAAACTGAGACCGTGTACTCACCGGGTGATATGGGCCTGCTTGAACTCGGAGACGGTGTGTAAGGGATCGGGCTGGACACAGTGCGAGGTCTTAATCCTTGGGCAGACATCTCGTTAAAATACCTAAGAGGAAAGGGGGGAAGTATCAGAATTGCGTGCATTTCAATAGTTCTTAAGGGAGCTCCTATGAGATAATGTTCGGGGTTCAAATCTTAGGTCAAATCCCAGGGTATTTGGAGAGTGATACTATAAGCTAAGAGACAAGTATAAAGCAGACTCCGGGGTCACAAAGCTCCACTGCTTGGCAAGCCCCTCTCCCCATTGGTACAGGTTAGGGAAATCTGGAATGTCCTAGCTCCAGGGGGAGGCCTCCTAACAGAACTGTGTCATATGACAGAGAGGGCTGGGCTTTTCTTTATCACACGACAGCTATGTAGAAATCTACCTCCACTGTGCCGAAGATTAGACACATCCATGTTTTGATGGCTATATTTAAATTGTTATTTGAGCCACAAACCCACTCAAGCCCTCTAAGATTTATGTCATCAAATTAAAGTGTACAGGTAATGGGAAAAAATAAATTAATTAAAGAATTAAAAACAAATCCCAAAAATTAAAAATTAAAGCTTAAAGGTCACGGTATTCCCGAGAACTGGAAGTCAATCATTTACCAGGTAAGCCTCGCTTAGCGGACAGCCACACATGAGAACAGTCAAAGACCCAGCACCCCACACCTACGGGAGTCGCACTTGGCCACGTCATGCTGGCTCGGACTTCTTTCTGGACGTGGAAGTCACACCAGACCCAAGGAGCCTCAGGCCTGATGGTCAGGAATGTCAGCCTTCACTCTGTGAACGAGCACAGAACGCTGACAAGCAGAAATCTCTGCTCGAGAGACTTCCCCCATCAGCTACCCTCCACAGGCCTTGCAGCCAAAGGAAGCACCACGCGTGCAGGCCGCTCTGTCCCGGGGAAGATCACCGCCCCAAAGGTCCTCCGGCAGT
This sequence comes from Enhydra lutris kenyoni, assembly GCF_002288905.1. Lineage (NCBI taxonomy): Eukaryota > Metazoa > Chordata > Mammalia > Carnivora > Mustelidae > Enhydra > Enhydra lutris. Next base: position 14,873,299 of record NW_019154096.1, read on the forward strand.
TTGCAAGAACGTTACCACGGCTACTTCCATGCTGGGTCGTTTGGCTCACAGAAAACCAGGCTCCCCAACCTGCCACAAAGCTGTCAGCCAGACAGCCACCTGCAACCTCTGCCTGCCCTCTTGAACAGCCCAGCACGGCGGCCCCAGGCACTGACTCTCCCCACGTCCCGTAGGCAGCGAAGACCACCTCTTGCTCTTTAAGAAATAAACACATTTTAGACAACTTAAGTTTCCAACTATTTTCTTTCTCCCCAAGGTGACATCATCACTCCTAACATAGAGAGGAGAAATCTCATTTGGGCAGCAGTACTCTAGCTGGGATAATGTGACCTATGAAAGATAAGGCAAATCTTCTGGAGTTGATACCAGTTCTGGAAAATATCTATGTATCTATCTATCTATCTAGAAGCCTGAAGTAGCTCCAGTATTTTCACCACAGTCGGAAGATACTGTCCCTCAGAGTGCGTCCTTCAAAACCAAGTACAGGGCACTGTGTACTGTTAATAACTGGTCCTCTCCGTGTCTTAAGGTGGTTAATAAAATAGTTATCTGGTATTCAAGCTTATGTTTTTAGTCAAATGGCTGTCAGAGGCCAAGGATTACAGAGAGAAGGGAACACTGTCAGAAAGAAATCAGTGAAATTCAAGGTCAGAATAACAGTTTTATGATGTAAACTTTTGAGAAAGAATCATCTTTCCAAATGAGGACGCACATAGATATTTTAAATATAACCCATTTTCTGTTTTTATAATTTTTTTATTATAAAAATATAGACCTTCATTATAGAAAATCTCAGGTTTTTCTTAAAATGATAATACCACTATCTAAAGCAAGTTGATCAAAAGCTTTGTTAGTAACTCTCTGGAGCTATCCATGGAAAGAGAAAGGAAGTGATTTTGATGTGTTTTGGTGTCGACAGTCAAGATGATTCATCATGGTCATCCGCAGACTCTGCTCTCAGACACTGACTGCCCAGTCCTGTTGGAGGGAACGCTCAAGGAGGCTCGGTCTCACCCCTCACTCTGACACCAACACATAAGGCTAAGGCAACCCTGATCCAGAACATAGAATTTCCCTGCAGAAATGATCTGGTTCAGAGAAAGCCCAATTTCCCAAATGCTGGGTTTCTCTGATGATTGAATAATTTTAGTTTTTTCAAGTTGGATTTGCTGCTGATTCTAACAATTGCCTCACTCCCAAGTACGAGGGGTCTGTGGGAGTTGGGGGGAAAGACTGTGGATGAGACAAATGCTGGGGCCATTTCCTCTAGTCAACCACAGATTACCCTCTTACTTCAGCCCATTTCTCAGTGGGACAATGAGAGGGCTTGGCACAGACTCCTGAGCAGAGACAGGGGACTCACTGGTTTTAGTTTTTTAAAGTAGCTCCAACAAGGCCCAGAAGTTTCCAAGTTGTTAAGGCAAGGCCTCTGCCTTTCAGCAACCCCCACCTGCCTCCTGCTGATCCTTCAACCCAAGCACAGTGCGTTACCTCAGGCCGCAGAAGCCTGCTCATCCACATCGGGGCGTAAGATGCTCCCGTCCTTTAAACAGACACAGGGCAGGAGGAGACAAACCCAGCAACTAGGAAACTCTGTCTCTCTATACGTAACCCCCCATTTCTCTCTCGACCACGTAATTTTGGAAAGGCAACTTCTCGGTCTTTCTGTGTTTCAGGAAAACGGTCCTCTCCTCCCTTTCCCAGGCTCAGCCCCGGCTTTCACGCGCGGGTGTCTGTCACCACCACGCAGAAGCGTGGGAGCCACCTCCTTCCACATCTGACCGGATGTGAAGGGAGAACCCCTGGAGCCTGGTTTGGTCTGGCTTCCTCACGAGGCCCGTAAGACGCACGCGCACCTTTCGTCATCCATTTCCAGGCTGGACTCGCTCTCGGAGAGCTGCCGGCACAGGGCTTCCCTCCGCTCCATCTCCCGCTGCAGCTTCCTCTGCAGCCGCAGATTCTCCTCCCGCATGTGGCGCTCCTCCTCCAGGTACTGGGCCATTTTCTCAGAATCTGAAAGGCCAGAATTCTCCATTCAGCCGTGTTCCGTGCGGTCACACTCACACCTGAGCTAAGAACACTGCAGTCAGGCTCCCGTGCCGCAAAGAATCGCGGGCCCTCTCCCACGTGCGAGGGGATCCGGACTTAAAGGCTACCCCACGCACGCCAGTTCCCCAACAAGCTGCATGTACAAGAAATGTAAGAAGTGCCATGGCACTGGGAGGTTGGTTATCTTCACGCCCACTTGGGTGCCTTCTACAGTGAAGCGTGGGGAAGAGGAAATGGTGGAGTGGCAGCGCCCGGAGCTTTCCCCGCTGCTGGAGCCCACAGAGGCGGGGGTCCAGCCAGGGGGCCCGACTCAGCCCTGGGCTCCCCTCAGGGAGGCATCAGCTCTGCTGCTCCTCAGCTCCAGACACAGAGGGAGCCCGTCACACCCACCAGCACGCCGGCGAAGACTGCTGCACTAGAACCCACTTGGTAAGTCAGAATTCTGTTTATGAAAATAGGAACAGATGCAGTAAACAACTCTAGGTGAGTATGTCAGGTCGAACTTCTGGAGTGTCTGTGAGACTATTTTCCTGACCCAGGCCCTGCCTCTCTGAGGTTCCTCAGGCACCGCCCTGTGTGATAAGGACACAGCCACAATACTGGTTTCCTAGCCCAGAGCCGATTAGTCCCAGCATGAGACACTGGAAGCTGCGGAGCCCCTTGGATTCACTCTACAGGAATCTGAAATGTGGGGCTGCCATCTTCATGAGGTTCTAGAATCTCCTTGTGCCAAGTTCCCTGGAGCTTTCACCAGACCTGCCCTCCTGAGGGGACTCTGTGCCGGACTGTGGGGTACCTGCCGGCACCATTCCAGTGAATGGTTAAAACCTGTCCCCACCTCTGACAGAATATGTGAAGTCACCAAAATAATATCGATATACAATTCAGTATCAGCCCATCTTCTTGCTTCCTTCCTTTTCCCTCCTCTCAGCCAGTGAACTTGGGAAAAGTAAACTCTCCATCTACTTCTCTTTTCTGAAAAATAGCTACGAACTCAAGAGCGGTCACAATCATGTTTAAGAGAGAGTCCCACAGGTTACTGCTCCGAATTATCAGCCCACTCCAAATTCTTTCAAGAAGGAAGGAGGAGTGAGAGTTCCACACTAATCATTTCTTTCCCACAAAGTGACCCTACTTCGACTCCTAAGTCTATCCAATTAGTTTCAGTTTTAAGCACCTCTATGAAGGTCTGGTGTTTTAGCAAATAATGACTTTTGATGGTAAGAATTCCGTGATTTCCAAGACAGCATCATTACAGAAACTATAAAACCTCTTGAATATCCTTACTTTAGAAATTCAAATAAAAGTACCAAAAACACTAAGTTATTAAACACTATTATGTGCACAAAACACTAAATCCCTCAGTTGTTTTCAATATAACCAGAAACCCTGCTGTCTAATCCAGATGCAAAAGTCTCTTTAATTGAGGCAAGCTGGGAAAATATTTACAAAGTACACGTTTAATATAAACGATTTAAATTATTTCATCCCAAATATGCAAGCCGGCAGAATTTTTCACTAGCTCTACAGGAAGCACTAGATTGGGCCCTTGGAGTATTATTGTTTCTAGAACAAGAGGGGCGGCTGTTGGAGCAAGCTGCCTTTCTTTTCCATAAATAGGAAAGCTTCAGAGAACTGAGGATTTATGAGGCTTCAAGAATAATCGTTTAAGAGGAAACACTGTCTTTGTCTCTCAGATGCAACCCTTCAGCATCTGGGGATATCAGCAGGGGAATCCTTAAGCAATAATCTATACACAAGAACATCAGTCAGCAGGAGTGACGGCTGGGGGACTTTCCTGGCATCTGGGCAATTAACCCAGAAGCCAGAGGACAGAAGGCACCAGGCCCATCACCTCTGGGTGGCACAGACCAGCCTCAGCTGCTGACACCATGGTATGCCTTGGGTGCCCTCTGCTGGCACATCACCACACCTGACTTCAAGACTGGATTTACTCCATTGAGTCACCCTGTCACCTTCTCTCACACAGAGCTCCCTAAGACTTAGGGGCCACAGCTGATGCTTCCACCATCTTTAGCCATCTTGGAACACTCAGTCAAAGACGACATCAACAGAGGGTGACTTCACAGACTCCAAACAGCTGGGTCTCCTATGATCCAAAGGTGGCCTGTACATTTTGTATCCCCTTTCAAGTTTACGGTTAGAAAATGCTGGTGCCCAGGCTGCACCACAAACAGATCAGAACCCTGTGGGTGAAGCCTCTCCACTGCTGTACTGAACAGTCCCCAAGGGATTCTTATGTTCACCCCGAGCTGAGACCCGCAGGGAGACAAGTTCAAGTTCTGATACAGCAGACCTGGAGGGTGAAGAGCCAAGAACCCAGCAGTAGCCCGGGGAGGCAGGCTACCTGACCTCGGTCACTAACTCATCCTCTAAACCAATCCAGACCAGCTGTGAGCCAGCCACGTGCCATATGTCCCTCCTTCCATTCAGCCTTCTCTGCCCTCACAAAATCAAAATGGCACTTATGGATGCCTCTGTCCGCATCGGCAGGCTCTTCAAATACCAGATATTGCCACAGGAACAAAGTAAAGGGAGTGAAAAATTCTTCCTCAATTTCTTCTAAAGGTTTTGCCTGGGGCACAAGAAAGAAAAATGTAAGCCGGTGGCACAAAAGACCTCTGTCTGTCCGGCAAACCAAAACTCAAAAAATATCCCAACATATCTATTATTTGAGAACTCGCTGATTTGTTTTCATAAAATGTATTTCATGGTTCTCAACTCAAGGGTACACATCAGAATTCCTTGTATTAAAAAAAGATGGAGGGCTGGTTTCTACTAGCGTGAGCCCAGAAACTATGAGGTTAGACAGAATAATGGACCCCCAAAGATGTCCACATCCTAATTCCTGAGGCCCGTGACGATGTTACTTTAGGCGGCAAAAGGGACTTTGCAGATATGATTAAGTTAAGGATCCTGAGATGGGAACTTATCCTGGATTATCTGGCTGGACAAATGTCAGGCCGGCGTTTCGTACGAAGGAAGCAGGGGGTCAGAGTGAAAAGGTACACCCATGGGTGCAGGCAGGAATGCTGCTCAGGCAGGGAAGGGGCTATGAGCCAAACTCGCAGGCAGCCTCTGAATGCTGGAAAAAGCAAGGAAACACAGTCTCCCTTAGGGCCTTTTACAAGAAACCAGACCTGCTGACACCTTGATTTTAGGCCACTGAGACCTATTCTGGACCATAGACCTTCAGAATTGCCTTAAGCAACTAAGGTTGTGGTCATTTATTATGGCAACAAGAGCAAATGAACACCATTTCTTACAGTTCCAAGGATGATCCTGAGTCACCAACCCACCAGATGCACTACCAGACTAGAACTTGCAATGAACTTTAGAGAAGGAAACAGGAAGGTAACTATCACCGAAAATTTAAATACATAGTCACTGGACTCTGTAATTCCACTTCTAGAGTTTATCCTGAAGTGTTCTTGCTCAGGTGTCAAATGTGGGGACACAGATGTTCACTGTGGTTGCAGCATGACAACCAGAACGGGCCCATTGACACAGGACATATAGCATCCATGGGCGATGCCTTCTAAGACTCCCAGTGGGTGCCCAAAACTAAGGATGACCCCAAACCCTGCATATACTATGTATTTTCCTAAATATACACACTATGACAAAGTTTAATTTTTTAAATCAGGCACAGGAAAAGGTTAACAAAGTAATAATAAACTAGGACAATTTTAACAATATAGGATACTATATGTTATATGAAGTGGTCCCAGTCTCTCTTGTGGGGGACCCAGGGCAGGCCACTCCACGATGGGCCACTTTGGCAGGAACAGTATTTTGAGGTAAAGCAATCCACACCCATCAGATTCAAGAAAAGCTCTTTATTCCCCCCCAACTGCCTGCCTTTATCAGGAAGAGAATTACCGCTACAGATTCTTCTTTATCTACAAAACTTATCCACATAATAGGGCAACCTTTGTTTTCTAAGCATCTCCTCTCACCTTCCTGCTAAGGGTCTGTCTCCCTTTGTACTGTCAGCACACCACCCCTTTCTTTAGCTCAGGTTAGCTTCCCGGTGCCTGACTGTCCTTGGAATTTCCACATCTGTGTGGAGTCCCCGTACATATGCTATTAGATTTGATTTTCTCCTGTTAATCTGTCTCATTTCAATTTGATTCGTAGTCCAGCTACAAGAACCTTGAAGGGCAGAGAAAGATCTTCCTCCCCAACACTCTCAAAATATCCTACCGGGCTGTACTTGCCCTCCTTGTGATGATGTAACATGATACGATGTCTGTGTGAGATGAAGTGAGGGGAATGACACAGGCATTGTGACATATCATCAGGCTTCTACTGCTCTTCTGAGGGTAAGGCAGGAGGGTCACCTGCCTCCCGACTGGGCTGACACTATGGAAAGTGAAGCTGTGTGGTAAGAAGGTACTGGCGTATCCCCAGAACCAAATATGAACCAGCCTTTTAGAAAGGGAATCAGAGAGCTCTCTATATGTATTGGCAAGGAAAAACTTGCAAGATACAGTAAGTAAAAATAGATAAATACAAAAGAGTGTGCTCGCTGTGCTGCTTTTAGTATAAAGTAAGTTTATCCAGACACATACATGTATCTGGAAGAAAAGATAAAAAAGTGTCTAACCACGAGACATGGGCGGCTGGGGTCAGGGGCGAGAGGGAGAGCCCCTCCTCCCCTGCGCACCCAGCTTGGCACTGTCTGTTCAAATGCCTCTGAGCAGCCTGCACATGGAAATGGGGAAGACCCAAGCAAATGCACGGTGACCTCATCAAGTGTTCAGAAATCTAGTTCCCCTGATTTCCAACTCAACAACTGGACATTTTCCCAAACAATAAGGATACGTTTTTAAAGCATTTATTCTTCAAGTGCGACAAATGTTAGCTGACCCTAAAATTTAGTAGTAAGGATGATACACGCTCTGGTCTCTGCCTTTGTTCCCCCAAAGTACATTTGTGAACACAGGGAGAAGCATAAAAATAGTACCCCGATTCTGGACCCTCCCACAATTATTTGATTTTCTAGAAGTACTCGAAACTATCTGCCTGTCCTACTGCAATATTTTCAAAAATAATCCATTCCAGGATAGAAGGGTTTCTATACGCATGTATTGGTAACGGACTACAGGATGGATCTGACCTATGCAAATCCAACGGTCAATACTGGTAAAAGCCTGTGCTTGGTAATTGGGTTGCCTGTGCACACAGAAGACCGGGGAGAGAAACCAGGGGCTACGTACGCTGTAACTGAGCGGCTCTCAGCTGCTTCTTCAGCCTTTCCACTTCATTCTTTAAAAACCTGATGTGGCGCATCATGTTTTCTGGAGAGTCTATCTCCATGGAGATGTCTCTAGGCGACGGGGGAGCAGAGACCGGCTGGTCTAATTTCTCCTGCAGGATTCTTCGGTGAAAAGAAAAATTCCAACAATGAAAAACAGTTTCCCTTAAAAGACAAAACATACTAGCTGGAGGGTTTGTTTCCACAGCAAGCTCCTGTGAGTCACCAGAATTCACAGGGTTGACAAACTCAGGCTCTGCCATTTTATACCCACTTTGGGTCTCCCTTACTTAGTATCCACGTCAAGGTCAAAGGGCAGAGCTGAAGGATCCACTGTCCTTTTTCTCTTTTAAATGATCGCTGATAATTAAGCATTAGTGAAAAAGTCATCAGCATTTGCTTCTGATTATTATGCCTGGCATACAGTAGGCACTCAGAATTATCTGCTGACTCAATGCATCACATCGGCTTGTGGGAACAGAGATACTAAAGAAATTTCACTCTCAACGCTTTCTGGTAAATGCTTCTGAACTCCGTACTAGGGTCCCCTTGGAAGGAGACACCACACAGACTCCACTTCAAAAATTCCCTCCTAAAAAACCAGTCCTAAGTCTGGGGCAAACTGGGCTGACGGCCCTTTGCTTCTATTCAGAGCACAGGTGAAAAGATAAAGAACAAAACCAAGCTACAATCCTTGGGTTAATAATTGGTGGTCCCACCTTCTCTAGCAATTACCACTAGTTTGAGGCACAAGGAATGTCAATATTCAACAGCTTTTCACTGACCAAATGATACATCATATTGTTTAACACAATACTTTGACACTTACACATATAAAACCTCCAACCTCCTTACTCTCTTCTGTAAAGGAAGAGAGATTGGCAATGGACCTCTAGGCTCCCCTTTCATAAGCTGCTAGGCTCTTGGTTTGGTTTGGCTTTTAACTTTTACCTTTAAGTTTGCCCAACTGTAAATTGTGAATTACCTTCAGGCCTGCCCTTGTTGAGAAAACTGGCATGTTAAACATTATAATGGTCCTGCATTTACTGTATTAAATACCCTTTCGTAATTCAATTTATTAGCACTACTACAATAATGCAAAACACACCCAATTCAACATCAGCTTGAGTATTTCCCTAGAGATACAGCTCTAATTTTCACTTCTCTTAAAGCCTGTGATAGGACTGTATTTTGCAAATTTAGAGATGAACTCAAAATAACTTATGGATGTTCATCCAAACCAAATACTTATGGCAAAAGGACTCTGGTTAGCAAACAAAAGATCCTAGTGAAGTAGATTAAGGAACATTTTTAAAAATCCCTTTCTACACCCCCACACACATCCCACATACAGAACACCCTGCCATTCTTCAAGTCCTGCTCCATCACCCAACGGATGCAGCACTTAAAAATCAGGACACAAAGTGGTTCAAGAAACGTCTGCTGTTGAATGACATGTAACACCCATGTACACACATTTAGCACAACGATTCCTAACCTTAACTATGTAAAAGTATTTACAGTAAGTCTTCACGCCAATAGATAATAATTTTCCTATTAAAATCTCAGCCTTCCTGTTGAAATACATTCTAGAGATGTGTAATAATTAGCTGTACACCATACACAACCGAAGCACTTGAAAAAAATGGGGGAAGCCAGTTCAATAAGGTAAGATGCTGAAATTGCAACGATCTTTCCTGAACAATTTAAGGGGAAGCAATAGCACCTTGACTAATGTCTTCATAGACTTTGTCCCAAATGAAAGGAAATTTTACTGGGACTAGAAGAGAGAAATAGAAAGATGCAACATGAGAAGAGTTCAGGAGGCTTTCAACTTTTTTTTGGTTTGGCAAGTTAAAACAATGTGCATCACCCAAGGAATTAAAACTCCCCTTTCTCTCCATCAACCACACCCAGAGCAGCGCTCTTGCCGTGCACATGCCCCACACTGAACAGCAAGACTAAACAAACCGCTTTTCAGCTTCAAGTTTGTCCATCCTTTTCCAGAGACGATTAACTAGCGCTTCTTGTTCTTGTTCCAAAGTATTTTCAAGGTCAATCTTCTCTCGTCTCAACTAAAGGAAGGAAAAAAGTTTTACTGAGAATAGAAAGCCATTTAAACTTTTGTTAATGAGATTTTTTTTTGATTGGACCATGAGGACCCCCTTACTTGGAGAAAACTGCAAAGAAATGGCCAATTTCCTGGCACAGTCACATTAAGTGCATCTAGTTCTTAACCTTTAGTTGAGAGAACTGAGACAGGTTCATTCTCTGCTGTGAACGCTTCCCTGCTGTCTGGTACACGAGTCACACGGCTTGTTTCAGCATTCACTCAAGGCACAGGGAAAGTCTTCCTCAGAGAGGGTTGAGAGAGCTCAGCTTACTACTCTTACCAGGACTTCTCCGGGTTTGTCCCCCGACCCCAGTGCTGCATGTAGTTCAGGGCTAAACCAGAAAGGTTTTATTACCATTTATATAAAGAGCTCAACACCTGAAGACAATTCTTTATACTGATTAACGGCTGCACAATGCCAGTTACCTCTGAGGAGGTAAGGAAGAGAGGTCTGATTTGGGAGAAAGTATACAGCGGCAAGGAAGCCCCAAAATGCATTCTACTTCATGAAAAGAGCACACGTGGGAAAATTCATTTACTCCATCAATACTGGGCAATATGAAAATACTATGAACGATGCCAGTCACTGGCTAATAAGGGTGTATCAGGGAATCAAAGTCAGAATTTTCGGCCTTCATGACAGTTATATTTTAGTGGGGTCAAGAGAGTAAATGAAATAGATTTTGTACTTTGGTGGAGAGTGAAAGAGCTATGAAGAAAGAGGGCTGGCAAGAAGGATAAAAAGTGCAATGATCCATTTCACAGCTATGTGCAGAGGGAATGTGTTATATCATTCTTTATATTTCTCTACCTGTTTGAGATATTAAATAATTTTAACAATTTTTTTTTTTTTTTTTAAGAAAAGAAAGGTTATGGTACTGCCCCTATACTGTCTCTTAGAATAGCAACTCACCTTTTCAATCACCGAGTCAACAAATTATTTTTGATTGCACAGCTACAAAGATTGCCTTAGCAGGTCACAGAGGCAAGCTCCTCACTGATTAAAGATCCCTGTACAGGGCCATCTGGGTGGCTCAGTCAGTTAAGCGGCCATCTCTTGATTTCTGCTCAGGTCCTGATCTCCGGGTCCTTGGATCAAGCCCTGCATTGAGCTCCCTGCTTGGCAGGGAGTCTGCTTGTCTCCCTCTCTATCTGCCACACCCTCTGCTTTCTTCTTCTCTAGGATAAATAAATCAATCTTAAAAAGAAAAAAAAAATCCCTACATATACAGTAAGATGAGACCAGCACAATGTACAAACTGCAGTCTTTTAAAGCAACCAAAGCAGACCTTATTATCAGTCAATAAGCCGAGGTCACATCACATGGTCAAGTGAAAACACAGCCTGGAAACGCGTGCGCCAGCAGGTGGAGGGGCGGGGCAGGGGGAGAGGAACAAGCGGATGCCACACTGACTGCAGAGCCCAACTTGGGGCTCGAGTTGGACACTCAACGGAGCCACACAGGCACTCCGAACCCAAGTCCCTTCTGACTGCTTATTCTGCGAGCGCCCAGCCCAGTGGGTATCACCAACTTGTGTAATATTCATTTAAAAGCCTGCTTTATAATTAAATCAGTCCAATGGACTGCCAAATTCTTTTCTTCTCTTCAGTAGCTCTCCTTCCCGTTGCAAGTTAATTAACGTCAGACCAGGAGTTCTTACTACGTTCCCAAAATAAATACAGAAACTTCATTAGATAAAATTAAGTGCATAAAAGTCTAGCTGGTTCATGTGACTTCACAGCCCCTCCTAGCTCCATCTTCTCACTGGGCAGATACTAACCTATCATCAAAAAAGCCAAAGGTGGGGGGTGGCTGAGAGATGGCTCCCAGCACCACCACACTTCTTTCTCCCTGTAGCGTTTTCCCATTTAAAGAGAACTGAGACACTGGGGTGGGGGGTAGAGGTGTAGGAAAGAAATGGTTGGCCAAAAAACCTGGTGAGAACTTCAGCCTCACCGCTGTGCTCAACTACAGAATTTGGAACGTCTTAATGAATTTTTTTCAATCTACATTGAAAAGTTTTACTCTAACCACATTATCATGGGAATCATGTATCACATGCACAATTTTTTCCCCAAGGATTTACTTTTTTTAATTTTTTTAAAAGATTTTATTTATTTATTTGACAGAGAGAGAGAGATCCCAAGTAGGCAGAGAGGCAAGCAGAGGTTGGGGGGTGGGGGGGAGAGCAGACCCCCTGCTGAACAGAGAGCCTGATGAGGGGCTCGATCCCAGTACCCTAGGACCATGATCAGAGCTGAAGGCAGAGGCTTAACCCACTGAGCCACCCAGGTGCCTCTCAAAGTTTTATTGGAGAGTGTGTGTGAGTTGGGGGAAGGAGATGGTTTGCGCAGAGGGAGAGAGAGAGAGACAGAATCCTCAAGCAGACTCCCAACTGAGTGCAGAGCCCGTTGCAGGGCTCAATCCCAGGACCCTGACATCATGACCTGAGCCAAAATCAAAAGCTGGACATTTAAGTGACTGACCCACCCAGATGTCCCACTTCTACTGGAGAATATATTCTGAACCCCAAACCTCTGGCTTAAAAAACAAATTTTGAAGGCAGCCCCTTACAACTAATCCAAGATAATAAAAGAGAGGGAAAAGCCCATGAAATAAGGGCTACCATAAAAACAGAACAAAGACACAAAGTTGTTACAACACACAGTAGAGGGCACTTAGATGGTGATGATGTAAGAACAGGACCCAATGTTTAAAAAAGAAATCAGAGTCCTCTAACACCCACATTAACCAAACTCTAAGTTGGCTAGATTTTTCTTTCCCAAGAGAAAGAGATAAATTCCAAGATAACAAGTAGGTGCTGGGGATTAACATGACAATCCCCCAAAACCTTCCAGGTCAGGTAGTATCTGAAGGCTATCAATAGTTTCGCCCAATTTCCTATCAATTTGTTATGTAACACTATTAGATTTCAAAGTGGTTAACCTGGAGATACAGAATACCTGGGAAAGTAAAAGCACCGTATTTTAAAAATGACTAAATTACAGACAGAAAAATGAACGTTTTCGCAATGGCTGAATGTGTCCCCCAAAATTCCTATGTTGAAGCCCTAACCTCCAGTGTGATGCTATACAGAGGTGGGGCCTTTGGGAGGTACTTAGGCTTAGCTGATGTCATGAGGTTGGGGGCCCCGATGGTGATGGGACTTGTGTCCTTTCTAAGAGTCACGAGAGACCTTGCAGCTTGCTCTCCCCACATGAGGACACAAGGAGAAGTTGGCAGTCTGCAACCTGGAAGACAGTTCTCATCAGAACTCCACGATGCCAGCGCGTGGGGATCTTAGAATTCCAACCTCCAGAGCCATGAGAAATGGGAAATAAATTTCTGTTGTTTATCAGCCAGTCTTTGTTGTTGCAGAAGCCCCAATGGAAGAAGTTAATTTTTATTTTTACTATAAAAGTAGAGCCAATAAAAGATCTTAACCTCCTTCCAGCCTACTTTGCGAATATATCAAGGTTTTCCATATCCACGGGAAAGAACAGGATTCATGGAGGGGTGGGGGGTGTCTGAAAACAGATCATGAGCAACTGACATGAAAAGAGCTGAGTACAAGGCACCATGGTCCTTGCTCCATGGCAAAGCCTTACTCACCAATTAAAGCGGCAGACACAGAGCTGGTCAAAAGCGGATGCTTCTGCCAGTGTCTGTCCAGGCAGTCAGTGGAATTTTGCTCAGCCCTAACAACTCCCCTCCTAGGCTGGAAGACATCTGACCTCTGCCTTCGAAAACAAGTTTTTTTTGTTTTTTGGTTTTTTTTTTAAAGAAATTCAACAGCCAATTTGTATCACAGATGAGTTAAGACAGGTGTTCACAGGCCACAGAACCCCTGAGGTATCTGATTAACCAAGCTGCGGCTGGTTTCAAAATTTAAACCAAGTTCTAGGTCATCACCACGGCCCGCGCAATACTAAGCACAGAAGGAGCCGGCAGAGTCAGTGAAGAGTGAGAGGAAAGGAGAGGAAGGATGCTCCCCTTTGAGTCCAGAAGGTCAACAATTTAGGTGAAAAACTCATCTGTGTACATCAGAAATATGCTGATAGAGGGGGAAAAAGGGAAAAAGATTTTTTAAAAAACCCATAAAAGAATATATAGCAAGATAATTAGGGTTGGCTCTGCAGTGAAAGGAATGCTGGTGATAATTTCTCTTCCTGCCTTTTCCTTCCCGCACCCAATTTTGTAATGAACATTTGTTTTTGTAACAAAATATTTAAAGACATCGAATCTTAAAAACTGACAATTTCCGGGGTGCCTGGGTAGCTTAGTTGGTTAAGGGTCCTGGGATTGAGCCCCGCGTCGGGCTCCCTGCTCAGTGGGGAGCCTGCTTCTCCCTGTGCCACTCCCCCTGCTTGTGTTCCCTCTCTCGCGGTTGGTCTCTCTGTGTCAAATAAATAAAATCTTTTAAAAAATAAAAAAACTGACAATTTCCAATACAATTTAACAGTACATCCATTAATTTAGGATGTTAATTTACATATACAAAATCCTGAATAAGCCAATAAACTCTCAGAGGATAAAATGTTAGCTATTTGAAATATTCTGAGAATTTTCCAGATAACCCAGAGTCAACCTTCTTTACCACAGTTTCCAAATATTTTTTCTCAAAGACCATCTTCCTATAAAAATTAGATTTGTTCTTTGAAATGAACATAACTTCAGGACAATATTAATACCCCGTCAATATTAACACATGAAAATGACAATATTTCATTATTTACCAGTTGAATAAATTTTAGTTTTGTTCAGTCATGTTGAGAAACGAAGGTCTTTTATGAAAAAAACACATATAATTACTCCGATTTCTATGGTTTTTGGACTCAAGTGTTCATCACTTAACATCGGCCTAACAGCATATAAACCTGCATAGTGGTTTCCTAATTCGAGGGGACTTTTACCATTTGAGTACCATCAGTGGAACTGGGTGTACATCCTTTTGCTACATCGAGAGTGCTATGGAGAAGTCCATGGGAAAGAGGTCCCCTCAAAGCCATGTTAGAAATATGGTATCACATCAGTGGCTATCACCAGTCCATTACCTAAAATGAGCTTAAGAAAATAACACGAGGAAAACTTTTCTTGAAATGCTTTCTCCAAAATGGAAGTTTCTGTGATCAATCATTACTGCCTCCATCCCAATGCCTCACACAGAGATGTTGGATTTACTTAGCCATTCATTCTTAGCCATGCACACTGAGCTAAGAAGAAGGCCCTTTCTTAAGTCATCAACTAAATTATTGTTCTGGTCATAAACAAACAGATTTCATGTATTTCAAAAATCACAAAGTCTGAGTACAGTGTCTTTGGATTTTACTGCCCTTACTGTAGCATACCAACGGCCTTCAATTTAACAGGCAAACTCTTTACCTCCGGGGCATGACCAGAAACACACCCTGTTGGGATGTGATGAGGTGCCTCTCTTTTACACAGGAAACACGTTTTGAATTTTCCCCCTGCCACTGCGTAACATCTGTACCAACCTTTCCACACAGCAAATGTTAATCCGATGCTTCAAAATAAAGTCTGACAAGATGGAAGACAGTGAGTTTTTCTATTTAATTGAAATGAGATCTAGCGAAGGAATTCTGAGGGACTGTTTCCCCCGCATCCCGTAGACAGACTGACTTATCTGTGTCCCAGATGGAGTTCAGAGTATCCTTTCCCAGGTCTGGAGTAGGGACCTCTCTCAGCTGCTTCATGACATCCCGACAGCTTATGGATTACAAAACAAATCCGCCAGAAAGAGAGCCTGCTAAAGCTTGCTCGGAGCGCTGAGGATTGCCTCTAGCTTGCCTCCTTCCCAGGAGATCCAGCTCATGCTTCAGCTCTGCTCTGAGGCGTTTTTCTACCTGTCCCAAATAAGCAGTTGGTAAAATGCTTATAACCAAGATTCTCAAGCGACCTAAACATCCTCAAAGATTTGCTACAATTGGGGCGCTTGGGTGGCTCAGTGGGTTAAGCCTCTGCCTTTGGCTCAGGTCATGATCCCAGGGTCCTGGAATCGAGCCCCGCATCAGGCTCTCTGCTCGGCAGGGAGCCTGCTTCCTCCTCTCTCTCTGCCTGCCTTTCTGCCTACTTGTGACCTCTGTCTGTCAAATAAATAAATAAAATCTTTAAAAAAAAAAAAAAAAGATTTGCTGCAATCAAATTGCCACAAGCAAACTTCAGGAATTACCCTGATTATTATTCTGGCTGTGCCCCAATGCAGCTTGCCTACACGTGCAGGCACAGGTTACAATGCTTTATTTAAAACAAATTAAAGCAGGCAGCAAATTATAATACCCTGTTGTTTCTTGGGGGGGGGGAGGTGTGTGTGTGTGTGTGTGTTTTAAAGGTAAGAAGAAAGAGGAAAAGGAGGAAAGATAAAGAAAAATATGAATAGCAGTTGTTTGGGGGGGTGGACTATAGTCTAGGTAATTTTTTTTCATATCTGTACTTCTGTGTTTTCCAAGTTTTCTTGAAAAAGCAATGGATCGCTTTTCTAATACAAACATTTAATTAGAAACTCCCAAGTTCCGTAACTTGACATTAGCATTTGAAATCAAGTTTCAAAGCATGCAGTGGTCACTAAATTTCATGTCCTTAATGGAAGTGAACCCTCCAGTCACAGCGTCTTTCTTTGGGGCAAAATGGCACACAGAAGCTGGCAGGGACACCCAGAGCCACTGCAGCAGGGTCCTCATGGCCAGACCCTGCAAGGGCAGCAGGCAGCAGAATGGAACTATAACAAAACCATCAGGGCCACACTCCCTGTGAACTTTAAAAATACCCTGTTCCACAGCAATTAAAAAGATCAACCAAAGATGCAAAACTGGTTTGTATCTTGAACGAATCACTGTGTTCACAAGGAAGGCAGAAAGGTCATCCTGTAAGAACTGTTCTAAGAGTTGGAAACCTAAAACCTTCTTTTCTTCTTAATAGCACTTAAAAATATACTAAGTGTTTCCTTGTTTCAACTACAAAAAAAAAAAAAAAAAAAAGAACAAAATTAAATCTTATAAGGCTTGAAGAGTGTCACTCAAACCCCAGCCCTGTGATTTGCTGCAGTCACAGAGGGTGAGAGCCGACCCTGGGGTTAAGTGGGTGTCACCTCTGCAGCGCTCCTGACACTGCGGTCTTGTCAGGCCTCTGTAGTCACCTGACGTTGCCAGGTGGCTGAAGGTAAGCCCCCAGCACCGATCTACACGGAGGCCTACATTAGACAAAATGCTGCCTGGAAAGACAAGCTTATGCCCTCAAAGACACCATGGAGGCAGACCACCTCAACACTTCTTCCTTATCCAGGAACAAAGTGGAGGGGTTCAACTTCATATCCTCTTCACCAGCTCTGTTCTGTTTCCAGCGTCTCTGCTCCATGCAGGCCCTGCACCCACTTTTTACTGCATGTCTTCTCTCCCATTTATCTCCTCCCACCTCCCTGCTCCCCTGCAACAAGGCTGGACTTAGATCTATCCAACCATGTGTGTCAATTAACAAAGAATTAAACCAGGTGCCAAGGAGCTTCAGGGCATCTCCCGCAGTTGGGGGCGGGGGCAGGGGGGAGGGCACGCTGCTGCAGGAGCGTCACCGCTCCCCTCCCCCACAGCCATGCACACAGCGTCCCTCCTCACAGTCCACAGATCCACTGGCCTTGCCAGACCGGGAGACCAGCCTTCATGAGGCCAGATACCTAACATCATCTTTCTTAGCAGAGTCTGAGCAGACAGCAGGCACATGAACTGAGTGAATATAGGCTCTGTGCCATACAAATGGGCTAACTGCGCATGGACACAAGAGAAAGACAGAGGGGCTGGGTCACACAGGACATGTGAGCCCATACTGGTTCGTCAACTGAAGAGAACAGGTCAAGGAAGGTGGTGAGACATCTGAGGTTCAGATAACACGCATGCTCATTTTCCTGGAAAATGGGCAGGGCAAAGTACCATAGAAATTAGATGAAACTTACGTTATTAACAGCAATAGCTACAGTTTTTGGAGAGCTTACTAGATGTGAGTCACCGGGATTTGGTGGTTAGGTCAACATTATGCCTTTCCTCTTTTAGCTTACTAGAAAATTTATAGGGAAGAAACACTTTAATTGTTTGCTAATTGCTGTTTGTGTAGCAAGTGTTAGGGGTGCAGTACTGATCGTTCTGTGAACACGGGGCAGCACGCCCCTGCCTGCCTGGAGAGACGGACCCATGCAGATCTGGAGGCAAGCGAGCATGGCGCACAGCACAGCATGGTTTTCCAACTGCAGGCCGTGGACCATTACTGGAGTGTGAAATCAGACGACTGTAACCTACATTTTGCTAAAAATGAAACAGAATTCAATAGAAAATCAGTGCAAAGCACAAGAAACGCTATTTTAGGAAACTTGTCTCCGTCACATACATGGTAACAAACATGGTAGTGTCCGGGGTCGCCATGTTAACTTCTCTCTCGTCCACACTGGAACGATCTGGGTAGAGGGATGAGAGAACTTCGCCATGGTGGAGTGTGAGGAGAGGCAGGATTCAAGAGTAATCCTCTCAACAAAGCCACTAATTTAGGTATTCATGTCTGTTTCACAAAACAGTTCAAACTGTGGGCTGGTATCACACGGGTTCTTCAGATGGAAGGAAGATTGGGACCCAAGACAGTTCTCCTATGCTACATGGGCTAAGATATTGTCATTTGTAAATGGACGCTAATGAATGAAATTACCATTCAATTCCGAATCCAACTTTAGACAAGAGTGTCTCTGCTTTTGGGATTCGGGGTTATCTCAGATAAAAGAAGACTCCTCACATTCTAGAAATTACAGCTAGAGGAGAACAGAGAAAGGGCGTCTGGTACGTGGCAAATGAGCCTGTTCGTAACGCGAATGTCAGCTGAGTTAAGGGACTAATTCATTCCACTTTTCCTGTTGTACTTCCTAACAATGGTTAAGTACTCAGTCCACCTGCTAACAGCCACTGTCTCCACCTTTTCCACAGTTTTCTATGCCAAGTGCACAGAGGGCTCGCCGTAGCTGCTGACTTGAACTTCACTTAATAAATAAGCCAGTGCTGCCTGCCTTTTAATGCTAGTTCTCCTTCTCCAGAGAAGAAAAATCCTTCCTGGTTGGGAGAAAACATTCAAGGTCAAGATTTCCTGACACGAAGAGAATATTCCAAGTTCTAAATGTTCTTACTGTCACCTAAGAAAATGTGAATACCAATTAAGAGACTAACAATGACCATGTTTGAACAAAAATTTTCAAATAAGGCTTTTGCAGGCAGTGACCACCAGTTCAAAAAAAAGCCTGTAACAACACTGAATTTATGTTGGTTAGACTAATCCTAGTCTACAGTGAGGGCCTCCTGGCATGTGAGCTGCAAATGATATATCCTGATAAGGGAAATATATCTAGAACATATAAGGAATTCTTACAATCCAATAATAAGATGATCTTGAATGGACATTTTTACAAAAGATACAAAAATGGCCAAGTAGCACCTAAAAGATTCTCAAAATCATCAGCCATCAGGGAAATACAAAACCACAATGAGATATCACTACACATTGACCAAGATGGCTTTAATCAACATGGTACAACCACCTTGAAAAAACAGTCCAGGGGTGCCTGGGTGGCTCGGTCAGTTGAGTGACTCGTGATTTCAGCTCAGGTCATGGTCTTAGGGTCTTGAGACTGAGGCCCACAGTGGGCTCCACACTCAGCACAGAGTCTGCTTCTCTCCCTCTCCTTCTGTCCCTCCCCCCACCCCAGCTCACAGGCGCTCTCTCTCTAAAATAAATAAATCTTTAAAGAAAGAAAAACAAAGATAAACAGCCTAGCAACCCCCCCGGAAAGGTAGACATGGAGTTACCATCGAATCCAGCATATGTCTTCCTAGATATGTACCCAAGAAAAATGAAAACACAAATCCATGTGAAAAACTGTTCAGGAGGGGGACCGCATGGCTCAGCTGGTTTCAGCTCCAGTCATGACCTCAGGGTCATGAGATCAGGGTCCATGGTGGGCTCTGCACTCAGCAAGGTGTCTGCTCGAGATTCTCTCCTTGTCTGTCCCTCTCCTCCTGCCCCACACTCCTGCTCTCTCAAGTGCATTCTCTAAAATAAATAAAATCTTAAAAAAAAAAAAAATGTACAGGGATATTCATGGCAGCATTATTCATAATAAGAAAAAACGTTGAAACAATCCAAATGTCCACCAAATGATGAATGGATATATGAAATATGACACAGCCACGCAGTGAAACGTTATTCAGTCAGGAAAAGGGGTCAAGTATTGATACAGGCTACAGATGGATAAAAGCCTTATACCTAGTGAAAGGAGCCACTCGCAAAAGGGGACACACCGTACGATTCCATTTTTCCTTCCATTCAGAATGGGCTCATACAGAGACAGGAAGTAGAATAGTAGCTGCTTCAGGGGAATGGGAAATTCAGAGTGACAGCAGAAGGGCACAGGGTTTCCTTCTGAGCTGATGAAAATGCTCTAAAATTGATCATGGTTACAGTTACACAACAACTCTGAATAGACTAAAAACCAATAAAGTGTACATTTTAAATGGAGGATTTTTATGGTATGTGAGTTTATCTCAATAAAGCTGCTACCATCACCATTACTGCTGAAAAGAAAGTGACCTAGGATATTAAGCAGAAGAACTAGATTCACATCCAGTTCCTCTGGAATCCAGTGCCCAGGCTCTGAACACTACACTGTATCTCCTTCCAAAACAAAAATGACCACTTTCCAGTTACTTGGCCAAATCTACACTTAAACTCTTCCAACAGAGCAGTGGTAGACCATGAAACACATGGGATAATTGCCTTCAAATAGCTTACAGTTTAAAAAATACGTTTATTGTCAGATAGATGAGCAAAGGCATGTACCACAGACAAATCATTGTAATATGGAATGTAGTACATGCCTTTGCTCGTGATAATGATCTACAGTAGAGGATATATTCTGTAACACAAACTGTGACCTACAGTATATCATACGGAGGATAATCACCAAGAGAGGATCAGATCACATTCATGAAGAACAAAAGACATTTATTCCTGCTGGAGGGAAAAAAACATTCCCCCAAAGCACTAAAGTTATTTATAGCTAAACAAAATACAGAACAAGATCCCCAACATTTAATCATCCCAGACATACCCAAAACAAAGGGGGGAAGTTTCATGATGATGTTAAATTTCTCCATCTTAATTAAAATAGGACCTTGATATTCCAGATCTGAGGTTTATTTCCAGGATAGGGCTTTGCAGTACATGTACTCCATTGTGGAACGCCATTTCTTTATTACTGAGGTCTGAAATAACCCTGAAAGTGCACCGTGTCATTAACTTGGTGAGAACGTATGCCTTGGACATCATTTTACAGGGTTTCAGTTACTAAAGTCCCCAGAGAGTCTTAAGACAGTGCAGCAATCCATTCTCTCTCCCCCATGGACTCTAAGATCAGACTGTCCCCTAAGATCAGATGCCAGGCCACTACCTCCACCTTGTGGCCACAGCTAAACCCTGAGGGTCACAGCCCCAGTCCCAAAGTCTCCTCAGCTTCGGAACAAATGCAAGAGAGAAGCTGTTCCAATTCCTGACAGCCAGCAATGAAGGCTGTGACCAAGTGAAGCTCTCACAACACCCACCCCTGTGAGAACTTCACTTGGTCACTTGGTCAGCTCTTGATTAATAAATTCCAATAACAAGTATTTGGTGTGTCAGGGACTTAAACAAGAATCTTCAACGTTTTCACTTGAAGGAACTTGTTATTGCCTATCTTAGGAATTAAAGAGGTGAACTTGGAATAAAATGTTTTTAAACTGTGTGTGGTAGGCGTTTTCTAAATTGAGATATTACATCTGAATTCTGAAGACAAATGTTAAGTCTACATTACTCTGGATATGTATAAAATAAATAACCAACCTTTGCAAACAGAACTTTTTTTCCCCTTTCCCTGGAAGGGATAGAGAAATGTTTTTAGGACCATTATTCACAGTCTTAGAAAACACAGTGACATTCCTCCCTTTGATACAGGGAGATTCAAGAATAACACAGAAAACAGATGCCAGTTAGAGTAAAACTGACTTCCTCTCAAAGCTGACATTCCCGTCACCATTTCATTCTCAGGGACGATAATGAAACTAGAGCGGCCCTGGGGGTGATTTCAGAACCAGTCAGCATGAACCGGGACACACAGAAAGACCCTAAAGTTGGGATATATCTGGTAACTTTGCCTGAACGGCCAAGCCAAACCATCAAATTAGCAATCAGGGTTGAAATTACAAAGAGCTAGAAGATTTTCATCAATACACTGAATTTTACACAGAAACCAGATCGCAGTACACTATGGTCAGCCTCTTATAATTTCTCTTAGGGAAAGTAAAATCTCAGGACATCAGATCGGGGGAAAAGCATCAGGGAGCACCGAGGCTAGGGATAACAAGTACTTTTATCTGACATGCCAACTTGGATGGGCTGATAATGGCTGTCCCCAGTTTTGTGTATCGAAGAGCATAAAGACCAGACTGGACTCCCCAGGCAAGGTCCACGTTCTAAAACCAATGTCTGCCAAGGGCAATGGACAAAGGGACTATACACAATTACTTTCCACCTTTTGTACCTCTTTAAGCTTGCCATTCCGGATTTTAGTTTGTCCTTCTCTGCTTACAAATGGAAAACTTGGGCCCAGAAAAGTGAGTAAAGTCAATGCAAGGTCATACAACTAGTTAGTGGTTGAGCCAGGATAAACAACCAAGTCTATCAACAAATCAAGCTGGGAAAAGATAGGGTTCAAATAATACCGTTAATGATTGCTAATAATATTGCTACTAACTTGAAGAAAAATGCTGTTTATGCTGAAAAACCCCTAAAAGAAAAGTTTTAGTTCCACAGCCACACTGTCTCAAGAACTTTCACAGAAACTATCCTGTGGTTAAAAACACATTGTTTCCCCTCAGTAAAAGGAACCTAACATTTCCTGCCTATAAATCAGTACATCACAACATATCTCCAGAAGCTTTATAAACTGCAGTTTAAAAAAAGAGAAAGTGTGTGAGAGAGAGAGCAGGTGCTATGCAGCTCTGTCAATGCTTACTTCAGAAATGAAGTCTCCACTGTGGGAAGAAACAGCTGAAAAATACTTTTCACTTACATTCCTTAGGGTATCTGAAGGCCTGAAGGAACAAGCTGATAACAGGGGAAAAAGTTATATGGAGAGAACTACATCTTACCTGTTCTAATGTAAGCTGCTTAGAAATGGTATCATTCTCCAGTTTTTTAATTTTCTTCATCAGTTTGTTGACCTGGAATTCCTGCTCCTGTTCAAGATGCTGTTCTAGTTCAGCTTTCTCATGTTGCAACTAGAAAATGGGAAAAACACAGACGTGAAAATCAAGACACCCAAAAGCCAGGGTGAACATGGGCTCTAAAAGCTGGTTCCACTGAGTAAGAGGTATCATCACAGAAATTACAACCATCATGTCTGCCAACATCCCAAGTGTACAGCTACGAGGAACCTGCTCCCAGGTTCCTCTAACTTGCAACCAAAAATTACAGCGCATGTACACAGGCATCTGGCCTGAGCAAAAGGCTGAAAATGACAAGACAGATACACCCAAGCACCAAACTATGAGTAAACCCAGATTTGTTTTTTAAAAACACGTAAGTGGTTGCCTTTGCAGGGAGGAATTGGGAGGCTACAGAATGAGGTAAGGAAGGAAGCTTATGCGCACATGCGCACACATACACACACACCCCACTTTGGGACTTTTCGAATTTTATACGATAAAAATTAAATTAAAAATGGAAATTTTACACTGTCAATTTTTCTTAAATGAATGTGTTTACTCAGGCTTACAGAAATGTGTGTAAAGATGTCACAATCACAAAGCTTACTTAGTAAATTATTCCGAATGCTATTTCCCAATACACTAACGAGCATCCTTTGGCAAAAATCAGTACAATTAATTATCTTTCTATAATGAGAACATACATCACACCTCCTACATCTTTCCTAAAAACCAATGGGGGGAAGCCTCTCATTTATGCAATTAAAAGATAAAGTTATGGTGTCACTGAAAAGTTTTTTTAAGAATGTACTCCAACCATCAAAATCGACAGGGAATAAAGGGAATCCATCAGACATCTGACTACTGGGGTTCTCATTAAGAGCTATGCACTATTTCTAACATTCCCAACTGGGAGGTTGTGCTGATCCACAGCAGGGGTTAGAGAGAACGATAGCAACAGGGTCTGGTATTTTCAAAATCAAGGGGACATGAAGCAGAAGCTATTCAAAGCAATGAAACACACAAAGTTTTATGCATGTATCTATGAGGACACTGCTTCCTACTTTTACCTTCAAAACCATTTCTTCGGGGAGCATGGTGTACCAGGTTCTTCATGGGCATCAGGCAGGCATGACCACCCCCATTTTATATGTAACAAAGGAGGCGACCAAGGTAATTCAGTAGGACGGTGGCAGAGTCTGGGACCCACATCCTGCGCTGACCCCCAGGCCAGCATTCTCCCACTGGATCCTGAGCAAACCTAAGAGGAATCAACTTCAGACTCCTCTAAAGTCTAGTGCATTCTCGGTGCTTAAAAAGTCACGTGATCGACCGGAGATACCAAGCCGCCCTGCATGCTCCCCTGGAGGATGGGACGTCTCCCTGTAAACCCTGCATGCAGCGTGATTAGCCGGCCCTGAACAGCCTGCACACGGGTGCACCCAACCCTCTCCACACTGAACACAACCGTCACTGCTCTGCAAGCAAGCACATTCCTAGCTAAAAAAAAAAAAAAAAAAAGTTTAAAATCTGACATAGTGTTCTAACACTGGAAATGTTGACTAAACAGATGCTGGTTTTCCTCCAACTGTTTTTGATGTGCAACGCCAAAACAAGCTGGTCAACCTTGCAGGGACCCAGAAAAAAAGCAGATGTGAGGAGCTGCTTACAGTGACAAGTCTATTTTTAGCTCACTCTTTAAAACTCAGGTTCTGCAAGATCAAGCAGTAATTAAAAGAAACAAGAGAACTGGACAGAGAACAAGGAGAGCTCCTGCATTTCAGACACAAAGACCCTGATGGGGCAATTACCACTCGTGAAGAAAAAAACAGCAAAGCGTGCACATCTCCACCTAATATTTTTATTCATAAACATTATCTGTAGGTCCTACCTCAGGCATAGGTGACATCTCTAGTGAAGATACCATCCTTGCCCTGAAGCAGTTTATCTACACTAAGCTTAAATGATAGCTACTGGTTTTAGAAAAATGAACTTTAGTCTTAAAACCTTTAAACCCTTTACAAAGTCTTTTTTTATATTAGTTTTTTTGTTTTCTTTTGTTTTGTAAAGCATTATTCTTCCGCCCTGTGGTAAATGAAAACACTAAAGGATGCAATCTAACGTTGACAAATGTCTGGCCCACAAAACGGCATTTGTCACAGAATGTTAATCTGAGAAAAGGTAAGGCTGTCTTTGGCTTACAGGAAAACATTCCTGTTTAGACAGATGGTCTATACTGTCAATACCTGATTAGGTATTCCTTTTAAGAATACAGATTAAACTAGTAATAAAAACCATAAAAGCTCTCAATTTTAAGAGGGTTTTTCCTCTCAAGAGCTATACCCTAAGGAGAACTTGGTGGTTAAAGCTGCTGTTGCTATAACTCAAGTAAGGTCCCTGGGTTACGCTAATCCATTTGGAAAAGATCAAGCCATCCTGAGATCTGCTGGCCGAAGATTCACAAGGTTCATCGTCCCCAGGAGACAGAGCTGGAACAAACAGCTTTGCTGCCTGCTTTGTTCTGCCATCTCTCAGGGGACAGGCAATTTCGGAGCAGAGCATGGCGTTTCTGAACAGAACACGAGAAGCAGAAAACGGGGTTCTTCCTTGGAACAAAGAAACCACCAATACAAAGAGAAACACAGAAATACAGAACCCCTCCCTTCAAATCATTAGAGAATGAAGATGAGCAAGAGGGAGGGGGCAGAGCAAAGAAGGGATCTTGAGAAACTAACCACCACAGAGTTGACCCGAGGAAAATTCAGAAATTGTTTTAAACAGATACCATAGAAATTCAAGCCACTCAGCCCTAATGGGGCTGGAACCGACATCCTGAATCCACCTGCCTGTGTTAAAGCCATAGTTCATGACACCACAAACAAAAACCCTAAAGGGAGCATGGCTTGGGCTGATGAAAGACCAGCTATCAGAAATAAACCCCACTTTCAGTGGCATCTTCGAAGTAGGCACAAAACTCAAGGCATGATTTTAAATTTCTAATCAAAGGTCTTAACAATTTATAAGCAATTTTATTTTTTAAAAAGATTTTATTTACTTGACAGACACAGAGAGAGATAGAGAGATCACAAGTAGGCAGAGCGGCAGAGAGGGAGAGGGGGGAAGCAGGCCCCCAGCTGAGCAGGGAGCCCCATGCGGGGCTTGATCCCAGAACTCTGGGATCATGACCTGAGCTAAAGGCAGATGCTTAACTGACTGAGCCACCCAGGAGCTCCTTTATGCTCAATTTTAAATCTTCCAAGAAGGTCTGTGATCCTGAACTAGAACAAAAAAATAATTGAAACTGAGAAGTAAATAGTCAAGCAAATTCTATTAATGTGTTTGAAAAAAACTCATGTATTCTCCTTAAATATATCTAAAGCAAAATGCTTAGGCAGATTAAAATTTTTTTTATCAGAATTTTCTATAAATACACTTTATAAAGTCAATCACAAAGATTATGAAACCGAGTTTTATAACTCCTACTTGTGCAATATATTATTAACATTAACAAAAAAACCCCTGTAGAATGGAAATTATGTTATGTAACAGCAGATCCACTGGTAGCATATTTTTGATGGAATTAGGGTTATATGAACAAGGGTTTACTCCTTAGGATTTGGCATAAAAATAAATAAATAAATAAAAAATAAACATAACTGAGAAAGCGATAAGCAAAGATACAAAGTATAAACCTATAAAAATCTAAGTACTAAAGCTTGAGCATTTTGTCACTATATCCACTCATTACATACTGAGCCCAAAAGCAAACTTCCAGCCCATTACAAAATGCAAGTATAACATTATTTTGATCTAAAACAGGCTAGGCTTACGCATCATTCAATCACTTATAACTACCACCTTTTTTATAATTTACAATGGCTTCCTGGAGCCACTTCTGTGAACCGGGCCTCTTACATAATAGATTCAAGACCTCTTCACTGAAGAGTTCACTCTCTAGCACGTAGAGACGCTGAAAACCGTTCAGCTGCGAGAACCACCACAGGTGCACCTGTAGGCTCCCGAGCCAGGCCTCCTACCCAGCATGCGGCAGGTCTGCCAAATTCCAGTCTGGGCGAAATGTGTGTGTGCAAGTCTGGGATTGCTGTCAGTTCAGCCAATGCCAAGTGAGGCAAGCCTTCCAGCCACTGGCCCCAGCACCCAGGTTTTCATGCAACTTCTGAATAAGCTCAAGCTGCTCTCACCTCGGTTCTCGTTAGTCCACGCTAGTATTTCTCTCTGGGTACTTACCACCCCGCCCTGCAGCCGACAGCCTTGGTTTACTGACAACCACCAAGGACTAGAGCTACCTGCCCCAAGTAGAGACCCCCAGAGGACAATAACTAGATTAAGTCATTGGGTTGTTAAAAACAATTATCAATGTTATTCATAGAAGCTTTGCAAAAAAGTTCAAAAAGATCTCTCACAACACTGAGTTTTTTATGAACCAACTTTTCAACTGCTCCACTGAGCAGCCTGAGCAGAAAGACAGCCTCCCACTTCAAATCCATTATATCACCACTAAATGCCTCTGGGGCCCACACTTATTCCCACCTCCAAACCCCTTCTGTTACTGGTACCATTATTCTCAATCAACACCTCACATCTCATCAGTTACCAATTGGCAGTAAGTCAGCCTCCATAACAGCTGTCAAACCACCCTCTTCTTCCTGTGCTCACGGCCCCAATCTCGTCCAACTCTTTCATTCTTCTTCTCTGGGCCATAGCCAAAGCCTCCTAACGGATCTCCCCAGATCCAGGGTAGGTCATCCTGGCAAACAAAGCCTAATACTTAAATACTTCACTCAAAACCCTTCACTGGCTCCCTACGAACTGCAAAGGTGTAACATGCCAAAGCCTGACATTCAAGTCCTTCCACGATCCAATCCCTCTGTAAGTTTCCCTCGCTTTCCTGATGCTATTTCACACTCTCAAATGACATCCTAAGGTTTGCAAACCTAAATGCCTTCAGGGTCCAGACATCTAGCAAAGAGGGATGAGCCTCAGCACAGAGAGTGGTTTTAACTGTGGTTAAAGGCAAAGTTCAAAACTCTTCCTAAAACATAAAATTAAAAAAAAACCGAAACCCATCATACTGGGCAAACACTTCTGGAGACCACTCCGGTCCAGGCTTACAGACTACAAGCTCTGCGAGTCATGTGGGACCATGGTACCACGAGCTGTGCCCCCATGCCCCCACAACTCCAATCACACTGTGCCCTCTGGTACAGTGCCTAAATCCCTCCCTCCAACCTACCGCACGAGTGGGCCGGCTCAGAAAACACCTTCCACAGAGCCTTCCCACATGCCTTCCTTCCTTCTTCAAGCTGCGAGGAGCACACTGTTCTTGTGTGTGACATTATAATGTCTAGTTCATGGTGTGTTTCCTATCCTATGAGTTCCTTCCAAAAGCAGCCAACGCATCAAGGCTCCAGGTATTCTGTCCCAAGCATTTTACGTCCATAATGGTGGATACTATTATCTGCATTTTACGAAGGATAAAACCACAGTGAGGAGAGGTCAAGTACCCGCCCAAAGTCACACAGCTGGGGGAAGGGGGTCAATCTAGGGTTAAAAGCAAGGTCTCTGCCTTTGCAACCTTTGTCTCTTCCCCAGACATATACAACCGCCCTCAAGCTCCGGCATACATCCTTGATCACCCTGATAGGACTGCAAGCTCCGCAAACAGCAGTGGCCAGCACGTACGAATTCCATTCCAGATCATGCAGAAAATGCCTTGTCTGGGCAAATACTGACTGGAGAGATGATAAAAGTCTCACTTCCTTTAGACTGTTTCCCCTAGAAGAAGCATCAGGATGAATGAAACCACTAGGCAAGCATCAAGGGTGCCATTACTACATACATAGTACTCTCAGGTGACCAGCACTAAACTCAAGAAATGAAACATTGCCGGCTCCCCCGAAGCCTGCTATGTCCCTTCCAGACCAGAGCCCCCCATCCCTGAGAGGTCATCACTCTCCTGATTCTCACTCAGGGTAAGAATTCCTTGCATTTCTTAAAAAAACAAAACAAAAAAAAAAAACAAAACTTTATTGCCTATGTATTTCTAAACATTAGTTTTGCATTCTTTTTGTCTAGCTTCTTCTGCTAAATAAACTTGTGATTTCATTCACCCACGTTACTGATTCTAATGGTATTTTTATTGCCTTATAATATCCCAATGATATTATCCACACAATTTATCCACTCATGGATAATGGGTATTTGGGTCATTTCTGTTTTTTTACTCTGGTGAACAATGCCACAAAGAACATTCTTCTATACATCTGGTACACATGTGCACACACTGGGAAATATATCCAGGAGTGAAAGTGCTGAGTCACACACAGTGAATATTTCCAGTATCATTAGGTAATGCCAAATCGCTCTGAAAGCAGTTGCAACCACGTCAACGTCCTGACAGCATTCAGAGGGCTTCTCTAGTAAGATCGTGTGGTTTATTCTGCCTTTCTTGATTACTAATGTGTACTTGTTCCTTCACTGCTCATTTGGCTATCTGCCTATGTGAATAGTCTGTTCAAGTCTCTGTCCATTTTTCTTTGGGACTGTCCATTTTTCTTACTAATCTGTAGTTTTTTGTTGGTTATATAAGGTAGCAAATATCTATTCCCACCCTGTAGCTTGTCTTTGCATTCACTTTACATGATTGCCAATGGTATGTCTTTGTTCTTCTCTAAGCAAAATGTCTCTGTTGGGGGAATCTGTCCTGCTGCTGATCTGTAATCTCCATGTGGATGTCTAGACATCTTAAATGAATTCCTGAGCTTAGTAAGCATCTTCTTTTCTCTAGCTTACTTTACTGTAAAAATATGGTATATAATACAAATGTGTTGACTGTTTATGTGATCCATTAAGGCCTCCAGTCAATTCATGGTTAAGTTTTAGGGGAGCTAGAAGTGATATACAGATTCTGATTGAGTGATAAGGAGGAGGAGTTGGACCCCTAACCCCTGTGCTATTCAAGGATCACCTGCATTTCATCCTTGAATGTCTGGTACCACCCTCAGTGAAATCGTTTGGGCCTACACTTCTTTCACTAGGAAGGGCTGTTTCTCAGACTGAATTTCTCCAATGACTAGAAAGCTCACGTGTTCTAGTTCTTCCTCATCCAGTTGTAGAAAGCTATGTTTTTCTAAGAATTTGTCCATTTCATGTAAAATTCCAAATGTACTGCCACATAAAATTATTCTTGAGTTATTCACTCTCCTTTTGAATGTCTGCAAGAAAAGTTGTGATGTGATTCCTGTTTCCTAACAAAGATTTCAAGCTTGGTTTTTTTTTTTTTTTTTTTAATTTCTTTGAACATAGTAAGCATGGTTGCTTTGGAGTCTATGTCTGATAAGTCTAATAGCTACAGTATCTGTGAAGTCCACTTCTGTTCTTTTGTTTCCACTGGTTTACATCCATGAAGTCTCCCACCCCCATGTGCCTGGTTCTCCTTGTGTGCTGGGCAAGGTATTGAACTTATATTTTAGGCAAAAACCTGTAGCCTAGGATGATGGTATCTTCCTCCAAAAAATTCCATCTTCTTCTGCCAGGAACAAGAAGCCTGGGTCTATTATAATCCACAACAAAAGCTTCACAATCTTTTCGTGACCAAGTGCTGCAGAACTGGTTAGTTCTTATCCTGAGATGGAGCGCTTCAGGATTCTAGCTTCAACTGGGCTTCAGTTATCAAGGCCCCCATCTCTGGCCAGCCCCGAGCTCCAACTTCTGTAACCTCAGTAAGCTTTTGCCTATCCTCAGTGAGGTTTGTCTGGGTTACCTCATCTGTCATTTCCTAAGGGGGGAGGCACATGTAACTTTTGCAAGGGAGTGGCTAGATCTCTCCAGAAAATCGTTTTTTAGATGTTATTTTCTTGTCAGCATCCTCAACCCCAAGGACAGGTCCTCGCTTCAGAGCAGAGGCTCCAGGAGAGTTCAGGCTTCCCATCCACCCAGAATGCCTAACAGGCCATGTTTGAGCTTCTTGCATCCCCCAGAACATGACGGTTCTGAAAGCCGTTAGAGAAATTAATGTCTTTAGAGAAATCTGGTTAGGAGGAAAATTTTTAAAAGATGCTCCACAAATAAAGAAATCCTTTCGGCCCTACAGTCGGCCACCTGCACTGAAAACCCATTCTGTCAAAACTAGTACTTTCTTCATCTGAGGACTAGAGAGTGTTCAGCCCAAAGAAAGAACTTACTAAAACTTGAAACATTACTGTGAATTAAAAGGCCACACCTTTATGAATAAGGATGAAAAAAGGAAAGTAAAGGTAGTTAGCAGCAGGATGTAGCTCTGAATTTTAAGTTAATCACTGACTGGGAGGACTATAAACGGTTTTGAAATGAAAAGAGAACCTACCCAAGAAATGCCGAACATTTCTAAGTGCAAAGTCTTAAAATCATTTAAAGTGTTTCCAGTGATGGTTAACGGCTATCTCCACTGCAGCCACCAGTCCTTTACTAACATTCATCTTTTCAACTAGAAATAACAATGCCGACTCCTACCCTGGTGAACAAAGCAAGCTCTACTCCAGCTTCATCCAGTTATTTTTAATGTCATTTTCCTTCTACTTTTCTTTCCCCTCCGCCTGTGTTTTCCCTGACTTTTTTCAGGAAGTCAGCATGGGAGGCTTGAAAGCCTTTCCTCTTGCCCCCACATTCCTGGGAGTCTGTACTGGTACATCCAAGCTAGCCCTGATGTCAACACACATATGCGCACTTGGAAAGAAATTCCATGATTTCTTAAGACTGAACAACTGCATCAAGTTTATTGTGTTTTCTAATCACAATGCAAATTGTGTTGGACTGAGATTTTTGGCAGGCTACTAAACAGGAAAATTCTGGCTCGTAATTCGGCCTCTGGAAGCTGCATCATTTAAAATGCATTGAAAACATCCCAGGAGCCCTTTTGCGGATGTATCGGGAACACAATGTATAAGCCCCTTGCTCCATGAAAAGAAACAAAGAACAGACAAAGCTGAGGTTCAGATACTTTGTAATAAAAACAAAACACACACACACACACACACTCCTCTGATCCAACTGTTCTGTAAGCTATAGGTAATAGCAAATTTTTCAGACCAGCATTAACAACCCTGAAAAAAGCCCAGAGGGCCCAAATGCCCGGGCCACCTTAATGGAGAATGTATTTCAAGGTCTCTTCTCTTCTGCCATGGGGAGGCAGGAACAGTTTTCCTTTGAATGGAGGCAATGGCATCCTAGGTTAGGTATCTTTAAAATTAACTAGAGAGTTTCATCCATATTTGTTACCCCAACAGGTGGTTTTGCTACCAGCACCGCCCTCCTAGTGCCCTGGCAAACTCCAGGTCAAAGGCAGCCCCAGACGCTGGTGCATACACTGACACTCTGTGCTCATCCCTGTGCCTGAGGGCCTGGCAGACACACAGCCCTTCTGGGGTTGCAGAAGCATCCACTCCAGAAAGCCATGGGGCTGGAAGGAGAAACTACTTCTCCAGAACTGAGGGGAGGAGAAGAAAAGGGCGAATGAAGTTGGTACGCCTCTGTCTACATGAACAGGCAGATTCAGGGATTCACTCCAATTTCACCTCTAGGTTTCCTGTCTGTGCAAACCGAGGTGGAAGAGTAACACTGCTGCACGCCATCCTGCAGCACCGCACGGCGGGATGTCCTCTGGTAGCGTCAGCTTCCGCAGCGGCATCTGCCCTCCCTCCCCTGCTCTCTGTCCGTCACCTTTCCACGGATGCGAGGAAACATCAACTATGTGCATTCCGGGAGGCATTCTGACCTCAGCGACCAAGTCAGTAACAAGAAAGCCATGCCACTGAACAAGACCTCCGGAAGACTTTTACTCTCAAGTACTCTGAATCATCAACATTCGGAATATCCCTTCCCATAAGGGCACAATAATTTCTGTTAGAGCTATAGTGGCGTTATTTTCCAAGGACCAGATCCAATTTCAAATGTGAATCACAAGTCCAGAACTATTAACCTATTTGTTATTTTAAGGTCTAAAATTTAAAAGTTGGATTAGACGGAAAAGATTCAGAGATACAGTACCCTTCTTATCTCAGTCCTGTTCCAAGGTTTTAAAAACAGAGAAAGCATTGACTCTCAGCAGCAGTGCTGGCTGAGAGAAGACTACGGACGAGAACAGGTCTTCCCAGGGAGCAGGAAGTAAACTTGATGCATCGGGCTTACATAAAAACCAAGTGGAAAAAAAATCCATGACTGCTAAAACCACGACCAGTCTCAGCGATGTCAGGCCTTCCAGGTGGCACTGGTGATTGGTAGTTCACAGGGGAGTTAGGCATTTATTTAAAAAAAAAAAAAAGTTTGAAGGCTGAGGACCAGTGGAATAAATCATATCAAGACTGACAAGACAGTTAAGCTATTCATTAGAGCATTCTGAGAACACTAGTTCTTAATGATCGCAGCATTCCAGAATCTTCTAGCACCTGCAAATGCACCCAAGTGTACAGTGGGCTTCAGTGCACTGAGCTCGGTGACAAACAGACACAACTATGACAGAACTCTGCTCTCACAGCCAGTGACACAGAAGGTTCCAAAAGGTAAGGACAAAAAAGGCCTAAGAATTTTTAAATTTCCTTTTTAGGAAATAAGACATTTTCTAATTACAAAAGTAATGCATGTTGCTTTTACAAAAGGAGAAGGAAAGGGATATAAGAAAGTTAACATAACCCATAAGCTCGGCACCCCAGTATAACTAAAACTAACATTTTGGAAAATAGTCTTTTAGACATATTTCCTAACATACGCGTTATATATCAAAAACTGATGAAGAGGTTGCTTACAAAACATTTTTCATAAATTTTAATTATAAATTATGGTTAAATACAACTTGTCTTTGAGGCATTCCAGAGCTGAATTTAGTTCTGATGTAGGCTTGTGCTGGGCTTACAAAAGTACTAGAAGGCTCTTTTTAGGACAGTTCTCAATCAGATAATCCCATGGCTCAAAAAGATACAGATTTTTCAGACAAGTTTTCATAAAATGAAAGTATAATTTTCTGGCTACCCAGTGGATATATACAAAAACAAGAGAAAAAGCATGCTTTTAGTGTGTTTGTTTCAGTGATTTTAACATATTTGAAAATATTTGAGCCATCTCCCAAACTTGATCTTCTAGGACAGAAGGATTTCCTCTCACCCACGCTTAAACAAATTTCCGTTTTTAAAGGCATTAGATACCAGTTCCATCATGGCAAATGGGAAAGGAAGTGCTTCCTCCACAGCAATAATCTCAATTTGTCCTCAGACCCAAATAATTCCTTTGAAATGCACACAGAAGCTCTGTCCAATCACTCTCAGAGACAACAGTCAAAGTGTGGTGACAAAACCAAAACTGTTCTACCAACAGCCTCTCAGTGGCCTTTGGGTGAAAAATGCTAAGCAAACACTTTCCTGGTGAACACGTCCATGGCCTCATTTGTCAACCAGGGACACCTGCATGAGGTGTCTCTTGCAAGCTTTTCAAAAAAAGGTCTCTCTAGAAGCACCATCCTAGAGAGCCATATTAAAGTAATTACACAATTAGAAAAGTCTATTGGTACCAATTACTCTAAAAGCCTCCAGATGGAGATCCATTCTTCTACACTGGGTGGCAGAAAATGTGAGCCTTCCACAAAGGACTGGCTAAAGTCCCTGAGGCAAGCCTAGCGGGAGGGCACCACAGTGGGATGGGCGCCACAGGGGGGCGGCCTTCTTCCCTTGCAGCTGTCCCAGCTCTATCCAACCAGCCAAAACCGGAGGAGGCCTTCAGGGATATTCACCACAAAATGGTATACTGTGACACCTGATGTCTAAAGTGAGAGATGACCTATCACTCCACAGAACAGACATAACGCTAGAATGTGCCAGAGACCTCAACCTCAAACTCCCCGACACCCATCTCCTTTCAAGAGCCCAAGAACCAGGAGGGGAGTGATGAGTCACTGTTCAATGGGTACGGAGTCTGGTTTTCAAGAAGTTCTGGGGATGAACAGTGGTGATGGCTGCACAAATGGCTGAAATGGTAAATTCTGTGTTGTGTTTATCTTGCTACAATGTATGCGTGTGTGTGTATGCGTGCGTGTGTGTGTGTGTGTGTGTGTGTGTGTGTGTGTGTGTGTGTGTATAAATACAGATTGCCCAAGAACCACACTGGGATTCTTGGGAGGCTGTCTCAGAGACATGCTGATCATTCATTTGTCCAGATCCTACAAGTCAGACCCCAAATAAGCCAGTCTCACCAAGAGTTCCCCCAACAACAGAATCACACCTTCATAGGAAATCCTTTATTTTGACAAAAGGCCAACTAAGACTTGGCCACATGGAAACTATTGGTACATGTTATACTACTCCCAGCAAAAACAATTTATTGCCCTGTTCAGGTCGTACCTTCTTCAATCTCTTGAGAAAAGATCCATCATGCCCCTCAGTTTTTAATATATGAAAAAATTTTTTCTCCTGACCAAGTAAAACTTTTTTTTTAGATATAAGAATTATGAAAAAAAAAATCACTATATTTCTGCAGGTTATAGCTTTATTTATAGGATGTTCAGAACTTAAACTTTAAGTTCAAACCTTCTTACGCCAAATGTATTATTATAACTAATTCCCTTTCCTGCTGTGCATGGCTCTTTTGTTCTCACTCTTACTTAGTGTCTTATTTTAAGAGACATCAATGTCTTTGGGGGAAAGGTAGTTTATGATAACAAACTACATATCACAGAACCACTCACAAAGAAGAGGAGTAGAGCATGATGACCTTGCTAGCTTTGGGCAGCCTTATAAATAATTTGATACAAGACTATAAATACTAACAACTATTCAAGTTGAAAACAAAATATGTTTCTTGTAGGGTTAAAAATTAGGGCACGTGGTTATATACTAAACTCAGAAGAAAAGACCATAATTGCATCCCTACAGTTCTAGAAGTAACATGCGAAGTAAGTTGTCTGATGTTGCCCCCGTGAGAGCGCGCCAAAGGTCAGACTAACCTCCTCCCCTTCTCTTCCTCTAAATCAAAAGGCACATGAGTCCATAGAGTTTCCACACAGAAATTCTGTCATAAATCTCTGCTGGACAATAATTCCTGGCTACCTCTCTTCTTCACATTTCAACAGCCACCAGCTAAATCAAATTTTGTGCAAGAGAGTAACAGTATCTTTATTCAGCAAATAGGAAGAAAAATGAGAATGAAATAAAGATTCTGTTGTCTGGACCACTGTATGGTCCTAACACTAGAGCTTCCAGCCTTCTCTTACAGGAATGTCTACATTGGAAGCTTAGAAAAGGATTTAGGACATTATTTTAAAAGCCTCAAGTATCCTTTTATTATAACCTCCCTAAAATGTATTCTTCAACCATATCAACGAATGGAGTGGTTAGCGATGTCCCTGAATGGAAGATACGAGGAAATGCATCTACCTCTCTTAGTCACCTGAAAAAGTGGAATTACTTGTCCTCCTGGCATAATTCTACACCTGCCCATGATCTTGGACAAGCTGTGGTATATAATGAAAACTTAATATTCCACTTATTCTTAAGTTCATATTAAGTGAACCACAAAATAAACTGTCCTAAAACAAATTTTACTTTGTGTAATTTACTAGTAAGCTTTGAGGGGGAAAAAATGAGCCTCTGAATTGGGGGGGGGGATCAAACCTTCCTACATGTTTTGTGTTGTGTCTTCTATAAACTATTAGTGATTAATGTTAAGTTATAATAGCTGTCTGATATCTGTTCAGGAACATACTACTCACCCATCTGAACACACCTGATTGCATGTAATTTTAACAACATACCACAGATATCTTATATTTTCCCCCTAAATTGACATTTCACTTTATATACTCATATTCTGGTGCAAAAGACCCATTCCTGTTGAAAAATGTTTATGTATTCGTTATAGATTCAATGTATAAGGAGGAAGAAGTCCTCCTTATACATTAGTGTTGATCCTCGTATTTCCAAAACACCACATATAGCAATTACTCCTGTGCTAAGGCTTCAGGCTCATCAGCAACTTTGAGAGGTGCTCAAAATATAAAATATCGTCCCTTACCTAAGCAGATGGGTCACAGAGCCAGAGTCTTGAGTATTACATCGCTGCCATCTTTACCTGGTATTTTTAATCTCCAAAGAACTTTAGCTACAACCTCATCAGGAAACGTTTCAAGCCAAGTGCTCCATCAAAGTCATTTCTTCCTAGAGAGGAATACAGGCAGGGAAAGATGTAAAGGGAGAAAAGATAAATTTACCTGCATCAATTTTCTGGAGAGCTCATTAGTGAGGAACTCTTCTTCCTTCTCATAATTTACAGCAAGGGTTTCTTTCTCCTTCTGCAAAGCCTGGATTTTCTTGAATAAAGTGTTACTGATGAATTCTTCCTCTTGCTCAGCCCTGGCTTGCTGTTTAAAAAAAAGCGGGGGGGGGATAGATGAAAAGAGAGCAACAACAACAACAAAAATACATTAAGGAAATGGGAAATTTACTAATTAAAATACAGTTCTTATTTGCAGAGATGGCACCCATTTTAAGGAGATTTCTGTTTTTAACTGTGAACCAATGCACCCCAAGATGCATAAACCAGAGGGGCTGAGTCACAACCCCAAAAGCAAATCTGGCTATTCCCCCAAAGGGCCTTCCTGTCTATGTACGGCCTCTCTTCTTAAAGTGGTATTTCAAAGGCATTAATAAAGACTGTTCTATTACAGTTTTTAGAATCAATCCCAAGTCAATCACTAGACTACATAGAGCTCTGCAGATGGCAGACAGGTCCAGTTGTGGGGTATACGCCAGCCATTCCTGCTAACTCCCTGCAGGTCACTACATCTCAGAGGGTTATAGTTAAAATATCTAGGGAACAAGTTTTATTGAAGCAGAGAAGTTCAACTTGCTTGAAAGTAAAATCCTGTCACCTCTTTAGGATGTTACTGAAAGGCTTTGGATATGCACTTTTAAAAGCAATGAAGGTCCACATGAATTCGATGACACGCTCAACGAAGGGTAATTGTAAGGAAACACCCAAGTGGCTAGAAAGTCTTACTGAAGAAGCAGGAATCCAACCAGTGAAAAGTAAGGGTGGATGAAAGGGGTTTTATTTTTTACTTTATTAATTTCCCACTGGGAATTTTTTGGAGGTGAGGGCAAGGACAGGCATATTTTAAAAACAGAATTTTAAAAACAGAAGAAAAGAGGGTCCAGATAATTCAATGGGGATGAAAATATTATTCTGTAGCATCCCCCCAGCCCATGCTATGTTTTACCAGAATAAACAGAAAAACTTAACCATCCTTAAAGGAAATTCATCTTTTCAGAAAAACCTGTTTCAAGTGAACTCAACTCTACTCAAAACACTTTTTAAGCCACATCATTGTTGATGCCTTAATCCCAAATAATGCGTTCCTGTTTTATCAGCCAAGTGGAGGCAGAAAGAGCTCCATCAATTCAAGCTGCCAGCTCCTGTCACTTACAATAACACAAAAGCCAGGGGCAGGAGACAAAAGGGCTGCAGCACTAAATAATTACCACCTTTTACTGTAAAACCTCCAACAACCACCTCCAAGTCTGATCTCTGTACATATATGCTCGCCTCCCCAGCGCCCGTGCCCTAACAGCCACGGTTTCCGGGGAGCCGGTACTCTGTGCTCCCCACCCCTGTGGCCAAAAGGAAGCACCCCAGTCCCCAGAACTGCCTGTCGCGGAATTCTACAAGAGAGCCACCTGGAGTACTTCAACTGAAAAATAGAGCTACACAAAGAATGGGAACTTTGGGTGAAGGTCCAGTAGAAACCACCTGGGATAGGTCAGGAGAACTGAGCCCCTAAGGGCACGTCTCAGCTAATAAATGTTTCTTTCCATCCAAGAGCACCCAGGGAGAGGTCCCTAGGTTCCAGAGGGCTCCCTCACACCTGATATTCTATAAGCCCTTCCAAGTGCCGTGCTCTCCACCACCGCCCAGAAAATCTCCTGAGGACTGGCGCTTCCCCTCCCTGCCTTGAAACGACTCTCCACTCCTCTTTAAAACTCACATACGTCCAGGTGTCAATACCAGTGCAACGGGCAGGAACCCAAAGTATTTACGGAAGCACACTTGACACGTAGATCCAAGCCCGCAATCTGTCCAAGCTACTTGTTTCTCTGGTTTTGACTGACAACGTCCTACATGATTTGATTCCTGAGAATTCTGAAAGTTACAGAACAGAAAGGTAGAGAGAACTACAATACTGCGAT
This sequence comes from Enhydra lutris kenyoni, assembly GCF_002288905.1. Classification (NCBI taxonomy): domain Eukaryota; kingdom Metazoa; phylum Chordata; class Mammalia; order Carnivora; family Mustelidae; genus Enhydra; species Enhydra lutris. The sequence goes on from NW_019154096.1 coordinate 14,912,243, forward strand.
TCTGCCCTTAATTTTTCGAAAGGGTGTTGGCCATACATTATTGTCATTATCAGGTCAGACTCAACCTCTTACATGTTGCCACACGCCCAGTATTTTAGACACCTGGTGTATTTGATCACCAGCAGGGAGAGGGCCAGACTCTCCCCAGGTTCCAGGGACACCCCTCCCCTTCGCACTGGGGCCTGGAAGTAAGAAGCTAGAAAAAAGGCACAAGCCCTAAGTGTTTGTCCATGGAGCTTGCTCCCCTGCCTCCCCCTTCATCTAACCATTAAGTTTCAGGGACAACAGACTTCAGTATAATATAAAACAGAACTCGGCGATGAAAAGCAGATTTGTGTTTGCCAGGGGCTGGGGGGCAGGGGCGTGCGTGTAAGATGGGAAGCGACTGCTAATGAGCACAGGACAAATTCTTTCTGGGGCGATGAAAATGTTCTGAAATCAGTACTAACGGTTTACACAACCTTGTGAATATACTAAAAATCAATGAGGTGTATACACTTTGAAAGGGTGGATTTTATCGTACGTGAATTATATCTCGATTAAGAAAAAGCGCTCTGAATAATTAGCAGGGTCTGTATTTCACGGAGCACCTGGCTTCCTTTGCAGTTCTTCCCAGAGAAAGCAGCAAAATTTTAAAAGGATGGGGGCGGGGAGGCGTTGAAGAGCCCCAGATCTGCTGTAAAGTGCCTTCCCAAGTAAGTGACACAACGCCGGTCGTGAGGCTGAGGCTTTAGCTAACAAAATTATTCACCATTTCAGAATAGCCACTTAATTCTAGGCAAAGCCCATTCACGGAAAATGCCACTCTCAGGACCCCTGAATAACATGCGGAACTGCTCTGGGGAGGCTTGTTGAAGCCTAACTTCACGGGGGCTGGACAGGCCCTCACAGACTCCATCAAAGGCCTCCTTTAAGCTCAGTTTTTGCTACGTTTTCATCCGAACCCGGGTTGGTGGTTAGTCTGCCTCCCGTGGCATCTGACATCCAGAGGAAAACCACTGGGAGGACAAGTTTCCAAGTCCCCAAAAATGTAAAACCAAGTCCACCCTCTTTCTAACTGGTCACAACCATTGTAGGAATGAACACATAAACGAGGACAAAAGGCAATGTGTTGTATCCAACAGAGCCTCAGAGAAAATTGTTTAGAAGATCAGACAGAGTGGACGGACAACCAGGGGTGAACTTGATGCCCAGAGTCTGCGCGGAGAGCCACACAAAGCAGCCAGCATCCACCACTTCCCCTGCAGCTGTCTCCCATGCCATGGGCTGCGTCTGCCCAATGTCAGTCTGGGGCCTGGCTCCTTTTTCCCCTAACTCCAAAACAAGCCTTTTATTTAAGCTGTAAGCAAATTAACCTTCCAACTTATCTCCCCTCCACCACCACCACCAAAGACAAGTGCCTGGGAGACAGTGGCCTCGGAGCAAAGAAGCAAGGCCCAGGCACCATTCACCAGGGGGACAAGATAAAACAAGCTACTGCTCCCCTTTTTATTCGAAATGCTTGACAATTTCAGCATACCTAAAGACATCCAAATTCGAAAATAAAACTGTATTTCAAAAGCTAAATATAAGAATCATGGTTCACCTGTAACTCCATAAACTCCCAAAAGAAAATGTGAACATAAAATTAGGAATGCTCTGAAGGAGGAAACTTTACTCTGTGTTCTGCCTATGTCTGTAGAGTTGAAGACGGGGAAAATTTTTTCAATATCTGTGATTATAGCTGCATGTTCAATATGGCTCTAGATGTTGTGTTTAGAAACTGAGTGGCTCTGGTGTAACCATACTCACTTATTCCCCTAGCAATAATCATCTGAGGTCTGTAAACACAAGGAACACAGCTCTCACCGTCACTCACTCTTTCCCCTGCCTATCAAAAATCCAACACTAAAAAAGAGGGAAATAGTTAAGAAATAGGGGAGGAAGGAGAACAGGAGAAATTTACGAAGTACTCTGGCAAAAAAAAATACCAACAAAATTCTTAGAAGAATTATTTTCTCCCGAGTCACCAAATATTTAGGCAACCATACTCTGAGCACAATTTTCTGTGAAGAAGGAAAACAGCCCATTCCGACCCACTGCTAGGATGGCCACCAGGGCACAAATCTGATAGGAGTTTCCAGTGTGATTGTTTAGGGTTTCTGTTCTTTATCGCAGCACTTTGGAGATCAAGGGCGGGTGGAGAAAGGAGAATTCAAAAATATCAACAGCAGCATTCACTGCTGATGAGAAAAATCCGAGTGCCAAAACCAAACTCATGTAGGATGATGCAATTCCTGATCTGTCAAGCATGAGAAAAAGAACAATTTTCCAAAGCAGGCAATCAATATGTGATAGCAGCCATAGGTAGAGGGTATAATCAAGAGAAGATACGAGTGACTACCAAGGTAGCACATTAGCATTTGTTTTTAAAAATTACTTTTAAATTGATTGCTGACTTGTCTTAATGACAGAAAATCATAAAGGTAAGATTACCTTGAAGCTCAAATGCTTAAGAATCCAGGCAGGCTCTATTTATTATTTTAATTATCTAAATTTAGGAATCTATTTGAATATATTATTTAAATTCACTCTTCTGTTGCCTAGTCACTTACAATCCGTATTTTAATGATCTTAACATCTCAGTTTGAAATAGCATCGGAAACCAAATTGTTAAAATCGCAGGAGCCACCCAACACAAAGCCAGGCAAGTGACTGAAACCCTGTGCTGTCTCCACTGTCATTTACTAGGTTCACCACAGCACAGTCCAGGGAGATGCTGAGTTCAACAGAACCCATGCCGGATGGCTGGTGCCTCTCAGAGGATTCGTTTGAATATCAGCCGTACCGCTGGGTTTATCCACAACAAACCAATGTCCTGCCGCGGTCCTGCTGGGTCTGTTTAACACTGAAGTACCAGTACCACAGGGGTGGGTGGCAGGCGACACAGAAGATAAGTCCATTAAGTACCTTCACTTCTTCGATTAGAAGAACTAGAGAGATGATTTCACACATCAGATGTGTGAGCATCAGAATTTCCCACTTGGTCTGTGGAAGCACTAGGTCGTTTTGTCTTTCCTCCACATACTGCACACTACCTAGGCTTATAGTAAGAACAGTTAATAATCAGTAAATTCAAGCACTTACTTATTGCATTCCGGTATTGCCAGCAAGTCACTAAGTACACAGGGATCAGAGCAGAATCACTGTCAGCCTTGCCACTAGGCTATTCTACCCCAGATACTATGCCCAGGCCATCTGCAGGACTGCAGGGCAAGAGAGAAAGAGCAAGAAAGGGTGACTTGCAAGACAAGAAGAACTCAGAGAATCTCAAGGTTAAGAAGGACTCCAATAGCTACTAGGTTTTATCAACCTGCTGTGCCTCTCAGATCAGCTTCAGTGAACACCAGGCCTCACCACTCTGTTGTCAGACTGCCTACTTCACAAGATGTCCACCTCCAGCTGAGTGACCCCAGACAAGCCATGTGACCCCTTGGGACCACGGCTTTCTCCTCCGTGAAGTGAAAAGAACGGCACCCCCTTCTAGGTTGGTGTGAAGATAAATTCATATACTTCAAAGAAAGAGCTCAGCATAGTATCTTGCCTAAGGAAGCACTCAAAAGACAGTTACCAAAAAGCCTGGGAAGAAACATGTACAAGAAGATTAATGAGAAAACAATGAAGTCTTATGGAGTTCCCTTCATTCAATGAAAAGTTGAAATGGACATAATTATGGCACATCCATAGAAAAACATTGAGGAACCATCAAAAAATATATATATATATATATGGTTTGCGCTTACTATCATGAAAAGATGTCCAACAACAAATGGTTAAGTGAAATATCAAAATGGAATGTTTATATCTGAAGTAGAAGGACCCTCGGCTGAGTTCCCAAAGAAAAACCACACATCAAGGACACAATGCACTGTGAATAAATTAATAGAAACAATCTATTTATAGTACTGCACATACACACTAACTCAGATCAGATATTCAAGTTCTCAGAAACTATAAAATAGTTTTATCTGAAACATTACAAAGAAAGAAAATATGGTGAATGAGCAGCAAGAGAATAGATCAGGCAGGTTTGAAAAAGAAAAGAGAATTTCTTGAAATAAATGTTTAAATTCCTCTTGCATTTTGTATTTCAATACCAAATTTGACAGAGCTGAATAGCAAACACTGAAAGACATAAAATTAATACAGAATGTAGCACAAAGAAAAAGAAAATGGGAAATGGGGAGGATATCAGTAGATACAAGGAGGAAATGAAAAATCTGACACATTATCTCACTAAAGATTAAGAGGGAGAGAACACTTGAAGAGATGATGGTTTCAGATGGTGTATCTCAGAAATACCATCTGAGAATGCCCCTGAACTAATGAAAGACATGAATCTATAGATATAGAAAAGTACCAAGAATTGGTACCTAGACACATTTTAATCCAACTATACCACATTAAGACAAAAATCTTAAAAACAGTCTAAAGAAAAGACAGATGATCCATAAAGAAAAAGCAGACTGACAATCACTTCTCAACATCAACAGGGAAAGGAGACAACAGAATATTCTCAAAATGCTAAGACAGAACAATCAGCAAACTGTACTGGGATATCAAGACAAACTGTTTTTTAACAAACAAAACTCCCATTTCTAATATAAACCAACACTGAGTTTATCACCAGTAGATCTACACTAAGAAAGCTTCTACAGGATGGACTTATCCCAGAACTGTCTACAATGCACAAAGAACTGAGGACCTAACAAACTAGTAAAAATGAAGAATAATCTCAACAAAGACAACATCTAGTCTGTGAGGTGAAACTGTCAGTGAGCCCTCTTGCTCAACTACAGACCCCAATAGTTAAAACCAGAAAGAGACAAGTCGGCTTAGCTCATGCTCTAACTATAACCCACTGGACTTAATTCTTACCACACTTTCTGGAGGCACTGGAGATGTTCTGTCGTGACCAGAACATTCCAACTGTCAAGACCAGAAGTGTGTACCTAGAAGACCACACACCACCAAATCCCCTTTCTTGCCCATGATTACGGGCTGCATATATACCAACCCCACCCATGACCATGTGTCCCCTACCTGCTTTCTTGCAGGACCCCTCGGAACCTCTCCATAAAACCACCAGGGGTCAACCTTGTGGGAAGTCAGTTGTTAAGTCTTATTGAGCCTGACTGCATCCAAAATAAATTTCTCCCCTTCTCTTTTCCAAATCCCTCTTGATACTTACTGGCTTCTCCTGCAACAAGTTTATCCGGCAACAGTGTTGGCAAACCCAGCCAGGGGCTGTGCTCTTAATTTGTCCAGTCCCCTTGGTACCACCCAGACGGAGTGGGTGGTGACAGCAGGATACCAAGACTCCCCTCGTTCCTTCTGGCATTTTGGGCTGTGCTAGGTCATTCAGAAACAAAAATACTGAAGCAGCACCCAAATACTGAATAGTAATAGTGTCAGTCAAAAGGGATGGTGAGAATTAACACATTTTAAGGTCCTCATATTTCCTAAAGATCTAACATATTTCTTTTAAATGTGCACAGTAGAATTTCAAGGATAACTAGTAAATGAATAGAAATAGAGAACTCCTAAACCAGCAGAAAAATATTTTAAGTTAAAAGGTACAAAAAGAAAGAAAAAAATGGTAGAAAGAAGGAAACTACCTCAGTAATCATAACAAACACAAGCAGACTAAACGAGACAGATAGTGAGATGGGAGGGGGAGAGCAACACTGAGAAGGTATTAGATGAAAGTTTTAAGTACAGAGATGAAAAAAAGATATATCACACAAACAATAACCTAACCCCGGGGATACAGGATTATATTAGTATCTGTCTTAAACAAATTTTACAACAAAACACATTTTTGGGATGTTCTATCAAGCACAGAAAAATAAATAAGAAAAAATTCAAAGTATGACGGCTGGTAAAGAAAAAACAAAACTATCATTATTGGCAGCATTATTTAAAAACTATAAAACTCAGAGGCATGGATGGCTCAGTGGGTTAAGCATCTGATTCTTGATTTCAGCTCAGGTCGTGATCTCAGTGTCCTGGGATCTAGCCCTGCATTGGGTTCAGGGCTCAGCGGGGAGTCTGCTTAAAGATTCTTTCTCCCCTTCTGCCTCTGCCCCTCCCCCTGCTCCCATGCTGGCTCTCTCTCAAATACACAAATCTTAAAAAAAAAAAAAAAAAAAAACCTATAAAACTCTCCTGAAAATTCAAATAATTAGAAGACAGACAAGACCATGGCATTTTGTACATACCAGCCATAAACAGAACACACTTTTCAAAAAGATATTATCTAATGTAGTCATGAAAATTTTAAGGCACCTAAGAAGAGATCAGCCAAAAGATATCCAAGATCTCTATGAAGAAAGTAAGTCTGAACTGAAATACACTTAATAAAGAAAAATGCAAGATCTACAAATTTACTACTGTAGATGTGCCGATTCTTCCCCAAACCGCCCATGAATTCAATGCAATTTAATCAAAATATCAACAGGGTTTTCTGAGAAGCCTGAGGAGCTAATTCTAAAATCTTTGTTAAAGCACAAGGGCCAAAAGAGGCAGACCTCCCGAAGAAGAGTATGAGAAAGAAACCTGCCCTACTGGAGAGAGACTTCCTATAAACCTACAGCTATTCCCTAGTGCTGCCAGCCTTCTGCATACAGTCTGGATGATTCTCCAAGTTAACCATCAAGTCACTGTATGACTCAAGCCATTCTTGCGTATATGCCAAAGAACACCAAAAACCTTTCTTCATGCAAGAATGTGTATACAAATGTTCCAAGAAGCATTATCATTATAGCCAAAAAACGGGAAGAGCCCAAATGCTCATCAACTGATGAAAAGATAGATAAAACATGGTATAGCCATAAAAAAAAAAATAAAGTCCTGACCTTACAACATGGATGATGCTTAAAAATATCTTCTTGGTAAAAGAGACCAGACAAAAAAGACCACAGAACATATAATTTCATTTACATTAAATGTCCAAATTGGGCAAATCCAATGGGATAGAAAGTATGTTAGTGGGTGATTAGGATTGAATGTGGGGTGAAGTAAGAAATGGCCACTAAAAAGTATGGGCTTGTTTTTGGGGGTGACAAAAATGCTCTGTAATTAAACAGTGGTGATGGTTACATAACTTCACTAAAAATGACTTAATTGTACATTTTTTAAAAATATTTTATTTATTTAACAGAGAGAGACAGAGATCACAAGTAGGCAAAGAGGCAGGCAGAGAGAGGGGGAAGCAGGCTCCCCGCTGAGCAGAGAGCCCGAAGTGGGGCTCTATCCCAGGACCCTGAGATCATGATCTGAGCTGAAGGCAGAGGTTTAACCCATTAAGCCACCCAGGTGCCCCTGAATTGTACATTTTTAAAGAGTGAATGTTACAGTATGTGAATTAGATCTCAATTTAAAATGAAGTAGGGGGCTTAAGCTACTCTGGGAGATACAACAAACTCTTTACTCCCCACTGCCCTGGGCCAAGAGTGGACCAAGGGTTGTGGGGGTGGAGAGTCCTCCCCCGCTCCCAGTTCTCAAGCAAAGACCCACTGCCTCTGGGAAAAAGGCAGGGAAACTCTGTCCCTAAGACGCCCACCAGATTCAAGTCAGAGGCTGTCTACAGAAAAGTGGTGGTGGGAACACTGCGTCTCCATGGCCCAGGCACACAAACCGAAGACTAGACCAGACGAACAGAGAATCACCCCTTCCTCTACAAGGAGCCTTGCTTGTGAGAAACCACCCCAGTGGTCTAAGCTCAAGAAGGGGCAAAGGCATGGAGATTATTGTAGCCAAGGCATTCGAGAACCTCTAAAAGCAGAGCAGCAGAGCAAGAACATGAGGAAAATGGGGTACCAGAGGCCCCACTCTATGTATAAGGTACTGGAGCAATTTGAAGCTTTTGGTACAATGACAGAAGTACAACCACCAGCAAAACTCAAATCCAGTTCAATTACTGATTAGACTGACTCAATCTCACATTGATGGCCCAACAGAAGAGACATGCTCATTTCCAGGTATAAATATTAATATTATTATCTCAGTCTTTGACATACAATGTCTGTAGTCAATCAAAAGTTACAAAAAAAAAAAAAAAAATTAGGGGTACCAGGCTGGCTCAGTTGGAAGAGTGTAAGACTCTTGAACTCAGGGTTGTGAGCTCGAGACCCACACTGGGTATAGAGATTACTTTAAAAATAACAAAAAATACGGACATTGGGGAGGGTATGTGCTATGGTGAGTGCTGTGAAGTGCGTAAACCAGGAGATTCACAGACCTGTACCCCTGTGGCTATTAACACATTATATGTTAATAAAAAAATTTTAAAAATTTTTAAAAATTAAAAAAATTAAAATAATAAAAGCAAAAACATCCTATACAAATAGGAGAAAGGAGAAGGGCTTTTTTCCCCCTGTTTAAGTATGCAACCAACGCAAGGCACAATTTTGTTTCTTTGTTTGTATTTCTTTGAAATACAAGCTTCTTTGATATTTTCTCATTTTCCCTCAAAGAATTATCTATTTCTTATTGGTACACTTACCAGATTGGTAGTACATTCAAAGTGCTCCATAGACCCTACCCCAATATACCGTAATTCTCAAACAATCCTTCCCCTAAAGGAATCATGGCCCCAAATCAGCTACCTCCCTTTCCTTATAAAAACAAAGTTGTGAGCATCTAGAAGCTCTTTCAACTGGGAAATTGAGAAGCAATCAGACTGACCGAAATTATACTAAAATGTGAAAGACTGTTTTCTCCAACCCTGATGATTTCTTATGAGAGGACAGGAGGGTATAATAGGATCGCTGGCTGAGTATCTTTGTTCTACCAGTTATCTACTTCTATGTAACAAACCGTCCCAAAATGTAATGCTCACGAACAACAATATGTCATTTGTCATCATTCTACAGGCATTCCCTTGGCTGGTTTCACTGAGCTCACTCATGTTCCTGCACTCAGCTGGAAGTACAGGTGAGCTAGGATGATCTAAGATCAAGGGAGTAGGAAAAAGTTTTCATCTCTTAGTGAGAGAAGCAGTAAAATACTACTCAATCAGGATACTTCCCTTTTTCAAAGTTTCTTCTTTTGAAGACACAGATTTCCTAAAATCTCTCAAGGTTTTTCTATAAATGATCGGCATGAGAGAGGAGCAACTCTAGAATTTGGTTAGTACTTTAGGTTGGTATTAGTAGGAGGACGACCTGCATTGTTAATGACCATATTAAGTATGGTCAGAAGCTTTTTTTTGGGGGGGGGGGGGAATAATACCATGATCAATTCCTACTGCTAAAACTCATTTCCTTGCTTCCTGATAGCACTAGAGGATGTAGAGTCTCCCAGTCGAATAACAACACATTTTCCCAATTATAAACACAGGAACTGGTCCTACAAGATCATGATGGGTAATCTCCTCAGATGTATAAGCAATATGTAAAAAGAGACCAGACCAAAAAAAAGAGAATCAGACCAAAACTCATAGTCTGCGCTTATGAGTCTCAAGGCACACACACCTGTAAGAACAACGGTCATAAACTGGATGGACCAGAGATACAAAGACAGAAATAAGCACATCAGGATTCTGTGTTTGTGATTCCTATCACTCATTAACTTCAACCCATCACCTTCTTCACCTTGAAGCTATTACTATCTCCAGGATACATCTCGGCTCAGAAGACCTGGGGGAAGTTATCCACTGCTCTGGGAAGATGTGCTCTTAAAATGGAGGCTTCTAGGGGGTACCTGGCTGGCTTTGTCAAGTAGGCTGTGTGACTCTTGATCGTGGGTTATAAGTTCAAACCCCACACTGGGGACAGTGATTACTTAAAAAGTAAAAACTGAGGCCTCTACCATTTTTTTTTCCACAAGAAAACCACGAATGCCACACCCTTTATACCCTTACCTATCCCCAAACACCTCAAGGTTTCCAAACTTGGTGTCAGGGCAGTAACTGAGACCCACAGAACAGGAACATGGAATCGCTACAGCTCAACAGGCTTGGGAAACGGGCTTGACGACTCAGCGGCCAACCCAGCAGAGCAAGGAATCCAGTGAGCACGTCCTACTCCGAAGGATCAACAGGGGGAGCTGTGGTACAGGGACCCCAGTGAACGAGGAAGGCAGCTCAATCGGCGGAAAGACAGGAATCCTTTCTCCCAGAAGGTACATTCTCATCGACAGAGGCATCATGAAGAAGATTAGAAACAACAAAACAACCGAGCCAAGAATAAGCTCACTGGTGGTCACCTTCACCCTAGAGGGAGAGTGGAGACTGCGATCCATTACTGTTCCAGACTGAATGCTGGTCATTCATTCATCAGGAACCCTGCATTAGGAACCACGTCCCCGCTGGGTCTGACATGGGCAGGGGCGAGCCCCAGCACTACTGCCAGGAGGCATCCCTCGTCAACAGCAGGCTTCCCTCCATAAGTTTCCCAACCAGAAGGGCTGACACGTAGAAGCAGCAACTACAGCGATCAGATTTTTACAATACACTTCAGTACATGAGAATCTCCTACATGGCAAGCATTGTACGGATATGGCAGTGAGGAGCACTGACCCTGTCCCTGCCCTGAAGGGGTATATAATCCTAGCAATTAGGTGAAAGTAACATCATTAATCTATACCCTTAGCAGCTGGCCTTGGAGTCATCTTGGCTGCATAAAATAGCCTGAACAACCGAGGGATTTAAAACGCGAGTAAGCTGCACAGAAAAGGGAAGTATTTAACCCACGGCAGTAACAGAAGAAAGGCCCAGCACAGAAGCAGTCCAACAAATCCCGAAGGAGGGGTAAAAACGTAAACAAATATACAAACTTAATGTTATAGACATGCATGCATACGTATGTGTGTATCCATAAATGAATCATTAACTCTGTGGACGATTACAAGCCCCACACTGCCGGAGGCCCCTTCTATATATCTCTATACATCTCATTTGACTGATACATGGGCTTCCCGTATTTCAGCCCCACATAAAAACAAGAGCTGAGAGAGGTCAAGCTACTTGCTCAAGGGTCCCAGCTACTAAGGATCATGGCTACAGTTCAAACCTAAGCCCTGGACTGGTTCCAAAGATCCTAGTCCTTTTATGGCTTACTCCACTGTTCCAGTAACAGTGTCTCCCCTAGGGCAGGGAAGGTAGCATGATGCTCCAGAAAGCAGCAGAACCTCTGAGCTCAGTCTTAAAGCCAACGTGGGCCGTGGCACCATGCCTGGGCTTCACAAAGCAGCTCGTCTTGGAGAGGAGCTACCCTGTAATTTCCTTTCCCAAACAAACTAGCTAAATGGAAGGTGACTGACAGGTAACCTTTCAGAAGCGCCCAAGAACCACTTTCTGCTACTGCTACCAATTTCCTGATGGTACCCACACTGGTGTTCCCAGGCTGACAGCACGCTCTGGAAGTTAGCGTTACGCCACACGCCCTTCTCCCCTGCTCCTGCAGAGTGAATGAAGATGTATCTGTCGGGTTGAGGGAAGACAGGTCACAGGAACATGGGAACAGGTCGGCCACAAGCAGGCAAGTGAGGATCTAGATTCAAGTCTAATAGGAAACTGTAGGATAAGAAAAGTCACACTCTCTGTGTGTATAAAACAGCTCACGTATAGCAGGCCTAACCACTATTCTCTGAAAGGCTGCTTACAAAGCTTAGCCCTTACCTGGCGACTGAGAACTTGAATTGGGAAGGGTTCCCACCATCCTGATTAAAGGGGCTCATTGTGTCAAAACTCTACAAACGTTATGATTTGTGATGAACTCCTGCTTTCCTTTGGGTAACTGGGATTTGGGGACACACTAAGCAGAGGGGCTCATGTGATCAGTCCCAGTGAAAGCATGGGAGCTCAGTCTCTACTGATCTTCCCTGATAGACAACATTTTGAATGTGTTGTCACACCTGCAGCTGGGGGGGAAGTAAGTACATCCTGTAGGACTACTGCGAGCGAACTCTTACAAGCTCATGCCTGGCTTCCTCCAGACTTCGCTCTGCGAACTTCTGCCCTGTGTTCATTTTGCTTTGTAGCCTCTGGCTGTAATAAATCTTAGCCATGATCATGACTGCATACTGAGTCCTGGGAGTTCTCCCGGCAAATCCACAAACCTGGGGGTGGTCTTGGCAACCAGGGCTCACCTTGTATCTAAAAAGAATGCCCTTTCATCTAGCTTTCCAAAACCATGGGAGCCACAGAGTGCATATGGGAGCACACATCACACCCATCACATTGTAATGATTTCGGCGTGGTGGTTTAAGCTATAACCCAAAGTCTGAATGTAAGTGCACCCTGACTAAAAAAGCCATGAGACTCCTTAGCCAGAGAAACCTCCCCAGATCTCCAGACTCTTAACCAACTACCTACTTACCAGCTTCAACTGGAGATCATGAAGGAACCTCAAACACAACCAACATCAAACACATCTTGAGTAAACATCTTGTGTAAACACTTCCTTGTGTCCAATTCAATCCATCGGAACACCTTGTTTATAACTGAAATAGATCTATTTCTTTCTATTCTTCCCCTTGCCTCTGTTCCAGCCACCACCATCTTTTACCCAGCTGACCACAGCCGCTGAGCCAGCCCTGCAGATTCTTCCCCTCTCGCTCTCATATAATCTATGCTCCATTCTGCATCCAAAGTGATTTGGCAGAAGACTGACCACTCCATTGCCCTACATCAAATCAAGCCCTCCAGTGCCTTCCCAGATACTCAGAAATTGTGACTCCTTCCGGTAATAATCTAGCCCTCCACCATGGAGTTCCTGCCTGCCTCTCCCCACCATGCTCACAGCGTTCCAGCTACACCAGCACATCCCACACATGCCAAGCTCATGATCCCTGTGAGGCACTCGGGCACTAGCTAGATCCTCTGCCGCATGGCAGGCTGATCACCTGTCATTCCACATCTCCCCAAAGAGGCTGCCCCCGCCACCAAACCTAAAGTCAGCCCACAGTCACACACCCCATTATACAGCTTTATGCTTCTGTTGGTTTTATTTCTCTGTTTCACTCTCAGGCATCACCAGAATGTTGGCTTATGAAGCACAGCAGGTCTGCTGGTGACTGCTGCAACTCCAGAGTCTAGAACCGTGCCTGGCACCTGGCAAGCACTCAAATACTGGATATGTGGGCACTCGGTGAAATGCAGGAAAAGCCTTCTCCCAGTCTCTGAGCCTTCCTCCCTTCACTCGCTGGTTAGCAGATGCTCAAAGCAGTGTCAGGTTCTTGTGACAAAAAGATGAGTAGTACTGTCACTGCTCTTGGCATTGCTAGTCCAGTAATTCCAAATCCATCACAGCCTTTCCCAGCCTCCATCAGCTTCCACGGATGCCGCCAACACCACAGCACAGGCCTGTACTTGGTAGCTCTGACTTCCATTCTTATCACCTTCCGATCACCACTGCCACATCATGGTCGGGGTAGCCAAGGATGGCAACTAACCCCCAGCCTGAACCCTCCTCCTCCTTTCCACAACAGGATCCCCTCATGCTCTACTTGGACCCATGACCATCAAGCCAGACTGCATCTTCCTGCCTCCCTGTCAGTGAGGGGAGCCCTGAGGCCCAACTAGTCTATAGGAGATGGACAGAAGGAAGCAGCAGCATCTTTAAAAAGGAAGCATCGTCACCCACTTTCCTCCTTCCCACAGCCTGGAATCAGCTGAGGGTTATAAGGCACAGAGGCAGGCTAACCTCTCACAAAATGGCGGAGCAGTGATACAGAAGACCCCAGGCCCACGAACAGCACAGAGCAGGGGGCTGGTGAGGGACAGTTAGAGACTCAGAGCCACATTTTGGATCTCCCTTTCAGCAGTTTAGCTTCTGCCGTAGTAAAATTCCTTAGATGAAAACTCATCAGTGTGAGAGGAAAGTCAGATCTAAGTTTAGAAATTAAAAGCTCCCCCAAGATATAGTAAATTAAAGTGGCAGAATGTATGTGTATTATGATCCCACGAGTAAAGTTCAATTTAATAGGGATATATAAAATGCAGTCATCTAATAAAAAATTGTAAGTTTATTACATATGCATATAAATATCATGCATATAAATCATTGTAAATATTTTAAAAATTAATAGAACTGCACCTAAGAAATGTTAGTAGTGCCTCTGGAGTCACACAATACCCACAGAGCTGAGAACACTACTTTGCCCATACTAAGCACTAAGTTTTGCAAATTTGAACATTCACTTGGCATTTGTATGTGCAGACACACACACCCAGGAGGGAATGTCCTGCCTACAAGCCCAATATCAAAGTTACATTAGCAACACCTAATATTCATTAAGATAAACCACCCATGCCAGGCCCCTCTCCTAACAAAGTGGGTCGGCACTGGGGTGTGGGGCCCCGGGGTTCTGACCAGGCTGGCTGGTGAACCAGAAGCAGAGGAAAGGACAGTGTGCTGGCATTCCATAGACCTGGGCTCTGGTCCTGGCTGTGCTGTGAACCCCTATTTAGCCTTGGCAAGCTTCCTTCTACCCTAAACCTACATTTCTTTCTCCATAAAACATGATACAGGGCGTCTGGGTGGCTCAGTCACTGAAGCATCTGCCTTCAGCTCAGGTCAAGATCTCAGGGTCCTGGGATCCAGCCCTGCTTGGTGCCCTCTCTCTCTCAAATAAATAAAATCTTTAAATAAAAATAAACAAAATAAAAGGTGAGATAATCAAAGTCCCTTACAACACAGCAACTGAAAAAAATCAGTTACGTTCTCCAGAAGAACTCGAGAAAACCTTGTCATCAGAGGACACTAAGGACAAGGAAGATGGCTAGTCAGCAGGAAGTGGGAACGAGAACCCAAATATCACTCTTCCCCATTCAGTGATCTTCCCACATCCTCCTCCTCCTGCCCTTGGAGACAGTGGGGACGTTACCTTGGAGACGTTACCCTGGTCTGTACAGCAACTCTTACATAGTATCCTCCAAACTCGGTGGGTCATTAGCAGCAAGAGAGCAAAGCACTCTGATTAAACAGAAGGAAATACAATTCCCCCCCCAAAGTAAAAGGCCTCTGGATCAAGAGACTTAGAAGGGAGAAAGTCCTGAGGGGAAGCAAGAGAAAAAAAGAAACATTACAAGAGTAGTTCTCCCACGAAAGTAAGTAGTCTGCTAGGGAAAACACAGCTAACACTGTTATCCGTCCCCTCTAGACTCCCTGCCTACACATATGATAAAACGGCTCACAGTAGAGGCAGGCCGTATCCATTCACCACACTTATTCTATTCGAAGTACTCTCTGTGATTACACGTTCCTCCAGTGATTTTTGATGTAGGAAATATCCGATCTCACTGATGTGCCCCATCTCCCTGATGTTCCAGATGTTTCCAATACTTCCACTGTAAGAACTGTTCCAGTGAACGTGACAGGGTCGGACATCCTCCTAGCCAGATGCTCCTTCCAGCAGATGCCCCAACTCTGGGTTTCAGGGTGGAGTTAGGATACAGGGATTTAAAGCAAACTGCTTCCGACATTCTTCGAAGCTCCTAGCTCTGTCTGCTTCCCGTGAGCTGCAGGTGAGAGAGCTGTAGCCAATTCCCTCCCCCGCTCATCATCTGCTTGCTCCTACAGATGCATCTGGGGTTTGGCATCTACACTGACTTTCTAAGGAAGCCAACTTCTCTGAAGAGGGGAAAGGCATGATGCTTTGGTTCAACTGCAAGACCGGCTTTGATGTGGGGGCTGATGGATGAAGGTTCTCTGAGGGAGGAGAGAGGGATGGTTTAACTCCTGGCAAGGGTTTACTGTTCAACATATCATTCCTATTCCGGTTGCACATGAAGATGCAGAGGTCAAACTACATTACCTCCTGGATATCCACGCTTGAGTCTGTTTCAACCAAAGAGAACTCTTTAGCACAGAAGGAGTAACTTTCCCCTGATACAACTTCCAACAAAGTTCACTAACCTGCTATTGGGAATTAAGGTGAAAACCCAGCACAGGTCCCCCACTCCAAAATCCAGAAGACTGCAAGCCAAAAGCTGCAGCCATGGGACAGGAAGCCAGGTCGCATGAACTGCATTCGCTGGGTGGCACAGCCTGATCTAAACTGACACGAGGCAGTGTGACACTTTATCATCACACCTAGTGTGACTGATTACATGTCTGGCCAATGTGTTTGCTGACGGAGTGCTGTTCAACCCATCTGGAGGTGTTACATGTGGCATGGGCCCAGCACTGCCTTCCCATGCCCCACCTCGTCAGGAGCTGACCTGTGTCCTCCACCCCCAAAGGGGTGTTGAAGTCCTTTCTCCAAGTACCTGTAAACATGACGTATTTGGAAATAGGGTCTTTGCAGATATAATCAGATTAAGAGGAGGTCATCAGGGAGGGCCCTAATCCAATATCACTAGAATCCTCATAAGAAGGGAGAACACAAAGACAGAACAAGGATGTGCCATGTTGACTGCAGAGGCAGAGACAGAAGCACAGCAGCTACAGCTGAGAACTGCCAGGAGCTTCTAGAAGCCGGCAGAGGCAGGGAAGGACCCTCTCCTGCAGGATTCCCCAGGAGCATGGCCTGGCAACACCTTGGGTTTCAGACTTTCAGCCTCTGGAACTGTGAGAGAATAAACTTCTGGGTTTTTTGTTTTGTTTTGTTTTTTAAGATTTTATTTATTTATTTGACAGAGAGAGATCACAAGTAGGCAGAGAGGAAGGGAAGGGAGCAGAGAGCCTGATGTGAGACTTGATCCCAGGACCCTGGGATCATGACCTGTGCTGAGGGCAGAGGCTTTAACCCACTGAGCCACCCAGATGCCCCTAAACTTCTGTTGTTTTAAGCAACCAAGTTTGTGGCACTTTGTTATGGCAGACTTAGGAAACGGATATACCTCTGTCCTCGCCACTGAAAACCTTAATTCTGAAACACACCGCACTCCATGGACAAGAGACGGGGGGACTGTATTTTAATGTGCCAGTTTATTCTGCCCATTTCAAAGTAACTCCTGGTTTCATTCACTGTTTCTGGAGACTGGTATTTATATAAATATGTGAAGATTTATAATAAACTGTTTTTGTATTAAAGGGGGAGAGGAAGAAGAAGAGAGAATACAAAGGACATATATTTAGCCTTCAAAATTAGCAAGACGGAACAGTTAAAAGTGCCACCACTTTTCGTGGCAAATAAATGTTCCCCATTTCAGTGATACTGAGGCAGTATTACATTTAAACCCAAAAGAGCCGTCAACATCCAAAATGCTGCAAAATTAACCCTGGTTAGTAATTCAGAGTACCTACCGATACTTAATACTAGGGAAACAAGGAAAAAGAAGGAGTTTAACAGTGAAGTGTGTGTGCGTGCATGAATGTATGTGTGACAAGTGTATATACTCATTTCCTTATTCATTTATCTAGCAAATATATGCCAATAAACATGTATGACACGTGCCAGAAGGCACAGGGAATGTAATAAAGCTATAATGAGAGACAGAACCTTACACTAGAAAAGAAATGCAACAAAGGAACAAATTGGTCTCCTCCCAGTTCTGAAAATTTCTCTTTGGCTCTAAACTTAAACTTGCCTTCTGTTCTCCTATAGCTCAAGACTGAAAATTTCAGTAATTTGGTAATTTTTGTCAAACATATTAAAAACAATCACTTTGAAATAGTCCATGTACAGAAAGGTGATCCATGGATCAACCAGAGACACACAGAGACTGATGTCTGCAGGAGTTCACTGAGCTGTCATTCAGACACAAGCTAACCACCAACGCACCAACAAGAGGAGACCGGGACAGGCAGAATCATGCCCTCCCCCACCAAAAAAAAAAAAAAAAAAAGGTGTCCCTGTCCCAAATCCAAGAACCTGTGCCTATATTACATGACAAACTGGAATTGAGGAAAGAGATGAAATTCAGGTTGCTAATCAACTAACTTAAAATAAGGAGGCTATCCTGGGACACCTGGGTGGGCTCAATATCCTCCCAGAGGTCCTTGTAAGTGGGGGCAGAGGTCAGAGTGATACCATATGAGAAGGATTCATACTGCCATTGCTGGCTTGAAAGATGGCAGAAGGGACCAACAGCCAAGAAGTCCAGGTGGCCTCGAGACCCTGGAGGGGGCAAGAGAACGGGTTCTCCTCTATGGCCTCCAGAATGGAAGGTAGCTCTGCCACACCTTGATCCGAGTCCAGTGAGACCCAAGCCGGACTTCTCACCTATGGAACAGGAAGATAATAAATCTGCGTCATTCCCAGTCTCTCGGTCATTTGCGGTGACTGGTTATGGCAGAAACAGGAAATACAGGCACTGATAAATGGTTGTTGACCCTAACAATGGAATAATTATGCTGCCATAATTAAGAACAAGGGACGACTGCTGTGATATGTGTTCACAAGAAAGAACCAGCTGGGAGCCGCAACATGACCCCGGTTTTGCTTAAAAAATTCACCCCAACCCTCAGATGTGTTAGAGAGAACCAGAAGCACAAGCGATTTAGGGGGCTTTGAGGACCAGCACTGAGGACAGTCTTTGTACAGTAAACCTGTTTTCAAAGTTTCTGCAATGAACAGTTATTTGTCATCAGCAGAAAATATTTAAAGTCCGGCAGAGATGTGTTCAACTAAGGTAGCTGTGACAGGCTCCTTGGCGACTAAACCAGGAAGACCTGGGAAGGACACACTCCGAGGGATGAGGAAGGTGATGGAGGAAAAGGAGGTTCAAAGAGCACAGAAGTTCAAGGATTCTCATCCAGGTGAACCTGAGGAGCAAAGATCTTTATTTCGTCTGTCCGCGTCCCGAGCACACAGCCTATGCTTCCCGCACCGCTAGTACCTCCGGAAGACACTGGCCTGCCCACCGCGACTCGGCAGGTCGGAACTCCATCTCCCCGGGCACAAAACCACCTGGGCAGTTCTGCCGTGACAACGCCGTGCAGTCTGAGCGGGTGCTCTGCCCCAACACTACCCCCCAGCTTCAAACCTTCGTATTTGTAGTGATTTTGCAGGATGCCAAGGTTTTGAGGAACACATAGATCACGTTAGGGCCGAAACCCCTGTACTCACTTGGATGTTTTAAGAACTATCTTGGCACCAAACTGGCTGAAGCAGGCCAAGACAAAAGCTCTGACCATCCAGTGCCTGCCACATGGCTTTCTCAACGTGTGTGAGGATATTATGCAAAGAACACTGGCGTTTGGGCTTAATGTCATACTACGTACTACTACGAAAATACTAACGTAAATTCTGCAATCCTGAAAATGAAATGGCCACTGAAAACTCCAAGAGCAGTTTCACAATCGCAAGCCTGCCTGTGAGCCACGTGCAGGACAGACACGAATGTGTGTGCACGCCTGGCAACTGGTTCGGAGCATCACCCCTGAAGGGCGACATGCCCAGCTGCCACACAAAACAGGCTACTTGCCACCACTACTTTCCCAACAGGAAAGCTTCTGCCATTTTTTTTAAAAGCCTCCCCCGGGGTGTCTAGGTGGCTCAGATGGTCAGGTGTCCTGGGATCTCAGTGTCCTAGGATTGAGTCCCAAGTTGGGCTCCCTTCTCAGTGGGCAGCCTGCTTCTACTTCTCCCTCTGCTACTCCCTCTGCTTGTGCTCTCTCGCTCTAGGTCTCTGTCGAATAAATAAATAAAATCTTTAAATAATAGTAATAATAGGAATTAATAACAGTAATATAATATATAATAATAATAATAATATATATATATATAATAATAATAATATATAATATAATAATAACAGTAATAATAATAATAATAAATAAAAGCCTCTCCCATCTAGACAGGATACCAACTCCAGATGTTTCTGACTGGTAAGTTCCACCACACTTTTGAGATGAAGATAACTGCCATGTTATACACACTATACATATTAAAAAAAAAAAATCTAAGAAAACTACCCCTAAGTGATCCTGCTTCCAAAACTGTACAACAAAAAGCTAAAGGCCACTCTTACATAATATGTGTACAGAAATCTTGAATGAAGTATTAGCAGAATGAACATGAATACAGTAATGTACTAAAATTTTAAAAATTACTAGTAGGGCTTATCTCAGGAATGAGGCGAGTTCAACATAAAATGATGTATTATCGTATTTCATTACCTTAAGATTTTAGGTATCATCTCAACAGACGCAAAACATTTGACAAAACTCCACTCACTCGTGAGAACAAACAAAACAAAGCAAACATCCTGTGTCTAAGCCTCTCCCAAAAGCTTTCATCAGACAACATATTTAAGACTAAAGCACGAGACGCTCTCCCACTAAAGTTGGGAACCAGTAAAGGACACCTGCTATCATCAGTATCATTCAAGGTTTTACAGAATGTCCTGACTAATGCAATAAACCGAAAGGAAACAGGGTCAAGGTGCTTCTTACATTCAGGCTAACTTCCGAGGCCAGCGTGCAAGTGGGAAATGGCATAAAGTCAGTTTTCCTTTGATTATGATATGGTTGGGGTGGGTCTAGAGAACCCTATTCTGTTAGAAAAACAAAACAAAACAACAGAAAACATGCATCTGTGGGAAGGTACAAGGAGAGATCTAGAGCCAACTGGCGGAAGGAGAGACGGACCAGGGCCCACAAACGCTCGCGGCCTGAGAGTAAAGGAGCCAGCACTGTTTAAATTAGTACTCTCTTCTGTTTACTAGGTATAAATAGCCAAACATGTTAAGTTAAATATGAGTATGACCTGATTCTCTGGTAAGAGATCAAAAGATGCTAGAAAGGAAGAAAAGAGAAATCTGTCATTTCAGATGTCATCCACCTAGAAAGTGCAAGAGAACCAACCAATAAATAACTGTTCAGCAGGTAACCAGAGGCTAAGCAACATTTAAAAAACACAAAGCAAAATCATGCCTAAATATGAGAAAGTCAAACAGAAAAAGTCCTGCTCACACGGGCAAGACAAAGGTCCCTAAGAAAAAAGGCTGACAGCTGCCAGTGCTAAATGAAGTCTTTTTAAAAGCCTCACCAGAGGGTTGAAATAAAGAAACACAAACTTTTAACAAGCAGATAAACAGGAGATTTATCAGATATAAATGTTCCCCGACCTCGACTCCCCACAAGACTTCAGGGACGTGACACGCAGGAGGAGAGCCGTCACAGCCATGGCAGCCTTGAACACACAGTGTCAGAACCAGCCATATGGCAGAGTAAAACCTACTATGAAGTTGTAATCATCCAAACAGTTATTAACACAGGAATATAGAGATGATGGAATCAAAAAAGATTGTCCACAACTAAATCTGGGTATTTAGGGAATTTAGATGCCATTTCAAAGCATTTCAATGGGATAAATGGCCACATATTTAGTCAAAAATGAAATCAGACAGTACCCCCAAAATATGCACAAGAAGCACTACCCTTGACAGCAAGGCTGTCTACTTTCTAGCTCCTCTCTTCTTGTTGTTGTTTTCCGCCCACTCGCACTGGTCTGAAGCTCTTATTCAATTAATCCAAACACTCGTCCTCCTCTGTGTCCCCACCCCCCCTTTCTCAAGGTCTGTCAGGCTGGATGGTGCGAGGTGAAACTCACCATCCTCACCAGCCAGTTCCACCTTCTGTTCTGGGACCTCGGATGAGCCCTCACACACTGCTGCAGCTCACAGATAAGGCTACGTTTACAAGCATTCAAGTAGCAAGAAAGAAGGTGCCAGAAATCAGAAGTTTAACGCTCCGTTAGACAAGAAAATGAGAAAAGCATGTGCCAGTTAAGTCCCATGTGACAGGATCAGGAGCCTAAGGTGACCCAAAATGCGACACCCCAGCCCCTCACTCTTCATAATCAGAATGCTGGGCTCACCAAAGTGCAAGTCTCCTGCTCAAGAGCCGTGCTCTGATGGGGCACCCAAGTGGTTCAGTCATTAAGCGGCTGCCTTCGGCTCAGGTCATGATCTCAGGGTTCTGGGATCATGCCCCACATTGGGCTCCCTGCTTGGCAGGAAGCCTGCTTCTCCCTCTCCCACTCCCCCTGCTTGTGTTCCCTCTCTCGCTGTGTCTCTGTCAAATAAATAAAATCTTAAAAAAACAAAACAAACAAACAAACAAACAAACAAAACCTGCTTTGAAAAGCAATCACAATGAGATATTTCCTTCCTTTGGTACCTACACAGAGCATCCCTAGATGAAATTTTCTTAGATGAAGACCACCCTCTCTCAGAAAATGTTTTTCTTTGCGGGGAGGGGTGGGGAGGAAAGGAGAAGATGTGGCTGGAGCGCTCGGCAGAGAAAAGGCACATCATCTTGGCCACCTTGAAGTCTTTTCAGAAGCAGGTACTGTATAAATTAGCAGATTCCATCTCACAGTGAGATCAAACCCTGACATCACAGGGGGCCATTAAGAAATGCGGGTCACTGTTATAATTACCCTCACTCAACAGGTAAGGAAAGAAGAGTCAAGTGTGACTAAGCAATCGCCAAAGGCCCATGTGACTTCACTAGGATTACCTAAAAGCTCTAAAAACCAGTCCACATAGGGCAACCCTAGTCACCTAAGAAGCCTGAAAACAAGAACCTGCAGGATAATGTTCTAAATATACTTTCTGTTCAGAATTCATATATAGTATCTTAAGTATCTGTTGAAGGTTAATCCTGTTTTAAGAACACCTGTATTATAATGTGTAGACTCATGAAAAACAAAAAAACCTAGGAACTTTCCTTGAGAAAGGAAAAAAAAAAAAAAAAAAGACAGCCTCTGACATCCAGGAGCTGATGTGATGCTCACAGCTAAACCTCAATATTATTACAAACCTACCGGCCGGTTACAGCTAAGTCACATTGCTCTGGAGGACAAAAACAATCTCACAGGACATCCACATCAAACAAGGTCACTCTGCGACCATGACAAAATGAGACAAAACAAGATCCCCGTGAAACCCACAAAATACCAAACATCCCCCCTCAGCTAAAATGAGTGACTACAGCGTCTTTAAAAATTACAGCTTTCAGTATTGTAATCCGCCCTCTCTATAGGTAAGATGTACTGAGATACCCAATCATAGACCTGCCCCTGCTTTTTGAAAACACCTGATCTAGAATGAACCTGTGTTTTTGTAGACCTTCCTAGGATTACCCAATCAAAACCCAAATAGGTTCTTTCTAACACCATCCTACTCCCCAAGGAGTGTTCTCCCGCACTACGATGAGGAATGTCTTCAACCTGTTTCCTGGCAGGTGCATTCCTGATGGTCTTTGGCGAAAGAGCACAAACTTCACTTTGCAAATTTCCACTTTCTTTCCAATCAAGATCCCACATATGCTTACATTTTGTTAAACCCAAATTTAACTTCATTAACAAACTTCTCAGAATCCTAGCTACTGCATAAAAGCACATTACATCTATAAGACAAAATGTCTCTGGCAGAGACTCTAAATTGATCAAGACTTTTGCTCCATTCTTTTAAAAATATGGAAATGCATTTCGCTATTAATACAGAAAATCCTTCATACCAAGGACTTTGAAAATTCAGACAGCTTTTTCTTCTCAAGTTCAAAGCAAGGCAAACTCTGAGCATACCTCATAGACGACATTTTCCAAATTTGCAGGTTTTGAGAATACCAACTGTACACTCAGGGGACCGCGTAACCCTGGAGTAGAAATGGTTTCTCTAGACACCCTAGATCCTGAGACCCAATTTCAAGAAGGAAGAGATCAACAACACAGACGAACCTCACAGACATCACTGGGGGAGAAAGGAGTCAAACACTAAGGAGTACATATTGTATGAGTCCAGCTAAAAACAGAGTTCCAACTCAGGACAGGAGTTACTCTTATAGGGATGGAGACTACAGGGGTAAAGGAGGGTCCAGGATGGTAGTAACATTCCGTTTCTTGATCTAGGTACAAGTTATCCAAGTGCCTTCCACCTGCGAAAATTCGCCAAGCTGTACATTCAGCCTACATGCAGTTAAAGAAGTTATGCTTCGGGGCGCCTGGGTGGCTCAGCGGGCTAATTCTCTGCCTTCGGCTCAGGTCATGATCTCAGGGTCCTGGGATCGAGCCCCGCATTGGGCTCTCTGCTCAGCAGGAAGCCTGCTTCCCCTTCTCTCTCTGCCTGCCTCTCTGCCTACTTGTGATCTGTCAAATAAATAAAAATCTTAAAAAAAAAAAAGAAGTTATGCTTCAAAAAGTTTTTTAAAGAAGGGCAGGATGACATGTCATTATATCACAGAGCAAACCCACTTAACTGAGACTCTGAAGACAGCACATGTCCACCACTAAGGCCAGTTTCCCAACCTCCCCGAGCCCCTCTGTCCAGCTGTAAATGAGATTAACCACTCATTCTCCACAGAGCTCTTCTGAGGGCTGCCGGAGATCATGCTTGTCATTGGCCTGGTGCCTGTGCCCAGAATATGCAGTTTCCACCAGACGGACATCCTGTCTCCCAGTCTCTGTCCAGCGGCGTCTCTGTACAACTTGGGGAGAAGCGGTCATCTAACATGTCCTGGGGAGACGGCAGACAGCAGATCCACGTCCGGCTGACCCCTTCCACACTCCCTTTATCTACGTTTTCCTTCCCCATCCTGGGCCTTCTAGGCCCGCTCAGGTCTCACCAGACTCTTCCCGCCACCCCTGCCCTCTGACCCTCTCCACTACATCTACCGTCTCAGAGAGCATCCGTTTCCACTCTCAACCCTCCAATAGCACTGTACCATTCAGTCCATTTCCTCCTGTCTTCCCGTTGTTCTCACAGACGCAACCATGGCAGGGGTGCACACTTCCCAGCGATGTCACTGGCCCCTGGTACCAAAAGTCATGCTTGGTCAGAGCAGGCAGAGCTGCCCCATGAAAACGTGAGGCCAGGGCGCTGGGTGAGTAGTAGGCATGCAGTGGGGGGTGACATGGCCATAAGGGTGAAGGTGAGATGTCTTTA
This sequence comes from Enhydra lutris kenyoni, assembly GCF_002288905.1. Taxonomy (NCBI): domain Eukaryota; kingdom Metazoa; phylum Chordata; class Mammalia; order Carnivora; family Mustelidae; genus Enhydra; species Enhydra lutris. The sequence continues at coordinate 14,937,066 of NW_019154096.1, forward strand.
AGATGAACCTAAGGCAGCATATTCAAAAGACAAAGGAAAGTATTGGGGCTTTAGGTGGGGGAATTTCCACCCGCTTTGTCTGGGTGTCCCAGGAGGGCATAAGGAGGTCACACTCCCCTGAGCCATTCTTCCCTGCAGGGTCAGCCGAGGGCTTCCTGCAACTGCAGATTCACCCTGAGCTCATTTTTATACACCGATTCATTCTAAAATTCACCAGGGTTCTTTGCATAAATATGTTAAAATTTTAAAAGAGAAGGAAGCATGGATGGCCAGAGGGAAAAAAGACAAAGTCTAGCGGCCAAGTAAAACTAAAAGTTCCACGGACGCTTATCAACAGGTCCTACACATTTTGAAATTTTAGTTCTGAGTGTCCTGGCAGCCTAGCAGTTTTGTTGCCCAAAAACTGAGGAGCTTTACTTGGTATTAAGACCCAAGAAAATTTCTTCTGTGAGTCCTCATAAAAGGGACACAGTGTGGCAGGTAGACGGCACTCAAAAATCCTCTCACCCCACATCCCTGTTCCCAAGACGAACACTGAATACTTCAGAATTGAGTGACCCGATATCTGAAACCTACTTTCAGATGGTTGGTTGGGCAACAGGGAACGGGGCGGGGCGGGGGGGAGGAAGGGAGGGGTGTGTGGGATATGGGCGTCATATGATGCTAAAAATTGGTGAATTTAGGTGAGGGGTATGAGGGTGTTCATTCATCTGCCTACGTTTTAACCAAATAATTAATAATTCAGAGGAAAAAGAAAAAAGGGGGGAGAATATATTGTTACCCCCAAAGCATAGTAAAAGGGATTCAGCGGGGTCCCATCAACTTAAGTAACCAGCTGGGTTCACTGCCCACTAGGACCTCTCGCCTCTCCTTTCTCTGTACTAGCAACAGCCCTCAGCACCCTAGCCTTTGAGTTAAACACCATGTGTCTTTACAACCACCATATAGTCTATCAGTTCTGCTGAAGACGAAACTATAGAGTCCAAAGTGATACTGGAAGTTGGGGACCACGGAACTAGGAAAGGAAATAAACTCTCCCTTTTGTGGCTTCAACTGAGATGATGGCATCAATAGCTTGTGAAGGATGAAACGGTCAAACACTAAAATGTCCTCAGATGCAGCAGAGGACCCAAGTAGAAGCAGCATCAGCTTTGACAGGGGCCATAGGCTCCCCTGAGGCTCTGTATTTAGAAACACAGGCTCAGGGGACCAGTGTGGCCCTGTCGGTGAAGGTCATGTCTCCAAATCCCGAGATGGAGCCCAGCATCGAGCTCCTTACTCAATGGGAGTGTTGCTTCTTCCTCTCCCTCTGCCCCACCCCAGCCCCCCACCCAACTCGCACTCTCTCTCTCAAATAAATAAAATCTTAGAAAGAAAAGAGAAGAGAAGAGAAAAAAAAGAAAAAAGAAACGAAACAAAACAAAACCCAGGCTCCTCTTTTTCTTCTCTTTGCTCTTCCCTATTCTATCAGCTGAAACCATGTAAGCACAGGTAAGTGATAGAAAAAACCTAATTAGTACGCTTTATTGCAAGGTTGCTCAAATTATAAATCCTGTCCAACAGGACCATAATATTAAAAGCTTGTGTTCCTTTTACTGGTTCCACTTACATAATTTGGAGTGAACTCAATTGATTATGTACTTAATGGGGAAATCTACTTTACTCTTAAACTCCTAAAATATATTTGAGAACGTGGGCTAGGACTCCAGTCATGGGAACCGATGGTGACTGGAGTACAGCCTTGTCTTAAGAAACTGGATCTGCAGACTCTGAACACAGTCAATGCCAGAAAAAGTTCCATGTGCTGTTGTAAGGGTTCAAAACCCTCAACAGAGAGGCCCAAACTTTGAACAAACATCATAACATGTCCTAGCATTTTACAAAGACTGTCACCTTCTTATGTGACCCAGGGGAGTGACCCATGCTAGCCAAAGACAGGTCTCTAGTGCTACTCCAAAAAAACAGTTTTGAATTCCCAATACCTATCAATTTGCAGATTCTACTGAAAGGAGAGTTTAGTAATAAAAGCCATGTATCTTTGTTCTCTCACTGCCTTCTAAGTTATTTAGGCAAAAAGAAGAGTTTGCAATGCTAATAAAGTTGACTAAGTTCCAGGAAAAATATACATATAAGCAACATGGCACTTATTTCTGAAAGGAAAGCCAATCCCTTCAAAACTCAAGAATGAAACTCAAATACTTCATTAAGTGAAAAAGGCAAGATAGAGAAGAGCACATGCAATGAGCTCCCATTTCTGTGTATTTTCTTAAGGGCACAATATAGGCCCACAATTGTATCTGCATAAAATATACCCAGGAAAACAGTTTGGAAAATGACTAAGAAACCAATAATAGCAGTTATGCCTATGAAGACAAACCAGGGTCAAGGATAAGACATTACCTTTCATTTTTATATAGCTCCAATTCCAAATGCACCAATTACATAATTTTTTAAACGTATCTTTCCTAAATATATAAAACTCTGTCTTCTTTCAGTTTTAACATGGAGCCTATGTACTTTGTATTGGTGGAACAGGAGTCTCAGACAATCTCCACAAAGAGGGGAAAGAGATGAGCAGTTAATAATATTTGATGACTGAATGCATTTTGGGGAAAATGCCAATAGGATATTCCTGCTTGTTTTCACCTACAGACTTAAACCCACCAATATGCAAAGAGATAGAACAGCCTTGGGCAGGGAAATACAGAAGAGCTCTCTCTCTACCTTACAAACTTGGGCGGTAAGAAAGCCCTGTGGGGTGGGGTTCCCTGTATCCTCTGCAGACCCAAACCACACCCTAGAGAACCCAATTATTCTCCACTCCCCCAGGCACCAAATCCATACATAAGGAATTTTACCTACATCTGACCCTTGCCAAGACCCCAACCAAGATTCTAATATTAATGGATTACGGCTGACCAACCCCTGTTCTCTCCCCAGTGTGTTACTGTCTTTGATTGGGTTACAGCTTAGTGCTACCGGTCAAAGCCTCTGGGCAATACCTGCTCCCTCGATTGCTGTTTTACTGCTCAGAAGGCAGTCTAAGTGGACGGTGCTTTTGCGGAGGGAGCCACCATCACCATGGGACAGATGAAGAGACCAAACACTCAAATGAGCCATGCAATGTGCTCAAAGTCACCCAGCCAGTGTCTCAGACACAGGCCCAGATCCTGCCTCTTTATGGAGATGGAGAAGTGAATGTGCATATGGAAATGATCTGATCCAACCCCATGACTTCACAGAAGAAAACACTGTGGGCCGGAAGGAGACAGGTTCAGAACAGAACTCTCCTGCATCATTATTTATATCTAGAAATTCATGACATCACTCCTGCCCCTTGAAAACAGGCATTTAATATGTAAGCAGAACTTTATTTTTAGCTATAACCACTATAACCTCCCCTCTGGCCCCACTATAACCTCCCCTCTGGCCCCAGCCTCTAGCCTACTTCAACGGTAGTACCAGTGAATCCACCTTTTCCTCCAGGCTCCCTTTCCATCCCCCACATAAGCAGTCAAGATCTGAAATGCACATGAGACATTTTGGAGTTAGCTGTAACACAAAAATGCACAGGCTCCAATAAAGGAAGGTCTAAAGTCTCTGACTCACTCACTGTGCAGGTTAAAAGGCTCCTCTCCTTAACACACTACTAAGATGCCAAGAAATCCCACTAAGGACATGCAAAGAGTCTACCAGGGGCGCCTGGGTGGCACAGTCTTTAAGCGTCTGCCTTCAGCTCAGGTCATGATCCCAGGATCCTGGGATAGAGCCCTGTATCAGGCTCCCTTCTCAGCGGGATGTCTACTTCTCCCTCTCACAGTTTCCCTGCTTGGGTTTTTTCTCTCTCTCTCTCTCTCATGCTCTCTCCCTATCCAATAAATAAATAAAATCTTAAAAAAAAAAAAAAAGTCTATCACATGAGGATCTAAGACTCTAATAAATGTGAGAAGAACATATCCCCTGTCATCTCCCTCTTTTCTCTTCCCTTGTACAAAGAAAGCAAAGAACAGGCTACTTACTTACTTACCTTTTAACTAGAATGAGCACAGAAGGGGAGGTCCATTTTGGATACATTTACTCCTCTATCTACAGACTCTCCAACTTCATTCTTTCTCCAATCCCCCAACCAAGTCAGAAAGTTTGCATAACAAGCAGTAAATCTTTTTGCCACGTTTGGATTTTAAAATATGAAGACTATTGGCAAAAACACATCCTAATGAAAAACTAAAAAAGAATGGATTAAAATGCTATTTTTGCAAGCCAAATTTATTCATCTGAAGAAAGTTCTAGAATGGCATAGTCACTGGAATCAAAACTATACCTAATTTAAAAAGCACATATGCCAGCAGTGCTCCTTGAAGTAGATGATCTAGATACTAAAAGTTGTATTGAAGCTGTAGCATTAGAAGCATGGACATGACATCAGCAGAGCCCACATTCTAGAAGACAGTCTCCTCTTCTGTGAGACAATAAACACTACTCAACAAAATTCTTAAGTGATTTAATTTTTATACCTTAAGATTTCTCATATAAATCAGAATAAAACCACACATAAGAACAAATTTCAATTTTTAGTCAGAATGCATGTTTTCTTATATGTTTATAAAAAATAAAATTAAAAAAAAAAAGAATGCATGTTTTCTGAGGGAAGAGAAAGTGCAGAGTACAAAGAACAGTTTATTAAGAGACGTGGGTTCCAGTTCTGACACTCCTGGCCACCAGTGTCATTTCCCTGGTCTATCCTTTGTAAAAATAAGCATTAGACTGGCAATAAAGGACACTTAGGGTATTCTCAGCTCCAGAATTTGAAGACCACAAGAGTTAAAGCTAAAAAGTCTCTTCCCTTCAAATGGATGTCTTCCATATTTTACCACTGGTTCAGGTTTTATTCACAGCAGCCATCAGAAGACAGACTATGAACCCTGTCAAAACTGGCCCCACCTACTTCCAGATCCTTCCTCGGGCCACATCCAGATCACACTCTGACCACATTTATCTCTCAGTTCCTCAAACCTGCCATGCTTCTGTTGCTTTCAGGATTTTTGCATGGCCTGTTCCCTTGGCCCACAACATGTTTTTACCAGTCCTCTCCACGGTGACTTTTATCATTCAGATGATAGCAGCCTAAATGCACCTCAGGAAAGCTCTCCCTGGCTGCCCCAAACTAGCTGAGTTCCTGATTGTATCCTCTGAAAACCATATCTTTGAAAGCATCTATCATAATCTTTAAAAAAAAAAAAAAAAGATTTTATTTGAGAGAGAGAGAGAGAGAGAGCAGGAGCAGGGGGAGGGGCAGAAGAAGAGGGAGAAGCAGACTCCTGCTGATATTATGATGTGAGCCAACATCAGACACTTAACTGAGTCACCCAGGTACCCCTTCTTCTTTCACAATCTTAACTCTACAATTTAAAACTAGTTGTCAGATATCTATTCCTCCCCTCCTCCCAGCCAGAACATAAGCCCTAAGAGGCAGGAATGTCCACTAGACCCTACCATGGTGCCTGACAAACAATGGCCTCAGAAATACTTCAGAGATGAAGAAAAATAACTGGCTAAGTGGTAAGAAGGTTCAATTTAATTTAAGGTCCAGAGCTTTCAACCTATCTTTAAACAGGGGAAATGGAAAATACTGTAGAGTAAAATAAAACCACCAGATAAGAGAGTCTGAAACTGACCAGGAGAGAAATAATGCCAATTAACTTCAAGTCCATTTAAGAAGGTTCTGGAGAGAGGAAAAGGTTACACTAATAGTATCCAAGATGCAAATAATGCAGTAATCAATTCATCACAGAAGATTTATCCTAACTTAGGATTGTACATGAAATATGAAGTGATAGTATAAAGAAAGATGAGGGAGACTCTAAAAGACACCAGGAGATGTGCTCTAATATTCAGCCATAAATTTAAGTCATTTAGCAGTTTAAAATAATATCTAACATGACTGCTTCTACGATTTCTTCTGAATCTCTCTTAAATACACTGTGAATCGTTTAAACAAAAACCCAATAGGTAGCCATCCTACATTTTTTTCCAAAGCAGTAAATACACAGTAAATTTTTACCTAACATCATAATACTATTTCCTGAGATTATAAATGATGTAAGAAAGCGTGGAGAAAAAAAACATTGTGGGGGGAAAAAAACAAAAAATCAAAAAGCCAAATCAAAAAATAAGTGACAGTGGGAAACTGTTTTCCAACTCAAAATTAGAAAAAAGGGCAAGTCTCTGAAATATACAGAGTGCTGAGAAAATGGCTAAGAGAAAGACCAACATCCCAATAGACAATCAATAAGACTACGAAGTGGGCATTTGCTGAAAAGGAAACACAAATGCTCTTTACAAACATGGGAGAAAATGTTTGCCCATCCCCTTGAGAGAAATGCCCATCACACCAAGATGCCATTTCTTATCTACCAGATTGACAAAATCCCAACTGCATAAAAGTGTGGTCCAGAGCCACCATACTCTCTCTCCCATCCTGCTAATGGAAATGTAAATTAGCACTAGCCCCACTGAGGACAACTGGGCAACATCTATTCAAATCACAGCATACATAGTGCATCTGACCCAGCAATGTCACTCCTGGGAATTTACCTAGAAATGGAGTATTTCAAAGTAAAGAAATGTCTCTGGAGTCAACCTGTCCAGGTGTGAAATCTGGTTCTGCCTCTCTCTGGGGCGTGACTTTGGGCTAGTTACCCAAACCTTAGTGAGTCTCAGTTTTTTCATCTGTAAAATGGAAATACTGGTTACCTCACAGGCCTGATGGGAGGACTTATAAGGACTTATGAGGTCAATATAAGGAAAAGGTTGAAGGGAGTGGCCCGTATACATGGTATATAGATAGGCACTACCAAATGTAATGTGTCCTCCCAGATAGATTCACCCGCATGCGAAACGATCCATGTTCAAGATTACTGTAACAATGTGAGACCAAAAACTGACAGCAAACTGGCTCCCCAATGCTAAGAGACAGCCATACAGCGGATTACCATGCAACTGCACAAAAGAATGGGGACGTAATGAATGTACTGTTAAGGAAAAATCTCCAAGGCATAACTAAGTGGAAGAGAAAAAAGGCATACAAGGAGTCATCTACACCACTCTTGGTGTAATAGGGAAAGGGAGCGCATATCATGAGATGCCTTTCTATTCAAAGAATGCCAATTAAGAAATCAGAATTTTTTAGGTAATTACGTGACTTGACGCAGGTGTTAGCTAATGCCACAGGGGTAATTATTTCACAATATATAAGAATATCAAATCGACACGTACATCTTAAACTTACACAGTGCTCCATGTCAATTATAAGCTCAAGAAAGCTGGAAAAAAGTAACTAGTGGGGAAAAAAACAAAAAAAACATTTTTAATGGCAGCATCTTTTTCAAGCCTCAGATGAAATTAGTATGTACTTACAAATGTACAGATCAGTGGTTCCAAAATGTTGTTGCTGTAATTTTGGAATTACCAGGGAATCTTTAAAAAGTTCCAATGCCAGGGGCTCCCATCCTCAGACACTGAAGGATGTGACCCCAGGTATAATGACTTTTGAAGTTCTCCAGGTGCTTCGGATGGACAGGAACGTCTGGACCCACAGACTGAAAGCTGAGCCGCTATTAGCTATAAGGCCAAATTAATCCCATCAAAGAGCAACTGCTCTGAAAATAAGCCAAATCCCAAACCCCTAGTCAGCCACCCACTTTAAAGCCTGGTTGACTTGGGCAAGAGAGCAAAGTAACATTGTCTAGACCATCCCTCCGCACATTTCTTTTCCTAGGCTCAGGGCTTGGCCAGCCGGCACCAACCTCCACTGAAGCTTCATCACCACCTGGACTGGTCCCTCTTGCTGAGGTCCAGCCAAGATTTGGAGAACTTCTGGTAAAAGGAGTCTCGCCAGCTCCTACCCCACTTCAGCCAAGGAGCTGACAGATTGGAAGAACCCTGGCCATCTACCTTGTACTCTCAACTGTCCCATTTATCAGCACTGTTCCATGGCCAATAACTTATACCCATTTCACCTGGTCTTTTTTCAGTCAAGACTCCCACGACCCACCCCACAGACTTCCTGTGAGACTCATGAAATAACCAAGTTGAAATCATTCTGAATCTATGTGCTGCACAAGCCGCAGATTTCAGAGCTGCAGATTCTGGGCAAAGATGCTCATTTTTCTACCTGTCCAGGAGACATCCGTCTGCCCACACTGCCCACAGCTTCCTGTCTGCTGCTCGCCAGCCCCGCATGGCTTCACATACAACACCACGCCAGACTTTCTAGAAGCTCTAGATGCCAGCCCGTCTTCCTAAGGTGTAATTCGTCCACAATGCTCAGACATTTCGCAGCTAAAAGCTCCAGGCAAAGACTGCAAAGGACGCCTCACTTGAGATTTCTCTGCAGCACAACTGCAGGAGCCAAGATTCTTGCCCCGCGTGCCGGAGCCAGTGACCTGAGAGCCATCCCACCGTACGGCATGAGGGCAGGGAGGCCAGACTGCATACCTTCCTGAGGGCAGAACCAGCGTGACTAGGATGCTGGGGGGGACTAGTACCAAGAAGCAGAGCAGCAGGTAAAAGGTCCCCATACCAGCTGCCACCACACTAAGCAGGAAGAGATTTATTTAGATCTGGGGCCAGCAGCCTCCCGGCACAGAGGTAAAGGCTTAAAGCAGAGAAGAAAGGATAACACATTTGAGTCCAGAAAAGACTCTCCTGTTTACCTTTCCAACACAAAGTTACTAGAGGAAATATTACTTTTTTTAAATGTGGTATGTAATGGTATGTGGTTATAAATCCTTATCAGTGATGCAAACTGAACTATTTATAGGTGAAACAATTTTGAGACTGACCACGTGTTGATAATTGGTCAAGCCCAGTGGTTTATAAATTCACTTTCCTTTTGCGTATGCAGAAAATTTTCCATAATAAAAAAAGTTTAAACAAAATCCTCTAGCATCATAAAAACAAATTTCACAGTAGGAGAATGTGAGAAATGTATTCTAACAGCGTGATCAAGTGCCAGACATTCCAGGAGGAGACAAGGCCACGAAGCCACCAACTTGTGCAGCCGGTTTTCCTCTCAAGGCAGCAGCATCGTCGCCGGAGCCCTGGGGCCCAAGTCGGGCCACAGGCACCAAACAGAAATGGCAGCGGCCAGGACCTCCCCTCGCTGGCGCGGCAGCCGGAGCTGTCCGATGCGGCTGCACTCGTGGGTATGCAGGGTGCTGAGCTCCCCACCTGGCTCTCCCCCGAGAGAAAATTCCTGTCAGCCATAAATGACAACGCAGACACACAAGACAGCCATCTACGAAAGGGGCCTGGAGGCTGAAGAAAGAGCTTGAGATGGATGGAGCCGCTCAGAGCTGCAGGCGTCCTTCGAGTGGGGCCTGTGGCTTCAAGCTGCCATGAGTCTGCCCATGCAGATCCCTCTCCCTGGAATGTCCTTCACTCACATCCTCCAGGGGAAATAAAAACCTACAAGTTCGCCAACATTCTGTCATCTGTAAAGTGTTCAACACTGCCCGGGCCAAACATAGCCCTTCCATTTCCATTTGTTCCTGAGCCAGTCCCAGGTCTGTCCGGCCCAGGATCCTCCACTGTCCTTCTCCTGCTCTGCAAGGTGGGGGTGACCTCTAAGGGCTGCAACTCCCAGGTCCCTGAAGCCAACTCACTTCCACGGGACTTGGCCAGTAAGAAGCACTGGCAAGAGACTGGAGGGTGGGAGAAGGGAGAATCAGGGTGTCTCTTCCCTTCTTTCTCCACCTCCTGCAGCATTCCTGTCTCTAGGCCCACCTGGGCCCCTGGGCTCTCATAACACCTCCTCCCACTTTGCCCTCTAGGAGGAGGATGGGAGGCAACCCCGAGGTCTGCTTGGGCTTCTGACACCCTGAGCCCGGGGCAGGGGCATGTAGTTATTCATGAGGCTGCCTTGCTCCTGAAAGGACATCTCAAGTGTAGAGCTGGCACTTGGCAGGTATCCAAAAGCTACTGAGTTAAATAAACACAAGGATACCTCATAATCTTTTCAAAGTTAGAAGAAGGAGCACCTGGGTGGCTCTTGAGCGTCCAACTTCTGGTTTCAGCTCAGGTCATAATCTCAGGGTGCTGAGATGGAGCCCCACATCAGGCTCCCCACTCATCCGGAAGTCTGCTTGACATTCTCTCCCCCCTCTGTCTGCCCCTCCCCGTGGTTTAGGCTCTCTCTCTCTCTCTCTAAAACGAATAAATAAATCTTTAAAAATAAATAAAAATAAATAAAAGTTAGAAGAAGGCCACAGGAAGAGAAAACTCTTGCAAACATCTTTAAGGGACAGAAGAAGGATGCTTCGGAGGGGAAACTGATTCTACGGATTCTCCGCCCATGAATTATAGCAATTTCCCAGACAGTAGGGCAAAGACTTACATTACAAATTTAAATAAAACTGTGCTAGATTTCCAGCTCCTACAAGGAATTTCATAGAACCTTGCAGCGGCGCAAAGACACAGTGGTTACAGAGAGGGCCTCCAGGGGCGGGCTGCCAAATCCCAGCCCCCCCACCTACCAGCCGCAAGACCTGGCAAGTTACCTTCCCCATACCTAGGCGCTCGCAGTCTGGAAAGCTGGAACAATTGTGCCTGTGGTTTGGTTTCAAAAGCTAACTCAGTACACACTGCCACCATTAGTCACGATCTGCAGCATAGCTCCAGGGGTCCCCAATTCAACTGCCATCAGAACAGGAAGAAAACAAGCATGTGCAGCCACAGGCGTGAGAAGCGGGAGGGGTGATGCCCAAGACCAACCAGCGCACCCGTCTCTACACTCTCTTGCAGGAGTCTTTCTTTTTTCTTTTTTTAATCAAGATTTTATTTATTAATTTATTTGACAGAGAGAGAGAGAGAGATCGCAAGTAGGCAGAGGAGCAGGTAGAGATAGAGGGGGAAGCAGGCTCCCCGCTGAGCGGACAGCCTGATGCAGGGCTCAATCCCAGGACCCTGAGACCATGACCTGAGCCGAAGGCAGAGGCTTAACCCACTGAGCCACCCAGGCACCCCCTGCAGGAGTCTTTCAAAACTCTGACGCAAAACCACCTGCTATGGGCCAAATGCAAGCCTAACATCCCTGATCTCTAAACAAGTCCTCCCAGTGAGCAGCGAAACCAGAGGCCCCAAAATGATGTGTGACTGTCGCCTGGTCCCACAAACAGTAAGAGGCCCCATTCCCTCTGTGCCATTTGAGGCTCAGAAGGAAAGGAGAAATGAAACAAGAAGGCTGGTCACATGTGGCCAAATAAAAGGGACACCTGAGGCATACAGTCAAAGATAGCTTCCAGAGAGGAAGAAATAAGGAAGTTGGTGGTAGATGGGCAGAAAAAGTGAAAGCAAACTGACAGCAGCTTGAGGAAGAAGAGGAGCTGATGTCCTGAAAACCCAAAAAAGCCCCACTAAGGGGGCGCCTGGATGGCTGAGTCGTTGGACATCTTCCTTCGGCTCAGGTCATGACCCCAGGGTCCTGGGATCGAGCCCCGCATCAGGCTCCCTGCTCAGCGGGAGGCCTGCTTCTCCCTCTCCCACTGCTCATGCTTGTGTGTCCTCTCTCACAATCTCTCTCTCTGTCAAATAAATAAATAAAATCTTAGAAAAATAAAATAAGATCTTAAAAAAATAATGTCCTTTGGTTCACAAAGGTTTAAAAAAAAAAAAAAGAGCCCCACTAAGGAAAGGACACTAGGTAGCTTCACGGGAGAGAGAAAAAGAAGATGGGCAAATCCATAATCACTGAACAAAGAGAAGAAAAAACATGGGCTCCCTCACACCAGAGAGGTAAGAGACTATGACCCATTTTTAAAGACATGGTGTCTTGGGGTCAGGTAAACTGCCATAGGATCAAAGACTAGAAGAAGCAGAGCTGAGATTTTTTTTTTTAAGTCCTATGGGCTTTAAGATGGCCAGATAAAATACAGGATGCCCTGTTAATTTGCACTTCAGATCATTTCTTAGTATATGTATGTTCCATGCAACATTTGGATCATACATGTACTAAAAAACTACTCGTTGTTTATCTGGACTTTAAATATGGCTCCTCATCCTGCTTCTATTTGCTAACTCTGGCAACCCTATCTGGTTTCCAAATCTCTCTCCATTACACCAAGTTCACTCAAAGAATCCTGGGGTGGAAAAACAGTAAGGAGCTAATGAATAAACCTAAAAGGAGGGACAATTCACACAGATGGCCTAATGGAGAATGCTAATCTGCAACACATAAAATTCAGAGCATAAAAACAAAGGTGAGCAGTGGGACCCACAGGAATGTGAGAGCGGAAGAAAGGGTACACTGTACTTATGGAAAGCAGCAAAGCCTAATGGTTTTCATTTGTGGGCTAACAAGCGAATTCCAATTGCCTTTTCACATCGCCCAACAGAGATTCCAATGACCCAGAGCTGCCAGGCTCTGGGCCAAGTTAAGAACCAACCAAATAAGGGATTAAAGTCATTAGTGCTAATCTCCCTTACCTGAAAAAGAACGGGAAGGCATTCAAAGTAGTTTGGGAGGCAGACTGCAGAGAGACCAAAAGACTCAAATAGTTTTGGCTTACAGCCACACCTCCTCAGCGACAGAGCTAAGGGCTTTCCTGGGTTCAAGAAGGCTTACTTTACCTTATTTACAATGCCAGCTGAGCTCCTGAATTATACAAACTGTCCTCCTTGCCCCCTTCCATCATCCCAAAAACCTCCACACCAGGGCAATAAAAGCACATCCGTGCTCCAGTGAAAAGCGTGTTCCTTCGACCTTCCAAAGTCCTGAGGCGACCACTACTACTGCTAGAGAGAGACCCAGAGGCAACAGAAAGAAAAGAGGTCACTAGAGGAGTCCCCTGCAAACAGAAGACTACTGGCCTCCCACAGACCTGTCCCTGGCTCACAAGCTGTGGCTGTCCTTCCACCAAGTGGGTACTGCAAACCTGCAAAGTCAGTCAGCTTCAAAGACATTCACATTTGGCTTCTGTTCTTTAGACCAGGAGTTCTTTAGATGAGAGTGGCACTCTCCTCTCAGCCATCCATCAAAGCCCACCCTCTGGAATCCATGCTCCTTGAGAAAGGGGTGAAAAGTCACGGGACTGAGAAGCAGGCTGACTGTCTATTGCCAGTGCTAAAGACAGAAAACTGGGAAAATGCATGTTGGCCTTTTTTCCCTAGAAATAACGGAAAGAGCCTTAGAACCAACCTGCAAGAAAAACATGGATCTTTTAGAAATACGCATCTGCCTTCTGACACCACCGGAGAGGCTGGCTTAATCTTGGCTCACCAAACCCCAGGGTATGGGCCAAGGTTCCAGGCATCCCCCCACCAAGTGCCAGAGAACCGCAGGCCCTAAGAAGCCAGGACACAGAGCTCCCCAGGCTCAGGTCTCCAGAGCTCAGGGCCTGCTGCCTCGACTTCCTCCCGTCAGCTTTCCAGACATTATTTTGATACCGTCATCTTACAGAAGTATCAAGAACAGTTTTGATTTTGAAATACATTTTGGAAAATATCAGAAAGTATTAGGGGGGCACTAATTATCTTAAATACCATTTTACACAGGAATAATAATACACAACCCACCAAAACACTCTGATGTGTATTGTCTCATTTTACCCTTAAAGACAACAGTGGGATGCAAGTGACACTGGTATTAGCCCTAAAAACTATAGTTTTACCAGGTTAAGTCCACCAAGGTCCAACGGCTCTCAGTGCAATATAACTTACCTAGTAAAGCACCAAGAACCTCCACTAACTGGAACCCGCGTCCTGCAGGCCTGGTATCCTCTGGCGGGTCACACTCCTTTCACACAGTGAGCAAAAGGGTACAGGGGGTGGGGTGCCTCCGAGGGCACACACCAAAACAATTCCACAGATACGCATATGGTGGAAGACTGCCCCACAGTAAAAAAAAAAAAAAAAAAAAAAAAAAAAAAACAACCAGCTCTGCACGCAACGACACACTGTTTCATATAAGTAAATGGATGAACTAGGGCAACAAATCAAAGCATCCAGTGCACAATGAATACACTCTGCATAAAACCACTTACATTAAGTTTAAAAGTAAGCAAAGCAAATCTACAGTGACAGAAGTCAGTACAAGGTGACTTTTTGGGGGCGCGGTGACCGGAACAGAGTACAGGGCAGCTTGGCAGAGGAAATGCTGATAATAGCATGTATCTTAAGCGGGTGAGGAGTACACTGGTGAATTCATCTGTAAGTTCATTCAGCATAAATGTGTGCATTCAAATCTTGTGCCCTTCATTGTAATCATATCCTACTCCCATCAGTTTACAAAAAGAAAACCTGGGCACTCCACAAAACAGATTCCACAAAGTCCGCCGAGCATCTACTGAGCGTCATGAGCACTGACTGAGCGTCAAGGATGTGGAAAACTGCAAATGATCCTTCAAAGCCAGAGCTTTAATGCACCAGTCACCATACGAGGTACCCTCAGGTTGCCTGTGTTCAAACCCCGATCCCAGCAGTTACTGTGACCTTCCAGAGGTTGCTGACACTCCCACACCTCATTGCTTCACCCAGGACACAGAGATGGCAGAGGGTTGCTGCGAGTCCCTAACTCAAGTGTTTGGAACTGTACCAGCCACACAGTTAAGACCGTACCATGCAGCTACGGTCATCATGGAGTAAGGGAGATCGTCTCACAGGTGAGGAGAGCCAAAGTACCTGCCTTCAAGTAGAAGGAAAACACAAATGTCTGCACCGAGCAGCCAGAGCAGATGATGAAAACAGAAATGCTCCTATTTTTCCCCCATTCTCCTTCCCTCCCCACCTCTTCTGCAGTTAGCCCCTGGATGGAACCCAGGAACAGAGCCCACCAGGGTCCTGCTCTCCTCCCCAGGTTGCCTTCTGCTCCCATGTTCAGTTTTCAGAGTCAGGGGGGTGTGTCCCTCCTGACAACACCCCTGCCCCCATCTTCCTCTAGACGAACTGCCATTTATCCTTCAGGTTTTTGCTTAAAAATCACCTCCTGAGAGAGCTGAAGCCCTCCTTGCCTATGGTCCCCACTTCCAGATCGAGTCAGGGCCCCTCCCCAACTTCCCACGTGCTGTCTCATCCCAGTTGTTACATATGGAACATTGCCTATATACCGCAGGTGATCGATACATTAAAAAATAAAATAAAATCCACTATGACTGTGCTAGTCAGACTATTTTTTTTTTAAATTTTATTTATTTATTTGACAGAGAGAAATCACAAGTAGGCTGAGAGGCAGGCAGAGAGAGAGGAGGAAGCAGGCTCCCCGCTGAGCAGAAAGCCCGATGTGGGGCTTGAACCCAGGACCTGGGATCATGACCTGAGCTGAAGGCAGCGGCTTAACCCACTGAGCCACCCAGGTGCCCCTAGTCAGACTATTTTTAAGTAAAGGTTATAAATAAGTACAAAGAGATTGATTCCAGATTGGGACAGGGCGAAGGGAGGGAGAAGAGCGAGCCCAGATGGCTGTGCTGTAAGCAGAGGGGCAACCTCCTAGGGTGCTCTGGGCAGGGCACAGGGGTGGACTCGCTAAGGCCCACCACTGGAGTGTGACCAAGCCAAAAATGCGAGCAGGGGCTGCCCCCACCTCCATGAACAGGAAGCACCCTTCCATCACTGCTTCTTTTCCAAGGGAGTCTGCTATCCTGGAAACACTCCCTTAGGCCTGGCATCCTGGGAATGTGCTGGAGCAATGGGGTAGCCCAGACCAGTCTCACTGAAGAAACAACTAGGAGGAAAATGCCCACGACAAAATAAAGATAAAACTTATCATAAGCTGATTTATAGCCAACCCTCCCATGGGCTGTACAGCCTGGCACTTAGCCTCTGAGGCCAGGCCTGCGTTCAAATCTCTGCTCCACCTGGCTGACCTGGACGGGCTGCCAAGTGACAGAACCTCTCTGAGCCTCACCACGCCCGACAGCAGCCTTGATCCCACAGAAGGGCAGCGAGGGTTCCAGAAGCAGCTCTAAGCAAAGCCTTCTCCACAGTAAGCACTTCATGAACATGAGCAGTCACCACAGCAACACAACAGGATTTGGAAACACAGCAATGCTGGTAAATAAGAATTGTTATTCATTTCTTCAACCTTTGTTCGAACTTTCTTAAATTACGGTTTATTTGAAATGCTACCAAGGAAATTAAATGCTTACAACACATTTCATTTAAAAAAAAAAAAAAGGGAGGGGAGCCTGGGTGGCTCAGTCGGTCAAGCATCTGCCTTTGGCTCAGGCCGTGATCCCAGGGTCCCGGGATGGGGCTCCCGGCTCCGCCAGAAGTCTGCTGCTCTCTCTGCCCTGCTCCTGCTGTTTCTCTCGCTCTCAAGTAAATAAATAAAATCTTTAAAAAAAAAAAAGAGGGGCTTCTGGCTGCAGTCAGTGGAGGGCGGAGCATGTGACTTCTGATGTCAGGGCTGTGGGTTTGAGTTGCACAATAGATGCAGAGATTACTAAAAAATAAAATCTTTTATTATGCTAAGTGAAATAAGTCAATCAGAAAAAGACAATTATATGATTTCACTCATATGAGGAATTTAAGAAACAAAACAGACAATCATAGAGGAAGGGAAGGAAAAATAAAGTAAGAGGAAATCAGAGAGGGAGACAAACCATAAGACACTCTGAACTCCAGGAAACAAACTGAGGGCTGCTGGAGGGAAGGCGGGTGAATGAGGTAACTGGGTGATGGACATTAAGGAGGGCACATGATATAAAGAGCACTGGGTGTTATATGCAACTGATGAGTCACTAAACACTACATCTGAAACTAACAATACACTATGTTAATTTAATTTAAATAAAGTTTTAAAAATTAAAAAAAATTAAAAATAAGACCTTTAAAAATTATTTTTTAAAAATAAAGAATAAGAAATTTTTTTTAAAGAAGCCATTATTTATGAGGTGTCAGGACAAAGTCCTTTCCTTTCCTAGAGGACAAATCTTCGAAGCAAATTATTCCCTCCCAAGGTCCTCCACCGTTGGGTGCTTACTCTAAGTACAAAAGGACCAAAGCATTGAGCCCAAGTATGGGCTCAGTCTATTATCTATGTTTGCTGAAGGACAGAAAAGAACCAGATGTGGGAGAGACAACAAATAACAGCGAATGAAAATGGAGCAAGATATCAACCTCACTTTAATTAAAACGTTTTTAGGTCCAAAGGTGCCTGGGTGGCTCGGTGGGTTAAGCATCTGCATTCCACTCAGGGCATGATCTCAGGGTCCTGGGATGGAGCCCTACATCGGGCTCCCTGCTCAGTGGGGAGCCTGCTTCTCCCTCTCCCTCTGCCTGCCACTCCCCCTGCCTGTGCGCTGACAAATAAATAAAATCTTTAAAAATAAAAAATAAAATTAAATGTTTTTAGGTGCAGGGGTGACTGGGTGGCTCAGTCGGATGAGTGGCCAACTCTTGGGTTTCCACAGCTCAAGTCATAACCTCAGGGTTGGGGATAGAGCCTCTCCTCTGGTTCCTTCTCACTCAGTGGGCAGTCTGCTTCAGGAGTCTCTCTCCCTCTGCAACCCGCCCCCCTTACTTGTGCTATCTAAAATAAATAAATCTTTCAAAAAATAAATGTTTTTAGGACCAAATTCATAACTTCAACATGAGGACCACAAACAAACAAAAACCAGCTAGCTGCTTTTGGGGATCAGTGCACACTTTTTCCTTTAAAAAAAAGAAGGTTTTTAAGTCGCTCAGAATAGAGGTTATCAGGGGCTAGAGGTAAGGGAAAATGGAGTTTTTGTTTAATAACTGTCCAGAGACAGTTTCTGTCTAGGATAATAAAGTTCTGGAGATGGGTGAGGCCATGACTACAAAACACTGTGAATGTACTTAATGCCTCTGAACTGTACCCTTAAAAATGGTTAAATTGGTAACTTAATGTTATATATTTTACCATAATTTTTGTTTTTTAAAATCACACAAAAGTCACTGGCCCTCTTTACTGGGTATGTATTTCTCAATAATAAGGCTACAGGGGCACCTGGCTGGCTTAGGCAGTTGGGCATCTGACTTTGGTTTAGGTCAAAATGTCAGGACTCCTGGGATTGAGCCCCACTTGGGTGGGGGGGCCCACTCAGCAAGAAGTCTGCTTCTCCCTCTCCACCCCCACCCCACTCATGCTTGCGCTCTCTCTCATATAAATAAAAAAAATCTTAAAAAAGAAAAAAAGGCTACATGCATTCAAGGTGCAAAATGATGTGAAATAATTTATACTTAACAAAAGAAATGGCACCTTAGCAGTTAATGATCTGTACCTGATTCAGTCCAAGCCTCTACTTAATGGTATATATATTTAAACTGAACTCTTTCGTTAACAAAGATGTTAAAATCATCTAACCAATTTTTTCCCCCTCAAATTTTAGTGTTTCTATAATCAGGAGCTACTAAATGAAGCAGAGACACAATGTTTTGACTTTATCTAAACAAATGTCTTTGTTTAGATAAATTAAGGCCTGTCTAGTGAAAACCAAAAAAAAAAAAAAGTCCTCAATAGAATAAAAGTTATTATTTGAGTTGGTGTATTAGGATAACAGGAAAGAAAAATCACCACTTACGTGCAAATAATGTCACAAGTCGAGAAGCTCTTTCTTTAATTAAACACCAAATAAATTATTTTTCTCAAGACTATTTTAGCCTTTCTAACTCCATCTCAAAAATGCTGTTAGCACAGAGAAGACTTCTGGTTTAGAAGAGCAACGCATAGCTGTGTTTAATCTAGTGCAGGTACTAGATTTCTAAGAATTTCCTTTAGCTCAGGCACACTCCATGTTTTCATTCTTTCACTTTCCTCTTTCCTTCTATGGAAAACTTTTTTGAATCATGACCAACATCTGACTGAATATCCCAGCTCCATTTCTCAGTACCAAAGTGGCCTTATTTGATCCCAAGTGCCCTGAGATGCCCTGGAGGGTATTAAGTAGATCACTCTGGACACACACCTGGCACCCACAGGAGGCTGGTTTGATCTGAACAGATGCCTGGAAGATTATCCTGTCAATCAACACTGCTTTTTTAAAAAACTGGAATTTGGAATTGCACATAAACTAGTATCTCTAATTAACTTTAACGAACGAAGTCTTTACTTTCACATAGCTCTGGATTAAAAAGACTTAGGAAATTCGATCTGTCCAACAATATTCCCTGAAAGGAATGTGGGTCGGCCTCAGGGCGTAATAGGATACAGGCAAAACCACCTAGATAATTTCGATCTACCGGTAGATGCAAATTATGAAATTAAAACATCAATGACATTTCTTTTCGATCATCACCACATAAAAAAGAAAATTAAAAACAAACAGAAAGCCTCCCGGTGCCACCTTGACACAGACAAATTGAATAACAGCTCTCCCCATCTCTCTGCCTTACAAAATAAACTATGGGCTAATTAAACTGTGAGTGAAAATGACACATTGTTTCTCTTCAAGGTACTCAACAAAACAGAGAGGGTAGCACAGCCCTCCCAGGAACCCAGACAAGAGTCTGAACTTCCTTTCTTGCTCCCCCGGCCGCATGCAGGCGATTCCTGCACCTCCCAAGTCTTCGGACTGCAAAGTGCTGGAGAGGGAAGAAGGACCATTCCCTCTGCTCTTAATTCTCTACAGCACCAAGCCAGAGCCAAGCTGGACGAAAGTCAAGTGCGCCCCTTGGCTGGCTGCTAGAGAGGCCCTTCCATTCCTTCTGGATATTTCAGAGTCCTGGCACACAGCAGGCTGTTCATAAGTACCTGCAGCTGTACTGAGGAGGCAAAGGGGGGAAGAAATCACAGACTATTTCCCATCATTAAGTAAGTATTATAAAACCGAGTTGCCTGGGTGGCTCAGTTGGTTAAGCATCTGCCTTCAGCTCAGGTCATGATCCTGGGGTCCTGGGGTTGAGCCCCATGCTGGGCTCCCTGCTCAGCAGGGAGTCTGCTTCTCCCTTGCCCCCCCGCACTTTGTGCTCTCTAACAAGAGAATATGTTTTTTAAAAACTTTATAATTAATTTTAATCACTAAACTGCACCCCATACATCAGATCTAGAAACCAATAGTAAGTAAGGGGGTGAGTTATTTCTAAATAACCATGAATCAAACTATTAACCCTTTTACGCATTCTTCTCCATAAAAAAGAACACTTCCACAAAGCGAGATTTATAATTTACTAGAATGAGCATTGGAATAAAATTCCTAGCTGTAAACTTGACAGCCAAAAAAGGTAAGAACATTTGACAGTTTGGGGGAAGAATGAAGAGTCTGCAAGTTAACACCCCTCCAAGATCCTGACAATTAGAAACATTTTCCCAAGCATTAGTTTCCCTGTCAAGAAAGCTTCAACCACCACCAAGCAAGAACACCCTGAACCTATGAACACTTAATTCACCACCTTTGACAATAATTCAATTTATCTAACAGCAGCAGCATTGTGGTTGAAAACAAAAAACAACTCCTACCCACTGAGGGAAGAGGTATGGGAGAAAAAGAGGAAGAGAACTGTTACTCCTTGTTCGGCCTGGCTGGGGTTTAAAAGCTCAGATTAGCATTTCTAGGTGTAAATGCAATTATCTCTGCAAGGAAGGATTTAAGAAAAAAAGAATGCAAGTACACTGTGTGGGACACTATTATCAACCCCCTGGAACTCCACTCTGTAAGCCACACGTGGTCATCCACAAGGATTCAGCAAGTCTCCCAATCCTGTCTGCAGATACTTCCCCAACTGAAGCTTCGGGTTACTGGTACCTGCATAGATGCGTTACAGCCCAAAGCTGCTTCCCAGAGGAAGCTGTGGGGCATTTTACCATTAACAAGTTACGAGAAACCCTAGAGTGATCGATCGATCACCATCACCAAAAGTGAAGGGGTGAATCTGAACACTTCCAACTGAGCCACTTTTCCCCCCTAAAAGCCTGGCTCAAAAATCCTTGGAAAGGTGAACCTAAAGACACTTTGTCCCCCTTTCAGAGGTGAAATGTATCGGGAACATGTAGATGTATGCTACAAGGTAGCCTACAACATCACCCATGGTTAGAGGGCAAGGGCTTCGGAGGCCCCTTGATTGTAGTAGTCTCCCAAAGTATACAGTGTATCCATTCATCCATCTGCTCTGTTTAACCAACCAGGGCAAAGACAGTGTCTCATGACACAGGCAGGAGAGTGGCCCTATTAGTGCACAGTCAGGAGACAGTATGGGCACCCTCACCCAATTAAAAACAAAAACAAAAACCTCCACCACCCAATGCCTCCAGAGTCACGCCAACATACCCTTGAGTATCTACCACATGCCCCGCACTGAATGGGAGTAAACAAAGCAAATTCTGCCCCCCCAAAAGGAATTTACACATCTGCTGGGGGAGACCTATGTGATGGGGATGTAGAAGGAGCAACAGATGGGTCCTGTGGGACCACACGAATGGGCACATAATCCACTGTGTGCCTGGCAAAGAGGCAATGCCATGCACACTGGGGTGGGGGTGGAAAAGGCAATCTAGTCTACTTGCATTTATGAGGTAGAAGGGAAGGGAGGAGGAAGGAATAAGAGTAAGGGTGGGAAGTACATCCTAGAGGAGTCAGAGAAATCTATTAAAATTCCAGGAAACCAGCAGTTCAACCAAGTGAGGGGTATGAACATGACGAGTACCTCTGGGAAGCACACAAGGGCCAGACCAAGCAGAGCCTGGGAAACAACCAGAAAGTCTACCTGGATTCAGAGGGTAATGGGGGACCATGAAAAGTTTTTAAATAAGCAATAACTCTTTCAGGTTTTTGCTATAGGCCAGTCTTTCTGGTCTTGAACTAGAGTCATCACAAACCAGGTCCTGGTGATTCTCTGAACTATTCCTCATCCCCAGCAAAACAAATAAGGAGAACACAGAAAAAGACTGACATAATCTCCTCCAATGTTTTGTGTTTCTTTAATCAAATACAAATACAGTATATGAAATACATTGAAGGGAACTATGAACATGAAGGACTTTAACTGCAGAAGAAATCTAACAATACAGCCTTTTTAAGAAGCCTAAACTTGTGTACAATTAGGTCATACATTTCTCAAAGTTGCATCTCAAGTTGGGTGTTTCCATTAAGAATCTAAGGGGAAAAAAAAATTTTTAACAGGGGGAAAAAAAAAAAAAAGACACACTACACCTCTTTACAAGGGCAATGTTAATCCGACAGCATCAGAGTCTGCCAAAATGAAGTCTTAAAAATGGAAAATAGTGTATGAGGCTTCCAGAGTAAATAATCCCATATCCACAACATTTACTATATGGTGGCTTTTACTGGTTAATGAGATCATTACACTGTTGATCTTTAAAATAGCCAGGTTTTCTAATTGTGCCATACCAACCTGTTTTTCTACCATAACCTCAAAATGCACTTTTATTTCTGTAACCCTAAACTTCTATAATAAAGTACTAATTTTATAGTTAGAGAAAGATCTTTCAATACTAGTGACTTATTTCAGGCCTTGATTTTCAAGCCAGACACATGCTGAAGGTCTGAACTGGTCTCAGAAAAGCCCACACCTTGGAGAACTAGCCATGCCAGGTGTGAAGCTCTGCTTATACTGAGAAGCCCAGCAACTAACCAGTCTAGAACTGTGAAGCCATCCAGTGACTGCCCACTAACGCACTTCCTCATCTGCTCGGACACCACCACCCATGGACCCCTCTCATGACAATGAATCAGATCACCTCCAATTACATTTTTCATCCACAATACAAGCTGAAGGATCTAGCCTAACATCTAAAAGCTACTCAAGAGTTACTGAGCATTTGTTTTTTGTTTATTTTCTCCACTCCAAAGAAGAAATTATGATCTATAATCAACAACCTGGTTCCACTACTGATTTACCGGAAGAAACTGGATAACCACTCAAAACATTCCATCTCGCCCCTAAGCCCCAGGGCCAAGCTTGTAACTCCCAGATGCTTCAGGCGCTTGGACACATGAAGGGCCTCATACAGAGGATTCTTCTCTGCACATAATGCTTACCTCTATCATATATGTGCTGGGAACACACAGACCCATGAAACCAGCCCTTTATTAAATGGAAAGCTTGATCCAAACAAGTACTTATATACCAAAAGAGACAGACAGAAATTACCACAGTTAAGAGTTCTACTAGCCTTTGGACTGTTTTTAAAAGAGGGCGCATGGGAGGTGGAGGGGGGTGTCAGTCAGTTGAGTGGCCAACTCTTGGTTTCAGCTTGATCACAATTTCGGGGTCCTGGGATAGAGCCCTATACTGGGCTCCACACTCAGTGGGGAGTCTGCTTAAGGATATTCTTTCGGGGGGCGGGGGGGAGCTGGGTGGCTCAGTCATTAAGCATCTGCCTTCAGCTCAGCTCATGATCCCAGGGTCCTGGGATCCTGCATAGGAATAGGGCTCCCTGATGCGTGGGAAGCCTGCTTCTCTCTCTCCCACTCCCCTGCTTGTGTTCCCTCTCCAGATGTGTCTCTGTCAAATAAATAAAATCTTTAAAAAGAAAAAGATATTCTCTCTCCACTACTCCCCCCACTTACACACACACTCTCTAAAATAAATAAATCTTAAAAAAAAAAAAAAAAAAGAGGGCTCAACACTGAGGTATCATTACACATTTGTCAGAATGAGCAAAATCTAAAAGACTGACAACGCCAAATGCTGGCAAGGATGTGGAGCAACAGGAACTCTTCATTCTCTGCCAGCAGGAATGCAAAACCGTACGGCTACTTTGGAAAGGAAATTTGGCAGTGTTTTAACAAAATCAAAAATACTCTTACCATAAAATCCAGTAACTTCTCTCCTTGGCATTTACCCAAAGGAGCAGAAATCTTTTGTCCACACAAAACCCTGCACACAGATGTTTGTTGCAGCTCTAATCAAAAATGCCAAAAGTTGGAAGCAACCCAGTCCTTCAGTAGGTTAATGGATAACTATGAAGACAGTAAAAAAGATCAGCGGTTGCCAGGTTAGTGAGGGATAAAAAGGCAGAGCATAGAGGATTTTTAAGGCACTTGGTCTACTCTGTGTGATGCTATAATGGTAAATCCACAGAATGTACAAACAGCAAGAGTGAACCCTAATGTAAACTATGGACTTTGGTGATGATGATGATGTGTCAAAGTTGGTTCATCAGTTGTAACAAATGTCCACTCTGGAGGGGAATGTTGATAATGGGGGAGGGGAAGCAGGACAAGGAGTTTAAGAGAAATCTCTGCAACTTCTCTTCAATTTTGCTGCAAACCTAAAACTGCTCTGAAAAATAAACTGTTTAAAGAGAGAGACAGATTAAGAGGGTACCTCTCCTCCAGCGTGTGGCTAATGAGCAATGTATCTTTCTGAACATGTTCAGGGGAGAGGAAAGACATCCATAATTATCTTTAGTGCCCAAGAACATTAAAGTTAACATTATAGGTAGAGGAAATAATAAAAGGCAGGAAGGCGAGTAATAGGATTATGGTGCCATTTTCCCTTCAGATTAACTAAAATAGTGAAAAATCGAGCGAGGCCTTTATTTAATTGAATACAAGCCTTTCTAGGCAGCTACTAACAAGGGTTACGTTTAAGTTAGGGTTGTTACAGGTTGTGCAGCTTAACCACAACAATAAATTACGATACGGTATTGTTCAATGGACCCCTTACACCCACAGACCCATTTCATGTAATCACACACATTTCTCAACCCAAATTACATACCTAAGAGGTCAAAACCACTTCAACACAATCTGGGTCCCAGACCAGTTACCGAAACTCTCAAAAGCTTAAAGGGATCTCTTCTCTGCGTTTGCTTTAATAACACCTGCCAAGTCCTAGGGAACCAGGTAAACCACAGGCATTTTTATTTGTCTCCCTGAATCTATGAATCAGAGATTAAAGAAGAACTGAGCGGCTTTTCGTACTTGTAGGCTGTCATCCCCAACAATTTTAAAACTCTACTCAATAAGGCCACAGAACATTTCACAAAGTGGATTTGGTTGGACGTCAGTTTTAGCTGAGGGTAAATGCTAAGAAATAAAGCCACCACCTCACACACTCTTCAAACCAAGGGTTCAGAAGGTCTCTATCTTATACACCAGGAATGAACATGTTTGTCCGTGCAAAGCCAACATGTTTGTGTACAATTTACAGACCTACTTATAATATGGTCAAGTGTCAAACAGATACCCTTTCATAGTACCTCCACCCCCTAATCCTCTCCCAAACAAACAAAAACAGCCTGAATTGCTCACTGAATACAAGAAGCTAGGGATTCCGTTTCATAGAGTTTTACTACTTTCCGTCGTTCACGTTCTCCAAGAGACTAACCCTCATTTACTAACTCGAACCTTAAATAAACTGCTTCCACCAACTTCCCCCTCTTCTCAAGCCCCCACTCAGAAGAGACATCTCTCTCGTCCAAGAAAGCTCCAGAGGAGGCTTGGAAGTGGCTGCCTCTGCAAATTCCTCCCTCTTCCTACCGAAAGGGCACTTCAAGAACTTGACAGTCTGGAAACACATGAATGTTGCTCCAATTCCATTCACCAGGACTGGATTTGAGCATGCAAAGTGTCTTTCTACAATCGATTTCTATTTAGGCTGCCAATTACACTGAAACTTTGGTGGAAATCTGCTTCCTAAGCAAATTCAGAATGCCATCCAGGTCCCACGTATAAGCTAGCACTGGGGGAGCATACACACCCCCACACACATACACACTCACTCCTCCGCTGAAGACTTTTGCTGGCACAGGGGCATCCTAAACTTGCCCCATTTCATTCCCAGACTGTCATCTTTGATCCACTCCCAGATTCATGCCTTTTTCTCCATCTGAAGATTCAGGCTAATCAGCTATTGTGCAGCAACTATGGTAATTTATCCCCTTGATTTCTTGACATTTTCCTCTCTGCTCCTGGCTGGGAAACTGTTTTGATCTGAATAGAATTGTCTGTATGGGGATTCTGCATGTTAATGATGTGGCTAGCTGGCAGGGATATTAGGTGAGAGCACACGGTGTACTTTTGCCAGTTATGTTTCGCCTCATCACGGCTATAGTGGCCTTTCTAACGCCTGCTACAGCAGCAAGGAGAAGACAACACCTAATCTTACCCTCTTCGGGGGAGCCTCGGGGGCTAGGTGGAAACAGAACAGACAGCCTGTTCTTTCATCAAGAATCTGGACTCAGACAAAATACCCCCAGGCACTCCACCACCAATGAAGCAAACACACGTACATCTTGCTTCGCAAGGGAAAAGGAGTCGGTCAATACCATGGTTTGAGCCCGTCCAAGCTTCATACCCTTCACTCTATCCAGTATAGTACAAGATGCTGCATTCGCCCGGCTGTATAATGCCGCTGCCACCCCTCACCCCAACCCCTACCAAGGAAAGGACTTCCAACGGAGGTGGGAGCCTCAGCTCGGGTACCCGCCCTTCCCTCTCAATCCTGGCCAGAAAACTCCACTTCCCGGATTCCCAGCCACTCTCTCCCGCCCCCTCCCCGGGCGATCAAGCTAGCGCCTTCCAGATGCCAGCGAAGTGCCGAGCCCAACTACGCACCCCCCAGCACCCCCAGTCAGGCCCCTGGAACTGACTCCGGGTTCCTCCCTCTCCCACAGCCTAGGGAGCCCCAGATTCTGGACTCACCCCTTAGGCTTGCTAGGACTGAAAAAAGTCCCACCCCGCCCCCCCAGCCACGCCACCAGCCTCCAGCACTTCCCGGGAGGGGCCTCCTCCCCAGAGGCGAAACGGGAACGTGGGTGGTTGTCCAGCAGCGTTCTCCCACACCCCGCGAGGAGTCTGACCCCCCAGGGGAGGCCAGACTCGCGTGGCCTCGGAGGGACACCTCCCTCCCCCACACCCCCCGGGGGCCAGCAGTTCTTGGCAGAGAGTGTGCTTGCTGCGGGCTCTCGGGAGCCTCGGGGAGTTCGGGGGCTGCCGGGTCCAGGTGCAGCCTCTCCCGGAGGCGGGCGGAGGTCGGCGCCGCGGCGCGCCCCCGGGGGGCACTCACGATGGTCACGCTGGCTTTGCGCAGGTCGCGGTTCTCCTCCTGCAGCGCCTTGCACTTGAGTTTGTAGGTCTCCAGCTCGATCTTCAGCACCTTGTTCTCCTGCTGCAGCGAGGCCAGGCGGTTGGTGAGCTCCTCCAGGCGGAACGGCGAGATGACAATGCCCCCCGACTTCCCACCGCCACCGCCTCCTCCGCCGCTGCCGCCGCCACCCGAGGTCGACGAGCAGGACGACTGCATGGCGGCCGAGCTGCTGCTGTTGCCCCCCGCCCCGTCCGTGTCGCTCTCGCTGGCGCTGTCCGCCATGGCCGCGGCGGGCTGGGGAAAGGAGGAGGAGGAGGAGCAGGGAGGCGGCGGCGGCGAAGGCTGGGCTGCGAATGAGTGGGCGCCGGGCGAGCACAGGGGAGCGCCGAGCTGGGCGCCTGGCAGCAGGGCGCAGACTCCGAGCGGCGGCGAGAGAAAGAGAGGGAGCTTCCCGCTGCCAAGGGA
The DNA here is from genome assembly GCF_002288905.1 of Enhydra lutris kenyoni. NCBI lineage: Eukaryota > Metazoa > Chordata > Mammalia > Carnivora > Mustelidae > Enhydra > Enhydra lutris. Next base: position 14,964,480 of record NW_019154096.1, read on the forward strand.
CCTCCTCTGCCAGAGAACAGAGACCCCGCCCGGGCTCGGGCAGTACTGCACTGGGGCTCGCTCCAGCCGGGCCTGGCGCGCACGCTAGGCCGCCCTACAAAGCTGGCCGAGAGCTCCAGGACCCGCCCGCCGCCGCCGCCGCCGCCGCCGCCGCCGCCGCCGCCGCGACCCGCCTCCCGGCGCCGGCCCCTGGTCCTAGGACGCGCGGGCCCTGCGGGTGCTGCAACGCCGGGCCAGTCCCCGCACCAGCTGCGCGCCCGCCGCACGTGTTCCGAGGGAGGGCCTTCTTGCCCCCAGACCTAAGCCCCCCGCCGCCCAGCCTCTTCCGGGCTCGCGCCGGCTCCCGGGAAAAGAAAACCGAGTGCCCCGCTAGTCTCGCAGGTGCTGGGGACACGTGGAAAGGTCACGCCGGCTCCCGCATCCAGCCCTGAACGAGTCGGGGCCCCATCTTCCGCCGACTGCGTGTGCTCCTGTCTCCCTCTGTCTCTTTCAAACATAGACGCAGCCCTTTCAGTTTTATCTTCTCGGTGAGCTTCACGGGGAAGCCTAGGATAGCTCTAAGAGAACAGAAAGTTCCCCCGCCAGGAGCCCAGAGGGGGAAAACAACAACAGCCGCCACAGGTTAACCTTGTTAAGAAAGAATTTACTGAAGAGACACGCCGCTCTCTTTACTCCTCCTCCTAATAATCTCATAAACCTTACTGCGCTCAATTGTTCAAACAAGGTGCAACTTATTTTTTTCTTTTCCTCTTTGCATCTTGAGAACAGTGCCAGGACGTGTCACGCAATAGGACTGAGATACTAACACTTGTCTAATCCACGAAGAAAAAAAGAAACACTTTCTATGGATTAAAGCCCAATTCTTTAAGTGCCAGTTTTCCGAAGACATAGCATTTGCTATACAAATAATGATCAAGTGGGAATACGGCGTAACCATCAAAACTTTTACTAGGTTAAAAATAAAACATTAATTAGTATAATGTGATCTAATTCAGGGTTCTAGTTGTGAAGTATAAAAAATTTGAAATCTAAACTTTGATTCCCCCTCTTCCCTCCCAAAGAAAGTCTTGCAGGAAATCCGCCCAGCAGGTGAGATGATTCTAAACATCTTTAAACTATTGACACAAAACAGCTTTCACTTATGTATAAAAATTGGAAAGTGAAACTGACCAGACTAGTTATTATCTGAGCTTAGTCAAGGAAAGAACAAACACTTGGAAGCAGAAAATAGAAGAAAAAAAAAAGTGTGAAAATTTTCTATTGCTTTGAACTTTTGGAAACCATTATAATGTGTCAGGGAGGATAAAGAGGGGGACTTAAGTATTTTTTACTCTCGCTCCTCCCCTTATCTTTAAACCTAAACTTGATCTAATGATTAAACTCATTCAGTGGCTAATGGAAACTGGTACCTCGGAACAAACTACAACTCCAAGTGTTCCAAATGACATCATCTCTTACCAAGATGGCTGCTTCTAGCTGACAGCTGAGAAATGCCAACTGCAATTAACCCCCAAATTTCTCCTAGTTATTTTTTGGTGCTAAAGGACTTCTGAACTTAATCACGGTTGGTGTGGCAGGAGACAACAACAACAACAACAAAGAACGGGTTTGGCTCTTCAGAAGCATGTATCCAATGTAAATTGTTAGAAGTGATCCAGTGTAATTTTCCCTGAAACTTACTTCTCTTTCTTTTCCGGACTTTTCTTTTTGGGGTCTGGTACCTGAGACAAGCAGCTCGTTAAAGTAGAAACGGCTTCTGGGAAACTCACTTGCTGGGTGAAATGGGGAGAGTAAACCTAGCAAGGAGCGGCAGCCCCGGGAGAAACTCAGATTTAACTGCATTCTTTCCACTTTATTCAGCTCCGTGATAGAATCTTAGAGCCAGTCTGGCTTCCATACTTCACAAGTTTCTATTGTTCCCTACCCCACAGTATCTTAAAGCTTCCACTTTTAGAGCTTATTGCAACGGAAACATTCCTTCCAGGCAGAGCAACGGGCAAGTTGGCTCTCTCTTCGCTCTATCACCAACTACCTCAGAAAGACTGACTCCAAGTCAGCACGGGGGTGGGGTTTAAAGCGCCTGACTTTCTTAAAGGGCCCATGTTATAGGAAGCTTAAACATGTATTAGTCTTTAATAGAATCTGGAGGAAAACTGCATTTTGACATGGTATTTGTAGGCAGTAATTGTGTTTAGAAGACTTTGGGGGAAAAGCCATCTTCTAAAGCTTCCCTGCTGATACAGATGGGAATAAACCGGGGAATATTTTTTTCACTGTGGTTTTTATTGTTATTGCAAAGCAGAAGCGTGTCTAATTTTCAACTTCTTGTAAAAGTGATTCCCCTTATAAACAGACCATTTATCACAACATTGGTTCAGTAATAACATTACAATGGAAACACTAGTTACAAAACCAATAATATCATTATAAAACTCCTTCTCAGCTTTCTAGGGGAAATGAATCAGGATAGGTGGCAGTGTGTGCTGCCTGGAGGAAGAAGACGTATTTAGATAATCACTTCCATGGGAGAAATAATGAAATTTACCTTTGCCCTAAAGTCGAGCTGCAAAATATAAGGACAAAGGAAAAGAATACCTTATAATCTAATTACAAGGCACAACATCACAATCTTTCTTTGTCTAATGCCCTTTGTGCAGCTGATTTACTCTATGTCCTTGAACCTTCCAATTGGAAAATTAAAATAATGCCATAAATCATAGGGAAGTTTTGTTTATTTTTTATGGCTATATATATATTGCTGTACATGCCTAGTTACATTAATGCCACATACTAGTGATTTCATTCAAACTCGGAATGGGTTCTGTGGGTGGTGGCAAGACCCGTTGTTGCAGTTTTGAAAAGAATAGGAATGAGCCAATATGAGCTGGCTATCAGAGTGCCAGAATTCAGATAGAATCATAGAAGAACGGGCCACTTAGTGTTATCATTTTCTTGAAAAATAGTTGATTTCGAAATATATCCATCCATCCTACTATTGCTTATCTCCAACCACCCCATTTCTTTAACATGTTTTTTTTTTTCAATATTTTACACTTATTGATGTCAAACTAATCTTGCATACCCTGCATCCCACCCTGGCAAAAGATCATGACGACAAGATTAATTACATATCTCACCTCTATCCTCCTGTTTGTGTTCACTCATCATTGGTTCAAAGAGATCAAAACTGTCTCTACAAATGACAGACAAAAGAGATATGTCATCAGCTAAATTAGATGAGAATCAAGTAAGAATTTCAAAAATAAAAAACAAAAAATGAAACATATGACTTACATGTCTGGAGATTTGGCAACCTAGAAAATCTAAAATTTGTCTTGACACAGAACTTACTGAATTCCTGATCCAGAAATGCTTTTTTAAATGATACTAAAGGCACAGCAGAACTTGAAACAAAGTAAAGGGAAATCCCAGGCTCCAAAGCAAAGAGGAAAACTAGAAACGACCCAAATGTTCACCTACAATATAAATCCTGTTATATTCATGGAATGGAATAATATACAGCAACATGAATGAGCAAACTACAGCTTCATGAAGCAACATGAGTGAACCTCACAAATATATTAATAAGCAAAGAAAGACAGACACAAAAGAGTATATATTGTATGATAGCATTTATATAAAGTTCAAAAATAGGCAAAATTAACCTATGAGGTTAGACATCAGAATAATGATAGTCTTTTGGAGGAGATAGTGTTTGGGGTACTAGAAGATTTCTAATAACATTTTTTTTTTCTTGTCAGGGTTATTTGTTACATAGATATGTTCACTTGTGAAAAGATATCGGGCTATAGATTTATGATCTATGTACTTTACTATATGTATCTTGCACTTCAACAAAATGTATAAATCAAAAAAGGGGAGAACGCGGGCCCCTGGGTGGCTCAGTGGGTTAAAGCCTCTGCCTTCGGCTCAGGTCATGATCCCAGTGTCCTGGGATGGAGCCCCGCATCAGGCTTTCTGCTTGGCAGGGAGCCTGCTTCCTCCCCTCCCCCCCACCTGCCTCTCTGCCTATTTTTGATCTCTGCCAAATAAATAAATAAAATCTTTTAAAAGAAGGGCCGGGGAGGGGGGGCGAGGAGTGAGTCACTAAAACCACAGTAATGACCTGGCTGCTGAGACTGGAGCAGCAGCATTGTAGGGTTTGTTAATCATGAGTTTAATGCCCATCAAGGACAGAATTTGGGACTTGGGGCCATACAGGCAGGAAGATGTAACTAAGGAACCTACAAAATGCTAGTCAAAAAGCCACACCATGCCAAAAGTTTCTTACCTGCAAACAGGAAGGCAACAAGGAAGCTTGTTTGCCTTAAACTGGTTTCAGAGTTAAAAAAAAAAAAAAAAAGTCTTTGGAAAAGTTATCATCTAAACCTAAGCCTCATGGAGTTAGGGATTTCACGTATATACTTCATACTACCTGCATGGTCCAAAAATCCCCAACCTGACATAGTATCTTAAAAGTCAGTTTGGTTTGGGAAATTTGGGAATGATGGAAATGTTCTAGAGTTTCACTGTGGTAGTGGTTACACAAATGTATACATTTGTCAAATCTCATGAAACATACTTAAAAAGGGTATTTGCACCCTATGTAAAATCCAACCAAGAAAATAAGCTAACAAAAATATTTGGCATAAAGATGGTAGTATTTCTATTTTACCTGGAAGAAATAAGCAAAACTTTCCTCTGGAGACAGTCTCAAAATGAAAATGGGATTACAATTGGAGATTATAAAACACACAGAGAAATAATCCCTTTCAAATAAAAATTAACAAACAATAAAGAACAGGAAGGGTGGTGGGGCACCTGGGTGGCTCAGTGGGTTGGGCCTCTTCCTTCAGCTCGGGTCATGATCTCAGGGTCCTGGGATTGAGCTCCACATCTGGGCTCTCTGCTCAGCGGGGAGCCTGCATCCCCCACTCTCCCTGCCTTCCTCTCTGCCTACTTGTGATCTCCCTTGTCAAATAAATAAATAAAATCTTTGAAAAAAAAAAAAGAAGAAGAACAGGAAGGGTGGTATCTCTAGAATTTCAGTTAAGACAAGTGTTGGAGAGAGTTGGATTAGATAAAATTAAGTATGTTTAAAATAAAAGCCATAAAAGAAGGAATAGAAAGCATAAGATAGAAAAACACACAAACGGACTTGAAAACAGGACAGTACAAATTACAAAGCAACCAAAGAAAATATTTGGAACTTAAAATATATAGTAGGCTAAAAATCAATTAACCAAAGACCAGTAACACACTTGCAGCCACAAAAGCTAACTTTCTTTAGCTTGCAACAATAAAGGAGAATGTACACCACAGAAATTGTGGGAGGGGTTTGTTATAGGATTTATGCTTGAACTGGGTGATTCTAAGCAAGATTTAAGAGGGCAAGGGTTAGTTCTGAATTAGATATTGTCAAAAAGTGGAGGAAATTTGGTGACTTGAATATCTTGGTTATTTTTATCTAAGAAGCAGGAGCATAAGGGCAGGGCTTTTATTCTATTAGAATTATCTTATTTCAGTTGGGAACACCTGAACTGCCACCTGAGCAGTTTTTCATTTCATTAAGTGAATAATTTTTAAAAAACCCTCCAGGAGTAAATTAATGAGCAGACTGGACACAGCTGAAGAGAGAATTAGCAAATTAGACGATAGAGCTGAGGAAATTAGAATGCAGCACAGAGATATACAGAGATATAAGAGCAAGGTTAGAAAAGCAAGATCCCACATATATCTAGTAGGTATTCAGAATTAGAGAACAAAGTGGAATAATCGAGGCAATATTTTAAGTAATAATGGCTACGAACTTTAAATAATTGATAGAAAAATATGAATGGTCATATTCAAGAGGTAAAATAAGAATGGAATAGGATAGCAGCACCAGGTTGACTCAGTCAGTAGACTGTGTAACTCTCGATCTCAGGGTCATGAGTTCATGCCCCACATTGAGCATGGAGCATATTAAAAAAAAAAAAAAAGAATAGAATAAGACAAAAATAAAATAAAATATAATAAAAAAATAATATATATAAATATAAAAAATATATATATATATAATAATATATATAAATATAAAAAATATAAAAAATATAAAAATAAAATATAAAATATATATAAATATAAATATAAAATATAAATATAAATATAAATATAAATATATAAAATATAAAAAATATAAAAATATAAAAAAAATAAAAAAAAATAAAAATAGAACTATATCAAGAGGAATTCAAACATATATTGGTAAAAACTGAAGAACAAGTACAAAAAAATTAAAACAATCCTATATAAAACCAGAGAGAAAACCAAAACCAGAGACTACTTCAAAAGACAATTATCTATAATTAGAGTGTTAATAGATATCTTAATGGCAACAATGGAAGCCAGAAGACAATACAATAATAACATCAAAGTGCTAAGAAAAAATGACTATACTGGGAATTTATGCACAGCTATGGTACTCTTTAAGAATAAGACTAAATAATGGGCACCTGGGTTGCTCAGTCATTAAGCGTCTGCCTTCTGCTAAGGTAATGATCTCAGGGTTCTGGGATCGAACCCCATATCAGGCTCCCCACTCAGCAGGAAGCCTACTTCTTCCTCTACAGCTCCCCTTATATTCCCTCTCTATCTCTCTCTGTCATAAATAAAGAAAATCTTTTTTTAAAAAAAGAATAAGACTAAATTAAAGACATTTTAAGACAAATACATTACCACAAACAGTCCAGCTCAGAGACTTTCTAGATGTTCTTCTAGAAGCAGCAAGATATAAGAAAGAACCATGAGCAAAGTAACTTGGAAGGAAGTGTCTAAATTTAAACAAATACTGACTACATAAGTATAAAAAATATAAAAAATAACGGTGATCAATATGGGAGTTTAAAAACCAACAATAATAATTACCACTTTAGGGAGAAATAAAATACTGGAAAATAACAACAAATGGGAGAGAGGAATTGGAGTTAAGGCATTCTAAAGCCTTTGTGATGTTCAAAAGGAGAGTAAAGATAATGATTCACTTGTTGTTTTTCTTTTTTTGAGTAATGCATGTTAAAATTTTAAAGTAAACGATTGAAGGTATAGAAATGAAATTTTTAACATTTGAATCAGTTAAGGGAGTAAAGGAGAACCAGCAAATACTTGTTCAATCCACTGGGAAGTTTTAAAAAAATAAAAGAAGAAAAGAGCCAGAGAAAATCAGAATAAATAAAAATCACACACATACACCCAAAGATTGTAGAAATTTGTACATACATATCAGAAAGCATAAGAACTATAATTGAACCTATCTATAGAGGCACAGAGATAACCAGAATGGGGGGGGGGGGAAATCTAGCCATCTTTCTCACAAGACTGTCAAGACTTAAAAATTTGAAAATAAAAGATTGAAAAAAGATGTATTATACAGATACCTATCAAAAAAAAACTGAAGAAGTCAGATTAAGCCCCTTAAAGAAATCAAAAGTGCTATAAGATATAAAAGAAAGGAAGCATCCAATAATTAAAGGAACAAATAACCATGAAAATTTAAAAAAAAAATTTATGTATCCAGTAGTAATATAGCCTCACATATATGTACTAAAAATTAACAGAATCATGTGGAAAATTGACAAATCCATAATCATCATAGGTGATCATAGCACATCTCTCTATTGAAAGATTAAGCAAATGAAAAAAAGAATGAAAGATTTGAACACAATAAACTTAACAGGCTTGATCAAGTGTGTGTGTATGTGTGTGTATGTATCTTTATAACCCAACAATTATGAAACAAGCACTCTATTCAGGCACATAATTTACCAAAAGTGGTAATGAACTAAGCTACAGAGCAGGTCTCAGCGCACAAAATCCCATATTTACTAGGTGCTTGCCCTGTGCCAGGTGCTGGCTAAATGCTTTAGTGCTTCACATGTGTTCATTTGTTTAATCCTCAGAACAACCCTACTTGAGTATGTAACTATTTTTATCCCTGTTTTTAAGATGAGGAAACTCAGGCTAAAAAAAAATTTAGAAAATTGCCCCAGCTCCTCAAATGACAAATTGGAGGACTGGAGTACAAAATAATGCGGTCTGTAAACATGCACATTTTTTCCTTTAGAGAGAAAATTTTATAAGATACACACAAGCACACATTCTCAACACCCCAAATTACTAAGTTTTGCAATTTGGTCATATTTCTTTTATTATTTTCCTTTTTTTCTAAAAAGGACAGTATACTTAAACAGTTAGTCTCCTTCAACAACAACTCAGTTTGGGACGCCCGGGTGGCTCAGTCAATTAAGCACTGACTCGGGTCAAGATCTCAGCATCTTGATCTCAGGGTTATGAGTTCAAACCCTGCGTTGGGTCCCATGCTGGGTGTGGAGCCTACTTAACACGTAATAATAATAAAATAAATAAAAGAACAATAACAACTCAGTTTGATTCCCTGCCTCTTTTCCACGATAGACAGGTTTCCTTCCAGTTTATATTTTACATATTCATGATGGCCAATACTTGTGATCATTAAAAATGTTTTGTTTTGGTGAGGATGCATATGCAAAAGTGCACATATACATGGGAATCCTTTTTAATAGTTATTTGGAGAAGGAAGGAAAAGGCATTTTGTTTGTATGTGTGCATGTGTGTGTGTTTATGTGTGTGTGTGTGTGTGTGTTTAGATTTTATTTATTTGTTTGAGAGTGAGAAAGCTTGAGTGGGGGGAGGGACAAAGGGAGATGGAGAGGTAGAAACAGACTCCCTACCAAGCAGGGAGCCTGACACGGGACTTGATCACCAGGACCCCAGGATCATGACCTGAGCTGAAAGCAGATGCCCACCTGACTGAGCCACCCAGGCGCACAGGAAAGGGCATTTTGATGAGGAAACAATGGCTAATGGCAAACCAAAAACAATGAAAAACTTAATGAGGCCAGAACATGAGCCATAAGAGAGAAAGTGACTAAAGATGTAAATTGTGACCAGCTTTGAAACATTTTTTTTTATGCCATAGCAATGAATTTGGATTTCATCCTGTAGGAAATAAATCAGAACAGTTGTCTTTTTCTTTCCAAAGAAGAAAGTGGTAGGCTTAGATATTCTAAAGTAAAATAGAGACATTACAATGTTTCCCTCCAAATAATTTTCCTGCATGACCCCAATACAGTTATTGTTACCAATAAAAATTAATAGTAATTCCCTTACTATCAGTGAAGACTCCATACTGTAACAGTACTCTATTTTTTAAGTAAGTTCTATGGCCAATGTGGGGCTCAAACCCACAACCCCAAGATCAAAAGTCACATGCATTACTGCCTGAGCCAGCCAGGAACCCCTTAGTACCCTACTGATAGCATCATTTTCCTGATTGTCACCAGTAGGTCTTTTACAATTGCTTATTCAAACCAAGATCTAACCAAAGACCACACATCACTGCATTGCATTTTCTGGGTCTCTTTAGTCTCTAATTTTAATAAAGCCCTTTCATCACTTTTCTCATGTCATTAAAATGCTGAAGACACTTATGCAATACCCCACTTCTAGATTTGCCCAATTCTTCCTTTTAATATGGTTTTTAACTTTTCCTTCTGCCCTTTGTATTTCCTAAAAACCAGAATTTAGGTGTAAAACTTGTTCAGATTCAGGTTAAATATTCTTGGCAAGAATATTTCATAGGTGATGCTGTGCTTCACATCGTAACACATAGAGGAAGAACATAATGTCTGGGTGTTGACTAAAAATGGACACTAAGGGGCGCCTGGGTGGCTCAGTGGGTTAAAGCCTCTGCCTTCGGCTCAGGTCATGATCTCAGGGTCCTGGAATCGAGCCCCACATCAGGCTCTCTGCTCGGCAGGGAGCCTCCTTCCCCCTTCCCTCTCTGCTTGCCTCTCTGCGTACTTGTGATCTCTGTCAAATAAATAAATAAATAAATAAATCTTTAAAAAAATAAATAAATAAAATAAAAATGGACACTAAGATTAATCCCTGAGTTAAAGGGATGATATTCAGTTTTCACTCTTGCAATACTATGGTTTACCTTTTTCTACCAACAAATAATAGACAGGGTGACATCATGGCAACGGATACATTGTCATCTTGTCTCCTATCATCACTTGACCTAATGATTTCAACATCCATGGATGATCCTAGTTTCAATCAGTAATTTCAGCTGTCATTCTTTTGTAAAGAAGAGTTTTTTCTCAGTAGCTAGGATTACGTAGTTGCCCTGATATATACGATTCTTACTGAAAATGGCTTCATTATAGGACATGTACTCTTACCAACCATGATTCCTTGCCTTGCCATAAAATCAATATCAAGCTTTCTGATAATAATGCAATTAAATGTTAAATCATTAATAAGATATAACTAAAATAATATATATTATGTATATTAAGGAATTTAAAATAGTTTCTAAATAAATTGTGGGTCAGAAGTGAATTAAATATGAAAATTAACAGACATTTATAACAATGATCGTTTAAAAATCTACTAATCAAACACGAGGGATGCTGCTAAAGTAGCAAAATGCCAGATAAACAACTAGTAGGAGACAGCAAGGAAAAACAGGTAAGGTGAAACACCTGTACCAATTTTAAGGCAAGAAACAAAAAATGTAGTTAAAATATACAATTTTTGTACGAAAAACATTATTTGCCAAGAACAAATAGAAAACCTAGATGTAACCATCGAACAAATTGAAGCAGAGGTTTAAAATGTTCCTCCAAAAAATACTCTCCTCCGAGCTCTGAAAGATTTATAAGAGAGTGCTCCCAAACAATCTGAGAACAAATAATCCCTGTCTTATACAAACTGTTCCAGAAAATAGAAAACAAGGAAATAACTCACAACTATTTTATGAGGACAATAAACTTTATCCTAAAACCAGAAAATGGCAGTGTAGAAAGAAGAAAGAAAGAGAAAGAAAGAAAGAAAGAAATTAATTTAAAGGTATTAGATTGCTAAGTATCCACCAAAACTATTCTTTCCTTTTTTAGGCACTCAGACAGACAAGATCTCCCAATGTCACTAGCATTTGGGCATGGGAATACAATCGTGTTCCCCAGAGTGGAATCTAAATGGAAGTGATGTATGCCACTGCCACACATGAAGAATAAAAAATCTTAAGCATAGTCCTCCTTACTCTTTTCTTTTGTGGCTAACTGTAATGGTAACCCTCAGGGCCCCTGTAGGGAGCACAAACTCAAGATGGCAGAACCCCTGTCAGCCTGGACCCCTAAGAGACTGCATATAGCAGGTAAGATGTTTGCATCTCTTATAACTGACAAAGTATTAGTGTCCAGAATATATAAACAACCCCTATATGTGAATGAGAAAAAAAAAAACAAAACAAAACAGTCCATTAGAGGGAAAAAAGGCAAGGATAGTGATCAGACAATTTGACAGAAGCAGAAAACCAGACTGCCAATGAACAGGTGACAAAATGCTCACTCTTACTACTAGTAAGTGAAATCCAAATTAATACCACAATAAAATACCTTTGCATAGCCTTCATATGGCCAACAAAATTTAAATCTAGATGTTGGTGAGAACATGAAGCAACGAGAACACTCTTGTCTTACTCATTGCTGATAGAATGGTAAGCTGGAGAACAGTTTAGTAATACTAAATAATAGTAATAAATAGTAATAAAATAGTAATAAAAGTAATAATAAAGTTGAAAATGCATGTTTCTTATAATCCAGCGATTCCTTAGTATGCATTCTGGAAAACAATCACACAAGTACACAAGAAAACATTAACAAGAATCTTTGCACAATTGCGTGAAGTAGCAAAATCTGGGGACAAAGAAATGTTCATCGGTAAGAGAGTTTATAGATAAACTCATTCTGCATAGCAAGAAAAATACATTCTCTAGAGCAATATGTATCCATATAGATAATTCTCAAAAACATGTTAAGGAACAACAAAACAAGCAGCAGAAACATAGTACATATAATGATTTAAACGTAGGCAAACCAATCATCATTGGTGAGTACTTACATATGCTGTGTATATATGAAGTCGTGTATTGATAAACACCAATTTCAAGATCGTGGTTACCTCTAGGAAAGAGGAGAAGATAATAGCGGGCTTCAGCCGTGTTTGTAATGTTTTATTTCTTTTAAAAATAAGTATGTAAAAAATTGGATGCCAATGTAACAAAATGTTAAGATTTGACAAGGCTGGAGGATGCATGGCAAGCTGTTTTAATACTTTTCTGTGTGTTTCAAATACAATCGGTCATTACTATTTGCGGATTCCATATTTGTGAATTTCCCTCCTCCCTAAAATGTATTTTTCACCCCCAGATCAATATACGTAGTGCTGCTGTGGTATTTTGCAGACACGTGCAGTGTTGCAAAATTGGAGTCACCTGGTACACACATTCCCAAGGTAGAACAGGGGAACACTCAACCTGTTTGTTTCAGCTTTTATACAGTAAGAAGCGTCGCTTTCATGGTCTGTCTAGTGCCTCCTGTTTTGCATCTTTATGCTTTCTGTTGATACTTCCACTGTTTAAAATGGCCCTCAGATGGACTACTGAATACTGTCCAGTATCCTAAGCTGGCTAAGACTGTGACAGGTCTTAGGGAGAAAGAGGGCATGTGTTACAGAAGCTGCCTTCAGTCATGAGTTACAGTGCTGCTGGTCATGAGCTCAGTGTTAATGGATGAACAGTAGATATTAAATAAGGAGTCATTAGAGAGATACATACATAAAGCAAGATTATATATTGATGGGTTGGTGAAAACTCTGTGACCAAAAGCTCGGAGGAAACTAAATCTGGATTTCTCCTGGAAGGAATGGCTCCTACTTCAGTGTTTGCTAATTCAATAATTCACTAAAACACTAATTTAATATTTGCAGATACAGTACAGACAATAACTACCACGAATAATAAGAATCAACTGTATTTAATTGAAAATATAATATGTATTTCTAAGAAAGGTGCAGGCTGTGGTATCTCCCTAATAAATTTGAAAAAAAAGGAAAAAGAAAAAAATGTCAACGTTAGAAAGAAGACAGTGTTTAGAATGGACCTAATTTAACTATGGAATGATCTGGACTATGTTATTCATAGCCCTTTCTCTTGTTCTAAGATACATTTTTATATTGCACTTTTTACACTTTTGAAACTGGGATGCACCTTATTGTCTATGTGTTTATGTGGAACTATGCTTTTGATACCCAAGCACGGGGAGAGGCAGAGGGAGAAGCAGGCGCCTCACTGAGCAGGGAGCCCCACGCAGGGCTCAGTCCCAGGACTCTGGGATCATGACCTGAGCGGAATGCAGATGCTTAATGACTGAGCCACCCAGGTGCCCAGTGATGTTTTATAGTATAGTAAATATGGTGCATTTAAGTAATTCTGATAAACTTTATTGATATCCAGTGATTTCAAGGAGAGGTGGGTATGTGGCTGGTGGTCATGGACACACCCTGTATGTTCCATCTGAAACCTCTACCAGCCTCTGCCCTATTTAGGTGGTGGATATCACTAACCTTTATCATTGTATTTCCCCCTCTACTGATGGAAGACATGGGAGGAAAGAGGAAACAACCTTGAAGAATAACCATCTCAGGTAAGAGAGGCTGAGGGATGTAACAGCAATGGGGAGTGTTGGCAGATGAGAGGAAGGTGGAGTTCTTAAAGGTAAGAAAAAGAACAGGAAGGAGAGATGGTGTGAAAACCAAATCTTGCAACGTACCTAGTTAATAATTTTTTATTTTGGAACCATGTAAATGCTTTGCATAACTAAAAACAAAGCAAAAGGTTTTAATATTTAATAAAAGAATTCCTAAAAATCAAAAACTAACTCACACAAAGGAATACAGGAATCCTCTGTACTCCCTTTACAACTCTTCTGTAAGTCTAAAATTATTTTGAAACAAAATTTTTTAAAAAAGATGAACTGAAGCAAATAATCTTAATTATATATCAAGTTGGTGGCACAATGATAGGAGAAATTTCCAATGTCTATATGGTAGGCAAAACAGCAGCCCCTCAAAGATGTCCTCACTCAAACATCTGAAACCTTCAGGATGTTACATTGAAATGGCAAAAGAGATTTTGAGGGTGTGATGAAGATTATGGACCTTATACTCGGGACATTTTCCTGGATTATTTGGTGGGTCCAGTCTAATCACACAAACCCTTAAAAGCAGAGAACTTTCTCTGCTGGAAAGCAGAAAGGATGTCAGAGACTCTTGCAAGCATGACAAAGATTCAACATATTTTGGGGGGAACCGACACGGAAAGACACATGTGCACGAATGGAATAGAGGCTTCAGGAAGCCAAGAGTGGCCCCGTGCCTGCAACTAGCAAAGAAGTGGGGGACCTCAGTCCTATATTCACAAGGAACCAATTTGTACAACTGGGATATGGTTGGAAGTGAATTCTTCTTCTCCAGAGCCCCTAGATAAGAGTCCAGGCTGTCCAGCATCTCAATTTTGACCTTGTGAAATGGGAAGCAGAGAAACCAGCTCAACCAAACCGGACTTCTGACCAGCAGAACTGTGAGATGAGAAATTTATGTTATTTTAGCCTGCTAAATTTGTGGCGATAGGCGATATGTTATGGCAGCAATAGAAAAGTAATGCAGTATAAAACATTATACTTTGGCTGTATATTCCTGGAGGGATATGTTGTTAGGACAAAAAGAAGTACAATAAACTTCATACTGGGTAGTCCTATTTTTAGTAATTACACTGGCACTATTAGCTGGATACTATTAACAGGTATATTGGTTATGGTTCTGACAAAAAAGAGTCTTAAACTGGGATAATTTGAAGAGAGTTTAATAAAAATACTACAGAGATGTGGGCAGATTGTATGGAAGCAACAAAGACTAGAGCAGGAACCTATCACCTCTAGACAGGAAGGGGCAAGGGAGTCATTCCCGGAATCTGTAAGGAGAGAGCTGTGAAGGAAGTTACCTGATAAAAGGAGTAAATATTGGTTGAATGAAGGAATGAACTAATTTCATTATTTAGAGGGTCTGAAAAAAACAAACAAACAAACAAACAAACCCTGCTCATGTGAAATACATAAGCAGAAAAATAGAACTCTGAGGATCTAACCTGTCTCTGACTCCATCTTTATGCCCACAGTTTTTTAAATTGGGCCTATTGTCCCAGTTACTCATTCCCCTCTAATAAAAATAGACATTCACCCCTTTTCCACCTACCTCTGAAATGTCCTCTCTCCATGAGCAGAATGTACTTACTGTCTCACTGATATGATCAGAGGCTTTAAAGGTGTCTCCGTGGTATGGGTGTAGTCTCTTGCACATTTGTGAATCACCAATCACTGGGAGCCACCCAGGTGGCCGCAGGTTCAAAGAAAATGTGGAGACGTGTGGAGTAGACCTAAACTCAACTTGCTTTCTGGAATCTGGAGCGTCTCTAAAGTGCTAAGAGAATCCAACTGAGCCCAGCCAAGCACAACCAAACTAAAGCCTGAAGCAGAGCCTCCCAGTCAACCCACAGGCTCACTGACACTGGCTCAGAAACATTGTGCCAGTGGTTCTAGCCAGAACAATTTGGCGAGAACAAGCAATAAAAGGCATCTGGATTGGAAAGAAAGAAATAAAAACATGTCTATCCACAGATGACACAGTCTTTTATGTAGAAAACTCACTAATAAATTGTCAGAACTAGTAAGTTTAGAAAATTTGCAGAATTCTACATCAATATATAAGAATCAATTGTATTTCTACACACTAGTGTTGAGCAATCCAAAAATGAAACTAATAAAATAACTCAATTTACAGTAGCATCAAAAAGAATAAATAGGAATAAATTTAACAAATAGAAAGGACAAGACCTGGGGCGCCTGGGTGGCTCAGTGGGTTAAGCGTCTGCCTTCAGGTCAGGTCATGATCTCGGGGTCCTGGGATCAAGTCCCACATGGGGCTCTCTGCTCAGTAGAGAGCCTGCTTCCCCCCCTCTCTCTGCCTGCATCTCTGCCTACTTGTGATCTCTGTCTGTCAAATGAATAAATAAAAATCTTTAAATAATAATAAAAAAAAAGGACAAGACTTATACACCCAAAACTATAAGACGTGGGGCACCTGGGTGGCTCAGTGGGTTAAGCCTCTGCCTTTGGCTCAGGTCATGATCCCAGGGTCCTGGGATTGAGCCCCACATTGGGCTCTCTGCTCAGCAGGGAGCCTGCTTCCCCCTCTCCTTCAACCTGCGTCTCTGCCTACTTGTGATCTCTCTCTGTCAAATAAATAAATAAATAAATAAATAAATAAATAATCTTTAAAAAAAAAAACCCTATAAGACATTATAGAAAAAATCTTAAAGAAGACCTAAACAAACGAAAAGACATCAATCCATTAGAAGACAATATTGGACAATATTCCCCAAATTAATCTACACATTCGATGTGATGCCTAGCAAAATCCCAGCAGTCTCTTTCATAGATTTGTCCAGGTAATCATAAAATTAATATGGAAATGCAAGGCGTCCAGAATAGCAAAGCAATTTTGAGAAGAAAAACAAATTTGGAGGAGTTACATTTCCCAGTTTCAAAGCTTACTGCAAAACTACTTTAATCAAGACAAGATGATACTGCCATAAAAACAGACCTGTAGGTCAACAGAACAGAATTATGGGTCCAGAAATATACACTTACATGTATAGTTAGTTGGTTTTCAACAAGGGTTCCAAGACGATTCAATATGGGGAAAAAAAATGTCTTTTCTACGAATGGTGCTAGGACAACAGGATATCCATAGGTAAAAGAATGAAGTTGAAGTGCTCCTTCACACCACATAGAAAAATTAACTCAAAATGGGTCACAGACCTAAATGTAGGGATTAAAACTATAACACTCCTTGAAGGGAACATCTTCATGAGTTTGCGTTAGGCATCCGTTTCTTAGACATGACAACAAAAGCCCAAGTGACATTAAAAAAAAAAAAAAAAAAAAAGCTGAAATTCATTAAAATGAAAGCTTTTGTGCCTTAAAAGACACCATCAAAGAAATACAAGTTATAAGGAGAGAAATTACTGGCACATCACATATTTGATAATGGAATGCATCTAGAATATGCAAAGAACTCTTACTATTCAATAATAAAAAGGAATTATTCAATTTAAAAATGAGCAAAAGGATAAGGGGAAGAGCAGCAACATGGTAGCACTGGGAACTGGTGACCCTGTGGATGCTCGGAATGGAAAGTCCCCGCTGGCCCAACTGGGACAAGCTGACCTCCGAGGAGTTTGTGCATCAGGTGCAGCTCGCCAGTGACAGGAGACTGCCATGGCAGCAAACCGCAACGTGGTAACCCGCATGGGCACCCGGTCCTGGTGTTCGCTATTCATGTTTACGCCTTTTATTCTGTGTCCCAGGAGAGTTTCTAGATGAGCTGGAGGACGAGGCCCAAAGCTGCCCAAGCCCAAGCCCTGGCAAGAGCATCAGGACCCTGAACCAGATGGGCCCTGCGCATCTCCAACCTGCCAGAGCCTGTCACGTCATGGATGATGCTCATGACCCTGTGGAAATCAAAGCATTGCTAGCCTCAACCTTGGATGATGACGGAGCCCAAGAAGCCAGGGATTTATGCATTTGGCAACGTCCAGGGAATACTGGC
This sequence comes from Enhydra lutris kenyoni, assembly GCF_002288905.1. Classification (NCBI taxonomy): domain Eukaryota; kingdom Metazoa; phylum Chordata; class Mammalia; order Carnivora; family Mustelidae; genus Enhydra; species Enhydra lutris. The sequence goes on from NW_019154096.1 coordinate 14,982,069, forward strand.
CACCTCACACTCACTGTGTCCAATCAATGAGCCCTTCTTATAGTTTGTTTCCTTGTTTGAGAGCTGTACGACCTTGGCTTTTCACAAGCCTTCTCACTTTGCAGTTTACCCTCTTCACCTCCCAGGGGCTTCGCTGTTATGGCAGGGACCTGGGGGAGGGTAGGGGTGGGTGGCAGCCCTATGTAGTGTTGGAGCCAAAAGTGGGAAAGTTGGGGTCAGGTTGAGAATCATAACCTGAGTCTCCTCTCTCAGGGGAAAAAATGAGCAAAGGATTTGAACAGATATACCTTCAAAGAACATCTACAAATGTCTAATAGCACATGGGAAGATGGTCGATATCATTAGCCATTAGGGAATTGCAAATCAGAATTTGAGATAGTATTTTACACCATTGAGAAAGAAAGAAAAACAGACATTATCAAGTGTTGTGGGGGCGGTGGAGAAATTGGAACTTTCATACATTGCTGGATGAATTGTAAAATTGGCAGCCACTCTGGAGAACAGGTTGGAAGTTTCTCAAAATGTTAAAATAGAGTTACTATATTACCCAGTAATTTCATTTCTAGGGATATATCCGAGAGAATTGAAAACATCTGTCCATATAGAAATTTGGATGCAAATGTTCATAGCAGCATTATTCATGACAGTCAAAAAGTTGGAACAACCCAAATGTCAAAGAACTAATGAATGGGTAAATAAATGTGGTATATCCATATAATGATTATTATTCAGCCATTAAAAGGAATAAAATTAAAAGGAATAAAATAAAATAAAATAAAAAGACATGTTACAACATGGATGAGCCTTGAAAACATTTGGCTAACTGAAAGAAGCCTGACATAAAAGGCACACATTGTATGATTCCAATTCTATGAAACGTCCAGAATAGGGATATCTACAGAGGTAGAAAGTGGATTAGTGGTTTCCAAGAACTTGGGGGAGAGAAATAGAGATGACTGTAATGACTATTGTTTAAGGCCACATATACAAAAATGAAAGCTTCACAGTTGGTTTCTTAAATGCATATTCTCATGGAAAACCAAAGATCACAAAGCAGGGTCTACTAAAATTAAGTGGCATCTCATCCATGTTTATTACTCTATCTTCCCTCCCTCCCTTCTTTCCATCCTCCCTTCCTTCCCTCCTTTCTCTTACTTTGAACTTTTCACTTTTTGAAAAAGATTTAAAATAGGGATGCCTGCCTGGCTCAGGTCATGATCCCGAGTTCCTGGGATCGAGCCCCATGATGGACTCCCTGCTCAGTGCGGGTCAGCTTCTCCCTGTCCCTCTGCCCCCCCCCTCCACTAGTACTCTCTCTCTCTCTCTCTCTCTCTCTCTCTCTCAAATAAATAAAATCTTAAAAGAAAGATTTAAAATAGGCAGTACAATGGACTTCCTATTTGTTTGATAGTACACAGATAGTCAGATATACCCATCACCTACCTTCAACAGTTATCCACACAGGGGCATTTTTTTTTTTTTTTTTTTTTTTTTTAGATTTTATCTATTCATTTGACAGACAGAGATCACAAGTAGGCAGAGAGGCAGACAGAGAGAGGGGGGGGAAGCAGGCTCCCTGCTGAGCAGAGAACCCAACGCGGGCCATGACCTTAGCCAATGGCAGAGGCTTTAACCCACTGAGCCACCCAGGCACCCCTTTACAGGGGCATTTTTTTTCATGTATAGCTCTTTTATCGCTGTGTTAGGTTTGGTACTCCAAGAAGTAAATGTGAAGACAGGATAAGATGGACAAGAGATTTATTGGGGAAAATACCTCTTGGGGAAGGGAGACAAAGGAGACTAGGAGAACTGTCAGACTGCAGTGCGAGGTCTAACCTCTGTGGAGAAGAGAAAGGAAGAAGGAAGTTTGGGTATGGAAAGTTTTAGACCGCACTGTGGTTTTAAGAAACTCTCGGCAAAGCTGATGGAGAATTCTTGAGCCAAAGTAACATGTCAAATGAAACCCCCATCTCTGCAGCACATAGTCATTGGCTGGCTATACTCCATGGGAATCATAGCCACAGTGAGCTGGAAACAGTTTTCTGCATTTACTTAGTATTTTCACAGACAAAATTACACATAAGCAAACGCAAAACTTGATTTTGCTTAACTCATCCCCTAATAAATCAATTGCACTGGAATAATTCGAAGTTTCAAAACAAGCATTATAGAAGATGACAGAATAACAAAGGAGATCTCCACCTCCCCTTCAAGAAGTACTGAAAAAATACATCGTGAGATTGTGGAAGCCTGGTACATCATTTGACTCACTCCCCACTCTTGGAAAGATTATGTACCGTGGATGTTCCTGTGCTGGATATCAATCTCATTTCCTTGATGTGTATGAATTGATCACATTCCACGTGTTTCAGTGAATGATGTAGAATCAAACATGTCTTTGATACTAATCTTATGTGGTCAAAACTGAAAGAGAATTCTCTAGAGAAATTTGTGCCATCTGAAGAATTGCCTTTTTCCTTTGATTTTTCAGGTTGTTCACTGTGGTTACTTAATTTTTTTTTCTTCCTCTTTGCCCTGCAGATGGTCAATTTGAAAGAAATTCTAAGTTTCTCAGGAGTGGCTAACCATTTAGGAATACATTTCTTTTGTCCTTGAAGACCTTGAGTCCCCTATTCCCCACAGGAAAATAAAAATGATAAAACATTTATAATGTTGGCCATATGGGTGTGGTATCTCCTTAGTACGGCAAATTTTTGAAGAAAATTTCTTCATATTTCTGTAATTGGGGAAGGAATGGGGCAGTATAGGAAAAGGTGCCAAATGGGCATAAGAGATTGGGTTATGCAGGTTTTGTTATTATTTTAGTGTGATATACGTATAATTTTAGGTCTTACAACATTTCCTGGAATGAATACTTATTGGAGCTAATTCCAAAGTAAATTTTAGAGACTGTAGATACTTCTGCACTAAAATTTTAATTTTTTTAAACTATGTGATCAATTATTTAAGAAATATTAGTTCTCCTTTTAACCTTCACATATGTATTTTATTTTCCTTCACAACTCCTTGTGGTTTGACTTTTTAAGCATGACTGCACTGAACTATATAAAAGGAAAATAAATATAATATAATTTTATGGCTAATAATTTCACATTTTTGCAAATAAACCTTCATTTGTTGCAATTGATTGTTCGTTTCTTTGATGAAGGATATTCTAACACGGTTCTTAAAGTAATGTTTGCTGCAGTAATATATGATAATTAGTTATTAGTTAGTCTATTGCTTTTTGAAACTGTTGTTGAAGATGGTGAATTTTCAGTTTAATTCCTATGTAATGACATAGGAATTACAGAAATAAATTGCATTTTATAGATGGTAATTAAAATTCTGTTTTCCTTTTCTTTCTCCAAGAAGATTAGAGACAGTTTCTTGCTTTTAGTTTTGAAAATTTTTACTCTATTTCAAAGAGTAGAAACTTCTTAATAAAAACCATTAAAAATCCTCATTTTTTTTAATTAGAGGGAAAGAATTAAGCATTTACTGTGCCTTTTTAGAAAGAAATGTAGTAGTTCAGTGCTTGTTAATGAGGACAAATGCTCCTTTACCAAAGAATATCAGCTAATAAATGTAAAAAAGATAATATAATTCAAAAGTCAGAATTCTGTGTCCCCCTGTTCCATGAGATCATTGATGTAGGCAAGAGTCGTCAATAGTTGCTAAATAATTGAGTGGAAAGTTGTCAAAAACAGAATACTCTCACGATGACAAAGCTTTTCCCCCAGATAAAGGCAAAAAGTATCTTTACTTTGAAGCAAACTGACAGTCATCACTTTAACCCAGTAATCAAATTTAGAAATATAAATAGTAGGTTGTTCAGTAATTGCCTGCAATCTGACATGCACAGTGCCATCTATGAAATATATATGCCACAAATGTTTCACCCGAACTGAACTAAATCTTTAGATCTGAATTTCCAGTTTATAAATACAAGTAAGAGAGAATCAAGTTGAGCACACTGTAAGAAAACCATAGATCAAATCCGGAAGGTAGGACATTCTACCACACAACTGCCCAATCTCATAAAATACTCAACATCATCAAAGATGAGTTGAAACAACATTCAATATTAAAAATATGTGAGAGGCGGCGCCTGGGTGACTCAGTGGGTTAAAGCCTCTGCCTTCAGCTTGGGTCGTGGTCCCAGGGTCCTGGGATGGAGCCCCACATCCGGCTCCCTGCTCAGTGGGGAGCCTGCTTCCTCCTCTCTCTCTGCCTGCCTCTCCACCTACTTGTGATCTCTGTCAAATAAATAAATAAAATCTTCAAAAAAAAATAAAAAATAAAAAATAAAAAATAAAAATATGTGAGAGACGTAACAGCCAGTGCACTGGATAGACTTGACTGGATACTAGTTTGAAAAAAATCAAGTATGGAAGATTTTATGGAATTGTTAGAGAACTTTGCATTTTGACTGGGTATTGGACGATCTTAGAGATTTGGTGTTAATTTTTTACATACAATAATGGCTTTGTGGTTGTGTAGGATTTTTTATTTTTATTTTTAGGAAATGCAGACTGAGATATTTAGAGATAAACTGATAGGTTGTCTGCAACTTCTTTTCAAATGGATTAGTGAAAAGAAATATATATATAAATGTGCATGTAAAAAATATTTTTAAAGGGTAAAATGTTTAAATTTTTTTTTATATAAATGATTGGTATGTGGGTGATTATAGTACTATTCTTTTTTGTTTTGTTTTGTTTCAGAGAGAGAGAGTATGCAGGCACAGGGTAGGAGCGGGGGAGAAAGGAAAGGGCGGAGGGACAGGGAGAGAATCTCAAGCAGACTCGGTGCTGAGCCCAGAGTCCAAGCTCATGACCCTGAGGTCATGATCTGAGCCAACATCAAGAGTCAGACACGTAAATGACCGAGCCACCGAGGCACTCTTGTACTATTCTTTCAACCTCCTGCATTTAAAAAGTTTTTCATAATAAAAACATAAGTGCAACACATAAAACTTCAATTTTTATTTGTTAGCCTGCCATTATTTCCTACAACTTATAAAACCATATCAAAGACTTATGAATATGTAGGAACTCAGCAGCCCAGAGAAGTGGAAAGGAGGTAAAAGCTTTAGTCTTCATAGCATCACACATTCTATGGACCAAGCTTCTTGCATAGAAGCGGAAGTCTTATTTGGACTGAGGTACTCTGTGGAGTCCTGCACAGGGCAGTTGCCTATGGAATGAAAAATAATTCTTCACCATGCTAAAATTATCCAAGAATATAAATACAAATAGACAGGAAGGAAAGACAGGCTCAAGACTGAGATGCCACCCTCAAATTTCTTCTATTGTCATAGCGCTTGCTCAATTACATAAATACTGAGAATCCTGGTCAGTACTGAGTTGAGAGACCCATAGACATCATGGTAGCTTACTGAATCCTAGAATGAAGAGATCTTTTTTTTTTTTTAAAGTAGGCCCCACACCCAATGTGGAGCCCAACGTGGGCTTGAACTCACAACTCTGGGATCAAGACCTGAGCTGAGATCAAGAGTCAGACGATTAATGAACTGAGCCACCCAAGGTCTCCATAATGAAGATATCTTAAAAATATTAGTTTACAAGTTTTATGAAATTGCTGATGTGCAACCATTTCTAACCAATAAAAATAGAAATTCGATGTGGTTGAGCTTATTACTTAACTCTCCCCTATGTCAACAGAGGATCACCCAGTCTTTTCACAACGGAAAGATTATGGAAACCTATTTTATTTTCAGACATCTATCTATCTATCTATCTATCTTTCTTTCTTTCTTCCTCTTTTTTTTTTTTTTAGATTTTATTTATTTGACAGAGAGAGAGAAATCACAAGTAGGCAGAGAGGCAGGTAGAGAGAGAGGGAAGCAGGCTCCCGGCTGAGCAGAGAGCCCGATGTAGGGCTCAATCCCAGGACCCTAGGATCATGACCTGAGCCGAAGGCAGAGGCTTAACCCACTGAGCCACCCAGGGGCCCCTTCAGACATCTTCCTTAGGATGGTCTTTCTTTAATCCAGGTGAAATTTGCCACACTGTACCACCCTCTTTCCATGATCCAGCATGGCCCTTAACTCTCTTCAGATTTTCAAAAGCAGTTCTCACGCTCTCCCAAGTTTTCTTCTTCTCCATGTTAAACAGTTGTGGCTCCTTCAGCCATTCCCCATGTGTACAATTTTTTTTTTTAAAGATTTTATTTATTTATTTGACAGACGGAGATCACAAGTAGGCCGAGAGGCAGGCAGATAGAGAGGGGAGGGTAAGCAGGCTCCCCGCCGAGCAAAGAGCCCGATGCGGGGCTCGATCCCAGGACCCTGGGATCATGACCTGAGCTGAAGGCAGAGGCCTTAACCCACTGAGCCACCCAGGTGCCCCCATGTGTACAATTTCAAGGTTTTTTTTATTATCTTCTTCGAATTTCCTCTGGAGTAGCTTTTGTTCTTCAGTGGCCCAGAGTTCATCAATCTTGGAACCGCTGACATTTGGAATCAGATAATGCTTTGCTGTGGGGGAGTTGATGTTGGAAACAAAGGCAGAAAAAAATTATAAAAGTTCCTTACTACCTACAAGTCCTTTGACAGGTCCTTGAAACAGGCAGAGTGACATTCCTCTAGGGACTCAACTGCCTTGATGTTGACACTTTGCTAAGGGCAAAAGGCAATCCTAACCCTCGTCCCAATCCAGGATCCTGTAAACCTACTTTATTTTTATTTTTTTTAAAGATTTTATTTATTTATTTGACAGAGAGAGACACAGCAAGAGAGGGACCACAGCAAAGGGAGTGGGAGAGGCAGAAGCAGGCTTCCCGTGGAGCAGGGAGCCCAATCATGACCTGAGCCAAAGGCAGACGCCTAATGACTGAGCCACCGAGGCACCCAAGCCTACTTTAACATATAAGAGTTCTTTTGGAAACTTCCTTTATCTCTAAACCCCCAAGATACAGGTTGGCAACCACCGCCCAAGCATATGGCCCACTGATATACACCTGAAGGGTCTCATGACTAAGGTTTTAGTAGATGGTAATAAATGACCTTTTCCTACAAATGTCCCTTGGGGACAAAATTGCTCTTGGCTGAGAACTACTGTTTAGCCACCCACCCAAACAAACAAATATGAAATTCCAAATATCACAAAGACTTAAACTTCCTATTTGAAAAACAAAAGATCCTTGTACCTGGGGAAGAGCAGATTGCTCACCATAATAAAGGAAGGATTATTTGTAGTTCAGAAGGGAGAGGATGAGGATGAGAGCACGGAGAGGAAGGGTGTTAAGAAGCAAAATTCAACTTAACAAATGTGAAGATCTTATTGGCTTTATTCGACGACTCATGAATCAGGCAGCATTCCATCTAACAATTAGAAAGAAGGAGCTGTACAAAATGGAATGCTTTTATAGGCAGAAACTAGGTGGGTTGAGGAAGTTATTCCTAAAAGAAAAGAAAGGATTGTTTCCGACAAGGTCACCTTCTTTTGGGGGAGGGGCAGGGGGTGTTCTATCATGTAAATTACCTCACTAGTGCTGATCAGGAAATTCCAGATTGACTGGTTATAGGTCACATTCCTCCAATTAAGTCTTGGTTTGCTGTTGGGGTGGTGGTAAGAGAATTCATTTGGGGCCTGGTTGGTTGGTTGGTTGGTTGGTTGGTTTGTTAGTTTTTAACAAAGCCTATGTCAGGGAAGGTCCTGGTGTTTTCAGCCTGAAGGAATTTCAGTACAGAATAGTCAAATGTGTGATTTTATTATTTTTTTTCAAAGATTTTTGTTTATTTATTTGACAGAGATCACAAGTAGGCAGAGGGGCAGGCAGAGAGAGGGAAGCAGGCTCCCCGCTGAGCAGAGAGCCCGACTTGGGGCTCAATCCCAGGACCCTGAAATCATGACCCAAGTCGAAGGCAGAGGCTTAACCCACTGAGCCACCCAGGTGCCCCTAAATGTGTGATTTTAGGCTCTGGGGCCTTGTTTACTCCATGACAGACAAGTGACCTTTACTATACCCTGGAAAGCTTTGGGTCAGGTTGTATGATTTGTGACCTTAAGAAACGGACTCAGCTCCTCATCTGGGTTGATGTAGCCCAAAATACAGTCTGTGCACAACAGAAGCTTGGAGACGGTGGCATCTACAGAACTCTTGGGAAGGGACTTCCACCTTCCTTCAGATGCAGACTACAGATTCAGCCCCCGCTAATCAAGTTCCTCAGGGCCTGTGCAAGGCCAGCTGGGACCTGTGTATTAAGCTGGTGTGGCCCCTAGCCACCAGGGCAGGAGAGGACTAGACTCTCTCTTGTCTGGGACATCTATTAATGTACCCTAGAATTTTTTCTCCCAGCCATACATATTACACTGATGATTCATCTGTGTGTGTGTGTGTGTGTGTGTGTGTGTGTGTGTATTAGTAAATAATTAAAAGCACTGAGGATTAAATTGCTTGAATTCAAATCCTGGCAGAGTCACTTTACCTCTGCCACTATGTTTTACTGCATTACTTCTTTAAGCTTCAGTGTTCTTATACTCTCAGATAGGAATAATAATGCTATCTCATGGGGTTACCTGTGAGAATTAAATGAGCTTGTGTACATAGCACATATTAGAATCTGTAAAAGCATAAACCATAACAAAGGTTCGCTACAGGTTTTTAGTCCTTACCCATCTAAAAACATATTTCCTTCCACACATGCTAACCCGTACACTTCTCCCATCACGGCCTTATGTATCTGTTGTTGTTTCGCTCCAAGTGCGGGAATTCACATTCATCTCTCCTTAATTTCTTCTTGACAAGAGCATGGCACCCAGAATCAGATAACTTTGGTTTCAATGTCAAATCAACCTGCCTCTTATCAGAATTAGGAGAATTAAGTAAAAATGACTGTGGCAAGAGACTAAATCAGAGGTTCTCGGCTGGGGGTGATTTTGCCTCCCAGGTGACACTGGCCATGTCTGCAAATATATTTTTGGTTGTCACACCTTGAGCCTGTTACCAACACCTAGTGTGTCGAGATTTAGTGACGCTGCTAAACATCTTATAAAGCACAGAACAGCTCCTCACGACAAAGATTTACTGGCCCCAAATCTTAACAGTACTGAGGCTAAGAAATTGCAAAGTCAGTTGTTAACTGTTCTAGCACCAAACAAACCTGTTGAAATAATTTTGAATCCCAACTCTGATCTCTCACCCCATAGCTTCTCCCCGCTTTAGATTATGACGACATTTGATCAGCACGCCATTCTATACCGTTATCCAAATTACTAATAAAAATTGATGGTGTAGGATAGGATAAGGACAAAGTAATCAGATTACTGTTGAGGGAGGACGCATGGCAGTTACAGGTGAGTGCACTGATATGAAATCTGCTGGAGTTCACGTCCCAGCTCCATGATAACTAGCTTTGTGACCCCGGAAGTTATTTAACTAAGATGTGCTTCCTCTTCCTCATTTGTAAATCAGGGAGTAAATTTGTAAACTATTTGTAAATAGTTTCATAGAGTTGCAGGGAAGATTAAATGGTATTAAAGAAGGTAAAATGTTTAGTCTGGTGACTAGTCCATAGGAAGGGTTTGTGTTAACCAATCATCAACACTAACGGAGTGAGTACTGTTTAGGTGTACTTGTTCAAGAAGTTATATGTTCCCTGCTCTGTACCCCAATACAAACTACATTTTGCCATTTTATCAATATAGTATTATAATACAACTTGTCATATATGTTGTCAAAATCCTCTCATTACACGCATTTTTATTTAAAAAATTAACTCTAATAATTGTTTTTTTACTGAAACCACTGCTGTACTTCAGAAACAGACCGTGTCAGGCCTATATGTTTATTCAAGTGTGTGGGTCAGGGGCGGGTCTTCCCAAGATGGGCCACTTTGGCGTGAACATTATTCTAAAGTAAAAGCTATCCAAGGCCGGCAGATTGAGAAAAAGCTCTTTACCTCAACTGCCTACTAGTACCAGGAAGAGAGCTGTCCACAGAGATTCCTCTTTACCGAAGAAACTTATCTATTAAAAAAAAGGAAAGAAAGAAAGAAAGAAACTTATCTACATAATAGGGCAATCTTTGTTTCCCAAACCTCTCCTCTCACCTTCCTGATAATGGCCTTTTTTCTGTTTGTATCCTCTGACCTTTATTCCTCTCCTTAGCTCATATAAGTGTCATGTTGCTTGACTGACCTTGGAATTTCCATGTCTATGTAGATTCCCTGTGCATATGCTATTAAATTTTTATGCTATTAAATTTGATTTCTCTTGTTAATCTGTCTCATGTCAATTTGATTCTTAGTTCCAGAATAGAAGGACTTTGAAGGGCAGAGAAAATTCTTCCTCCCTGACAGCAGAGAGATGAGGGAGACTGATTATGCCACCTGTATGGCACTGAAAGGATTTTGGATTTTATTTTGAATGAGATAGGAAGTCATTGGAGGGTTTAAACAAGGTTCCATTGCAGTGGGGAGAAAGTGGATGGGGATACAGGAGAAACAAGAATGACCATGCATTGATAATTAATTGTTGAAGCTGAATGATGAGCAGGTACAGAGTTTTGCTATGTTCTTCTTTCTTCTTTTGTATTTGTTTAAAACTTCCCTTAATAAAAATGAAAGAAATGGAAAAGAACCCTTTAGCTGCTGTGTTAAAAGTAGATGGAAGAGGGGCAAATCTAGAAGCAAAGGGGACCGGTTAGAAGGCTCCTGCACTTATCTGGGGAGAGTTGATAGTGGCTTGGGATGGTTAAGGTGAGGATGTAGAGAAGTAGGTAAGTTCTGGATATATTCTGGAGGGAAGGTAGAAAGAATTGGTTAATGGATGTGGAGGTGGAATGGGAGAGAAACCAGAATCAAGGATGACTAAACAACTAGAAAAACAGAGTTCTTATTAACTGGATGGAAAAGAAAAGAGTGATGGATGCAGGGGAAGAGCTGATGTTCAGCTGTAGCCTTTTACAGTTTTAGATACATATTAAAGTAAGTGTAGATGACATGTAAATGGTTGGATATAAGAATCTGAGGTTTGGGGCAATAAGGATCAGAGGTATGAATTTGGGGGTAGGAGTGTATAGATAACATTGACGGCCATGAGAGACTACATGAGAACACTGACTACAATTCTGTAATATTCTGTGATTCTCTTGAAAAATAGCACTAGGTGGCTCAGTCAGTCTGACTCTTGGTTTGGCTCAGGTCATGATCTCAGGGTTGTGGGATCAAACCCCACCTCAAGCTCCCACTCAGCACAGAATCTCCTTAGGAATCCCTCTCCTTTCTCTGCCCCCCCACCTCAAAAAAAAAAAAAAAAAAAAAGAATAAGTATTGAAAAAACAGCCCTTCCTCCTACAAAGCTCAGACACACTCAGGTTGGTTCTTTGAATGTAGAACAATGGACTGTCTGAAAAATGACTATACTCAGAGCTCTGAGTGCACACATATTAATCACTTTTATGAGGACTTCCAAGTCTCATTGAATAAATTGTACGGTCCTCGGCCACATTAAATGGAGTCCACTTGTTCTGGCAACACGAAGAGAAATAATTTTACATCTTGAGGGGTACAATGAACGATAAATTCAGTCATTCTCTTTTTCAATGTCAGCAATCTCAGCGGTTTTATCAAATATCAATTGTTTGGTTTATTCATATGCTGATCAGACACCCTTCTAACGATCTGCCAATGAAAATGCCCACAATTATTTAAGCCACAAACCAGTGATGAGGGCTAGAAGAGTAAGATTGTGCTTTCTCAGTCTGGGCCTGCTAATCAAATGTTCCATGGGGTCTCCTAGACTTTCTCCCACAGATATTTATAGTGCTTTCCCAACAGGTTGATCATTATAATCACCAGCGGGGATTGTCGGGCCCCACCTTTGGAAACTCTGAGTCAATACGTCTGGGGCGGAGCGCAGGTATTTGTATTTTTAACTAGTGCCCATGTTTGGGAAAGACTGCTAAGCAGTTTCAAGAAGCATTTTATTTCTTCTTTCTTTACCAGTGTGCTTCCCATGCCCCACTGACCTGCCCTCTTACAAGGTCTTTCTTAAGTCTGATTGTTTCTTGCAGCTAGCTGCAAGGAACCAGAATCTGAGGTCAGCTGGGGCAAGTTATGGAAGTACGGGGTTTGAGTTGCGAGGATTCTTTGGCCCTGACCCCACAGTCCCTCTTAATCTGCTCACTTTCATTTTTTGAATCTAAGCCTTTTAAGTTAGTAGGACTGCAATGGGATCCAGATGGAAATACTCCCCTAAGAGAAAAATGAAAAAACTAAAAGAAGAGACTTCCTGTCATACTGAGATCCTGGGGCCCCTGGGTGGCTCAGTGGGTTAAGCCTCTGCCTTTGGCCTAGGTCATGATCTCAGGGTCTTGGGATCGAGCCCTGCATCAGGCTTTCTGCTCAGGGAGCCTGCTTCTCTCTCTCTTTCTCTCTCTCTGCCTGCCTCTCTGCCTACTTGTGATCTCTCTCTCTCTCTGTCAAATAAATAAATAAAATCTTAAAAACAAAACAAAACAAAACTGAGATCCTGCCACTAGGGCGCTGGGGAAACCAGAGAGGATCGTTTTGGTATTCCGGGAACCGAAACTGGAGAATAAACACAATAGGATAATTTTGAGATGTTTACTTCCCACAGGGGCTGGGCCAGGTAGTTTTCTCCCTTTCAAGGTAATAAACCCCTTGAATTCTATCTGTGGACTGCTTGGGCATGTCTGTAGACCTCCTGTTGGGAATCTCAGCTCTAAATATACTTTCCACAGTAAAGCCAGAGTGAAAATTTTAAAAATATAGATTAGAGGTTGTCATTTCCTTGTTAAAACTCTTCAGTGGCTTCCTGGACTTAAAGGCGAGACTCTGTTGACACTCTCCTCCCCAAAAGCCCTTGGTGTTGTGTCCTAGGCTCACCCTTCCAACCTCTTAACTCCCTCCCTACACCCCCACCACGCTATAGATCCACACTGGCTTTCTTTCTGTATCGACCACAGGGCCTTTCCCCGTACTCTTTGTACTTGCAATGTTTTCCCTCAGTCCTCTCGGTTGATTGTATCTTCACAGTCTAGTTTCAGACGCAATAGTGCCATCTTATTTTCTGTATAACATTTATTATCAGCAAGTGTTTTCCTGTTTGTTCGTTTGTTTACTGGTTTCTTATAGGTGTTCTGCTACTACAATGTAACCCATGGGAATAGAGATCTTATCAGATTTATTTAGCTGTGAAAAGGCTACATTTAGAATAGTGCTTCGCTCAAGGTGCTACTCCATATATTTTTGCTAAATCAATAAATGAATAAGCAAGAGAGAAATTGGCAAGGCTGATAAGGACTAAATTGATGAAGGTGGTTATCTCAGGCATGGGGCTGGTGAGAGAGGAGGGGAGGAGGAAAAGGCTTGAATATTTTTCTTTATACTCTTTCCCACCATAAGTGAAGAAAAATGACTAGTGATTTTAAGTTTCCTCTTTATGTTTTTATGTATTTTCCCAATTTTCTAAAATAAACATGTTTTACTCAGAAGTCAGAAAAGTGAAATAAAATGTAAACAGCGATTATAGTTATTTATCAACTTTTGCATTTTCAGAGAACTCTGGCCTTCACATTCTTGCAAAAACTCCATTGCTTTCGTTTTCTACCAAGGACTTAATCATCTATCTTGGTGTAAAGCCATATATTAGAATATTTTCTGAATAGTTATCAGTCTGACTTTCCTTGGACATCACTAAGGAAAAGCACAAGATTTAGATGGTCTCCATGGTAACTAACTCAGGGCCAAGACTGATCCTTGAGGCGAACAACAGTGGTTATTCCAGCACAGGAACAATTTTTGGATTTACCCCAGGGTGGGAAGGACCCTGTATGTTTAGTTATCTGAACACCAGTCTCTGGAACGTTCTTTAGCCAAAGACTGCCTTACAAATGCAATCTTGATCCACCCGCGGAAGAGCCTTCTGCGTTGAAGCTGCTTCCTGTCTGTAAGATCTTGCCTTCACTTCATTCGTCTCCTCCCATCCAAATCTTACTCATCTTTGCTCCTCCAGTAAGAAGTTAACTCTTCGATGAAGTGAAACCTGCCTTCTATATACCCCGCGCGAGCCCTGGTTCATTCTGCCTTACAAGTAGGAACTCTACATGGTTATTCTGCCCTTGAGTTGTTGATGGCAAAGACCAGGGCAGGCAGAGAAACATTAAGAAATGTGATGGTTAATTTTCTGTATCACCTTGACTGGGCCTCAGGGTACCCAGATATTTGGTTAAACATTCTTTAGGATGTTTCTGTGGGGGGTGTTTCTGGATGAGGTCAATGTCTGAACTGGTGGACTGAGTAAAGCAGATTACCTTCCCTAATGTGGTGGGGTCTCATCCAATAAGTTGAAGGCTGAATAGAACAAAAAGGCTGAGTAAGAACTCTTCTTGCCTGACTGCTTTCAAGCTGGGACATCAGTTTTTTTTCCCTGCCTTTGGACTTAATCTGAAACGTTGGCTCTTCCTGGGTTTTAAGCCTACTGACATTTGGACTAGATCTACACCATTAGCTACCCTGGTCCTTCCTAGTCTTCTCCACTCAGACTGGAACCACACTATCAGGTTTCCTGTGTCTCCAGCTATAGATTTTTATATGTATACATACACACACACACACACACACACACACACACACACACACACACATATACATATGTATCTCCTGACTAATACAATGAACGCAATTCTATTACGTGTCAGACCCTGGGCTAAGAGGTGAGTTCCCCAGCTCTCTAGCATAAAAGGAGATAATAGACTTACTTCAATGTGGTAAGAGCTTTTAGCTGAATTGCATATCTACAAGATGTTGTGCGAGCACAGAAGGAGTGCCTACTTGCATAAGGAAATGAGAGGGCTTCACTAAAGAGGTAACAAGAGCAACATTGTGGAAAATGACTCTGTATTGAGAAGACTAAAGAACTTGAACTCCTAACATTCACCAACATGGATGAATTTCAGTCATAATTTTGAGTAGATTAAAAAATCAGACACAAAGAGGACATAAGAAGATTCTGTGAGCATCCTTAAAACACAAGCCTTGATGTTGAACTTGGGAGGACAGTGTCCAAAATGTCATCATTGGTGGTGATTACCTAATGTACAGACAACAACTGAAGAATGTCATTTATCTTCTTGATAGGACAAAATTTTTTTCAACAACAATAATGCAATAAGTAGTAAAACTAATTATTTTTTTTATTTGGTCTTTAGGTTAAAAAACAATGAACAATTAAAAAAGAAGACATTTCAGTCTATTGAAATTTAATAAATATTTCATTTATGAACTAAAATTCACCCTTCCAAAAAAAAAATTGTACCTCACAGTTTCCACAGTTTCATTGTGTTAAATTTTAAACACACATAAAAGCTCCAAATGGTCACATAGAATTACAGAATTGAAGCAACTTGAACTCTATTTGTCTTTATTATGAGTACTGCTCTATCATGTTATTTTGAATCCACTTTTTAAATGTAGGAATATGTGTTTCCACAGAGGTGGAGACAAGAACTATGCATGAAGCAAGCTTGAATGATTCTGAATTAAGAACTTATTCTGTAAAATGAATGTATGTAGCTGAGTCTGTGTGTATTTGGCTAATTGTAGAAATGAAGTTCTTTGAGGATGTCTGGGTAGCTCAGTTGGTTAAGTATCTGCCTCGGGCTCAGGTATGATCCTGGGAGTCCCAGGTTCGAGTCCTACGCTGGGCTCTTACCTCAGAAGCGAGCCTGCTTCTCCCTCTGCCTGCTGCTCCCCCTGCCTGCCTCTCTTTGACATGGATAAATAAAACCTTTAAAAAAAGAAAAAGTGAAGTTCTTTGAACTAGCTTCCACAACGAATAAAATGCTTATTACAGCAAAAGTTATAAAGGTATGCTAACTTGATACTTACATGTAATACTAAAATTCAGCAATAGTAGCTACCGTTGTTCAGAATAACAGTGCTCAAACTTTTTGGTCTCAGGTGAAAAAAAAGCCTTTTTGTTTTTAGGATGTTACTGCATTCTTGCAAATTGTTGAGCCCTTTGCTTTTGTTTGTGTGTTATATCTATTGATATTCACCTTATTAGAAATTAAAACTGAAAAAAATTTAAATATTTCTTTTTAAACTAAATTTCCATCTGAAAAATGCATAATTCACTGCTTATTAACATACATAATACAAATTTATAAAAAAATAATTAATTTTTCAAAACCAAACAAAAATTTTTGATAAGAATGACATCCTCTCATATTTATACAGCTGCAGTCTCATTTGTGCTTCTCCATCTAATTTGTTGCAATGTGTTATTCTAGTTAAAGTATATGAAAAGAATCTGGCCTCACACAAGTATGTAGTTGGAGAAGAGAGGGTCTTTAATAGCCTATTGAAATAATTATAGATATCAAAGACTTGATGCTACACTAAAACTTGACAAGAAATAGTTTCTTTCAGGTTAGTTTTAATGTGTTCTGAAACCACATAAACTTTTCATACTCTGTTACATTAAAATCTGTTGGCTTATCTTACATCCCGAATGCATCTTTTTTCTCATGCATGACTTCATAACATTGGGCATTGGTGATTTGGAAAATATTATTTCCTCCAATTAATGCAGCTTTTCTAAATGTTGACACATTTCTTTTTATAATAGCAAAAAGATCACATTTTTTTAAAAGATTTTATTTATTTATTTGACAGACAGAGATCACAAGTAGGCAGAGAAGTTAGGCTTCCTTAGATCACTTTTGAGATAATAGTGCTAAATAACCAGGTCTGAATATAGTCCATCAGCTATATATGTTGATATATATATTTTTTAAGATGGCTCTACACCCAGCATGGAGCCCAGTGTGGGTCTCAAACTCAGGACTCTTGAGATCAAAACCTCAGCTGAGACCAGAAGTCAGACACTTAACCAACTGAGCCATCCAGGTGCCCCATCAGATATTTTTTTATAATTCAAAATGCCGCTTCTATGGGATACCATTTTGAATTATAAAAAAATATCTGATGGGGCACCTGGATGGCTCAGTTGGTTAAGTGTCTGACTTCTGGTCTCAGCTGAGGTTTTGATCTCAAGAGTCCTGAGTTTGAGACCCACACTGGGCTCCATGCTGGGTGTAGAAGCTTTAGACTTCATTACTCAAAAAAGATGGGTGCTCAAGGTTGAGATGTAATAAATTCTTTATTGTTTCATTAGGGACATTCTTAAGTAACACTAGGTTTTTGTTAACTGTGAGTGTCTAGTGGTGAAGAATGAGATGTGTACCAGCACGATTTGTGCTACTCCCTCACTGAGGAGCAAGCAGCTGTACTCACCATTGTTTCTGGACCATCAGGGCACGTAGTCGACACAATGAGAAGGCAAAGAGTGTTTTATGTTATTATGAAAATATTTTTACCCCATAGACTCTCTGAAAAGATTTCAGGTTACTTTAGGTCTGTGGATCATATTTCAGGTTTAGAACTTACACAAACAAATGATGTTTTTTCCTAGATGAGTATTTCATTATGACATTGTTTAGCATTTCCAGCCCACAGTAGTAAAGTACATACCGGCTTTTAGTCAGTTTTATTATTGCTTTTACATTCTTCACAGACAATACGATGTTTTATTGTCAGCACCCAGGGCATACTTTTCTAAACCGCCCTGCCCGTACACCAATGGATGTTATGTGTGTGTGTGTGTGTGTGTATTACACATATATATATGATATGTATATGTATATTATATACATATATATATGTACTTTTCTTTTAGAATTGAGTTCTTTATTAATGTATTTATTACAAATACTTCCTCTCAGTCAGCAGTTTGTTTTAAGGGTGTCTTTTGATTAACATAAATCCTTTTTTAATTTTTAATAAATTTTGATTTTAGAATAGCTTTATTTGGGGGCGCCTGGGTGGCTCAGCGGGTTAAGCCTCTGCCTTTGGCTCAGGTCATGATCCCAGGGTCCTGGGATCGAGCCCCACATTGGGCTCTCTGCTCAGCGGGGAGCCTGCTTCTTCCTCTCTCTCTGCCTGCCTCTCTGCCTACTTGTGATCTCTGTCTGTCAAATAAATAAAATCTTAAAAAAAAAAAGAATAGCTTTATTTTTTAAAATTTATTTTTAAAGATTTTTATTTATTTGAGAGAGAGAGATAAAGAAAGCCAAAAAGAGCACAGACGGTGGGGAGGGACTGGGGGGCTGGAGTGGAAAGCAGACTCCCTGCTGAGTGGGAAGCCTGATGTGGGACTCGATCTCGGAACCCTGAGACCATGACGTTTAACCGACTGAGACACCCAGGGGTCCCTAGAATAGCTTTAGAGTTACAAAAGAGTTGCAGTATGATAGGGTTCTTGTCTATCTATAACCCAGTTTCCCCTAAGGTTAGTGTCTTACATTACCATGCTCATTTGTCACAACTAGCAACCCAACATCGACATATTACAATGAGCTAAACTCTCGATTTTCTTTTCATTTCACTCATTTTTCTCATACTTAATTTTTCAGTTTTAGAATTCAGTTTGGGATACCACACTGAATTTGGTTATCCTGTCTTCCAATATCCCCTGTTCTGTGACAAATTCTTAGTCTTTCCATGTTTTGGATGACTCTGATGGTTTTGAAAGGTACTATTCTGATATTTTGTAGAATGTCCCTCAATTTGGGATTGTCTGATGTTTTTGTCATGGTTAGATGGCAGTTACAAGTTTCGTGTGGAAGGTCACAAAGGTGAAGTATCTGTCTCAAATTTAAAATGTGTATGTTTGTTATTAATGAAGTTATATTGGTTTTCGTTAGGCTTGGTTTTTTAACCCCCTTGTACATATTTTTATACTTTTCTTTTTTAAAAGTTTGTGTAAAAATTGAGGTATAATTGACATATATAGCATTATATTAATTCCAGGTGTACAACATAATGATTTACTATTTGTATATATTATGAAATGACCACCACAATAAGTCAGGTGATGGGTAACATCCATCACCGTACATACTTGTAATTTTTTTTCTTGTGATAAGAATTTTTAAGATTTACTCTCTTAGCAACTTTCAAATATGCAATACAGTAGTATTAAGTATAGTCACCATGCTTAAATTACAGTCCCATGAGTTATTTATTTTATATTTGGAAGTTTGTACCTTCTGACCTCCCACCCATTTCTTCCTCCCCCAGTACTCCTCTGCTGGCAAACTTTAGTCTGTTCTCTGAATTCATGAGCTTTTTTTTTTTTTTTTAATTTACTTTTTAAAATTTAGATTCTATGTTTAATGAGATCATATGGTATTTGTCTTTCTCTGTCTCTATTTCACTTGGCAGAATGCCCTCAGGTTCTATCCATGTTGTCACAAGTGGCAATATTTCATTCTTTTTTATGGCTGATTAATACTCACTTGAATACATAACCATAATTTCTTTATCCATTCATCCATCGATGGATACCTATGTTGTTTCCATATCTTGGCTATTGTAAATAATGCTACAGTGAACATAGTGTGATATCTTTTTGAGCTAGTGTTTTTGTTTGCTTCAGGAAAGTCCCTAGGTGTGGGAATGCTGGATCCTACAGTAGGTCAATTTTCAATTCTTTGAGGAAACTTCATACTGTTTTCCATAGTAGCTGTACTCCACCAAACAGTGCACAAGGGTTTCCTTTTCTCTCTGTCCTCACCAACACTTGTTATTTCTTGTTTTTTGGATTCAGAAATACTTAATTTTTTGACATGAAATCTGATTTAACAATCTTTTACAATATGTTCCTTTATGCTTATTCCAGGATTGCATTCCTGGCATAAATTACACTTGATCATAATATATTTATTATCTTTTTTATACAAAGGAGAAAATCCATATAATCATCTCAATAGGGAAAAAAAGTTGATAAAATTTAGCAAGTCTTCATGAACTTTTAGTAATCTAGAAATAGAAGAACACTGTTGTTATGCTGATCTTATAAAATGAATTGAATCTATTCTCACCTCTTTTCTACTCTGTGGGAGAGGTTTTCTGTTTGGTTGATTGGTTTGTTTTGTTTTAAATACTGTGTGTTTTTTTCCTTAAATGTTCAGAAGAATTCACTACTGAAGCTATTTTGACTTTAAGTTTTCTTTGTGGGACGCTTTTTTAATTAAGGGATGTGAAGTCACTGACATTTAATTTTATTCAAATTTTTTATTTCTTCTTGTATTAGCTTTGGTAAGTTGTGTTTTTCAAAGCATTTGTCCATTTCAACTACATTTTTCCACAGCTTTATTGAGATATAATGAATATGCCATTAAATACTCCCATTTAAAATGTAAAATAAAAATTTCTTAGTATATTTTCCAAGTCCTGCAACTACCACCACAACCTAATTTTAGAACATTTCCATCCACCAAACAGAAACTTCATGCCAGTTTGCAATCACACCCATGTCCAACCCCAGGCCTAGGTAACCACTAATTTACTTTCTGTTTCCATAGATTTGCCTTGTCATTTCATATAAACGGAATCATATATGATGTGGTGTTTTATATTTGACTTCTTTCACTTACTGTATGTTTTCATGAGACTTAATTTTTTTAAGTCCACGTGTATTATAGCATGTGTCAGTACTTTTTATTTTTTAAAGATTTTATTTATTTATTCGCCACAGAGAGAGTGAGAGAGCACAAGTAGGGGGAGCAGCAGAGGGAGAGGAAGAAGCACACTCCACTGAGCAAGGAGCCCAACAAGGGGCTCGATCCCAAGACCCTGAGATCATGAGCTGAGCTGAAGGCAGACGCTTAACCAACTGAGCACTCAGGTGTCCCTCTTTTTTTTTTTTCTTTTTAAAATAAATTTTGATTGAAAAGTATAACCTATTTACAGAAAAATGCACATATTTTTAAAAAATAGAATTTTTTATAGTAAACACTTTCATGAAACCACCAGACACATCAAGAAATAGAACATTAGGGGCACCTGGGTGGGCTCAGTGGGTTAAAGCCTCTGCCTTTGGCTCAGGTCATGATCCCAGGGTGCTGGGATTGAGCCCCGAATCGGGCTCTCTGCTAAGCAGGGAGCCTGCTTCTTCCTCTCTCTCTCTGCCTGCCTCTCTGCCTACTTGTGATCTGTCAAATAAATAAATAAAATCTTAAAAAAAAAAATAGAACATTGTTGGACTGCAGCAGCCTCTTCATGTCCCATTCTCAACTTTGCCCCTTCCTTATAAGAAACCAATATCCTTGGTAATACCATAGAAATTAGTTTAGAATAAAAATGGAATAATGTAGAATGCATTATTCTGTATCTGCTCTAAATCAGCTATATGCATTTTTAAAACCTTTTTTTAAAAGATTTTATTTATTTATTTGAGAGAAAGAGAGAGCACAAAGCAGGTGGAGGTGCAGAGGGACAAACAGAGGGACAAGCAGACTCATCAATGAATGGGGAGCCTGATGCAGGGCTCAATTCCAGGACCCTGAGATCATGACCTGAGCCCAAATCAAGAGCTGGATGCTTAACTGACTGAACCACCCAGGCACTCCTGTATTTTTGAAAACTTTTAAGAGCAGGTTCACAACATCGTTGAGAGGAAGATAGAGATTTCCCATACACTTCTTGCCCCTACACATACATAACCTTGGCCATTAACAACATCACTCATCAGAGTGGTGTATTTGTTACCAAGAATGAACCTACATTGACACATAATCAATCACCCAAAGTCCGTGGTTAACCTTAGGGTTTCACATTTGGTACATACTATGGGTTTGGATAAGTGAGTAATGACATATCTCCATCATTATAATATCATCCAGAGTATTTTCACTGGCCTAAAAATCTACACAGGGTTTTTCAATTGTTGAATGTTATTATACTGTATACTTATAGACCACACTTTGTTTATCCATTCATCAGTTGATAGACAGTTGGGTTGTTTCCACCTTGGGGCTATTATGAATAATGCTGGTAGGAACAAATAGAAGTGTAAGTCTCTGTACAGACATTCATTTCTCTTGTGTTGATACGTAGGAATGGAATTGCTGAGTCATACGGAAACTCTGTTTAACATCTTGAAAGATTTTTCAAAAGCAGTTTGTACCACCTTTTTAAATATTTTATTGTGCCATATATATGAGGGTGGCAATATATGAGGGTTCCAGTTTTTCAACATTTTTGCCCACAAAATGGGGCAAATGTGTTTTCCCCCAAGTTATAGCCACCTTAGTGTCTGTGAAGTATTATCTCATTGTGATTTTGATTTGCAATTTCCTGAAGACTACTGATGTTGAGCCTCTTTTTTAGTTTATTAAGTGATTTGCATGTTTTCTTTGGAGAAATGTTTATTGAAATCTGTTGCCTATTTGTCTTTTTCTAATTTTCCGAAGTGTATTTATTAGATCCCTTTTGGTTGCATGTGACAGAAACCTCTACCTTAGATGAAAGAACAGAATGTACTTTGAGGACAGTGTTGGGGAGAGATATTCATGTTATTCAGTGAAACACAGGAAAGACTGGACACAGACCCCGGGGACTGTAGGATACCCAGACAATCCTCTACCCATTGTTTATCTCTCCTTCTCAGTTGTTTCATTCCCATCTCTCATAGGGTTTGTCCTTCCACTCTCAGGTCACATGGCAAGACAAAGCTATTGAGAATTATTCCTAGGCTCCCCTCTCTCCATTTTATTTTTTTTTAAGATTTTATTTATTTGACAGATAGAGATCACAAGTAGGCAGAGAGGCAGGCAGAGAGAGAGGAAGGGAAGTAGGCTCCCCGCTGCAGAGAGCCCGATGTGGGACTCGATCCCAAGACCCCGAGATCATGACCTGAGCTGAAGGCAGAGGCTTTAACCTACTGAGCCACCCAGGCGCCCCCCCCCTCCATTTTAAAAGCCTAATCGGATATCTCTTAGTCATATTATAGTTTTCTAGGGGAGAGATTCTAATTATCCCAGCTTGGTTTATTTAGCCACCCTTAGAAGAAACAGCTGTGACCCAGAGGGTGGTAGCCCAGATGATAACCATGTAGATTCAGGGCAGATGTTTGCAATTACAGCCCTCTGGCACCTGATCTGTGTGTGTATGTGTGTGTGTGTGCACATTGAGCAGAGAATTATTTTTGCATTTTTAAAAAGCTGGGGGTAGGGTGGGGTACTAGCAAAGAAGAATATGTAACAGGGATATATGTGGTCAGAAAAGTATAAATATTGGGGCTCCTGGGTAGCTCAGTCGATTAAGCACTCAACCTTGATTTTGGCTCCTCATGACCTCAGGGCTGTGAGATTGAGTCTTGCGTTGGGCTCAACTTTAGGCATGGAGCCTGCTCAAGATTCTCTATGCCTTGGGATGCCTGGGTGGCTCAGTTGGTTAGGTGTCCACCTTCGGCTCAAGTCCTAGAATCAAGTACCGAATCAGGCTCCTGGCTCAGCAGTGAGCCTGCTTCTTCCCCTGCCTGCCATTCCCCCTGTTTGTGCTCTCTCTCTCTCTTTCTCCCTCTGACAAATAAATAAATAAAATCTTAAAGAAAAAAAAAAAAAGATTCTCTCCCTCTCCTCTCCCTCTGCCTCTTTCCCCACCTCTCCCCCTATTTTTTTTTTAAAAGGTATATATATTTATTATCTGACCCATTGCGGAAAAAAATTTGCTGATCCCAATGTAGGGGGAGGGGAATAACTTCTCCAAAAGAGATATATTGATCTGCCAACTAAAAGAAATCTGTAGGCTATTCATTCCACAGCATATTAAAATGATCCCATGTTCAATCTGCTTGGGAAACCAGATAGCAAAATTAAAAGGACTTCTGTGTTGCAAGACTTCTCATAGTATTTGATATGTTAGAAAACATTATGAATCTTCAATAATCTTTTATAAAATTTATTTTATTTTTTTTTTATTTTTAAAGATTTGTTTATTTATTTGACAGAGATCACAAGTAGGCAGAGAGGCAGGCAGAGAGAGAGAGAGGAGGAAGCAGGCTCCCCGCCGAGCAGAGTGCTGGACTCGGGGCCTGATCCCAGGAACCTGGGATCATGACCTGAGCCAAAGTCGGAGGTTTTAACCCACTGAGCCACCCAGGTGCCTAATTCTAACTAACAACCCTCAGATCAAGACCTGAGCTGAGATCAGGAGTCAGATGCTTAACCAACCAAGCCATCCAGGTGTCCATTCAATAATCTTTAAAAGGAAGATAAAATGTTTTTTCCCATATATATTTGACTATAGAACTTAATTTCCTCTTACTTCCAAGGAAATAGTATTTCATGGAATACACTTTGAGTAAACTTTTTTTAAATTTTTTAAAAAGATTTTGTTTATTTATTTGACAGAGATCAAGAGTAGGCAGAGAGGCAGGCAGAGAGATGAGGAGGAAGGCCCTGCTGAGCAGAGAGCCTGATGCAGGGCTCAATCCCAGGACCCTGGGATCATGACCTGAGCCGAAGGCAGAGGCTTTAACCCACTGAGCCACCCAGGTGCCCCTTGAGTAAACTTTTATAAAAGAGCTCCTGCATGCTCTAATGTGGGCTTTGTTTCCAGTCATCCTTCAAGTTGAGTTCAACAATGACTTTGTAGCAGGCCTGGGATGCTATGTGTAATGGAGGTCCACAATGAACAACACATTCTCTGTCTTCAGGGAATTTTTAGTCTAGTGGAGGAGACTGATAAAAAGATAACCTATTATAAGGGGCTGAAGAGTGCCTTAAAGGATAACAGAGTATATAGAAACCCAGAGAAGGGACACCACCTCAGCCTCATGGGGTAGAGGTGGGAACATCAGGAAAGTCTTTCATGAAGACATGGTGACTGAGTTGAACCTTAAAGATCAACCAGCAGAAGTTTACCAGGTGCAAAGGAAGAACAAAAGGTGAGTTTTTGCACAGAGTCAGATAGAGGCAGTGGCATTAGATAGAATTGGATCATTTTAAGAGTAACCGAGTAGGACTCAGTCATTGATTAGGTACAGAATATGAGAGAAGGGATGGCACAGAAAATAACTCTCAAGGTTAGGAGTTGGGAGGTGGGAGCCCATAATGAATTCAGTTTTGGATCTTTGGAGTTGGGATTCGGTTTTGGATCTTTGGATCTTTGGAGTCCTATCAGCCATCCTACTGGAGATGGCCTGCAACGTTGGACATATGAGGCTAGAGCTCAAGAGAAAGATCTGGACTGGATTACAGATGAAGAAGTCATTGTCATACAGATGATAGTTAAAACTGTTTCCTTATTTTAAAATTAGGTTATTTGTGTTAATATTGAGTTATAAGATTTCTTTACATATTCTGGATACAAGTTCCTTACCAGATAGAGTTTTGCAAATATTTTCTGCTAAGCTGTGGGTTCTCTTTCAGTTGGTTGATGGTATTTTTTGACATCCAAAACCATATTCTATAGTTTTCTATGAGTCTGGCTAATACTGTTTTTAATTATCAACTGCATAATTCCATGTAACTTTAAAACTTAAGGAGGTTTAGTTTCTTTACTGGCAAAATGTCGGCTGCTGCCTCCCACCCTTGGTAAGGGCTCCTTTTTTTTTTTTTTTTTTTTTTTTTTGTTCCTCGGCTCTGTTTTGTGGATGGAACTTACGGGAAGTAATTTTGTATTGGGAAGTTTTATAGTCCACTTTAGCTTTTTGCTAAGACAGAAACAACTTTAAGGTCATAGCTGTTTATATGCAGATCATATCCAGATTCACACATCCACTATCTACTGTTCATCAAAATCAGCTGGGGATTCTAAAAAATCTTAATCACAAGGCTGCAACCAAGACCAATTTAATCAGGATCTCTGGGTTTCCAAGGGCAGGGGGACCCAGGCATCAGTGGCTTTGAAAGCTGTCCACGTAATTCCTATATTTATTTGAAGTTGAGAGCTACTGTGCTGGACATCATTTCATTCATTCGTTAATTTAACAAACACTCATTGAAGATTGGCTGTGTTCTAGACACACTGTCAGGTGTTGGGTATTTAAAGGTCAGTTAGACAAAAATAGTCTGCTTAAAATCTAGCCCGGAAAGACAGATGCTAAACAAAACATATGAATAATCATTTTTTAAAATTTTTTTTAAAAGATTTTATTTATTTATTTGACAGAGAAAGATCACAAGTAGGCAGAGCAGCAGGCAGAGAGAGAGAGGGGGAAGCAGGCTCCCTGCTGAGCAGAGAGCCCGATGCAGGGCTTGATCCCAGGACCCTGAGATCATGACCTGAGTTGAAGGCAGAGGCTTAACCCACTGAGCCACCCAGGTGCCCCTGAATAATCATTTACTGCAGCTGTGAACTAAGTGTTTAGTAGCTATCTCTGTTCAGATTTCCGAAGTTCATTGTGTCAAAAACTGAACTCTTAATCACTCTGTCCAAATCATTTCATCCTTGTATAGTTTCTAACCTGGTAATGTCCATTTCAGTCACCCAAACCTTGATATTTACCTTTCTCCTTTATGATTCTCATTCAATCAGTGCCCTATTGCTGCCTCCATCATGTCATGTAACGGATTCTTCTCTCAGTCCCCCTTGCTGATATCTCAGGGCAGGTCCTCACATCTCATGCCTAGATGACTGCAGTTATCTACACCAATTCTAGATTGGTTCCCTTCCAATCCAGTCTCCATTATGTCATCGGAATGATTATGCTCAAATGCAAGTATTTAATGGATCCTCAATACTTACAAGATAAAATCCAGCTCTTTGCCTGTACCTCTAGAATCTGACAATTTTTGAGGCCTTATCTCCAACACAAAAACCACTCTCCTCTTACGCCAATTGCTTTGGTTATGTTGTTTGCTTATGTATTGCTACATAACAAACTATCTCAAAACTCAGTGACATAAAATAACAACTGTTTATGACCTAAGAGTCCCAGAATATATTTCTACAATATTTTATTAATGAGGCAAGTCACCAAGGCCAATCCAGGGTAGAGGAATTAGATCCCACCTCTCACTAGAAGTAGCAAAGAATTTGTCATAGCAAAGAATCTGCCATACCAAGGGTACCATCTAGTGAACCATAGGTCTTTTTTCTCTTCCTTTTTTTTTAAAGATATATAAATATATATTTTTTCCTTTCTTTCTGTTTCTTTTTTTTTATCAGGTCTATTTTTTTCTAATACTATTCCGTTTGCCTTTCCCCAGTTTCTCAGCTTGGCAGCTATATGCTCTTCCAGACTTAACTCCAGTGTCACAAAGCCTTTCTTGAGTGACAGGGCAACTGCACGATGTTTTTTCAATGACTTAGCATTTACTGAGTACAAGGCAACATGCCCCCAAAAAGAATAAACCAAGCCCTTGCCTCTAGGGCAGGGGATCACCCAGGCGGAGCTGATTCTTCTCCCTTTTCTGCCATGACTGTATATTGTACTTATGCCTACGTCACATTTGTTTCATGGTTATAAATATGATTGCTCTGCTACTACAGGGACCTCCTCAAATTCTCTGGTTTCATCTAAATTCTCTCAGTTGCAGGTAATTGAAATCATTGTAAGAAAAAAGAAATATAGGTATGGGAGGAGGACAATATTAATTATCTGAGGATTATGAAATTGATTTTTTTTTTTTTTAAAGGGAGGATTGGTGCTGTATCTGGCATAATGATCCAGGCAGAAAATAATACCAAGTGGTCTTACTTTTACTCCCCTTACTCTTTCCCTGTCTTCCTTCCTCTCCCTACTCTTCTCTCTTCTTCTCTTTCTTTACCCCTCACACTCCTTCAGGCTGTGTAGTGGCTTCCTTCACTCCTACTGCAGACATTGTTCCCCCACATGATGAATCTTTTGGCCATGATGGTACTAGGTTTTCAGAATGGTGTCCCCAGAGGTAAATGACAGTCTTTGCTATTAGTCCCAGAAGAAAATTCTTGAAAGGAAAGTCACTAAGGCCGGAGGAATGGAGCACTGCAGTTGGCCAGTGCTGCCATGCTGGGGAAGGGCTGGTCTCTTATCAAAAATGTGGTAGAGAATTGTCTCAGGTCAAAAACCACTGGTTACCTTGCTTTCATTTCTGTTTCCCCACAGCCTGCAGAGTTATTGACACATAGCAGGAGCTCCCTAAATCTTTATTGCATGAAATGAATGAATGGAGGAGTTGATGAATGAGTGAATGAATCCTTGACTTGAAATGTTTTCCTCTCTGCACCAAAGTCCTAATTCTGTGAAACTCTCCCAGACATTTCTCGCTGATTACAGAAGAAGTCAGGAATTCTGCTGTTTAACCAGTTCATGGCCACTCTGTGTGAACCTGCCTTATAGGTACAGACACATGAAAGAACATGACTAAAATACCAAATTGCTAGGCTTTATTTTGTTTCATCTTTAGTCTGGGTTTTTTGGTTTTTGTTTGTTGTTTTTTTTTTTCCCCACATAGACTGCTCATTTATTAGCGCTGGTGCTATAACACAGTGGTTTCCAGTGAAGACGCTGAGCTGCGTGGAGGTGGCAGAACAAGGTGAGGTTCAGCTAAGTGAGTGGTGGGCTCCTAGTTCTTCTACTCATTTTACTCATTCTACTCATTCGTCGTAGTCCCACTTGGCTGAGAAGCCCTGAATCAGGCTGACCTTTGTGTCGAGCATCCTCTTGGTGCCTTGGCCACCCACTCCTCTTCAAAGGTGTGCGGGATGGGGCCGTACACATAGTGCTTCTCCCAAATCAGAATGAGAGCGGCGAAGCTGATGAAGAACATGCCCCCAACTGTCTTCCACTCATTCGTGTTCCTCTTCATTTCAGTAAAGCTCTTGTTGAACTTGATGCAGTACCATTCAACTTTTTCATCAATGGAGAGGCCACTCTAGGGATCCTTCTGCTTCTCTTTCAAGACCTCTTCTCCTTCTGGCTGGCAGAGAGGTTCTTGACGTAGGCCACATAGGGCAGAGAGTAGTCACGCCAGTCAACGTAATTCAGAAGAGCATAGTTTTCACTCTTCATGATGTCTCCATGTGCTCCAACACACACTGAGGTGGAAATTGTTCACTTGCCAATTAGGCTAAATACTCTGGTAGCCAAAATTCTGCCATTGCCACCTGCCATTGCCCACTGCGACCGCCGTGACCACCCTCTGTGCCCTAGTCTGGGTTTTTTAGATGAGGAAAAGTTTGGTAAGTGTGGTATGTCCCTGTGAAAGATCCTCCAGGAAATCAGAGAGCTTCCAGGGGAGTCAGTGCCGGGGTTGGAGCTCAAACGCAGCTGTGAGTGTCAGCAGTGTCTCATTACCAGCATCATGAGCTCACCTGGAAAGTTGCTGCAGTTTCTGGAGACCTCCTCACAGGCAGCCATCAATCCATAGCTTCTCTCAAAGGTTGGTACCCGAGCAGCAAGCTTTTGAAAATTCTTCCTGAGATTTTTCATTCACATTCACTGTGTTCCAAGAGATGAGAGAAAGTGGGAGACTGCTCATGATTTCATTCTCACCAGAGGTTTTTCTTTGGCCACTAGTTAGAAGAGAGAGTCAGAATCTTACAGAGAAAGAGAAAGAAAGGCTAAATGCTTTCAGTAGCTCTCCTACCTTCTCAGAGTAGGTCTAAGCTCATCCACCAGGTCGTATTTTTGTTTTTGTTTTTGTTTTTTCAGGACATGCTGGCTGCATTCAGTAAGTGCTAAGTCATAGGAAAAACAACATGTAATACCCTCAACATGTAATAGTCAAAGAAACACTATGCCACTGGTATTATCATTGGGCTCTCACCTCAAGAGCCCAGATTCCCTGATTCATCAAGACACTAGGATGGTGATAAATAAGCCAAGTCTTTGCATTTGGTAGCCCTTTTTTTCTTGTGGAGGACACAATCAAAGCTAGAAACAATTATGTGGAAATAAATACACTTGAGAGATAGTTTCAGTTAATGATAAATGCTATAAACATGTGATTTATAATGTGTTGAATAGAATAGGATTTAGGGGAGACTTTCGGGTTGATGGCTAGAGAAAGTTCTCTGAAGAAGTAACTTTTGAGTAGTGAGACCGGAATGAGAAGAAGGAGTCAATTATGTGAAGATCCACTGAAGAAGGAAGAACAGATGTCAGAAAGGGTGAACTTGATGTATTCAAGAGACATGAAGAAGGTCCTTGCACTGACCTAGGGGAAGAGAGTAGGTAGGGCCAGGCCATGAGAGACCTTGTAAGCCAGGCAGAAACTTTGTATTTTTTCTTAATTGCAGTGGAGGATTTTCAACAGGCAAATTACATAATTAGACTCATGCCCTTTATCTGTGTCGTCCAATATAGTAGCCACTAGTCTTATGTGGTTATTCAAATTTAAATCAATTAAAATGAACTAAAATTTAGTTCCCAAGTTACACCAGACACATTTCAAATAGCTACATGTGGTTACTGGCAGCTGTATTGGAAGTGTAGGCATAGAATGCTTCCACTGGAAGTGTAGGCATAGAACATTGCCATCATTGCAAAAAGTTACTGTTCTAGAGAGAGTGGAAGCAGTTAGAGGCTACCGCTAATTCAAGTTAAAGACATTGATATCTTAGACAAGGGGTTGTAATAGCTGAGATAGTGAGCAGCGTTGTACTTGGGGTAGAGTTGGAAGGTAAAGTCCATAGGACTTCCCAAAGAATTGTTTATGAGGGAATGAATGGAAGAGATGATTTAGCTATATTTGCAGGTCTACTTTGGCAGAGTTAGGAGGATTAGAAATATTTACATGTGGAAGAAATAGATCTCTGTTGGCTCAATGGAATAGAACTCAACCTTCAGGGGCGCCTGGGTGGCTCAATGGGTTAAGCCTCTGCCTTCGGCTCAGGTCATGATCCCAGGGTCCTGGGATCGAGCCCCACGTCAGGCTCTCTGCTCAGCGGGGAGCCTGCTTCCCTTCCTCTCTCTGCCTGCCTCTCTGTCTACTTGTGATCTCTATCAAATAAATAAATAAAATCTTTAAAAAAAAAAAAAAGAACTCATCCTTCAACTGGGAGAGAGCAAGAACTTTTAAAAATCATGGAGATACATGCATGACCAAAAATATGGTTGCAGATATTGGTGAGGAACTAGTATATTTAGAAAGTTGTGGATACTTGGGATTGACAGGTCAGTGGGGTCTATCACTAAAGTAGTAGAACTCATTCTCAGGGAATTTTGATCACTGTTGATGGATGTCCTACAAATCTCATTTCTGATTTCAAAGAGATCATCTTTTTCAAGTCTTCTCCAAAACAAAACAACAAAACAAAACAACTAGTTTTTTTTTTTTTGCCATTAAAAAAAATTACTTACTTTTCTCTAAAGTTCAACCTGATGCTACAGATACTAAAGGTCATTAACAAGAAATATTTGGGGGGTGCCTGGGTGGCTCAGTTGGTTAAGAGTCTGCCTTCATGATCATGATCCCAGGGTCCTGGGATCCAGCCCCCTGTTGGGCTTCCTGCACAGTGGGGAGTCTACTTCTCTCTCTGGCCCCTCCCCTCCCCAGCTTGTGCTTTCTCTCTCTCTCTCAAATAAATAAATAAAATCATAAAATAAAAAAGAAATACTAGGGCACTGGGTGCCTGATTATGCGCTTTGCTGGGAAATTAGTAAATTAAAAACCATAGGAGCAGATATTCCACTGTGGTTCCTATTCCTATTCATAAAAGGATTTATTTGTGGAGAATAGGCCTTCACTGGAGAAGGATTTACAAGGTCAAATCTGAAATGCTCAGTTGACTCCTTAAGGACTCTGTGATACCAGACAAATTATTTACCATCTTTGAGCCTTCATTTCCTCACCTATGAAATGAGATTAGAAATCTCTGCTCCCTTTTATAAATATTATGAGATTAAAATTAGATGAAGAAGTGATAACACCATTTGACATTTATTCAATACTTATTATGTGTCAGGTAGGTACTGTGTTAAGCCGTGTGATGAAGCTGTGACAGACACTGTGCTAAACTTAGTAGCTTAAAACAACCCTTTTATTTACTCAGGATTCTGTGAGTCAACAATTTGGGATGGACTTCGCTGAATGGTTTTTCTGCTTTTCACGCCTGTGGTTATGCATGTGGCTGTAAATTAATCTGGAAGCTCTGATAGCCTAACTTGTCCTCTCTCCTATGTCTGGCAATTGGTGGTAGCTGTTAGCTGCTTGGTATAAGGGCCCACCACTAGGACAGCTTGTTTCTCCTTCACTGACCTCTTATCCTCTAGTAGCCAGGCCAGGCTTCTTCATCTGGAGGCTCCAGGGCAGAATTTCAAGAAGTAAGAGCAGAAGCTGCAAGGATCATTGGATTCTAGGCTTAGAAATGCCACATATCACTTCCATGACATTCTATCTATCAAAGCAAATTACAGGTAGACCCAGATCCAAGGGTATGGTGATAAACTGTATACTTTTATGGGGGGAGAGGAAAAATCATGGTGCAAATGGGAAGGCATGGTCATCTCTGTGAACAATCTACTGTGCTTGTCAACATACAACCTCATCTAATCTGCACAGCAATACTGCTCTCCTCATTGGACAGATGAGGAAATAAGCACAATGAAGTTGAATAACTTGCTCAAAGTCACATAGTCAGTCAGTGCCTAAGCTGGGATACGAACCCAGGCAGCCTGACTCTGGAGGCCATGCTCTTTTATTAAGTTCTTACAGTGGAATTCATACTATGATAGAGACTACTTGTATTTCCTTTGTCCAGTTCCTTCCTTCTGGGGCACAGGATAGACTACACTTCCCACCCCTTATAGTTTGTGAGGTCACATGACCGGTTCTGGGCCAATGGAGGCATTTAAGAGCAGTTATAAAGTCTTCATTCTCCTTTATCCTTTACCTCTATGACTCTAGAAACCAAGGATTGATTGAAGTGGTGGAACTGTAAGAAGTAGATCCAATTGCTGAGTTATGATTCAAAAGGAAGCTGCCAAATCTGCAGCAGAAAAGAAAATTGCATGTGTTAGGCCACTGAGTTTTTGAGATTTATTATTGTAGTGAAGCCAATTCTCTCCTGATTAATACAAGCCTCACTGTATTTTCTACTTGTAAAGCAAAGCCATAATCTTATAAAAATTTCAATTAAAAAGGAAAGAATAAAGAAAAATTTAAAAATCATTCCAAGTTCTACAACCCAGGGTCAACAATTCTCCATCTCCTTGTGAATATCATGAAAGATAATTCTCTATGTATAAGAATATATGCACAATTTATATAAATAGGTTCTTTTGTCATCAAACAATGTAATTTCAGAGTTGTTGTTGGTCAAATTAATAGCAACCTATGTAGGAAGCTCTTTAAAACGTATAACATACAAGAGGAAGGTTTTGAGAATTCACAGTATAGGGGTTAAGAGTGTGGGTTCTACATCTTGAGTGCTTGACTTCAAATCCTCACCCCATCACTGACTTTGAGAAATTTACTTACTCTTTCTATGCCTCAATTTCTTCACCTGTAAAAGGGGGGATAATAATAGTACTTATTATACAATGATTTGTACATTTCATCTAGATGTGCAAAGAAAATGTAGTTTCTTTACTTCCTGTAAGAGATCTTTCTCATAACCCACTGCTAGATAGCAGAGGGCTGTTCTGAGGGGGTGGAAGAAACCACGTTACTGTCTTCTGGTTTTGAAAGACTTCCAAGGAAGTATTTAGCCAGTCAAAAATCCATCTTCATAATGGAGCTATTGCCCCCTTACCCTATATTTTCCCCAAAGGAGGTATAAAGAAAACCTGTCTTCCTCTTACAATTCTCTTTTCCTCTCAGGTTGCTGCCTCACTCACAACACCTCTGACACAGCTGTGTGGGAGTTTTCCTTCACCAAGCAGTTCTCTGCAACATCTCCTGGATGTCCTATAATTTAACTAGTTGAAACACTATCCACCTGGAGGTAGAATCAGATCTTACAGGTTAAGAACTCAACCCTGCAACTGTCCCGACACTACTCACACACCACTCGAAAGCCCAGGTTGTCACCTGTACTTGACCCCCACTCTCTAAACCAGAAGTTCTCACAACCCCCTCCTTGGGTTCAATTAATTTGCTAGAGTGGCTCACAGAACTCAGGAAAACAGTTTACTTCCTGGTTATCAGTTTATTATAAAAAGATATGATAAAAGATGCAGATGGACATCCAGATGAAGGAGAGGCATGTGTAGGACAAGGTGTGTGGGAAGGAGCATGGCATTTCCATGCCCTCTGGCCAGCCACTCTTCTAGGACCTCTATGTGCTCTTCACACCCCA
Organism: Enhydra lutris kenyoni; assembly: GCF_002288905.1. Lineage (NCBI taxonomy): Eukaryota > Metazoa > Chordata > Mammalia > Carnivora > Mustelidae > Enhydra > Enhydra lutris. The sequence goes on from NW_019154096.1 coordinate 15,016,138, forward strand.
TGCTTTTGGGATTTTTATGGAGGCTTCCCCAGGTGAGGAATGATTGATCATTAACTCCATTTTCAGCCCTTCTCCCCTATCTGGAGAAAGTGGGGTGGGACACAAAATTCTAAGCTTCTTATCATGGTTTGGTCTTTTTGGTGACTAACTACCCATTCAAGAGCCCATCAAGAGTCACCTCATTAGAACAAAAAACATTCATCTAGAAAATTCCAAGGGATTTAGGAGCCCTGTGTTAGGTATGGGGTCAAAGACCAAATGTTAGAACAAAAGATACTCCTAGTGCTCTTTTTTTTTTTTTTTAAGATTTTATTTATTTATTTGAGAGAGAGTGAGAGAGCATGAGTAGAGGGAAGGAGCAGAAGGGGAAGCAGGCTCTGTGCTGAGCTGGGAGTCAGATCCAGGACTCGATCCCAGGATCCTGGAATCATGACTTGAGCCAAAGGCAGACGCTTAACCAACTAAGCTACCCAGGTATCCCATCTTTCTGGATTATTTGCACACCAGGCACACACTGTAGGGAACAAGGAGCACTGTCTTTTCTTCTACATTCACTCAACCCACCCATCTGAACACTTTGCCAGAGGTTGGCAGAGTCCTTTGCGTAGAGGTCTCATTCTAATATTCTAGTTGGGGAGTGTGTCAAAAATTTCGTTTGATTTTGTTTTTTTAGTCAAACCTATATAATAATCTTTTGCTCCCAGACCAGTCAGTTCACATGGCAGATAATTTACTTTGCCTCCCCACACTTACCCATGATTTCCAGGTACTGAGCAGAACAGGCTTTCTCCTTCCTCCTCTTTTCTATGGGGACTGCATTTATGCCACTCAACCTCTTTGCTCAACTTGAATGGCAGAAAGGTAAATTTTTTTTTAAAGATTTTATTTATGTGACACAGAGAGAGAGATCACAAGTAGGCAGAAAGGCAGGCAGAGAGAGATGGGGAAGCAGGCTTCCCGATGAGCAGAGAGCCCGATGTGGGGCTCAATCCCAGGACCCCGAGATCATGACCTGAGCTGAAGGCAAAGGCTTAACCCACTGAGCCACCCATGCACCCCAGAAAGGTAATCTTTACACTCATGGCTCTTGGTATGACAGTGATAAGTCAATCGGGAGCTAGAGTTAACTGTGACTAGAAATACATTTATTTAATAATCTCAAATACTCTACCATTAGAGTGTTATCATCATCATATCATCGTCATATAGGAAGTGCTAATTTCTCCTTCAGTGCCCTTCCACTCAAGGCTTTACATTGCCCACCAGATTTTGGAATTTGTAGTGGTTTTGCCTGTTAGACGGTCGGAAGGCAGTCCACCTGCTGTCTGCTTCGAATGCAGAAATGAGCATCGTACCATATGGGATCCTTAACGCCCACCCACACGGCCCAAGACACAAGCAGCAGATCCTTTGGCAACTGTAAGCCAGACACCGCTGGGGTGGCTGCTATGCTTGGGAATGACAGATTTAAAAAATCTTCTTAATTACATTTTTATCCCACAGCTATAAATTAATTTTTGGTCTTTTTGTTGTCTGTAAACCAACCCGGGTTGCATACATAGCCTACAAATGACCAAGGTATGTTTACATTAGTGGCAGCTGCATCATCAGCACTCTCCACCAGCAATGCTTGTCTCACGCGGATTGAATCAAAAGCCTGTCTAGAGGTGAGGTCGGGGGCTGTCCCAGGACCTCTCCCACTAAGTGTCAAAGCCCCAAATATCACACTTTGGCATTTGTTTCTTTGAGTGAAGACATGGTTTTTGTATGTTTCTATCAGTGGATTTACCAGACCATCTAAGAACCCGAGGGTTCTGGATAAATCTTACTTTTAACAAGCCCTCTAGGTAATTAATGGGATTAAATTGAATTGTAGTTCTTTCTTGGTGACTGCATATTATTTAAAAACAAAAACTAAACCTGTTACTCATTTGCTTCCTCTTTAAGGTTCAATCATCCCAAGTGAGTCCAATTAAGGAGGCCTCATGGGTATCTCTTTAAGCTGTGGCCAGAAAGAGCCAACGAGAATCTATGGCATCTTTGAGCTCTTTTCTGTGACTTCATTTTATCTGAAGTTTTGCCAGAATAAAAAATTAAGACCTGTTCCTTGGGGGCAGAGTTACAGAACTACAACGCGACTCTTGGTTTTCATGCGAGACAACAAGGCCACCTTGCTCATCCATGTATTCAAGCACCACAGGTGGGAGTGTGTGGGAGTCAAAGCCGGAAGTTGCCCCTCCTCCTCACCCTCTCAGCCCTGGGGAGATGTGTGCAGTTGGTGTGATCCCCATTGCTGGGCTTCCTGAACCTTCCTTCTCCCAGAGACTTGCTGAAAGCAGCCTCCAGGTGCAAGTTCCCAGAAGAGATTTTTCTGCTTTCTTTTGAGTTGGTGAGTACTGCCCTGAGAAGTAGAGTTAGATTACCTCCTCTACCCCCAAGTTTTTTCTCTCTGTGTGTTTAAAGTTAGCTACTCTTTCTCTCAAGTGCTCTTTGTTCAGTGGTTTGTTTTTTGTTTTTTGTTTTTGTTTTTTGGTTAATGTGCTAGGAGAGATTAAAACGGTGAGTGGAAAAAAATGTCAAGCTGCACTTTCAATAACTAAGTATCATTTGGGGCAGCTAGGAGGGCCTATTGCCTGCAGTTTCTTTAAAGTAGGGTTTTCTAGGGCCATGTGGGTGGCTCAGTTGGTGAAGCATCTACTTTCAGCTCAAGTCATGATCAAGTCCCGCATAAGGCTTCCTGCTCAGCCGGGAGTTGGCGTCTCCCTCTACCCTTCCTCTCTGCTTGTGAACTCTCTCTCACTCTCTCTCTCAAATAAATAAATAAAATCTTACAAGAAAAAACACAAAGTAGGGTTTTCTAGTCTCATAATACTGAGCTAAGTCTTGGGGTCATCAGAAAAGGGGAGTGTTTACGCATGACGGTGTACTATGCACGCTGGGTGGGGGCGTTGCAGGGCTGTAGACTGGTGCAGGCCAGAGGAAGAAGCAAGGGCTGCGCAGATCTTGGAAATGATAGGCTCTGTAAAGTGCAAAGTGCCATCTCGTTTAGGATCTTCCCACCTCCTCAGCTTTGTCATCTTGCATTTCATTTCTTTATGCGATCTTTGAAAACTCACCATAATTTTTGTTATATAAATTATATTTATTAGTTTAATTATTTACTATTTATTTGTCTGCCTTCTCTTGTTCACCTCTGAAAATGTATGTTCCCAGAGGGCAAGGACATTTATGCATCACTGAATTTCTAATGCCTAATAAGTACTCAGTAAAAATTTGTTGAATGAATGAAGAGTTGAATGTACTAAGTATTTCACATATATTACCTTCAATACTCTTGTAGAATAATTATAGAATAATTTTTGATTAAAATTGTCTTTTTCTAATTTTTTTTTTTTTTTTTTTTTGTTATATATACTTAACAACAAAATCCTATGGGTGAATTGTAGAAATCCAAGAGTTTAGAGTCTGGCATTTGGAATATATAATCATATATTATTATATAATCATCACAGAACCTGCTGTGTGCTTTAATGAAAACTACATACTCTGATAAACAAGCAAGGAGTTGAAAATAGTCTATCAAGTTTGCATGCAAGCTATTTTAGGGCTGCTCAGCTTTGCAGTCTGACCACAACTGTTTAAATGTGTCAGTCATTTCAGTCTTCATTGTCCTAAGTCTAACCCAGAGCTGCGGCTCATTCTTGGCAGAATTCCAGAGTTAAAGATTGTTCCAGAGTCCTCTTCAAGGGCCACATAGCCCATCTCAGCCTGTTACTGCTTCCTAAGGAAGCACCCTTTAGATTCACAGTTTGAATACTTAAGGACAGATTCACACCTTGGAGCAGGGAAGGTAGATGCGTCAAGTATCAGAAAAATCTGGGATATTTTTGAACGGTATTCGTTCATAAATATTGACCTTTGTTTGTTGTGACTCTGTAAAACCTCTCAAATGAAATCTCTAGGTTTTGCCTCCTCTGACTCTTACCTTCTGTTCCTTACAGCTTTGTCTTTCACCAGGTATACCTGTTTTTTTGGTGGAGTATAAAATTACAGATTTGCATCTTTGTTTTAATGCCTTTAATACCAGCCTTTACTGGTAGGATAGCATGTCCATGCAAGATTACATTCTTCTCTGTAAGTTACAGTGTCTAAAACAGGGGAAAGAACTATAAATAGTATATATTAATAGTGCTAACTTTCAAAAGATTTAGAAACAGAAAAATTACACACTTGGAAGCTTTCATTTTCTCTCCTTTCTTAAGTCTTACTTATTCCTTCTGAAATCCAGATTTTAACTTATATGATATGCACTAAAGTAACATGTAATACCTATTATATAAGAAAAAGAGAAATAAGATGATAGTACCAAAGACAGGATCTCCTGCATGTTAAGTGAAATGTCCATACACATGCACCCACACTTGGCTGGTAGAGTGACTTGGAATAATTCTTTTGAGAATGGATTTTATATAATACACAGCAAGAGCTGTTCATAGATTTTTGACCCAATAATCCCACTTTCCATGGGAAAAATGAAAATGTCTAGCAACTTGATAAGATGAATTATGAATATCATGTAAATTATATATCTGTTGGAAAGAATAGAATTAAAATTATATTTCTGTTTACAGTTCCATTGTATTACTTATATAGCTATTAAATTACATTTATGAAGACCAGGCATGGAGAAAAGCTTTTATTTTTTAATATAAGTGACAAAGCAGACAATTAAATCACTGGGATTCCACATAAGGAAAAAATAGAGATACATCCAATGCAGCTCTTTATTCCTCACTAGGGCTGTGGCTGGAGTGGCTTTGGTGCTAGTCTCTCTGAGCCATCCAGCTCCATCCTTGTTGCCACGGGGACACCTGATGTCGCCACTGCCATGACTGAGCAGAGGACACTTTGTGGTACCCTCAAGGGCCACAATGGCTGGTTGACGCGGATTCTCGCCCCTCCCCAGTTCCTGGACATGATACCATCTGCCTCTCGAGAGAAGACCATCATCATGTAGAAGCTGACCAGGGAGGAGACTAACTAGGGCATCCACAGCGGGCTTCCCAGGGTCATCTCCTCGGATGGCCAGTTTGCCCTCTCAGACTCTTGTGGTGGAACCCTTCGACTTTGGGATCTACAATGGGTACCACCACACACAGATTTGTAGGCCATACCAAGGATGTGCTTAGTGGGGCCTTAACCTCTGATAACCCCGCAAATTGTCTCTGGCTCCGTAGACAAAACCATTGAGCGGTAGAATACTCTGGGTGTATGCAAATGTACCATCCAGGATGAGAGCCATTCGAAGTGGGTGACTTGTGTCTGCTTCTCATCCGGTAGCAGCGACCCTATCACTGCCTGCTATGGCTGGGACAAGTAGGTCAATATATGGAACGAGGCAAATTACAAGCTGAAGACTAATCTCTTCAGCTGCGCAGGGTACCTGGACATTGTGACTGTGTCTCCGGATGGATCCCTCTGCTTCTGGAGGCACAGGGAGCCAAACCATGCTGTGGGACCTCAGGAAAGGCAAGCATCTTTATACTCCAGGTGGTGGGGATATCATCAGTGTCCTGGGCTTCAGTCCTAACAGACATGGGCTGTGTGTGGCCACGGGCCCCAGCATCAAGATCTGGGACTCAGAAGGCAAGATCACTGCAGACGAACTGAAGCAGGAAGTTATCAGTACCAGCAGCAAGGCAGAAACACCCCAATGTACCTCTCTGGCCTGGTCTGCTGATGGCTAGGCTCTGTTTGCCAGCTACAGGGACCTCATAGAGCCAGTGACCATCGGTATGTGCTAAAAATCTATGGCAGAGCTTTAGGGGAATAAAAAAAAAGGTTTTCTGACTTTTAAAATAAAAAAAAAATACATTAGGTGCAAACTGGAAGGAAATACTTATTTTAGAAAGGTAGAATTAGGAGCGCCTGGGTGGCTCAGTTGGTTAAGCATCTGCCTTCAGCTCGGGTCATGATCCCTGGGTCTTGGGATCAAGTCTCTCATTGGGCTCCTTGTTCAGTGGACAGTTTGCATCTCCCTCTCCCTCTGTCCCCACTCCCTCTCCCCTGCTTGTGCCTGTGCTCGTGCTCAGGTATGCTCTCTCTCTCAAATGAATAAATAAAAAATATTTTTAAAAAAGAAAGGTAGAATTCAATGTGGTTTCTCTCTCTCTTTTCTTTTTTTTTTTTTTAAAGTCCCCCCCCCACTTGTAATAAAATGTAAAAAAAAAATCTAAAAAGATCCTAGAAGGTCATATAATTTCTGGGAAATGACTACACAAACTACATTGAAATAAAGTTGGCAAAAACCTTAGCTCAAACCTGAAGTGAAATAAACAAATGCCCATTGGTTACCCATAGTATTCCACTGTTCAACTTAACTCTACCAAAGCAAGTATTTGCAACCCAGCTCTGGGGACCTTCATGGTGTATGTCCACTGTTTTCAAAAACTGCTGAGAAATCTCTGGAATCCTATGTAGTACTGTTCAAGGTGTATCCAACAACACAGGAAGAAAATAAGGGTCCAGATCACATAATTAGGAAGGGATGCTGCACCTAGAAGTATAGCATTCCCCCTTCAGAGGCCAGCTCCAGGGAGAGAAGCTGACCTGGGGAACCGGCCGGTCTTATTCCTGGAGCTGCCTTTGGAAGACAAGGACCTGAGGAGAGAGGTCACTACTTTGGGAAACCAGGCGGATGCCTGCTGAGTAGTCAGGGAGAGACAAACCAGGAAGTGAACCAGTGGGTCCAAGAATGAAGCTCTTCTAGGGTTTTTGTTTAGAAGGGACAAAAAAACACAGTTCAGAGTATCTTAAGTACATCAAGACTGTATTGGGTTGTGTAACTAGGAAGTCCATAATTTCTAGAAGTTCAAATGACTTCAGGATTTTGCCCCCCTTCTCTTTCTCTGTGTCTGTTTCCTTATACAATTTTTAGATCAGCTTCTCTTTGTTGGCTTCTCTTTCTTTGGTTAGCCTTCCTCCAGGGGGGTAGACTTTGCTGGGACTGTCTCAAGTCTATGTCATCCATCTTAGAGATCCCTAAGTAAGAACTCCAGGGGGCTCTTTTCCTGTTGCATTAAACGTAAAAATGGTGATTGGGTTTCCTACACATGGTGGCTGTGAATTAGACTTACAAGGGAATGTCCCTTGCTCCAGACACTGCCTGTGGTGCTGACTACCTATTGTGGTTGGTAGGAAATCAGGGCAATCTTTCTATCTGATTAAAAATATTGACATTAAAAAATAAACCCACTGACATTAAGAATCTCTCATATCATTAGTGAAAAATTAGCCTGAAAGTAATAGAAGATTACAAAAACTCCCATTGGGAGTCGTCTTTTTTTTTTTTTTTAAAGATTTTTATTTATTTGACAGACAGATCACAAGTAGGCAGAGAGGCAGGCAGAGAGAGAGAGGAGGAGGAGTCAGGCTCCCTGCTGACCAGAGAGCTGGATGTCCCAGGACCCTGGGATCATGACCTGAGCCGAAGGCAGAGGCTTTACCCACTGATCCACCCAGGCTCCCCGGGAGTAGTAGTTTTTTTTTAAAAGCCCTGCTTACTAACCATGGCTCTCTATAATACAGAATTTCAGGCAATAAAACAGAGTTAAGTGAATAAACTTGAGATACGGTTGGGAAAAAAAGCTATTCTTGTCTCAATTTTTCCCTTTTATTTTGAATCCCCTGATTGTATAAAATCTTCATTTCCGTGGGCTTCCTGCACCTAGTGGTGTCCATGACAATAGCAGCTCCCTGGGTTGGGGCCGGGGCAGGGCAGTAATGTGTGTCTGGGTCATTTGTAAGTTGAGTGTTTATAAGGTGGAAGCTCTCTGTCCTGCGTTAGTCATTCGGATCTCAGCTTTTAAGCAGGTCAGTCGTCTCTTCTCTAATGAGGAAGTACTTGTTCTCTTAACATTCTGGCAACATTCTCTTTACTTATTTTTTCCCAGTCCGAGTTATCCCAATGAATAAGTCCATCTTTTGACCCTCAGGTGCTGTATGCAGCAGAAGGAAACGTTGCGCGTGGAAAGGAGGAACAAACAGGTGGGAGTGACAAGAGCAGGAAGGAGCCAGACACAAGCAGCCCAGGTTTGTTAAGAACGTGGGTAGTTCTGAAGTGTTTCAGTAATGCAGAGTACACGCACGACGATGAGCATTACCACCCCTCAGTCAGGTTCTGTAGGAAAGGACAATGAACAACGGTCCTCTATTCTAAAAGTTCTTCCCAGCAGGCTGTTAGAGGGGCCTTGACAACCTCATTAGTTAGTATTCCTTGGGGTTAAGACATGGAGGATTTCTTTTTGAAAAGGTCATGTCTTACTCATTTTGTACCAGCTCCAGTGCCCTATAAATATTGAGTAAATGACATGGCCAACATTATCAGCCAAGAATAGCTCATAGTATTTTTAGCTGATTAATTCTAGTCATTCATTTAATCATTCATTCAGCACACATTCTTTACTGATGAAGATTATAAAAATAACTTATTTTGCATGGGCCATAAGTTAGGCAATGAGCTAAGTGTTTTATGTCCATTATCTCAATGGACATAGTTGCTATTACTATTTACCTATTTTATAGGTAAAGAAGCCTGAGCTTGAAGAGGTTAAATTAATTTCTCCATGCAAATGGCTGATAAATGGCAGAGGCTGTACTTGTCTCTAAGACACACTGATGCTTAAAGTCTGAACTTTAAACCCCAGAGTACTAGAAGATAATCCTTCATGGGCTCTTGCATTTTTTTCATGTATTAAAGAAACTGGGATGTTTGTTCTCTAAAGTTTTCCAGAGTCTGGGCTTTTCTTTTCTTTCTTTCTTTCTTTCTTTCTTTTTTTTTTTTTTTTGATTCTGGGACCCTTTTTTTTTTAATTTTTTAATTTTTTTTATAAACATATAATGTATTATTAGCCCCAGGGGAACAGGTCTGTGAATCTCCAGGTTTACACACTTCACAGCACTCACCATAGCACATACCCTCCTCAATGTCCATAACCCCACCACCCTCTCCCTACCCCCCTCCTCCCGGCCCCCCAGTTTGTTTTGTGATGTTAAGAGTCTCTTGTGGTTTGTTCCCCTCCTGATCCTATCTTGTTTCATTTATTTTTTTCCTACCCCCTAACCCCCCACCGTTGCATCTTCATTTCCTCATATCAGGGAGATAATATGATAGTTGTCTTTCTCCGATTGACTTATTTCGCTAAGCATAATACCCTCTAGTTCCATCCACGTCGTTGCAAATGGCAAGATTTCATTTCTTTTGATGGCTGCATAGTATTCCATTGTGTATATATACCTCATCTTCTTTATCCATTCATCTGTGGATGGACATCTAGGTTCTTTCCATAGTTTGGCTATTGTAGACATTGCTGCTATAAACATTCGGGTGCACGTGCCCCTTCGGATCACTACATTTGTATCTTTAGAGTAAATACCCAGTAGTGCAATTGCTGGGTCATAAGGTAGCTCTATTTTCAACTTTTTGAGGAAACTCCATGCTGTTTTCTAGAGTGGTTGCACCAGCTTGCATTGCCACCAACAGTGTAGTAGGGTTCCCCTTTCTCTGCATCTTCACCAGCATCTGTCATTTCCTGACTTGTTAATTTTAGCCATTTTGACTGGTGTGAGGTGGTATCTCATTGTGGTTTTGATTTGTATTTCCCTGATGCCAAGTGATGTGGAGCACTTTTTCATGTGTCTGTTGGCCATCTGGTTGTCTTCTATGCAGAAATGTCTGTTCATGTCCTCTGCCCATTTCTTGATTGGATTATTTGTTCTTTGGGTGTTGAGTTTGCTAAGCTCTTTATAGATTTTGGATACTAGCCCTTTACCTGATATGTCGTTTGCAAATATCTTCTCGAGTCTGGGTTTTTCTGATTGCATCCTTAAAGTATCATTTAACATTTTCACCTTTCCTCTGTATTTTCCGTCAAGTGGTAGTCAGATATAGAAGCTTGATCAAGTTTCAGCTCAATTTTTTGGGACAAACCTGCTAGATAAGTGGTATTATGTTCCTTCATGTGCCAGGAGACCTGTAATGTGATGTCCCTCTTTTCTACAATGTTAACAGCCATTCATATTGAGTATCTGGCTCAACTAGTTTTTTGAGGTTGCAGAATAGTGATTTCCTATTGTCAATTTTATACGTATGTAGTGTTGTGTACGTAAGAAACTCTTTTTACGGGCATCTGGGTGGCTCAGTGGGTTAAAGCCTCTGACTTTGGCTCAGGTCATGATCTCAGGGTCCTGGGATCGAGCCCCGCATCGGGCTCTCTGCTCGTCAGGGAGCCTGCTTCCTCCTCTCTCTGCCTGCCTCTCTGCCTACTTATGATCTCTCTGTCAAATAAATAAATAAAATCTTTAAAAAAAAATAAAAAGTCTTTTTACTTATTAGCTAGAATACTTCTATAAAAAGAAACTTTCCCTTATCCATTATTTGGTTACTTAGCAGTATACTTTGTTAGGGATGGCAGGAAGAACACTTGACTCTTTCCTGTTACTCGTATATTTTCAAAATAATGAGCTAATTCCCAAGCATCTTCCCTGGTTATCAATTAATTGTTTTTATTATAATTATGAACTCAAGGATTTAAATATATTTGATGGTTTTTAATGTTTTGCAGTTCTTCTTGTTGATGATAAAATCAGCTCATTTTTTATACATCCAGCTCCTGAGTCATTTGGCTTTAACAATCAAAGTTAAAGAAATTGATAACTTCTTTACTATCGTGTATGACAAGATGTCCCAGCTCATCTTTTAAAATTTCCTGTCCAAACTTAGAACTGTCATTTCTCTAAAGAATCTTGGTTCTCCTATGTGGAAAATGGTATCTGGAGACCCCCCAGCTTTTATATTGGCAACTAATTAAAGAAAGAATCATGTCTCTGGTCTGCATTCAGCCTGTGGCTGTCTGCTGTTGACCCCTGGCCAGACTTACTTAGCATGGTGTTCTCAAGGTTTATCCATGTTGTAGATGTATCAGAATAATCTTCATTTAAGGCTGAATAATATTCCATTGTATGAATTATATCACATTTTGCTTATCTATTTGTCCTTCAGTGGACACTTGGCTCGCTTCCACATTTTAGCTATTGTGAGTAACACTGTTATGAATATGAGTATACCAGTATATTTTGAGACCTGCTTTCAATTCTTTTTGGTATATATCTCCAAGTAGAATTGCTGGGTCTTGTGGTCATTTTATTATTAATTTTTTGAGGCACTTCCATTCTGGTTTCCACAGCATCTCTACTCCTTTTTATTCTCATCAAAAATGTACAATGGTTTCAATTTCTCCACATTCTCACCAACACTTGTTATTTTCTATTTTTTTGCTGTTGTTGTTTGTTTGTTTTCTTGATAGTAGCCCAAACAGTAATTGGTGTGAGATGGTATCTCATTGGAGACTTTTTTTTAATTTTAATTTTAATTCTAGTACACTTAACGTAGTGTTATATTAGTGATTCAACAATTCTATACATTACTCAGTGCTTATCCCAACACCTGCACTCTTTAATCCCATCACCTCCTTGACCCATCCTCCCACCTGCCTCCCCTCTGGTAAATGTACTTTTGTTCTCTACAGTTAAGAGTCTGGGTTGGTTTTTGTTGTTGTTGTTGTAGTTTTTTGTTTAAGGAGAATTTTTTAAAAATATATTTTGTTTGTTTTATTTAGAGAAAGAGAGAGAGAGTAGGGAGAGGGATGGAAGGAGAGGGAGAGAGACTCTCAAGCAGACTCTGCACTCAGCATGGAGCCCCATGTGGGGCTCAATTTCACAAACCTGAGATCATGAACTGAGCTGAAATCAAGAGTCAGATGCTTAATTGACTGAGCCATCCAGGCTCCCCAGAGTCTGTTTTTTTGGTTTGTTGTTTTCCTTTGTCCATTCGTTTCTTAAATTCCACATATGCGTGAGATCATATGGTATTTGTCTTTCTCTGACTGACTTATTTCATTTAGCATTATACTCTCTAGAGCCATCCTTGTTTTTGAAAATGACAAAATTTCATTCTCTTTGTGGCTGTGTAATATTCTGTCACACACACACACACACACACACTCACATGCACACACACTTTCTTTTTTTTTTTTTTTTTTTTTTAAGTAAATCTACCCCCAACATGTGGGTTGAACTCATGACTGTGAAATCAAGAGTTGCATGCCCTACCAACTGAGCCAGCCAGGTGCCCCATATCACATCTTCTTTATTCATTTATGTACCAATGGACACTTGGGCTCCTTCCATAATATGGCTATTATCAATGATGCTGCAATAAACATAGGGGTGCGTATATCTTTTTGAATTAGTGTTTTCATATTCTTTGGGTAAGTACCCATTAGTGGAATTACTTGATCATATGGTAGTTCAATTTTCAATTTTTTGAGGAACCTCCATACTGTTTTCCATAGTGGCTGTACCAGTTTGCATTTCCACCAACAGTGTAAGAGGGTTCCTTTCTTTCCACATCCTTTTCAATGCTTGTTATTTCTTGGGTTTTTTATTTTAACCATTCTGACAAGTGGGAGGTGATATCTCATTGTGGTTTGTTTTGCATCTCCCTGGTGAGTGATGTTGAGCATCTTTTCCTGTGTCTGTTGACCGTCTGTATGTCTTTCTTGGGGGAAATGTCTGTCTAAGTCTTCTGCTCATTTTTAATAGAATTATTATTTTGGGGGGTATTGAGTTAGAAGTTCCTTATATGTTTTGATATTAACCTTTTATCAAATATGTCCTTTGCAAATATCTTCTTCTATTACAAAGTTGCCTTTTGGTTTTGTTGATTTTTTTTCCTTTGCTGTACAGAAGCTTTCTATTTTGATGTAGTCCCAGTAGTTCATTTTTGCTTTTGTTTCCCTTGCCTCAGGGGACCTATCTAGAAAAATTTGCTACTGCTGATGTCAGAGAAATTACTGCCTGTGTTCTCTTCTAGGATTTTAATGGTTTTAGATCTCACAGTTTGGCCTTTAACCCATTTTGAATTTATTTTTATGTATGGTGTAAGAAAGTGGTCCAGTTTCCTTCTTTTGCATGTTGCTGTTCTGTTTTCCCAATACCATTTGTTGAAGAGACTGGTTTTTTCCCTCATTGAATATTCTTTCCTGCTTTGTCAGAGATGAATTGACCATATAATTGTGGGTTTATTTCTGGACTGTCTATTCAGTTCTATTGATCTGTGTCTGTATCAAAACAGTACCATACTGTTTTGATCACTACAGCTTTGTAATATAACTTGAAGTCCGTAATTGTGATATCTTCAGCTTTGCTTTTCTTTTTCAAGATTGTTTTTGTGATTTGGGGTCTTTTGTGTTTCCATACAAATGTTAGGATTGTTTGTTCTAGTTCTGTGAAAAATGCTGTTGGTATTTTGTTAGGAATTGCTCTAAATGTGTAGACTGCAAGGGGCAGGGAGGGAGGGAATAAGGATGCTGGGCCTGTTGCCTCCCCCAACACCAGAACATTCAGGGGCCAGAGCTAGAGGGAGCCAGGGAATGGCAGGACTTTAGGGGGCTGTCACTGAGTCTTCTGTGGTGGTCACTAATTCCGTGGCAACACACTCTAGGAGTAGTCTGAGGTGTGCACAGGATCCTCCATCAACATTTCTTCCCTGTGCCCTCTTCTCAGGAGCATGTTCTCCAGTGTCCTGGCTGCCAGGGCTGTGGGCATCCAGGCGGTGGCCTTGCAGCTCCTCTGGGATGTGGCTGGGCTCACCAACACACCAGTTACAGTCTTCACTGCTGCCCCCACTGATCCTGGCACAAGGGCTACTTGCTCTGAAATTATTCTGAGGCAAGAAGTTTTAAAAGATGGTTCCCACAGAGACCTTTTAATAAAAGTGAAATTTGGAGAAGATACTGAGCACTTAAACAGACCTGCTGACTTGATTAAACAGTACATCCTGACAGGACATTTCATGAATCCATATGAGTTGGCTTCATTTCAAGAGAGAAACGTAACAGAGCAGTGATGGTTTCAGAAAACTTTAACATACAAGCTCCCAATTATTTGTCCAAGGAATCTAAAGTTCCAGTTTGTGCCAGACAAAATTCACAGTGTGTTGTTTCTAAGCTTTTTTTTTGCCTGTGCGCTACTGCTATCATCTGTCACAGAATAAAGATGAGGAAACCTTTACTGTGGTCAAGAACCCTGATTTCAGGGCACCTGGGTGGCTCAGTGGGTTAAGCTGCTGCCTTCAGCTCAGGTCATGATCTCGGGGTCCTGGGATCGAGCCCCGCATCGGGCTCTCTGCTCATCGGGGAGCTTGCTTCCCCCTCTCTCTCTGCCTGTTTTGTAGTTATTTCTGAAGATATTCTCTGTTCCTTTTTTGTTTTCTCTCGTTCACAGTTTGCTGGTTTTCTTTAGTGCCATAATTAGACTTTTTTCTCTTTATTCTTTGCATATTTATTAGTGCTTTTTTAAAAATTTGTAGTTACCATTAAAAAACATCTTCTGCATATAGCAGTCTATATTAAGTTGATGGTCATTTAAGTTTGAACCCATTCTTTGCTTCTTTCATCCCCACATTTTAGGCATATGGCTTCATATTTTATACCCTTTTATTTTGTAAATCCTTGACTGATTTTTTTTTACAAAAATATTAATTTTTACTGCTTTTGTGTTTACTACTTTCATACTGTCATTTTTGGTCTTTCCTTTCCACTCAAAGTGTCCCCTTTAATATTTCTTGCAGGCTGGTTTAGTGGTCATGAACTCCTTTAGTTTTTATTTATCTGGGAAACTATCTCTCCTTCTATTGTGAATGATGGCCTTGCTGGATAGAATATTCTTGACTACAGATTTTTGCCATTCAGCACTCTGAATATATTATGCCCATCATTTTTGGCTCAGAAAGTTTCTTTTCATTTATTTATTTGTTTTTTATTTTTATTTTTGGTCAGAAAGGTTTTTTTAAAGATTTTATTTTTTTCAGAGAGAGAAAGAGAGAGGGAAAAAAAGAGAGCATGAGCATGAGGAGGGTGGGGAGAGATATAGGAAGAGACAGAAGACCCCCCCCACCCCGGTTTAGCAGGAAGCCAGATGCATGGCTCGATCCCAGGACCCCTGAGATCATGACCTTGCTCAAAAGTTTCTGTTGAAAATTACACTGATAGCCTTATGTGGGGGATATATATATGTGTGTATATGTGTATATATATGTATATATACATATATATATATGTACATATATATATGTACACACACATATATATACTGTCTTCTTTTGTTGTTTTGATTCAGGATCATTTCTGTTTCCATACAAATTTTAGGATTGTTTGTTCCAGCACTTTGAAAAATGCCAGTGGAATTTTGATCGGGATGGAATTGAAAGTATAGATTGCTCTGGGCAGTATAGACATTTTAACAATGTTTATTGTTTTATAATGGGTATTTTTTAAAATAAAAGGTAATGGTTTTATAAAGAAGAGGTCCTATAATGCCCTGTTCTTCAGGGCCTGGTGCTTTTAGGAGAGGCTCTAATGTGTGCTCTATTGTTGTGCCCTATCTACTTTATCCTTCAGGCCAGTTGTCTGCAGGGGCTTTTTTTGCTTGTGGGCAATGTTTGGTGGCACATTTCAATTAGAGGTGCTCTGGTCTGTTTGCAAAATGAGGCCCATTACTGCTGCCACCAGAACTGAGACCTCACAAAACTCTCTGGTCAGGAGATGGTCATTGGCAGGTGTTTGAGCAGGTCTTCTGTGGGAGGGGCCAGAATCACTGGAATAAAGGCAAGTGTGACTGGGAAGAGTGGTTCCATTGGAGCATGGGCAGGGGGAAAGGGGCTTGGTGTAAGCAAGATAGGTCGCCAGTTCCAGCAGGTGGCTCTGTGTTTATGCTGAGGAGAGGAGAAGGGAAATGATTCTGGCCAGTTTCCTTCCTTCCCAGAGAGGTCTCTTTATGAACTCTGCCTCCCTGGGACAAGCTCCACAATGAGCAACTAACCTCCCCCTCTGTCACAGGCGCTCTTCAGATCACTGTTTCTGTGCTATGTGTACACAGGTTGTTTGCCCTGTTTTCTCCAAGAGCATCCCCATTGTCCTCCATGCTCTCTCAGAGCCAAACACACTGACCTTTAGCACTCCAGGCCTTAAGCCCTGCTGGTTGTAAGAGCTCAAGAAATTTAGGTCCTTTTGCTTTCCATTGCCATGTGGAATCATTTTCTCCATGTACTCTTCTCTGTGTTAATTTCTCTCGCCCTTCTCTGTGACCATAATTCCCTCCCCACTGCAGCAGCCAAGATCCTTTTCTCTCCCAAACTGTGTCTCTGCAACTTCCTACCTTCTTTGATGTGGCCTCTTCTCTTGTGGAGTTTGTTTTGCCAGACTTCTGGTTGACTGCTGGGGTATTTAAGATAATTTGTTAGTTATGTAGCTGTCTTCATGGGATGAGGTGAGCCTAGGTTCCTCCTACCCTGCTGCCATCTTCCAACCTCTTCTCTGTCCCTTTTGAAGTACAGTTTTGCTGGATATAGGATATTAGCCCATTGCTTTCTGGCCTCCCAAGTTTATGATGAGAAATCTGCTTATAATCCTATGGAAGATTCCTTGTATATGAGGAGTTGCTCCTATTGTTGCTTTCAAGATAATCTCTTCGTCTTTTTAAAGTTTAATTATAATGCATATCAGTGTGAAATCTCTGATATCATCTTATTTGGAGTTCATTAAACATCTTGGATGCTAATAGTCATGACTTTCATCAAATTTGAGAAGTTTTCAGCTGCTATTTTTTTCAAATATTCTCTCTGCCTCCTTCTCTCTTCCCTTCTGGCACTCTCACAATGCAGATAGTGTTCAAAAGGTCTCTTAAGCTCTGTTTGCTTTTTTTCAAACATTTTTCTTTCTGTTTCTCAGACTCCATTATTTTCATTACTCTGTCTTCAAGTTCACTGATGTTTTTCTTCTGCCTGCTAAAATCTGCCTTTGAATCCTTCTAATGATTTTTCATTTCAGTTATCTTACTTTCAGCTCCAGAATATCTTTTTCACTTCTTTTTAGTTTTTCTCTTTGTTGCTATTTGAATTTTGTTCATCATTTACTTGACTTTTTCCATGTCTTCCTTTAGTTGTTTGAGCATCTTTATGATAGTGGTTTTATAAATCTTTCTCTGGTAGATCAACCATCAGGTCTTTTTCAGAGAATGTTTCTGTTGACTTTCATTTCTCCTTTGAATGAGCAATACTTCCTGTTGTTTTGTTCATTTTTTTAAAATTATGCCTTGTGATTCTTTTGTTGTTGTTGAAAGCTGGACACTTGAATCTAAAAATGTGGTAACTTGAGAAACCAGATTCTCTACCTCAGGGCTTGTTGTGTTTGTTCTCTTGATTGTGATAGGCTGTCTCT
Source organism: Enhydra lutris kenyoni (assembly GCF_002288905.1). NCBI lineage: Eukaryota > Metazoa > Chordata > Mammalia > Carnivora > Mustelidae > Enhydra > Enhydra lutris. The sequence continues at coordinate 15,033,474 of NW_019154096.1, forward strand.
GTGCCAAAGATCAGCCTGAGGTGTAAGCTTAAAGTCTTTTCAGGTCTTTTCTGAGCCTGTGACTTTTGCTGGGTGTGCACACTTACTAATTTTCCCCATATATGCAGTTGTTTTTTGAATGTCTTCATCTTTAATGTCTGCCTCCCAAAAGAGGGGGGAAAATGCAGCAGGTGGATGTGTTCCAGTCCTTTTTAAATTCCCTGGCAGTTATGTCAGTTAGAAGGGGAGGTGCAACAACAGTGGTTGTTTGCCTCTTTGCTCCTCTGTGATCAGAAGTAGCAATCAGTGATTGGAGCATAGATCCCTGATATTTGGAGAATAAGATTGTTGCTGGTTTTTTTTTTTAAGGTTTTATTTATTTATTTACTTTAGAGAGAGAGAGAGAGAGAGAGCATACGAGTGGGGAGAGGGTGAGAGGGAAATGGAGAGAATCCCAAGCAGGCTCTGTGCTGACTGTAGAGCCTGATGCAGGGCTTAATCTAAAGACCCTGAGATCATGATCTGAGCTGAAACCAAGAATCGGATGTCTAACTGGTGGAGCTATACAGGTGCCCCAAGAACAGGGTTTCTTAGGCCCACCTTGAGTCCTGCAAGCTGTATGCAAGCTGCTCTAGGAGCATATGCACAGCTGTCTGCCATGGGGGTGGGGAGATGTATACTCTGCTAACAGCTAAAATTGACCAAAATTAACCACAATGTACAGATTAAGTTTTCCTCTGGAATTTCATGCCATCCATAGACTCCAGCCTTCTAAAATTGTTAGACAAATTCTGCCAGTGCAATTGTTGTCTAGGTGGGAAGGCAGATTCCTGTTGCTTTCTACTCTGCTGTCTTCCTAGAATCTTCAGATTAAGATATTTTGCACTTAGAAATGTAGGAAGGAGGGGCACCTGGATGGCTCAGTGGGTTAAGCCTCTGCCTTCGGCTCAGGTCATGATCCCAGGGTCCTGGGATCGAGCCCTGCATCGGGCTCTCTGCTCAGCAGGGAGCCTGCTTCTCCGTCTCTCTTTGCCTGCCTCTCTGCCTCCTTGTGATCTCTGTCTGTCAAATAAATACATAAAATCTTTAAAAAAGAAAAAAGAAATGTAGGAAGGAAAGAACATCTGATGTTTTAAGTGAGAAAATTGTAACTTTTTTAAAGCTATCATAACTGGAAACCTTATGATGACTACTTAATACATTACATACATTATTTAATGTAATCCTTGCAATAGCACTGAAAGAGAGGTATTATTCCTTTTTCTAAATGAAGAAATCAGGCACAGAGTAGGTGTGTGTGTGTGTGTGTGTGTGTGTGTGTGTGTGTGTGTGACTTCTGAGGAGGTCTTCTTGTGCTTTCCTTTCTCTTCTTGCCCATACTACTTAGGATATTGGTTTGACCACTTTACAGAGTCAAAATAATAGGGACTCAGTCAGAATTAAAGTTTATTTCTCTCTCACAGTGATGTGATGGTAGGCAGATGGTCCTGGGTTTACAGGAAAGTTTGTTCCTTGAGGACATCCAGGGACCTGGGTTCCTTCTCTTTTGTTGTTCCCCATTCTCTGGGTTTTACCCTCATCCACATATTTGAAACTGGCTTACCAGTCCCTATGGAAGTGGAAAAAGGGAGTAGAGTTCTGATGACTCACTTTTAAAAAAATTTTTTTAAGATTTTATTTGTTCATTTGACACACACAGAGAGAGAGAGAGAGAGAGAGAGAGTAGAAGCACGGGGAGCAGCAGAGGGAGAGGAAGGGAGCCCGATGTAGGGCTCCATCCCAGGACGCTGGGATCGTGACCTGAGATGAAGTCAGAAGCTTAATAGACCGAGCCACCCAGCCATCCCCGATGACCCACTTTTAAGAAGTTGCATACATTACTCCTACTTATGTCGTGCTATGTCATTCCTAGCTAGCAGGGGAATTATATTACAAAAATATAGAAAGAGTGAATGGGTTTTGGGGAGACATTTAGCAATATCTTCTATTCTTTCAGTTCACACCTCTCTCTTCTCAAAAACATGCCCTTGCATTCTCTCTACTTAAGGGAGAAAAGAGAGTCTTTGTTGTACAAAAAGAGAGAGCCACATCAGACTTTGCAAGGAGGCAATGTTAACAGTCGTGGGGTGGGTCTGAAGGTGCACATCCTTGGAACAATATGTAAGTCCTAGGAACACACCTGGAGGCAGGACAGGGAGGTAAGCTGGAGGGGTGCTGACAGCAAGATTTGGCCGCTTCACAGGGAACTGTCAAGAACAAGTCCTTTGTCTAAGCCCTGGTTTATCTAACTCAAAGACTAAAACCATTGTGCCAAAAACATTTTGTCTTCTCTCTAAGATTATAAACACTTCTAGTTAGTGCAAATGTCCTTATTATGCAGGGATGAGTACATTTTTTACAAATGACATTGCACTTCGGAAAGCAAGTTCTACTCCGATGTTTTCCAAGGTAAATAGTTCATTTATTAGAAATAAAGGTCCAATATATCTCATCCTTTGCTGAATTTAAGTGAAGTAAGCTGAAATTCCTTTGTTCTTGACAGGGCATCGATATGTATTTTTGTCTCCTTTTTTGTGCTATGGATAGTTTGAGTGTGTGCAATCTTCAAACTTGTTTACTCTTGCCAGTGGAGTTTGAAGCAGTTAAGCACATTACTCCTCTATTAATCTTTCACATATGGGGAGAACAAGAAATCTAGAGAACATTTTCATTTCTTGAAGCTTTATTTCTAGAGCCCTTACTTTCCATCTGGAAGAAAGCTCTTTGATGTCCTCTACGTCAAAAAGAACCAAAGTATGAAGTTTTGTCCAGGATTTAGGTGCTGCTAAAGCTCTTATAAGCTGGAGAACAGACATCAGGAAAGAGTACTGACTTGTCTGGGTTTGATTCGGACTTGGCTGCGTTCATTAATTATGTGAATCTGGGTTAGCCACTTGACCTCTTTGAGGCTCGTGGTCCTTGTTGGAAAAGTAGGCAAAATCATCGCCTCCCTTTGGGTCGTTATTAGAGAACTGTGTTGCCTTCGTTAAAAGCTGAAGCTTTTCATGTCTCAATGTCCTCATCCATAAAATGGGGGTAATCATAGTACCTACCATGGGAGGTTTTTGAGAAGCACTTAGAATTGTGCCTGGGCTTCAGTAAGCTCCATAGAAATGTTAGCTGGTGTTGCTTTTCTGTGACCAGGGAATAGCCACCCATGAACACTGGACCTGGTTGGGACATTGACAAGACAGCAAAGGAGGCCAGTCTCCAGCCTGGATGTTCATCGCAGGCTGGAATTCTTACAGGCTCCTGTATTTGCAGGGAACAGTATGGAAGCTGCTCAGAGGCCAGAGCTACAATAATCTTTCAAGATAGCTGCTGCTGATGCATCTGAGAGAGCACAGTGCCACAGAATTTTGCTGAAAAGGGAAAAACCTTATAATGAAAATATATTCTTCAGGGCAAAATGCCACAAATGCGTAGATAGGAGTAATCCCAGAAATAGATTCTAGTGAAAGTCATCCAGTGATGTTTTCTTTCTTTTTAAACATTCTTTAATTATTTTGTTTATTATTATTGTTTGGAGTTTTATTCCTTATAGCCCTTCTTAATGTCAGCCCTGTCTTCCTCTTCATGTGTGTGATTTACTCAGCTCTGCACATAAGCAGGAAATAGCAGATAACATGTTTCACAGCAGATTCTTATCACCTCTATCTTGGGAGATTTCATTCAATAGGCTGCCTAGATATGCACAATTCTCCTACACTCCCCCCTTCCCCACTCAGTATTCCCTACTTTTCAAATTCAATATCTTCAGAGACGTTTAGTTCAGGAAATAGGGGCAGCATCTGATTTTGGAAGACATGCATTTTCAGCTCTCAAAACTGTGTTGTCATTTTTCTTTCAGCTTTCTTTACGTTCTTTCCTTGATCCTGGAAGAAGGCGGAGATTTATAATCACATTTTATTGGTACTTTTCTCCATCACACGGATGATAAATTATTGAGAAACCATTTGGTCTATAAAAATGAAATACAAGGCCCATCCCCTTCCAGCATGCGGCCTGGACTGGCTCCAGCAGCTGTGAGCGGCTAGGGCCTTGTGGTCGGAAAAACAAAGCAAATCCCTGACACATTTTAGGCTTGGTCTAAAGAGAGGGACAATGACCTGGTGGACTTTGGTTCTCTGGATGCTGTTGAAGGTCACAGAGTCAGCTCTTTTATGACTCCCGAAGGGTCCTTTGTTCTGAGTTTGGAGTTCAGAGATTTTGTGCCTATATTTTAGCTAGTTCTTATTTTAGGCTCCAGTCAGTGACAGTCTCAGCTTCCAATAATAGCCAAGGTGTTTTTTATTTTTTATTTTTTTAATATATATATTTTTAAAGATTTTTTATTCATTTATTTGACAGAGATCGCAAGTAGGCAGAGTGGCAGACAGGGGGCGGGGAAGCAGGCTCCCCACTGAGCAGAGAGCCTGATGCGGGGCTTGATCCCAGGACCCTGAGATCATGACCTGAGCAGAAGGCAGAGGCTTGACCCACTGAGCCACCCAGGCGCCCCCCAGTAATGGCCAAGGTTTTAAATTTTTCTCAGACTTTACTACAGTTGGTCTTAACAACCTTGTTTGGGTCACATGCTTCTCTGAGAATCATGTGATGAGCTTCTCCGAATCTCCTCTCACCAACTCACTCATGCACAAACACACGGAGGACTTCCTGATGTTCACACATTCCCTGAGCCTCCAACTCCTCCACTCTGTACAGGTCCACGAACCTCACTTACTCAATTCTGTTTTCTCTATGGTTTTTAAGAGCATTTGTTTGATAATAATATAATTTATTTCTCTCTCTTTCAAAAATAGAAGGCCTATTATTTCAGCATGACCTTGTCTTTTATGTGATGGTCAACTCAACTGAGTTTTTTTTTTTTTTTTAAATAAGATTGAACTTTAATTTTGTTTTAGGATACCTGTCTTTCTGGAATCTTAGTATTTTAAAGCTCAGATTTAGAATCAGACAGAGGTCAATCTATATGAATTTCTGTAAACTAAAATTTAGGGAATTCCAGGATTAGTCTAGTTTTTCTCCAGCTTAAATTTGAATATACTGTTAACAAATCCACTTGTGTAATATAATGCCAATTATTCTGTCCACCTAATTATCTTCTAGCACAACATTAAAAGTTTTATAAGAACCATAACAATTCAGATATTTTTGATGGAAAATTTTTTTTAGATTTTTCAATGAAATTTTTTATTTTAATAACACCACAATGAAAATAAGACCTTTTAGATATTTTTTTAAAAGTTCTATTCCTATGTATCAGTATAAGGAATTTTACAGTAATGCAAATACAGAAATATAGAAATATACTGGTTTGATGGATATTTTTTTTTTTAAGATTTTATTTATTTATTTGACAGAGAGATCACAAGTAGGCAGAGAGGCAGGCAGAGAGGGAAGCAGACTCCCCACTAAGCAGAGAGCCCGATGCGGGGCTCAATCCCAGGACCCTGAGATCATGACCTGAGCTGAAGGCAAAGGCTTAACCCACTGAGCCACCCAGGCGGCACGAATGGAAATTTTTGTTGCTAACTTGTTTGAACTTGAGATTTGAAGGGTCCCTTATCCACCTGTTATCTTCTACATGCATCTGGTGACATTGACAGATCATCAGTATGGTTTCTAGAAGGGGCTTTGTCACTGGCAGTCACTTGTGGCTGTTTAAATCTTGCTTCTCGGGCGCCTGGGTGGCTCAGTGGGTTAAAGCCTCTGCCTTCGGCTCGGGTCATGATCCCAGGGTCCTGGGATCGAGTTCCGCATTGGGCTCTCTGCTCAGCAGTGAGCCTGCTTCCTCCTCTCTCTCTCTCTCTCTGCCTGCCTCTCTGCCTACTTGTGATCTCTGTCTCTTAAATAAAATCTTAAAAAAAAAAAAAACTTGCTTCTCGTTACCAGGCAGGAGATAATTAGCCTCATATGTGTTCCACATAGGTGTTTCCCTCTTCGACTCCAGGTTTTATGCCTGAATCTCATCCACCTGGCTGCCTTCGAACACCAGACCCCATCGTGAAGATTGGCATCTGCTCTTTGTTACTGCTCTGTTGATCTGTTCCAGGTCATCACTTCCTGCTCTGTCCTTGCCGAGAAGAGTGCTACCGGCTTATTGACAGAGCCAATGAGGCCTAATCCTTGAGTGCATGATCGTTATAAATCTAACAATCAGCCCTCTCTTGACACAATCAGGGTCTCCAAATCAGCCCCTGGAGCAACTGTGCTTTGGGTGATATCAATCTAAAATTCCAGTTTTCTGCGAACTAAGGAGGTCTGCCCTTTTGTGTTTGAACTGATCTAGTGAGTAAGTCCGTGGCCTGAGATCCTGGGCTTCGGGTCTAAGTAGATGTGAGTTTAAATCTCAGCTGTAACACCAAGTAATTCTGTATGGGGCTCATAATACCTCTTTTGCTGGGTTAGTCTAAGATTTGAGATAGTATCTGTAAAGCACATCTTAGGTGCTAAATACATGGTAGGTTCTCACTCTGTGATCTCCTGGTCATAATCCCTACCTCTGTAATGCTGAAGGGAATCAAAAGCTTTTTCTGTTTGATTTGTACAACTGGGAACTGGCAATGTATTTGATGTTGTACTGGGAGAGCCCATCATGGAAAGTGTGAGAGAAGACAAAGGCCTCTGTCCATTGTGAATGCAGTTCTTATTTTGGAACAGTGACTCTTTGGAAACACACAGTACAGGCTTTTAAGGGCTAGATCATCCAAGGTGAATGTTTCTGCTACTCAGAAAAATGCAGGTGAGGTCAGGAGATCATTCACTGAGAGCGGAAGTTCTCACTGGTACAAGAAAAATTTAAAAAGCTCCGATCAAATTACACCCACAAGTACAAATAAACTGCCGTTGGAGGATACAGTTGAGGAGAAAATGATTTCTGAATATTTTGCAGTTTCACAGGATAAAGAAGACAAATGGGTTTTTAGTCTTTCTGTGTGTGGGAAAAAACAATACACTTACCGGAATGGTGCTCTAATGGAGGTTTAAGGGCAGTTACTGGGTCTTTGAGACCCTCTCTGCTTTGGGAAGGTAGAGATAATCTCTCTGTACTTCCCACAAGGAACTGTAGGTGAACAACGTCCTGTATCTTGGCCTCACCAAACACCCTATTCCTATCATGGAGTGTGGACTCAGTCTCAGGCCTGCAGAGATTTTGGGCAATTCATTCTGAATTTTCACTGTGTCCCATATCTGGAAGAGAAAGGGCCAGCACGGAATCCTGAGGGTTTAAATAAGGCCCCAAACTCTGATGTCACCCCACATTTAAACTACCTGATTTTTATTCATCATAAATGGACTCAATAGCATGATTGCCAAAAATCCAGACGCCTTCTTGAGGAGCAGCTGTTTTAGTCAGTGTTTGATCAACTTAATCCCCTTGGGAAGGAGAACGCACAGGGACTCAGACTGGGGTGGACTGTTCGGTCAACTTTGGTTGTGACCTCGGCCCCACACTCCGCTCAGAGGACCCGGACAAGGTGGTTCACACAGACAACTCAGCAGCTCATTTCTGAAGATCTGAAAGGCTAAAGGTTCTTGCCGTGTGAGCTGTTGCACAGAGTTTCTTTCTCCTCACCCCGCTCTGGACCTCCCACAGGTGCGGGGGCCTCTTGGACGGTAGGGTCCAGGGATGTGAACGTACGTTAGCTGGTTAGTGAGTGTCTGCTGGGATCCTTACAGGTGGACGTGCAGGTGGAAAAGGGCATAACCCCAGGGGGTGCTGTCCGCATAACTGTGTGGGTTTGGTGCCCCTGGGGGTGAGCACTACACTTCTGGACAAAGAAGGACCAATATCTGCTTTAAATGTGGAGTGGCAGGCATCTGGGAATCTCTTTCTCACAGTAATTGCATTTTAGAAGTTGGCTTACTTTGGCAGAAAAGGGTGGTCTGGTCCTTAATTTCTACAGAATAGCAGCAGTCAGGTCTGCTCTAAAAATTCTCGGAATTGTACCCTATCTCTGTGTCTCACAGCTGGTTCCAGGAGACCTGGATCCATCAGCCACAGGATGGCCTGGGCTCAGGGCCAACCTGCTGAGAGGCTGCAAGCTTCCTCACATGTTCTTCCGACTTACCACCCTCGGGGAGCTGGAGGGTAAGGCCCCTAACCTCCTGGTTGTCTGAGTGGGTTGGAGGCAAACCTGGAGATCCGTGTTCAGAGCTGGCTCTGGGCAAGGCTGCGGGAGCTGGTTTACTTCTAATACCTCTCCAACCTGCTGTTTCAGGCCAGGCTTTTAGGATAGAGGAGACGGAAAACCACTTTGAATGGCTGCGGTTTAAATAAAGAAGCTCTTTTGGCCCATTTTATTGAAAAATGTCTGAGTGTGGCTTCAGATGCACGAATGACCCCATTACCACCTCGTCTCTTCCCTTCTTCTCTTCTCCTCTGCCCTCCTCCCCATCTCTCAGTGCTGCTTTCCTTGCTCTGAGGCCGGTCTTCTGCAGCAGGTGGCCCACAGGCTTAGTGATGCCAGAGAGGAAGAACCAAAAGCTCTAAAGAACAAAACAAAACAAAACAAAAACAAAAACAAAGTTTTTGCCCCTCCCCAACAACAAAACCGAGAAAACCAGCTCCCACTAAACCAAACCAAACCAACCCAAATATGTGAAAAACAGAGGATTGTGTGTTCTTGGTCTGGTTTGGGTTACGGGCTCCTCATTGAAACCATTGTTGTGGCCAAGAGAATGGAATCCTCTGACCAGACCTGGGTCTTGTGTCCAGATGGTGGTTACATTCCCAGCCAAGTCGATTCTGGGGGATGGAAGATTAGGTCTCTAAAGGGAAATCAAGGTTTGCTGGAGGGAAGAACGTGTGTCTGCGTGCAAAATATGAGTTACCTGGTCACTTCTCACCTCTCCTTTTCTGCATCTACTGTGTAGGCCAGTGGTCCTTTTCATCATGGCCTCTACTAACCTGTCCTCCCGGGCTGCCTGGGTGGCTCAGTTGGTTGAGGTCATGGTGCCAGGGTCCTGGGATCAAGCCCTGCATTGGGCTCCTTGCTTAGCTGGGAACCTGCTTCTCTCACTCTCTTTGCTGTTTCTCCCACTTGTGCTCTCTGGCTCACTCTCTCTCTCTCTCTCTCTCAAATAAATACATAAAATCTTAAAACAACAACAACACAATAACCCTGTCCTCTTCTGAGATACATTTCCCTGTTTTAGGGTAATCCCTACCATTCCTTAAATTGGCTTACAGTGCTTTTACCAAAACGTCTGAAAGTGTTACAAATGTCAGCCAGCCATGTTTCTGCCTCTAAGTTAACCTGACTTTTCCGTAATATTTCACACTGGTGATATTCATGTCCCTTTAAAATGGTCTCCTCTATTGACTTTCATGACATTGTGGTGTCCTTGTTGTTTTTCTACTTCCCTGATCCTACAGATCTCTTTCAATGGCAGAACATTTAACACTAGGTTAACTCACAGATTTTTTTAAAAAGATAGATTTATTTATTTATTTATTTATTTATTTATTTATTTATTTTGAGAAAGAGACAGTGTGCATATGAGCAAGGGGAGGGGAAGAGAAAGAGAGAGACTCTCAAGCAGATTTCCTGCTGAGCATGGAGCCTGACATGGGGCCCAATCTCACAACCCCAAGATTACGACCTGAGGTAAAATCAAGAGTCAGATGGTTAACTTACTGTGCCTCCCACACGCCCCAGCTCACAGATTTTTTAAGCCACTAGTTTATCTCAGCCTTACTTCCTTGATTGTCCTTAGATCAATTTCTATCTCCGCAGCCACTTCACTTAGGGCCTCATCAACTGTCACCTGTGGTACTGCCATCCCTTCTACTAACTCTCTTCATTTGCAGTTTTCCACTTCTCAAATCTATCCACTCAACCGCTTCCCAACCCTCTTGGTTTCCTGTGTGAAACCATCTGTTGTTACCCACTTGCCTATAAGTGGTCATAATAGCTGTTCCACTCATTGTCCCTAATCTCTCTCTCTAATCTCATTTCTTTCTTGCTTCCTTTGGTTTTCCAACACACCAAACATCTTGTAGATCCCACTGCACACTTAAGTTTCAATCCTACAATCTTTGCCCAGTATACTCACTTTGCCTCAGCTGCCCTTTTCCCACTTATCTGCCTCAGAGTCTTCTTTTGGTCTTTCAAACCCTCTTTAGACATCATCTTCTCTTGGAAATTTAATACCCTGACACCCCATGCTGAACAAATCTTTCTTTTATGTATTAACTTATATACACTATATTACATTCAGTATTCTGTATTTAAGTATTTATTTACATATATGCCCTTTCTAATTTCTTCTTCTTTTTTTAAACAGACAACGCTTTTGGGTAGGACTTGTGCAGAGCATCTTCCCCAGTCAATACTGATGCAAAAACAGCTTCTTCACTTGTCTGTTCTGTTCTCTGACAAATATGTCAGCTTCTTGAGGGTAGTAACCTTGTGTCTTATTCACTAGACTTGTCATGTAGTAAGTGCTCAATGGACAAATAAATAAATGGATAGACGGATGACTACAGTGGTCTGGAATCACCTCAACTTTTGTACATAGTCTTGTCACTCCAGCCATGTTGAGTACCAAGATGGAGGTTAGGGGGGCTTCCTGTGGTCATCTAGTCTCTAAAAGGTGAAACTTTGGGCTGGAATATGGTTTTTTTAATGACTCAAGCTAAGGTTCATCTCACCATAGCACCTGAATTCAACCACTCTCATTTCTTGGAGAGATTTGGAGGATTTTGCTTTTAGTAATGGCCAGTGATGTGCCAGGATTTTCAACACTGTATACTAGTGTTTTTTTTTTTTTTAAGATCTTATTTATTTATTTCAGAGAGGGAGCAGGGGAGAGAGAGAAAGTGCAAAAATGAGTGAGGGGAGATGGGAGAGGAAGAAACAGACTCCCTGCTGAGCAGAGAACCCCTTTTGGGGCTCAATCCCAGGAATATGGTTATATGACCTGAGCTGAAGGCAGACACTCAAACAGCTGAGCCACCCAGGTGCCCACTAGTTGTGCTTTACATTGAAACGTCAAAAAAACTGATCCAGGAAGAACAAGTTCTAGAAGCCCTATGGTCTGGGAATGTCCTCCTATACCTTTTCACATTACTGAAAATGAAAGAAAATTCATCAAAGAGATGGAGAAAGGAAAACATAGGAAGAAGAATGTGAAGGGAAAATGTAACAGAAATAATAGGGTATATATTTTTTCTTACTTCTTCTAGCATCCCTCTGCCCCAATCTGCTAAGTCCTTTCTAGCCTTGTTCCAGGGCTTCTAAATACCTTTCCTTTGTTTTCATATATCCGTTGAATCCATACCTTTTACTGCTAGCCTCTTTAAATCTTCTCTGAAGGTAGAAAGAGTATATAAACCATAAATGCAAAAGAACGTTTTCTGTGGGGAAACTTTGTACTTTTGTTGGGGTGGGGGGGAGGGCTGCTCCACATCTAAGCCTCCTTCTGTTTGATGAATCTGGTAAGAGGTGGGGATTTTGCCTCCAACTGTGGAAGTTGAAAAGGCTGGATTCTTTTGGCCCCTGGCCGCTAGGTTGCAACCCAGCTTAGCCTGTCAGACCATCCCACCTGGAATTTTGTGACTAGAAAGAGTGTCACAACAAAGTGAGCACAGTGGTGGCATTGACGTGGCTGGCATTTTGCAAGGTCTCCTTAGCCAAGCTTTTCTTGTGACATGACTCTGGCTGCACTTCAGCATCCCAGTTTCTCTTGGTTTGTGTTTGTTTTCCAAAGCTTTAACCTTTTCCATGATCCTGTGAGCTGCTTGACATTCTTTCAGTAAACTCTTTTTTTTTTTTTTTTTTTTTTTGCTCAAGTTAGCCAGGTGGATTCCTTTGTTTTCAACCAAGGACCTGGACTGGTTATCAGCATTAGAAAAGTACAGAGAAGAAATATGCAGCCTAATCTGTGGCATTTCTTACCTAAGTCCCCCTCACTCGCTGGTTTTATTCTTATCTTTCTTCTGCTCCTCCTCGTCATTCTGAAACTATCAATACCTCCTTTCAACTCCATTTCATTTCAAGCTCGTGGATTAATCATGCCAGATGCTTCAGATATCATATACCTCATATGAATCCTGGATAATCAGCTTTCTTATATATGAGATTGGCAAATGTGACAAATACCAGAAATCTCTTTATGCGGAATACAAACACACCTCATATATGATGCTCAGGGAATGCATTTCCATGACAACAGGATGTTTAGGATTTAAGACAAATAAAGGGATACAAATACACTTAGAGCCATTTTTTTTCCACTACAGCACAGGCAATAAGCATACTTCTGACTTAATATCAGCCCACGGAGCTCATTTTTGGAAGTCAAGATAATATACTTAATAATGAGTTATCTTAAGCATTATGTATTTTCTAAGATGAAAGCAAGTTTCTTTTTTTCCTCCCTTTGCGGGAGGAGATAAAGGTAGACATTTTTAGTTTCATTTGTCAAGAACGAAAAGACCTTTCTCTCTCTCGCTCTTTTTTTAAAAAATATTTTAATTTATCCCAAACAATGTGAAACCTATGTCTTTAGTTCAAAGAGTTTTCAGAACAGTTATAACAGGGCATATTTAAAGATAAAGAACATTTTTGACTTGCAATCCACTTGTTCCCTGCCCCTCACGTATCCCTTCCATTTATTACTATCCAGCCATGTGGCAGTCCTGCTACATCTTTATAATGATTTGTTTGCTATGTGCATGGTGTTCAACCTGCCACTATCAGGGAGTGATCATTGAATTCCTGGTCAATATTCTGTCTGTGATTGGGGCGCCTGGGTGGCTCAGTGGGTTAAAGCCTCTGCCTTCAGCTCAGGTCATGATCCCAGGGTCCTGGGATCGAGCCCCGCATTGGGCTCTCTGCTTAGCAGGAAGCCTGCTTCCCCCTCTCTCTCTCTCTCTCTGCCTGCCTCTCTGCCTACTTGTGATCTCTGTCTGTCAAATAAATAAATCTTTAAAAAAATATATTCTGCCTGTGATTAAAATAATACCATTACCAGACAAGAACTTTTGCATACATTATCTTGAATCCCCAAATATCCTTGCAAGGTAGGGTTAGTATTCCATGTACATATGGAAAGATCATTTCCCCAAGATCATAGGGAGTCAGGATTGAAATCCAAATATGTCATACTGAGAAGCCCGTGACTATTCTGTTTTTCCATATTGCTTTCACTTGCTTGATGTATTCAGATTTTTTAAAAATTGAGATAGAGTTGACATGTAACATCTTAGTTTCAGATGTACAACATGATTTGTATAGATTGCAAAATGATCACAGTAAGTCCAGTTCATATCACCTCCACATTTCTTGCAATGAGAACTTCTAAGAGCTATTCTCTTAGCAACTTCCAAGTATACAATTCAGTGTTACTAACTATAGTCACCATGCGGTACATTACAGCCTCAGGAACTACTTGTTTTATAACTGGAAGTCAGTACCTTTTGACCCCCTTCACCCATTTTGCCCATCCCCCACCTTTGGCAAGGTGAGTTCTCTGTGAGTTCGGTTTTTATTTCGATTCTACAAGTAAGTTATCTCTGTCTGGCTTATCTCACTTAGCGTAAGCCCTCAAGGTCTATCCATGTTGTTGAAAATGGCAGGATATCCTTGTGGTTCTTTGGTTTGTTTGTTTGTCTTTATGGGTGAAACATATGCCATGTTTCCATTATCCATTCATCCACTGATGGATACTTAGGTTGCTTCCGTGTCTTGGCTATTGTGAATGATGTGGTGATGAGCACAGGAGTGCGTATATCTTTTTGAGTTAGCATTTTCATTTCCTTCAGATAAATACCCAAGAGTGGAATTGCTGGATCACATGGCAGTTCAGTCTTTAATTTTTTGAGGAACCTTCATATCATTTTCCAAAGTGGCTGCAACCAAATTACATTCATACCAAGGTGTATGAGGGTTTTCTCTACACCTTGCCAACATTGGTTCCTTCTTGTCTTTCCTATAATATGCAATCTGAGAGGTGTGAGGTGATATCACATTGGCTTCTATTTCCATTTCCTGAGGGTGAGTGACGTTGAGCACCATTTCACATACCTGTTTGCCCATCTATATGTCTTCATGTCTTTTTTGGAAAAATGTCGATTCAGATTCTTTGCCCATTTTTAAGTTGGATTGTCTGGGCAATTTTCTTTTGCTTTTGAGTGGTATGAATTCTTTATATATTTTGCAGATTAGCTCCTTATCAGATATATGATTTGCAAATATTTTCTCCCATTTGGTAGGTTGCTTTTTTTTTTTTTAAGATTTTATTTATTTATTTCGAGAGAGAGAGTACATAGGCAAGAGGAGGGGCAGAGACAGAGAGAGAGAGAGACAGAGACAGAGACACCTAAGCAGCCTCCAAGCTCAGCACAGAGCGTTAGGACCCCAAGATAATACCGTGAGCCAAAATCAAGACTCAGATGCTTAACCGACTGAGCCACCCAGGCGCACTGGTAGGTTGCTTTTTCATTTTGTTAATGGCTTCTTTCACTGTGCGGTAAACTTCTATGGCAACAGGACAAGTTCCCTTTAACCAGTATTTACATTTTATCACGATGTTGTTTTTAAACAGACTTAACCCCCCAAAACAAGGAAAACTTGCAGCACTTGGCATGTTAGATAAATCCGGAGAATACAACCTGTGTTCTTGAGGTACTTGGTAAAGGACTGCCATCTGAGGCAAGTGGTGCCTCTTGATGTCGCTGGAATAAAAGCCGCCACGTTTGAAGGTGGTAAGATAGAAACGGGCTCAAGCAACAGGGAAAGCATTTGACAGCAATCGTGAATCCAATTTCCTGACTCATCTCCTATCCCAGCTGCCTGGTTGCCAAACTCATCTTTGCTCCTGGATTACTGCTTTTGAAAGCTTCCCTGCATTTTCATGAGCACCGCCCCCCAACCTCGGTTCTGACTGCGGCCCCGGCTTCGCTGCTGGGACCACGGATCTTTGGTGCCTGGTCTCTCCTAGGTAGAGGAGCTCTGTGTGCTCAGTGTGCTCCCAGTTTGGACCGCTGCCCAGCCTGCACACGGAAGAGGCAGCTTTCCATTCTAACATCCTATTTGATATTTGTAGGATATTCACTCTCATTTATGACTTGGTAAGCTTTGAATTTTAGTATGATCGTGGATGACGAAGAGGTCGATAAATCAAAGAATCAAAACTTTTCATTGTAATCTCTTGGTGTAACTGTGGGCCCAAGTCAGAAAAAAAAAAAAAAACAGGTTCTGGATACAAGTTTCTCATAACTCTACCTCCACTCCTCACCCCAGATACACATTTCACGCCTCTGTGAACAACAAAAAAGTACTTCTCTTTTCTCATGGAGCAGAGGAAGTGAATTTAGAGAAACAAGAATGAGATTAGAGACGACTGTGTCAAGAGGGGACCTTCTTGCCTTGGAGTGGGAGTTCGTGACTGACTGAGGGAGTGGGACAGCAGCTGGTAATGGCGGCCGGGTGGGGTGGGGGAGGAGGGACACTGGTGGTTTCCTGGAAGGAGGCTCACTTTTTGTCTATGGGCTGGGGATGGAGGCCTACCTGTCCAGGGGCAAGGGTGGGAGAGAGCAGGCTGCTGAGGCCTTGGAGGGTGATGGGGCTGGGGATAGACTGCATAGCCCTAGAGTAGGTGTCCATCCTCTGGTCTCTGGAGCCACGTGAAGCATCCCAGACATGAAAGGTTGTGTCATGGGCCTCCCGCCTACACCACGACTCACGAACCACAGAGGCCCAGGCAAGGCATTTTCCTCTCTTTCACCTCTCAGCATAATACACCCCCACAAATAATAAAAAAAATAGGTAACGTTTATGGAGCACTTTCCTCTCCGTCAGATACTTTTTGAAGTGTTTTACTTGAATGATCTCATTTCCACTATTTGCAGTTGATAAAACTACCACCCCCATTTTCCAGATGAAGAAATATAAAGGTTAAGTAACTTGTCTGAGGCCATTTAACTAGTATGGCGTGATATAAATTATGTAAAAGCATGTAAAGGGGTGCCTGGGTGACTCAGTCATTAAGTGTCTGCCTTTGGCTCAGGTCATGGTCCCAGGGTCCTGGGATAGAGCCCCGCATCAGGCTCCCTGCTCAGCGGGGAGCCTGCTTCTCCCTCTCCCACTCCCTGCTTGTGTTTCCTCTCTCGCTTTGTCTCTGTCAAATAAATAAATAAAATCTTAAAAAAAAAAAATGAAAGCATGTAAGCACACGAAACCATTCTCCAGGTCCTAAACATCTACAAATTTGGGACTGCTCTTAAGAACTAGTCTCTCTGTTGGCTGATATGGCCGATTGTCACTCGCACCCTCTAGCAGGCAGTGCGCAGTGGGCTTTATGAGGCGTTCAGGTGCCCACTGCGGTCCACGTGGGGTCTGCGCGGGCCGTCTGAGCTCTCCTGCTGAGTGTCTCCTTCCACCCTGGCCTCCTGTGCTTTCTCCTGAAGTTCTGACCCAAACCAGCTTTGCTCCCGCTTCAGGGATGTGTTCATCCTTCCAGCCTCTTTGTTCCTCTAGTCCCAGCCTCCTGTCTTGACATGTTGAAATCCGCTCCTTTCTCAAGTCCCAGCCCCTTCTCCCAGCAGTCCGCCCTTCAGCGGGTGTTTACTGAGGGCCCGACTTGCACAGGCTCTGCCTGGCCTTCTCAGGTCACTTTGTCAAGGACGATCCTGCGATCACGGTTGTCAGGATAATGTAATCATTCTTTTAATGCTCATAACAATCATCGTCGGAGCTGACAGTTGTGGCATTTCCTGCATGTCAGGACCGTCAGTGGGCTCCACACACACTCACTTATTAAATACAAAGCCCTCCCCATACCGTCTTATGTTCTAAGAACATACCTTGCTTTCTGACAAGGTTAAATAAAGCCTCTTGAGTCTATGGATTCCAGTTCTTGTTTTTTTCATTTTTGAGAAATGGCTCTATCTAGGATATATAAGGATATCTAGGACAGTGACTTGGACATAGCATGGGTGAGATAAATAGCGTTGGAGTTGGGTCTGTAAGATACCATACTCCTGTGTATCCCTAGCCCACTGCCTTCTTCTCATTTAGATTTCCAGGTCTCTTGAAAAAAACCGGAAGTGCTGACAAAAGCTGGGCCTGCCTTCCTGCATTGTTAAACAGTTCTCATGAGAACTCACTTGCGGTTTTAACTGGGGCATGTGTTCTCAGGCCCTGTCCCTTCTCACACCTTGCATCAGGCCCTGCAGCATCTGATTTTTTAACCACGTGAAGCCCTGGGAGAATTCAGATTCCAGTTCTAGATTGGCCCTACCAGGGTAGGGAGAGTGGTAGCCATTATACAACGTGGTCACTCGACTGTGTGAGCAGCCATTTTCCATTTTTGTCCCACCAGCAAGACTCCTGCTTCATCCAGGAAGATGGCTCATCTGTCTAGTACCAGTTTAACAGGGGCTGTGCTGTGCGTTTGGGTGATTCAAAGAGTCATTGGAAGATCTGATGCTGTGACACACACCAGATGACTCTAACAACCTTCCCATCACATGTCCTCAGCACAGAATGGAAAAACACCACGATGACACCTGACGGTTTGTGACAAAGCTCTCATAAAATGCTGTAGAGGGGAAGCTGAGTTATAAAACTCTTCTCAGCGAGTCTTCACTGGGTGTGGAGCACAGCCACCCTCAAAGGCCAGCCGAAGTCTTTCTGATCTTTCACAATGAGTCACGGCAGGTGTTGCCGTGTTTCCTTGTCACATACAGATGTGTACGGAATGTATCCTGAGCCATCCTTGTTTGTACTTCCCTCCGTCCCTCGTCTATTTATTCAACAAACGTCCGAGCGCTGCTAGCGTGAAGTCTTGCATTGGACGCTTTGGAGAGAGGGAAGGATACGGACAGGAAACTAGTCTACAGAGGAAAGGGTGATGTGAGTGGTGATGCAATGAGGATAATAAATATGGTGGTGTGACGGGGTAACGGGGGAGCCAGAGAGGGGAGCAGGGAAGTCCTGAGAAGGCGACATTTGGGGATTGAAATGAGAGGTTCCCTGGCAGAGGACAAATGGGATGGGAAGGAGATGAGGAACTTGGCACTTTTGAGGAACAGAAAAGAAAGCTAGCGTTGCCAGAGCTGTGCGACGCGGAGCATCAATCTGCAACAAGGAACTTGCACCAGATTGTAAATCTGTGCACCACTTCCTTCTCAAAAAAGCCTTGCTGCATGTTAAAAAAGAAAAAAAAAAAGTCAGCTGGAGTAAAGCTTAGTAACACAGTTGGTTTACATTCTGGATCTGATGTCCTGTGTGACTGGGCAGGCAACTGAGAATTCTCAGACGAAGAGCGATTAGTGGACGCGCTTTCTCGCTGGTCTGTGGGGGCCTGAGAGGGAAGGCTGAGATGGACAGAGTGTGGCCGTGGAGGGAGGCAGGAGCCCCCTCAGGCCCAGGTGCACAAGGGAAGATCAGCTTCTCACTAATAGGCAATAAAATGAGGGTTAAAAAGCCAGGGACCAGGGCGCCTGGGTAGCTCAGTGGGTTGAAGCCTCTGCCTTCGGCTCAGGTCATGATCTCAGCGTCCTGGGATCGAGCCCCAAGTCGGGCTCTCTGCTCGGCAGGGAGCCTGCTTCCCCCCCAACCCCCTGCCTGCCTCTCTGCCTACTTGTGATCTCTCTCTGTAAAATAAATAAATAAAATTAAAAAAAAAAAACACTTTAAATACCAAGACATTTAAGTCTGAAATATTTAAGGGGAGAAAATTATAGTTTACAGGTATATTAAAAATATTCTGAGGGGCACCTGGGTGGCTCAATGGGTTAAGCCTCTGCCTTCAGCTCAGGTCATGATCTCAGGGTCCTGAGATTGAGCCCCACATTGGGCTCTCTGCTCAGTGGGGAGCATATCCCCCCCCCTGCCCCCGCTCTGCCTGCCTCTCTGCCTACTTGTGATCTCTCTCTGTAAAAAAAAAAAAAAAAGCCAAGGACCTCCTATAGACCCTTAATGAGAGTGTTAGCACTTGAAAGGTACTTAGAGCACACCCGAGCTGCTCTGAGGTGGGGATGTTAGGTAACCCCTCAGACTGACTCAGGAATTAAATTGCTTGCTTAGGTACACCAACTTTATAGTGTATAATTAAAAATCACACATCAATAAATTTATATAGTGTGATCCAGGTGCATGTCTGTTCCACAAATGCCAAGAGTCAGTGGTAGAGGTTGAAGAGTGGCGGCTCACAGGGATGTTTGCTTTGACCTACGCAATATGGGAAAAAAATCAAATTAATTGTTAACATTTTATTCTATTTTATATTTTATTTTTTTAAAGATTTATCTATTTATCTGACAGAGCATGCGTGCAGGCGCACAAACAGGGGGAGTGGGGGAAGGAGAAGCAGGCTCGCCGCTGAGCAGTAATTCCCCAATGTGACACTGGGACCATGACCTGAGTCAAAGGCAGGTGTTTAA
Organism: Enhydra lutris kenyoni; assembly: GCF_002288905.1. Taxonomy (NCBI): domain Eukaryota; kingdom Metazoa; phylum Chordata; class Mammalia; order Carnivora; family Mustelidae; genus Enhydra; species Enhydra lutris. The sequence continues at coordinate 15,052,891 of NW_019154096.1, forward strand.
ACAGCTGAAACACCCAGGTGCCCCAGCTGCCAACATTTTGAAAACTTAGAAGGGGAATATGCTTACCTGGTACTCAACACCCCTTAAAGTCTTCTCCCCGACTTGTGTATTAATCCCAGGTCATGCTGTGGTCACAGATGACTGACAAATCTCAGACTCTTACTAGAAAGGTCTATTTCTTGCTCACATCACTTGTTCATTGTGGGGCAACTGTGTCTCGGCTCCACATCACCTTCACTCCAGTACTGGATCTGGAAGCAGCCTCTCTGGGGTACCATCCCTGGTATTGAAGTAGGAGGAGAGGGAGCATGAAGAAGAAAGCACTAGCTCTTAGAGCCAATGCTCCTCTTTCATTGGCGAAAGCAAGTTGCACAGTTAAGGTGAAAGCGATGCGGCTGGAGGGTAGTCGCCTGCAGGAAGAGGCAGACAATAACTTATCTATAACACAGTCTACCATGACCTCTTTGTCTAATTTAGATGACCTAAGTGCCCACAGATATTTGAGAGTATGACCACTTTGGGCTATTGAACTTGAGTACTCAAAGTTTTACCGTAGCCAGAAGCAGGATAGTTATTCTAAATCTAGCCATGCTCAGCTACCATGACTCCATCCATCCATCCATCCACCCATCCATCATCTACCTACCTGCTGACATTGGATAGCCTTGACCTTCAAGATTAAAGTTCCACAGGCTTTTTCTTAGATACCATTTATTTACTTCTTCCTTTAGGTTCTATGCAGACAGGTCACACTGACTATAGTACAGTGTTAGCAAGCCGAGCTATGAGGCAGCTCTACCTCTGCCCTTCACTGTACCCAAGCACTGACTTCTGGAGGCCAGGGTGTGCACCCTACTGAGCCATCAGGGTGCACTGCCGCAGAGCTGAATCTGCCAAGACTTCATCAGAGAGGACTAGTAAATAATTAGAAATGCAAAGCTGAGTATTTATTACTGTGTGTCCATGTCTGCTCCTGGGATGTGGAGAATAGAGTCCTTGTTCTTGAAGAGCAAGACGCTCAGAGAAACTGTCAAGGCAGGAGACTTGAGTGCGGAATCATGGGATACCCATTTAGTTTACCTCAGTTGCCAGTGTGGGTTGGCATCAACAGGGGAGGCTTTGTGAAGAGGTCTGAGCTAGGAAGAACTTCATAGACAGAAGTTGAAAAACATCATGCATGAATTTAAAGTTTCAACTAATTTTACCTAAATCCAGACTCCCTGGAAGTCCAGTGGGCTTGTATTCTCTTGTAGAGTTGACCAAATAACTTCGAGGTGTGTTTAAAGTTTTCTGTTGAGGGGTGCCCAGGTGGCTCAGTCAGTTAAGCATCTGCCTTCAGCTCAGGTCTGATCCCAGGGTCCTGGAATTGAGCCCTAGGTCAGGCTCCCTGCTCGGTGAGGAGTCTGCTTCTCCTCCTCCCTCTGCTCCTCCCCCTGCTCCTTCTGTCTCTCTCTCTCTCACTCAGATAAATAAATAAAATCTTAAAAAAATAAATAATAAAGTTTTCTGCTGAACTGCTACTTTCATCAGCCCTTGAGTCTCCTTGGATTATGACCTGCAGGCGTGATATGAAAGCGCCATGGCCACACTCAGCGGCCACAGGGCTGTTCTCTCCCTCTGCATGGTCTCTCCTTGTCCTCCAGCATGCGCTCCTTACAGGGTCCTACACCGATTTCATTGCCACGAGTCATCATAGGGTTTTTTCCTGAGGGGGCCTCCATTTTGACTGCACACAGAGGCTGTTTTCGGCTCCTTTGAAGGTGGGGGCAGGGAACTGCGGAGTCCTGCACCCAGAAAAGCCCCTGGAAAGTGGCCAGTACGGAATGCCTGTTGCTGAGCAAGATGGCTGGCTGGGCGGGTGTGGAGAGCCACGTGACCCCTCTTTCTCTTCACAGTTCCTCATGCCCTTATTCCATCATCCTCCACTAGGACTGAGAGAGAGGATGAAAATGAGGTAGATGTTTGGTTTGCCAAAAACAAAGGAGGAATTTAAGGAGGATCACATCAACTTCCTTTCTCTTTCTTCCAGTGAGACCAAACTGAGACTGAAGAGACAAGAATAAAGTCGGCTGGTTTAGAGATAATAGGACAAGGAAGGGCCGTGGTGAGCGTTTGTGAAACACATGCCTGTCCGAAGATGGTATGTGCAGTTTTGCTCTAGGTGGTTGTTAGAAGGAATTTCAGAAATAGCATTATCACTTCTTTAGATTTTAAAGAGAACTCACAATTCATTTTTCATTTAAAATCTCCTGATTTTTTAAAAAAAAATTATTTTAAGAGAGAGAATGTGCAAGTGTGTGAGCGGTGGGAGGGGCAGAGGGAGAAGCAGAGACAGAAGTCGAAGCAGACTCCCCACAGAGCTTGGAGCCTGATGCAGGGCTCGATCCCATGACCCCAAGATCATGATTTGAGCCCAAACCAAGAGGTAGTTGCTTAACCCACTGAGCTATCCAGGTGCCCTTAAAATCTGATTTTTAAGAAATGCTGGCCATCTTTTTTCAAACTTCAGGTAATCCAAACAAAATCTCTCTGCAAACTGGATATGGCCCCAGGATTTCTAGGGTATAATTTCTGGACCTTCTGGGCCTTTACCAGCCCAGCAAACACAACAGCAACGGGGTAGGAATCTTGAGGTAGTGACACTTTTTAAAAAAATCTGACTATCACATCTGAAAGAGAGGAGACCGAGCTGCCTTTCACAGAAACAAGGGTTCATGATGGGTTCTCCACACTCTTGCCAGGTTTCTCAGTGGCCTGTTTGTGGTAAGGACAAGGACGATAGCTCTGGCCCTGGGAAAGACAGCCAGCTCAGCAGTGTGACTGTGCTGTTTGTGCAGGAGGCACGGGTATACTTGAGTCTAACTCTTTAAGGCTTTGGGGCTAATAAGGGCATGGTGCAACTGGAAAGGGCAGATTTGTCCTTTTTTTTTTTTTTTTTAAGATCTTATTCATGTATTTGGCAGAGACAGTGAGAGAGGGAATACAAGCAAGAGGAGTAGGAGAGGGAGAAGCACACTTCCCGTTGAGGAGCTCGCCCAGTGTGGGGCCTGATCCTAGGACCCTGGGATCATGACCCAAGCCAAAGGCAGATGCTTAATGACTGAGCCACCCAGGCGCCCCAGAGCAGGTTAGTCCTTGGTGAATGAAATCAGAAGAATCGAAAGCTATGCCTTCCTTCAATCGCCAACTTGATTGAACCTGTATAGAAAATAGTGCACACGATGGTGCATGGAGTAACATCTCCTGTTTACCGTTCTGGGACCTCTGATGTGTTGTGGATTTGTTCATTCAGGCACTCAACCTACCTATGGGGTGTCATGCAGTATTCTGTGTGCTGTGGATACCGCAGAGAACAAAACTGGATCCTTGCCCCAGGAAGTGCACAGTTTAGCATGAGGACCTGGTGGGACTGGGTCTTTTTAAAAATCCAGCAAACCAGAGGTGCCTGGGTGGCTCAGTCAGTTAAGTGTCTGCCTTCAGCTCAGGTCATGATCTCAGTGTCCTGGGATCCAGCCCCACCTACTTCGAGCACCCTGCTCTGTGGGGAGCCTGCTTCTCCCTCTCTCTATGCTGTTCCCCCTGCTTATTCTCTCTCACGGTCTTACATAAATAAATACAATCTTAAAAAATAACTGGTAAATCACTGTTCTTGCCCAGTTCCCAGAGTTATGCCCTTGCTTGACTTAGGGGTCAGAAGGGAAGTGGCAACTGAGGATGTCAGGGGAAAGGAGACAGGGAGAGTGCTTCTGGGATAACAATAAGAAGTTCTGATGTGGTCTTGGACCAAAAGTCTTGGCAGGGGGATGCCTGGGTGGCTTAGTTGGTGAAGGAGCTGTCTTTGGCTCAGATCATGATCCAGGGTCCTGGGTCCCATATCAGGCTCCGTGCTCAGCGGGGAGCCTGCTTCTCCCTCTCCCCATTTCCTCTGCTTATGCTCTCTCTCAAATAAGTAAAATCTTAAAAAAAAAAAAAAAAAAAAAAGCCCTGGCAGATTTTGCTTCCTGGTGCCCCTTACAGCCTAGTGGCTCCCACCGGTCTTTAGCATTATGCCCTGTTTTGAACTGTCTGCATTCAATCCTTTTAAAGAAGTAAAGACTATTGGACTGACTACCAAGGGTGTTCCTCAGAGTCTGTTCTGTTCTTAATTTGTATTGGTACGTTGTCAGCCACGTTACCACATAAGTAAATTACACCATTGCTTCTTGTCACCATTATTGAGAGAAGTCTTTTGAAATCTGACTCGTAGCTCAATGTCAAAAATATTTGCTTATGGGGGCACCTGGGTGGCTCAGTAGGTTAAAGCCTCTGCCTTCAGCTCAGGTCATGATCCCGGGGTCCTGGGATCGAGCCCTGTGTTGGGCTCTTGGCTCAGCAGGGGAGCCTGCTTCCCCCTCTTTCTCTGCCTGCCTCTCTGCCTACTTGTGATCTCTGTCAAATAAGTAAATAAAATCTTAAAAAAAAATTTGCTTATGGACCATTTGGTCATGACTTCATGAAAGAGAAGCAGGGCCATGTGACAAGAGTAAAATTATACACCCTTTCCTCTCTTAGGGCCTCCTTAACAAACCAAAAATACGAAGACTTATCCAGATAGGAAGTTAGGTTTTGGATTCTGGTTTCTTCGGAGACTCAAGGAATGAGTTATTATTTCTGTGATTTCTATTTCTGGACTTACCACATATCCCTGCTGCACAGCCAAATGTGACCTGAAGCTCATAATAATAAAGGAAATGAACAATTTTTTAATATGTCCTGGAGAAACACAGATGCTTATGTGTTTGGTGAAGTGGATGCCTCTTAGAAATGGTGGAAGAACCATGCACAGTACATTGCCATAACTTGGCAATACAATATGATAATACACTTCAGTTTAACAAACTCAGGAATTTGCTAAGAATATAAAATGAAACACAGAGTAAATATCAGAAATCTTTTTTTTTTTTTTAAACAGCAATGTCAGTCAAGGAAAAGCTTAAATACATTTTTATAAGCCTGCAGGCCAAAGACTAGTAGGAATATATAATGTATGTATTCAATCAATGCACACATGTAAATATATACATACACACATATAAATGCAAATAAAATATTTTTCTATTTTGGATACTTCTGAGCTCAAATGAGCTTTTTCTTGAACTGCAGTCAAATTTTTCACTATATAAACGTAATAGTAATAATTACTTAATACAGATAAGTATACTTCATTGAGTTTCCAATTCAGGATAAATGTGTATGTGTCAAGGACTGGGAGTCAGAAATCCATAATTCTTAGATGGGAAGTTAGAATATCTGAATTCCGATCTCAGTTTTACAAAGAGAGGCTTTGGGGGAATCTTTCTTTTTGTTTAAGATTCTCAGGGGTCTGAGTTTGCTCCTCCTAAGACGATCTTGGTGCAGATGTAGAGGCACTTTGTTTGGGGTGTCATGCAAATATGGTCTAGCCCCATTATTCAGGCAGAGTAGACTCTCTGTACATGTGTTCTGCACTGATACTGAATCCTTTTTGGAAATAACTCATCTGATTCAGCAATTTTTTTTTTAAACATAAATTCTACCCACAATGTGGGGCTCAAACTCACCACCCCGAGATCAACAGTCACATGCTTCACTGACTGAGCCAGCCAGGCATCCCATCGGCAATCATCTTTAATGGACAGAAATATGGGATCCTGCCAAATGGCTCCAGGCACCCATGTAATATTGTATGGGGCCAACTACTACCAGAGACCGTAACTACCTCATAAGGTGGTTAGGAGGACTGAGCTCCTCCAAGCAGTGTTCTTCTACAGCTGAACATGTAGGGAGGTTCCAATTTTAGCAGTGAGATTGCTAGTGTCACCATGACAGTGTGCCAGGTTCTGGGCCAGAGCGCCAATTAAAACAGCCACGGTCTCTGCCCCTGTTGAATTTATCATTCAACAGGGGCAGATTTATCATCAGGGTCTGATTGCGGATTCCAGTATGTACCAGGCCGGTCAGGGCCCACAGACGTAAGAGGTGGGCGGCTTCCCTGTCACCTGGACCCCACACACCTGGTTGATGCCATCTGGAAATGAGAGCTGTTGTCAAATCTTACATCTTAGGGGAAGGTGGGAATCTGGGTTATCACGTGAAATGTCCCAACTTACAAGCACCGACAATGAATGCCAACGGCAAACAAATGAGCGTTTTAGGGGCTAAAAGCAGTGGCATACTGGATGTTGGCTGGTAGGGTCCATGTGCAACTTCTGGACATGCGGTTGCAATAGCTCCAATTCCCCACTATTCTGGGGACAGCACAAACCAGACAAGGGCAAAGATCAGTTAATCTTTAATTCCTGGCTCCTCTGTGAAATGCACAGAATTTCTGTAAACTGGGAGTTTGCAGGGCACAACTGAACGTTAGGGACTCTAGTGACCCCAGAGGCAGAGGCTGGAACAGGAGCGGGGAGGGGGCTGGGGAGGCCAGACGCCAGGAGTCAGCCGGTTACCTTTTGCCAGAGAACACAAGGACACTGCAGAGCACAGATGGGTGAAGAGTTTAACACAATTTATTTTATGCTTAAATAATCGACTAGGTCATCCAGTGTATGGTTTTTCATACATATGTCATTAGAGCTATGTGTCAATGAATGCTGATTTTATATGAATGTAATCAACAAATTAAAGGATTTCACCAAAACCCAAATAAAAATGCCCTTGAAAACACAGCAGCCTTATTAACCTAATATGACACTGCTAGAATGGTTACAAATGATTGCCTTATTCAAAGGTGTCTACGTCTTATAGCCAGTACACGATACAGTAGTAATTGTACAGCGTGCTGCCATTCTACTAGCTACGAATTCCGGTTCAGTCCATTTTAAATTTTACCCCCAACTGGGGCCTCTTATGAGCACCATCCACCTCTAAAGCGGCAAGCATTACCCCCTTTTAAGCACTAACAGCTCCCCCCTCCCCCTAAAGCAACTACCATATAGGGTTTTCTTTTTTTTCATTTTTAGGTCATTTCATTGAAAAATTGGCAATAGCAACAAATATTAGATGAAGGGCTTTGTGTTTACAGATAAAATCTTCTGTGTTGCAGTATACTGTAGTGTTTGCAAAATTGGAAAAGATTTAATCAAAATAAGGTGATACACATGCATCAAAATATTAGTATTCTGAAGAAAAAATTTTTTCACAGAACTACAGAATTCCTCATTTGGGGAATTATTTAAATTTGCAGCAGATTTTAAAGATTTGTTGTTTTTCTTTTTTTAAAATCAAGCTAGCAGTTTTGCATATACAAACATTATAATTGCTAATATACAAGAATCAGTGAATATTCTCCCACCCGAAACCCCTCCCCCGTCTTCTAGGGTGGTCACTTGAGACCCCTAGTACGTTAAATGCATTTGCAATATTCTGTTTGTGTTCTAAGAGGCAGTGCCTTATCAACATTTATTCTATTTTTCTGTTAGAATTTATACAGTGTTATTATTTACAGCAAAACTATAGATGTTTTAAAAAAGAAACAAATAGTGTTTATACCCTGACAGTTGGGTCCAAGAAAAATAAGGCGAGCTGTTGTGGAGTTAGTAATTTTAGTGTTTTTCTGTGATTTCATCGTCCCGTCTTCTGTCCCTTCTGGCGGCAGGAATTTCTTCCTTTCGTAAATGACACCAAATTACTTAAGATAAACTGTTAACAGCATGGCTTCTTGTATATACACTGCATTGCTAATTGCACACGCGCCAATCCTGGGAATGAAAGTGAATTTCCATGCTCTGTAAATTGGCTCATGCTAAATTAAAATGTGGGTAGTTTTCTTTTTTTTTTCTTTTTGCATAAAAAAAAAAATCATGCCATTAATGTGTGGAAGCGGCAAACACACACACCCTTCTCCGTGAATTTTTACTTCCTGCTGACATATCTTCCATGAATTTCTCAATACTGGCAGTAAAAACACATGATCCTGTGGAAAGAGAGACAATAGGTAGTGAGTTTAGCTTGCTTGCTTGTCTTCCATTTTTGTTTTGTTTTGTTTTAAGAATTTGCCTAAGCCTTCCTGCCATTCAATAGAAAAGCCTGAGAGAACGAGGCGGGGCGTCCACTTTCTAATGTGGGGGGTTTCACAAGATTCTGTTAACCAAGGCAATCTGCTAGAACAAAGCCCTGAGGTATACCTGAGAGCCCTTTGAAGGCAGTGACTTTGTCTAGGTAACCCCATGCCCTCCACAGCACACTCCTCACTGGATTTGTGGCTTTCGAGGTTGAGTTGGAAAAGACCCTCTTCAGGGCTGCCAGCTCTGATCAGGTCACTCAGGTACTTGGGAAAGCCACTTCCAGCCCGTTGGACCTTGTCTTAGCGATAAAATGAGAAGGCTGACAGAGGTGCTGTCTGGGATTTCCATCAACATCAAAATATCAGGGGTCCGGGGTTCTCATGGGCAGAAAGGACTAGGGACACAGACGCCGGATAGATTATTTCAGTAACATCCGTATGTTTTATAATAAGTGTTCAGTCCCCAAAGTGCAACTCATCTTTCAAAAAGGGAGAACAGCATCATTCCTTCATTACTCTGAAATTGGCTTTTCCGTGCACAAATTAAAATTAAAGACCATCTTGTGCTGCTGCAAAGAATACTTTCCCTCCTCCTGCCCCACATTAGTCATGACAAGTTCGACTCATTGTATTTGAGCTTCTTTATGGGGGCTGACAACATCTTGTCTTACTGGATAATCACGGCATAAAGTATCAGTGTTTTATCACCAGTCAATACAGTCAAAATAAACCAATAATTTTTGCTATGCACTCTTTCTTCATAAAACAAAGTTTTCTTAGTATAGTCCATCCTCCTCTTTCAGTGTAAAAAGGTAACATGCTTGAATGCTGGCCTGAGAACAAATTCTAGCCCCAAGAAAAAACCCAAGGAAGACAAGAACAATTTTAGGAACAGCCATGCTCACTCATTAGTAAGGAACAGACTATTTCTACAGGTGTAGGGATGCCTTCAGAAACTTGCTTCTGTTGGGACCTTTGTGTCCTCGGTGACCTTGAGGTTATTTACTTACCCCAGGCAAATTTCTTTTCCTTTAAGATGGATCACCCAGGATACCTTGGCTTAGGTCAACATGTTAGTACAGCACTTCCTCTGTCTGTTCTACTAGGTTCTTGCTTCCTTTTTTTGTATGAAAACTGCTACTAACCTCCATGCCCCAGGTCACTAATGCTTGGAGTCAAGAACATCAGAGTGTCAATCAATTCCTTCTGGGGTGATTTCTATATTGGCCCCCTCCTCCCATGACTCTGCAGAGGTGGTAGAGAAGGAAAGTGACTCATTTGGCCAGACCGTGTCCCAGAAAGTGGGCAAATCCTAGTAAAATCAGGATTTTCACCCCTGTTACTACCACTTACTCCTTAATTTCTGGGCACCAGGGTTCTTAGATGGCCCTGTGATAAGGTTACCCCGGTGTTCTTCCTCTGTCTTCCTAGGGAGGATCCTCAGCAATCTTCTCTAGTTGAAGCCCTCCCCATGCCGCCCACAGTCTTTGCAGCTTAACTGATATATAATTTATATGTCATACAATTTATCTACTGTAAATACAGTCTGATAATTTTTAGGAAATTTATGTAATGCAACCATTACAACCCAGTTGAACTTGTTTTGCATCCTGTCTTCCAGAAGCCAATCCAGTTTCCCAGGTTAATCTTGCAATAAGAAGCAAAGTCTTCCTCTTATCACCTTAAGGCAAGCAAATTTTATGTTTTATAGAAATATTGGATATGTTCCTATACTTTTAAAAAATGCTATTCAGGGGCGCCTGGGTGGCTCAGTGGGTTAAGCCTCTGCCTTCAGCTCAGGTCATGATCTCAGGGTCCTGGGATCGAGCCCCGCATCAGGCTCCCTGCTGAGCAGGGAGCCTGCTTCCCTTCCTCTCTCTCGCTCTGCCTGCCTCTCTGCCTACTTGTGATCTCTGTCTGTCAAATAAATAAATAAAATCTTTAAAAAAAAAATGCTATTCATTATACCCATTTATATTCCGGTAGGATTTAGGTGATAGTTCAAAAAAAAAAAAAAGATTGGGAGTGAGTTCCCCTTGTAAATCACTCTTGTTCTTGGTCATGCAATCAGAGTGTGGAAGGTCATTCATTGGACAAAAGAATTTATACCAAGTACAGCGTTCTACAAAAAGGATGAGCACCTTTTTGTGACGAGAGCGCCATCTGATGGAAAAGTGAGGGGGCAGGAGCCACAGAAATAGAATTTGAGTCCTTTTCCCTTTGTGGGTTTAGGTAGTACATCTGAGACAGAAGCCTCTGCATTTAGGAATCTTTGGGTTTTGCATGTTTTTCAAACCCAAAGATAGTAGAAACCAACTCAGAAAATAACTTTAGTCATTTCACTATAATTTCTTTTTTAATTTTAAGAAACATTTTTCATGTATAGAAAAACAGCTATGCAGTGGATTTTCATGGCAGTTTACATTTCACAGATGAATGTTGTGCTTCCCATACCCATTTTCAAGTCAGGCATATGCTTGAGCTTACAACCACCATTTCTTTGTTTCTTTCGTTTTTCTTTTTTTTTTTTTTATTTTATTTACTTATTTGACAGAGAGAGAGAGAGAGAGAGAGATATCACAAGTAGGCAGAGAGGCAGGCAGAGGGAAAGGGGGAAGCAGGCTCCTTGCTGAGCAGGGAGCCCGATAAGAGACTCCATCCCAGGACCCTGGGATCATAACCTGAGCCGAAGGCAGAGGCTTAACCCACTGAACCACTCAAGGCACCCAGAACCACCATTTCCTTGTGGTTTCTTTGGCCCCTAGTCCCCATCTGAAAAAACACAAATCACTCATCTTAGCTTGATACAGGAAGCTCTCAGCAGTTCAGCCCTATCAGTCTCAGTGCCTACGAATCTTCAGTGAAAAGCTTTGTTCCACAATTTCCAGTGGTTCTCAAACTTGGGTGAATGTTAGAATGACCTGGGGAGGCTTAAAAACAAAAACAAAAACAAAAAACCCCAGTAGCCAGGGCACATCCCATGCCAATTTATTTGGAATTTCTTGGGGTGGAGCCCAACATCAAAAAACATTGAAAAAACTCTCTAGATTATCTGAATGTTCAAAAAAGTTTAAGACCCAGTGATCTATTCTAGAACACTGCTTCTCAAAGCTTAATGTCCTCATGTATCACCGAAGGGATCTTCAAATGTGGATTCTGATTCAGAAGGTCAGAGTCAACCCAGAGACGCTGCATTTCTAACACGACTTCCAGGGGGTGTCGATACTCCACAGACCACACTAGGAGGAGCTAAACTGCACGCCAGGCATCAACACGCAGGTTTCTAACTTCCTTTTCTTTGCTCCTGATTTTGTATCCACCTGTACTTGTATTTTTCTTCCCTAATCTCCACCTGTATCTAACTCCTCTCTATCCTTCAAGTTTGTGTCAAATGTCATCTCCATGCAAGTGCAGACTGTGCTCTCCCTAAGGAGATCGCTTTGTCAGGGTAACTCTTACTCATCTTTAAAGACTTCGCTTGCCATGGCTTTAGGAAAGAAAGCCTTTTCTGATGCGCCTTCCTTATAGCCTACTGAGAACACAGATTTGTTACTCTATTCCTTTCTCTTCCAACCCATCTCTCTTCCCTTCCCTTCTCTGTCTCTTATTACAGAAGTCATGCGGCTACGAACATTTCTTTCCCAAGCACTAATTCTAGTTACTCCATGTAATCTTAATAAACTACAGTGCAATTTAAAAATAATTCCCAGTTTCCTGTAGATTTGTTCAATTACTACCAATAAGTGGGGCTTTTTTGAGTTTTTTTTTTTTTTTTTCTAGTGACTTGTGATCTTTAAAATAGGGCCAGTTAAAAAAAAATTCAGGGAAAATATTGATCTATATTCTGGTCGCAAAAAACATAGAGCACTAATAAAGTTGTACGGCTATTCTTATTAAATGTTACAGGCTAGGCACTGTTGTAGAGTGGCTTAGCTCATTTAATATTAATAACATAATGTATTATTATATCCTCCATTTTACTGATAAGGAAGTAGAGCTCAGCGCTTTAAAACAAACACAAGTTTGCACACTTAGTACACATTAGAGCCAGAAACAGAAGACAAGCCACCTGACTCCAGAACCCTTGCTCTTCATATCAAAGCCAAGGGTTTTGGTTAATGAGGGATTTTTTTAAAGGTTAAGAAAAATAAAAACATGGGGTACCTGGGTGGCTCTGTCGTGCCCAGGGTCCTGGGATCGAGCCCTGCATCGGGCTCCCTGCTCAGAAGGAAGCCTGCTTCTCCCTCTCCCACTCCCCCTGCTTGTTGTGTTCTCTCTCTCCCTGCCTCTGTCAAATAAATAAATAAAATCTTTAAAAAAAGAAAAACAAAACTATATAAAACATATCTGCGCCAAATAAATTCAGGGAAAATCTTTAGGAGTGAAGAAATTCAGGCTGCATCTCGGACTTCTGGGAAGCAGAATCAGGAGAATCTGCTGGGTTAAAATCCAGACCTGTCATTAACTATGACCACCAGGGTATTGTCTCTCTCTCTCTTCATTTGTTAGTAAAGAGGAATGAGAATGCCGGTCTTACTAATTTCCCCTGGAATTTCTCTGAATGGGATCTTAGCTTATACTTCAGAATACTTTCAGTTATCCCTGGTTTCTCAGAGAATGTCAGTGATGCTGCTGTTCCGACTTCTCCCAGGGTTCCCTCTGGGGACCCCCCACGTCATTGTCTACCTGCCGCTGATCTAGGCTGTCTTTTTTTTTTTTTTAAGATTTATTTATTTATTTGACAGACAAAGATCACAAGCAGGCAAAGAGGCAGGCAGAGAGAGTGGAGGAAGCAGGCTCCCTGCTAGGCAGAGAGCCTGATGCGGGGCTCGATCCCAGGACCCTGGGATCATGACCTGAGCTGAAGGCAGAGGCTTTAATCCACTGAGCCACCCAGGCACCCTGATCCAGGCTGTCTTAATTCTACTAACAGCGGAACTTACCAAGTGTTTACTAGGGGCTTGCCTGTCGCTATTTGAAATGATTTACTTGTATTAATTCAGTCAATGCTCCCAACAACTCCTCAAGGTATGTTATTCTTATCCCAGTAGAGGTGAAGAGATTAAGGCACAGAACCTGGCTAAGTTCACGTAGCTCGGTTCTGCGTGCTGACCATCTACGAGTCATCCAGGCTACATCAAGCCCTAATTTTGTTTTTGTGGTCTTAGGTTTTATGGTTCTGTTAAATGATTACCTACATACAAGCAACCCTATTGTCTTCAACTCTCACCCTTCCCTCCCAACACAGAACTCATCTAGTTCCTCAAATCTGTTCTCTCCTTTTCATTCTCTCTGCCCCACTTCAGGCCCTCATCGGTGTCTCAGAACCGAGGCCCTTGTGTTCAGACTCCCTTCTCCCTCTATTACTGCTAGGGTTACCTACATCTTATCTGATCATACTATTCTACACAAAGCCTCCAGGGGTGCCCAACTGTATCCAGGATAAGGACCAAACTCCTGAGTGAAGCTCGCATGACCCTCCACACCGCCCTGTACCAAATGCTATTCTACAAAACTAGTTCAAATACACCCTTCCAAGAAAGTTTAAAAGATCCCCTCTCGGGGCGCCTGGGTGGCTCAGTGGGTTAAGCTGCTGCCTTTGGCTCAGGTCATGATCTCAGGGTCCTGGGATCGAGTCCCGCATCGGGCTCTCTGCTCAGCGGGGAGCCTGCTTCCCTCTCTCTCTGCCTGCCTCTCTGTTTACTTGTGATCTCTCTCTGTCAAATAAATAAATAAAATCTTAAAAAAAAAGATCCCCTCTCTTGGAGGTAATTGTATCTTCCAGTGGGTGCCCTGAGCATGTTGTTTCTCTCTTTTACTACATTTATGTATTTTGATTGGTGTGACTTATGGTCCTGGGTGCCCCTTGGACTAGAATGTAAAGTTACAACGGGCAGGAGTTCTCTCAGATAATAACATCAAACTGAAGAAAATGTCTTACAGCCTTGTACCCTCCCTACCACTTACACGGTGTGTCACAAGCCTTTCCACCTAGTTGCTAAGAAGTAAAGGGGCTCTAAATGCGCGTGGTTACCTATTATAAAAGCTTGTTAGCTAATCTACATTATAGGAACATTTCTCTCATCCATTGCCACGGAACTGCATGGACTGAGGGATCCTGAGGTAAAACCAAGCAAGTATGCTGGAGGGCTGAGGCTGAACCTGTAAGCGATCTTAGATGAGAGGATACAGAAGAGTCCAGAGATTTCTACAGCAGAAGTCAGGACAACCTTTTAAGTCCTATTCCTCTTCAAAATCTTACTCCTTGGGACTCAGTCCCGAGCTTCTTCTTTGCTCCCCTTGACCCCCTCCCTGGAGGATCACATCTATTCTCTGGTATTCAGCACTTATCTCTTCAGGGAGTACTCTCATGATTTTTACAGATCAGCCCCAACCTTTCTTCAGAGCTCCAGATTTGTGTACCTAACACAGTACTTGGATGGCTCCCAGGCACCCTTAAACCCAAGTCCCAGCCTGAATGCTTGATGTTCTTTTTAAAACCTATTCTGCTTCTGTTCCTTTCTCTCCAACCCAGCTGTATAAGCCGAAACCTGGGAGTCATTCTTTTTTTTAAAAATTATTTTTATTTTATTTTTTTCTGGGAGTCATTCTTGACTCAACCGTCTTCTCATCCTCCCCTCAAGCTAACCCACCTGTTGATTTTCCTAAAACTACTGCCCAGGTCCTAGCCCTGGGCTTATGGCCTAGGGGGCCTGACCAGTCTCCTTCGGTTTATTCTTGTTTCCCTCCAACCAACCCATTCTCGACATTGCCTATGTGCTTAGAAAAACAGTCGGCTCAGGCTCTGGGTTATAAGCCTTCAGGGGCTTCACATTCTTTTAGAATGACATCAAAAGCCTGTCCTCTGGCCTGTGATGATGCATCCCTCCCTTACGACATCTCGTGCCTGCCCCAGCCACCACCAGCTCACTGGGTGCTGGGGTGCATATCTTCTTATGTTTCCTCAACTGTGCTGGGCCTTTCCCCCCTCAAGGGCCCTGCACACGTTTTAACCTTCGCTTGGATCCTCTTCCCCCTTCTCTTCATGGTTGGTCCCACCTATGAAGTCTCCGTTTAAATGACTTTTTTTAAAGATTTTATTTTTAAGTAATCTCTACACCCAATGTGGGGCTCGAACTTATAACCCTGAAATCAAGTCACATGCACCATGGAGAGAGCCAGCCAGGTGCTCTAAATGTCATGATTTCTGAGCGACATTCCCCAGCCACCAAAGGTCTAACTATGTCTCTGCATATTCTTTTACTGGATCTTGGATTTTGTATTTTCAGCCTTCCAACATCTGTCCCATCTCGTTCCCCCTTGCAGGCTGAGACATTAGGAAGGACAGGGACCGTGGAAGTTTTCTTCACCATCGTACATCTCCCTTTCCACTTGTAGACATGTGGAAGCTCCAACATTTTTTGAAGGAATGAAAAAAATGTGTCACTTCTGGCTCCAAAGTGTTAAGCAGGGGCCCTGTTGTCACACTCAGCTTCCAGAAGGCTGTGAGACCTGAGCATTTCCCCCAAAAGAGGTTCGGGATACAGCTGTTTCACAGTCCTTGACAGTTTATGCCTGGGAACCTTCCCTTGTTACAACCTTACTAATCAGCCTTCTAATGGTGTTTATGAAATAAACACTTGGAGATTATGGCTACCTTAAAAATGAAGTTCTGCTTTATTTTTAAAAAGAACAAAAATCTGAGTATTTTCATTGTGTAATTTATTACCGTTTGCCTATGGACATTTATTTGATTCAAATTTGCTTTTAGGTCTTTAATCAACATCAAATACTACTTAACTATGAATATGAGTAGTAGTAAAGAACCTAGGTTCTGGATAAGTTCAAATTTTGTTCTTTTGTTCATCAGCTCTGTAGGACTTTGAGTAAATCATTTAACTTTTCTAAATCTCAATCTCCTCACTAATAAAAAAGAGATAGTAGTACTTACCTTATAGCATTGTTTGGGGGATTATATGTGGTAATGTATGTAATGATCTTACCTAGTACCAGGCATAAGTAATCATTTGCTAGAACATGACTATTATTCATAAATAATTTTAGAGATGCAGCTAAGTGCCACAGAAAGGGCAGTAGGTAGAGTATCAGTCACCTTGAGTTTAAGTCCTAGTTCTATCAATCAGGCTGTGTGACAGTAGAAATGTCCTTGACCTCTCTGAGTCCTCAAATATCTGTCTATAGAAAGCAGCAAAAAAATTGGCCTGACCTCTCTAGAGGCATGTTTGAAGGATTAAATAAGACAAAAATGTAAAAGTACTTTGTAAAACTATAAATCACTACATACTATGTACAAATCTGTATAGCTATTGTAAGCCATTTGCTTTTCCCTTACATTAAAAACAGGATGGCTGTGACTCGGTATTAAAGAAAAGTGGGTGCAGGGTTCTTATAGCTCAAAATAAAACTGGTTCTAAAATGGAAAATAGAAATTTTGATGTCACCCATCTGAGACTCAGTGAAACTGGGCAGCATTCCATTTCTTAGTTGTTTTATTTAAAAAAAAAAAAAGGCAGGCAGCAGAGCTATAAAAACTCTCAATATATTTGCAAATTGATTTTTCCAGAGCACACATTCAGTCTCCTGGAATTTCAGGTGGTTTTCTTGGACTCATTTCCTCAGTTCACTTCAGGAAGGTAAATAATCACCCTGGAGAGTAATGTGAGGCTTACAGTCAAATCACTGTGCTCTCTCTCTGATGCGTGAAGTTTGCCTTAGGCTGGAGTTATTTTCACATTCCTGTAACTTCTACCTGAATTTCTCTCTCCTTTGAGTGGGGGGCAAGTGAGCCAAAGCCCTGCCAGCTTCTTTACAGGGTAGGTTATTTGTCATTTGAAGGGCTCTTGTACATTTAGTGACCATATCCTGTCTGTATTCGTTTACTCAGAAGGACCTAGAAGAACAGCACGGATGTATTTTTTGGGCATCATTTACTCATAGATATGGGCACACGTGGCTCTGGAAAAATGGCTCAGTGGGTGGGGGCTACTTTCCTGGTTCTCTCCCAGCCAGCATCTGAGGCAGACCAATGCAGCTGGTGAACTCTGAGGTGCATCCTGCAGCTGACTGAACTCTCTTCTAGATTCATTCCACGTGTCACTCCCAAGGGCTTATGGGGACTAACTCAAGACCGGAGACTCACGCTCCATGTTTTAGGCAGCTCCTGTGTATGTGTGTGTCTTGCCCCAGGCTGGGCTGTAAGGCATGAAGAAGTGGGTTCATTCCAGATACCATGGCACTGATCCCCGGGGTCATTTCCTCCTCTCTCACCCAGCATGAAAAGCAAGCCATGTCGATGGCTCCTGACCCAGCCTGCCTCTTACCATCCTCACAGCCCAAGCCAGTGTCCACAAGAGCTTCGTATTCGGTTTTCTGCCCATTCGCTCTTGCCACCTTCAGTTCATTCTCTGCTTGCTGCTAGAGCGAGTGATGCTGAATGTACATTCAGTCACACACACCCCCAACCCGAGACTTTGCACAACTTTCCTTCTGCCTTTAGTGACAGACCAGAATCCCTACAGAGAGGCTCCGGAGGCTTGAACACTCCCGCCTCTCCTACCTCTGCAGACCCAAGGGCCAAACTCTCTGCCAGTGGCACTGACGGGTTGTCACGGCTCCTCCTTTTCGGTCCTCCCCTCCCCATCTAGCCTTTGCACAGTGCTGCTGTCTGCCTAGAAGGTGGCCCAGACACCATCTAACTCCCCTCCTCCACCTAGTCACGTCCCGAGCAGTCTTTTACACTGAGCTCAAATATCACCTTCTCAAGGGTACCCTCTCTGTCACCTCAGACCCTGTCAAGTCTCCCGTCAACATGGTTGAGAGTGTTGGCTCTGGTGGAAGGTTGGTATCCTATTTCTGCCACTTTTCATCTATGTGACATTGGGCAGTTTGGGCCCTGTTTCCTCCCCTCTGACATGGGAGTGATAAAGCCATCTCTCCAAAAAGGTTGACTGTGAGAATTAAATGAAGAGCAGCATGGAACACTTGGAGGCGTAATATGTAGTAAATATTATTATTTCCAGAATGTTCCACAGTTCTCGGTAGTTGTGTCAGTGCCAGTTAATATGGATGTGACCAGTTAGGACTGGTTAATATTAAATCTCCACAACGTAAGCTCAGTGAGGGTAAGTACTACATGAACGTTGTTTATTAAGAGTTTCTCAGTACCTATGCAGAAAGCCTCATGAAAGGAAGTGAAATAAATCTTGGAATGAATAAACACATGGTAAGGTTTTTTGAGATAAAGGGGCTAGGAATTTATCTGGGCCTGCAATATTAGGCACATGCCCTCACCCTAATCCTAAATCTGAGAAGAAAAAAAAAAAAAAAAGATGTGGTATCTATATACACAATGGACTACTACTCATTCATAAAAAAGAATGTTTTAAGTCTTGTCATTTGCAACAACATGGAGCTAGAGAGTATTATGCTAAGTAAAATAAGCCAGAGAAACACAAATACCATATGACTTTACTCATATGTGGAATCTAAGAAATAAAACAAATGAGCAAGTAAAAAAAAAAAAAAAGGAGAGAGAGAGGCAAACTGGAATCTATTTGTTCTTTTCATTTGGACCAACAGGGCTGAGAAAACTGCTCGTGCGCAGCCCTCAAGAAATCATGCTACTTCACCTCACAGACTTAGGGAGAAGTTTTCAAATTTCTTTTCAAAGCTTCATCTGCTTTTTCACCCCAAGTTACCTTTACTAATTGTAACCATGTAGAAAATAATAGGACAATGTAAAACTTAGAAAACAATGTTAAGGAAAATACCCTCGTCTATGAAGAAAAGTTCAGACAAATTCACACAAAGCATACCAAACATTTAACTTAAAAAAAAATAGTAGTCCATTAACCTCCTATTTAATTTGCTTTGGTTTATATAAGATACACCAAGTAGTATATAGGGATCCCAGTCATTTCATTTAAACTTGGCAACTGCTCTATTTCACCAAAATTAAATTGTCAGATGCCATTGTGCTAAAATAGTGAAAGGCTCGATCTACACATATCTGAGAGCACATCTGTCAGAATTATTTATTGCCAGAAGTTTTCCTGTTAGGTTGTAGAATGCTACCACATTGCACTCTTTGAGGAGACTCAAATGTCACTATTTACATTTGCTTCTGCAAACACCATTTACATTTAAATTCCTGACTCATTTGTGAGGAGGAAGTTTATGGACTGTGAACTGAGTTTTAGTGTGCGTATGGATGTGTACATAGATACAAAAACTCCAACAGCTTCACACTGGGTATTCAAAGCTGGAACTCAGTGAAAAAGAGAGGGAGAGGGGTGGGGAGATCTGAATCACTTATCCAGTGAAATGAGAGATTTCACAGGAAGTTAAGGCCAACTGTTGCCGATATGAGCACACCTATCGCCTTGACTAACCGTTTACTGTTATGAATGGCTCTTCTTTTCCACATGCCGGATTTCCTTCTTTGTTGTCTTCACCTTATAACCTTCTCCCTGCTGTAAAAAGGAATATACGCATTAAGATTTCATAGTAAAAGAATTCTAGTTATAGAGCGGTTCCCATTCTGGTCCCTTGAGGCTGGATTAAGGTAAGTGAAACACAGTTGAAAGCACTTTGTCACCTCATGTCCCAAAATACACACAATCCATTTGGCTTAACCACACGGCCTAGCATCATGGAGGCAAGCTAGAGAGCGCTGTCAGAATGAATACAGTAACAGAACTATGCTTCACAAGAACTCAATAGGTTAGTAATAAATAAAAGGTTAGTGATAATAAAAATAACAAATAGTAATAAACAAAATTTTTAAAAAGTTTAGTTAAAAAAAAAATGAGCAGCCTGTTCACTTTTTGTAGTAATCATCACCAAAGCCCTCAAGGCACCCAAACTCCAATTCTAAAAAAAATTAGTGAATTATAATTTATTTCTTCTCAAGCCAACAGAATTTTAAGGGATCTGTTGTGTTGAGACTAAAATTCCTCAGGAAAGCACGAATCATGAACTAAACACCATGGAAATGTTGCTGATCTGAGGGATTTTTTTTTTTTTTAAATCTGTGGAATCACCAACCCCCGCCTTTTACTCCAGATCAAGAGGGCATCCATTGTCCATAAAACAAGACCTCTCTTCATTGAGCACCAGGGACACTTTTCTCTGAGATCAAAGTTGTACAGATCCTCCACGTTCACCTGCTTTATTACTGAAATGCAGTAGCCTCTCCACTTTTCTGAGTTAGTCTTGAGAAATTTTCAGTTCACTTTTTCTTAAGTAAACACAGGCTATTGGAGTTTCTATTTTCCAAATGAAAGGGTTGTAAAGATCGGAGAAAAGGAAAGAAAGGACAAGTAGCCAGAGATGTTTTGTCTGGGGGATGGAGACACATTTCCTGAGCTACACTGCCCAGCAGCGAGTTTAGTTCTTTCACTGGCCGCCGGAAATGGGCTGTTATAAACCCAAAGAGGAGAACCTTCCTCAGGTTAAGATGAGGGAATTCTGATTTCCCTGTAGAACACACTGGAAAGGGAAAATGTATAGATTTGATATAAGGATCTTGAACTGAGCTTTTGGCCATTCTAACATTTAAATCCTGTACATTTGCTGGAAGGGAGCGCCCTCCTTCCTCACCTCAGGCAGGGGCAGGTAAGGCGGAGGCAGAGGCACTGGGGCACTGCTCAGGAGGCTGGTGCTGAGAGAGGGTTTATGTTTTATTTCTCTTACATGCTCGAACCAGCACATTCTACCCTCCAAAAATGAACTTATCTCTGTGAAAACTCTAAAGACAGTAAAAAATATATAATGTTAAGGAATGTTAAGAAGATAAGTCCTTTCCCTTCATCCTGATCAAATGCACAGGGTGTCAAAAGCAGCAAATGCTTCAAGCTGCCACACTGCAGACGCCAGCCTGTTAGCAGCATGTTCTAGAAAGTTCACACAGCGTTTATCCTCTACTTTTCTTTGGCAGCCCCTCCTCATTACCATGTCATCATGCTTTCTCGCTTGTGGGAGAGCAATTCGTCTTATCACTTTCCGAGTGATCTGTGGGAAGCAATAGTGAGAAGCAGAGATTTTCCTGTTTTCTATTTTAAGAGGGGGCGCTACAGCAAACAAACAGTAGAAAATCTAAATTCCAAGAGAAGCATAAAATTCCAAGGATGATTACTTTTCTGGTGATGAGGTTGCCTTCTTCATCAGTAAACTGTTCTTCTGTGACAGATTCACCAGGAATGCTCTTTGCTTCCTCTCCCTAAAGGATGTGGCATAGAGATTAGCAGCGTACTAGATGGACAGACCTCCACACCACTCCATACACCACACACATGCTCTGTGGACTTTTAGAAAAAGAAAGTATAAATCCTACTTGCTACTCCTGGGCAAGGGGAAAAGGTGGGCTCCTCTGATGGTTACTTAGTAGCCAACAACATTCAAAGCACTAAACCTTACATATGTACAAGAAAGATGGTTAGCAGCCAACTCCAAGAAGGAAGAATGATAAAACACAGTTACACATGGATATATAAACCAAAAGGGTTCATTTGTTGAAAAAAAAAAAAATTAGCCAATGATTAGAGCTCTGATTAGATCATCTCATTTTGAGCACAGTGTCTCTTGATTAGTCCTACCAAATCTCTCAAATAATTTTTGGGTTGCATTATGCTTAATCTAAAATAAGATGGTCCCTTAGTTGGGGTGTTATTTACTGACCTTGTCAGGTTTTTTTTTTTCATTTAAAAATTCATCTACTAAGGGTAACATAGACTTTTTTTAATAAGCAAATTTCAGAGTACAGAGAAAACCTTTTTATTTTTCTTTAAAACTGAGCCTTTTGTGGGTCTTCAAATAAATGGGAATGACTTGGATGAAGTACGTAGTTTCTGACTACTGTGTTCAAGGGAAGGGGTCTTATGTGATGATAGATCATCTAATCTCCATGGCTACAGACAAAGAAAATATCAGTACTAAAGGAATTTAAGATGATGTTATCTTTCCGCTAGTGACAGCTAACTGATTTAGAAAGATCTTCCTCTGGTGACTTTCAAAACATGGAATAAAGTCTTAACTCCCCATGGCAGGGGCCTATTTTCCAGCTTGGTAGATTTGAATGGTTCCTTCATCTTTCCCTATCGGCTCTTATGATTGTATAAGAAAAACCACTCAGCCAAAGTAGGGCCGTATTTGCAATATATTACCTTCTTCACTGATACTCAACTTTCAGTTAGTGCCACATATAGTTTGGGGGAACAGGGACAAACAGTGCAGACCTAGTTTAGGGACTTAGTGACCTGCTAGTCAGACTTCTTGCTGAAAGTGTGGCCTGGATAATGCTATAGAATCATGTTCTGCAGTTGTTCCCCTGCTATTGTTTTTAGGGAAAATGGCAGATCACAGAAACAACCGCTACATTTCTGGGAGAGCCAGGATTCTAACTCTTTCAGTGTCATTGGTCTAGAAAAGGTAGTAGTTCTGATAATTTTGTTAGCACTAGCCAGGGGTTAGAAAGTTCTGTGAATGTTTTATGTCACAGCCAGTAGAAAGGTGCACTGTCGTACAATGGCAGAGTAAAGACTAAAACGTTATCTTGTTTGGCTAACAAAATTCTGTTTTCATTCTTTTCTTTTTACAAAGTGACTTTATATACTTAG
Source organism: Enhydra lutris kenyoni (assembly GCF_002288905.1). Lineage (NCBI taxonomy): Eukaryota > Metazoa > Chordata > Mammalia > Carnivora > Mustelidae > Enhydra > Enhydra lutris. Next base: position 15,075,553 of record NW_019154096.1, read on the forward strand.
AGATTGTAGGTCATGACTGGGTAAGACATGGATTCATTTTCCTCACTGTGGTATAGAAAAGTAAGATGTGGGATGCCTGGGTAGCTCAGTCGGCAGCACAGTTAAGAGGGTGAAGAGAACTGGAAAAATGTAGAGGTCTCAGGCTTAAATGCAGTAAAATCTGCAACAAGTTTTTATGGGAGTGTTATTTATGTTTCCTGTGGTTGTGAAAAAAAAATTTTTTTATTTTATTTTAAAAGTAAAGGCAGGGGCACCTGGGTAGCTCAGTGGGTTAAGCTTCTGCCTTAGCCTCAGGTCATGATCTCAGGGTCCTGGGATAGAGCCCACATCAGGCTCTCTGTTCAGCAGGGAACCTGCTTCCCCCCCTCTCTCTGCCTGCCTCTCTGCCTACTTGGGATCTCTTTCTCTCTGTCAAATAAATAAATAAAATCTTTAAGAAAAAATAAAAGTAAAGGCATGGGGTGCCTGCTGGTTCAGTTAGTTAAGCGTCTGACTCTTGATCTCAGTTCAGGTCTTAATCTCACGGGCATGAGTTCAAGCCCCACACTGAGCTCCACACTGAGTGTGGCACCTACATTAAAACAAAACAAAACAAAAAAAGTGAAGGCATAAAGACATCAGAAAAGCCAATAAAAGGTCAGGCAATATTTCTTTCTAGTTTAAAAATGAATAAATGAGATGTTTTTGAGCTAACTCTGGGAAATATCCAGCTCTTTGCCTGTTAGCTAATTTGAGGACCCCAGGAAAATCCAGTAAAATAAAATCCTACTGGATATGTTATGAATGGACTCTTTAGTGGGGAATGATGCCAGTTAACTATTTGCATGGTTGCTAAGAGGAATGTGAAATAAGGTATATTTATAAACATAGAGAATACGTGAAGAATTTTGATTTATATTAATAGCCTTAGAAAAAAGCAAAGCCTATTTATAAATAACAAGTCATATAAGTTGTTGAGATCTACTCTGGCATGTGGGGCATTTTCATGCTTCCTATTGAAAATTCATACTGTTTGTATACGGCTAAAGATAAAGATACCTCTCTTACTCTTAAGTGGCCATTTTTAAAAAAGATTTTTATTTATTTATTTGACAGAGAGATAGAGAGCACAAGTAGGCACAGAGAGAGGGAGAAGCAGGCTCTCTCCTGAGCAGGGAGCCTGATGTGGGACTTGATCCCAGGACCCTGGGATCACGACCTGAGGTGAAGGCAGCCGCTTAACCGACGGAGCCGCCCAGGCACCCTTCAGTGGCCATTAAATACAGTCAATTAGTGCTTTAATAAGGCCAAAGTAAGTTGTGTGGTGATGTGAAAACTCTCTAAACTGGGGGAGTGGATTAGTTAGGAGCTGATTAGATGAAGAGGGAAGACAGTAAGGAGTCAGGAAACATGTTCTAAAAAAATAATCCATCTTTAATTCTGTCAAATATATTAGGGACCAAGTGTTTCCAAGGGGAGGTCTTTTGGGGGCCTTTCTTTAATGACAGAAATGATAGAAAATAATCTCTAATTGGTTCCTAAAGTTCTAGAAAACAGTTTGTACTTTTAACTGAGCAAAATTTCCCCCCAGGTCTTGTTGATGACACTATTTTTGGCAATACCCCCCCCTTTTTTCTTTCCTATTTCAAAGGAAAATTACAGCACATATGGTGTCACAGTAGCATTCTGGTGGCCACCTTAATGAGGACTAGCTGTTCTTCCCTTTGGACCTCTGCTGGAAGCATTGCATTTCATAATTTTTATTCCTCTGCCCTTGAATAAAAGGAGGGAATAACAGCACAAGATGTACCAATTTGCTCTGATGTTTATAACATTAGGACTTAAACTTTCCCCCCAAATGGGATGGATATCACAGTTGTGACAGATATATATAACTTAGCAGGTTATTAAGCAGTATGTGATGGTGTAACCCATTTTTATATTCTGAGAAACCCATTTGCTGGGGATGTGTGTGCATATGCATGCACATAATGTATACATACATTTCATACACGTATCAATACATGTACATAAAAATAATCTGAAACTCATAAACAGTGGTTACCACTGGGAAATGGAATGAGTAGATAAAACTTTATATGCTTTTGATTGCTTGATTTGGGGAAAACATATATGTAAACTCTTAATTCAAAAGTTAGTAAAAGATGTTCAGAGTAGAGATAAAAATACAGTTGAATTATATAATAATAATTCAGTTATTTGAATCTTACCAAACCCCATAATAGTTTGGCTGTGAGTTAAAGTTTTCCCTTTTGTAATCACTGACTTTGCTAAGCAAATGCTATATAAAAAAGCTCATAGGACTAGTTAATTTACTAGTTACTAATTAAAATGCTTCTAAGCATTTGAAACCATTGTGATTTCTCAAATTATAGAAATAAATGGATGTGCTTATAATATCTAAAAATCCCTCAACTGGAAGAGTTTGTTCCCTTGACTCATTCCTTAGGGACTTGAAAATAGTCAATGTAAAAAAAGAGTCAATGTAAAAAAAAAATGTAAATTATATGTAATGTAAAATGTAAAAAAAAATGTAAAAAATAGGCAGTATAAAATAACCAAAAAATAATAAAAATGAACTTGATAAGAAGTGGATATGTAATTAAAGAAAAAAACTATAAAATTATACTCCATCAGTTGTACAAACTGAATGGCTAAGAAGACAGATTGGCCTTGACTTGCAGTCATGAGGCCCTGAGCACATCCCCTGCTGGTGTAGACACTGCAGCCCAAGATAGTTGGGGGAGGGAAGGAACAACCCCAAAGTAGTTTTCAACTCTGAGAGCCTATATGCTAGAGGGATGACTACGGCAAACAGTATAAACATGCTGGTCCAGCCCAAGGCTGGACAACCTCCATGAACAAGGCCAAATTCTCAGCATTCCAGTCCCATCAGATAACTTCCAGGAGAGACAGCCCATGACTGCCCTGTTCCATGCCACTGGATACATTTAAATGGCCAAGTGCCTAAATTGGTCTAGGAAAAGTTATTCCTTTATAATTTGTTCTAGAAGAGAAGGAAGGTAGCGTTGAGGGAAAGACAGGTAGAAGGCAGTGCACTGGAAGGCTAGAGGTCAGGTTCTGGGGTTCTAGACTACTTGCTGCTCTCCTGTCTGGTTTTGGGTAAGCCAACTGTTCTCCAGTCCCTTGGTTTTTGTCATCTCAGAAAAGAAGTGATTTTAGTATCAATGATCCCTTTCCATTGTAACATTCTCCTTCTATGTTTTTGGCAGAGGTGGTTCCCATGTCACAAGTACTGTATACTACAGTAATTTCAAGATCTTTTAACATTAGAAAGATACCAACACGTAGAGTGAAGAGAAACTCAGCAGAAATGTGATCCTTTCCAAAAGCCCCAAATATGTTACAGAAAAAGAGTAACCAGATTCTTATGTATGTAATTTGTAACGATTTTTTATCATACCTATAGCCTTCAATTCTAATTATAGCTACTTTTTCTAGCTTTTGGTTTCTCCAAGTTTGTTTGATTCTATTGTTTATACAGCGCTCTCTTCACTTACAAACCCATACTCTGATCATTCCACTCAACCTCCCTAAAATTACACCAACTTCAAGAAGTGGGGGATTTGGGGAGAACAGACTCCTCTGTTTTATGAAGCCATCATAATATAATTTTGTCTTTTAAACTTAAGCTCTTAATAAAAATGTTTATATATTTCACATAATTATCTATTAAGTTCAAATATATAAATAACACATTCTGATAAAATTACTTAAAAGCTAACTTGCTAATGCACGTGTAGAATTCTAGAAGACCAAGAGAAATAACCCTCATTGATCTGGTGGGTTTTGTGTTTTTATTGTTTTGTTTTTGTATTCTTCAGAGTAAAACTTCTTTATCCTCTCTCTCTCTCTCTCTCTCTCTTTTTTTTTTTTTTTTGGTTTTTTGTTTTTTTTTTTTTTTTGCACGATTATTTTCTCCTGCCCTATAGAGAGAAGATTCAGCTTTTATAATGAGCAGCTTTTACAAGGAATGCGGTAGATTTGGATGCAACAGGAGTATGACGTATGTTAGGCATAAAAGGCAAGTTATAAGATGATATGTCTGGTGCACTTTTTTGGATGTTTCACTTTAAAATACCATTTCTTGAAGACATTGATTCTGGAAAGGGCAAAGCCTGCCTGAGCAAAGAGTATAGCTTTAACTCCTTCAGAAAACCTGTATTAAGTATTTCTTTTCCCTAATCCCAGCGAATGTATGGGAGGTGACTATGAGGATTTTATAAGCAGGGTGAATAATTGCAAATATGCTGGATACCAATAAGTAATTTGGCTTGCCTAGATGGAATTGTCAAAGAAGTGATTTATGCTTTTTTTTTTTTTTTTTTTTTTTAAATATTAAAGCTGTCTATTGATTGATTTGGGGATGGTTTAAGATTTAGACAAGGACTTACTTTCTTCTCTAATGCTTCCAGAGCCTGAGAAAACCTACACTAGAGCAAATTTGGCAGATTTTCTGCTCTTCTTTCATCTGATCTACGTGAAACGTACAAACAGCAGGATTAAGAAGTTTTAGCTGCCTAAGCCAACTTCTCCACTCTCTAGGGGGTCTCCTGACACTTTGGAAAGGGATGATGAATCTGATAAATGCTTTTCAACAGATATTTCTCTTCCTTTCCTTCTCTCCAGAGCTGTCCACCAAGGAGCCTCAAGTTACTTGGACCACGTTCAAAGGCCCGTGTGTTGAAAATGGCTTCCGGGTTTCTGCAGTTGGTTATTCTAACATCAAGAAACCTTTCTCTAAAGACAGTAATGAAGACAAGCAGCAGACTGTGAAAAGCACTGGGCTGGACCTGACCAGGCATACAAAGTCAGGGCTTCCAAACGCCTTTGTGGGGGAAATGAAGGTTTATTCATTGCGTTCAACTGTGCTGCAACAGGGGGGAATAATATTTTTCACTTCCAGTAAAAAATGGTTCTTATACTTAAAAATACAGCCTGATTTTCTGTATATTAGTCAAGTTAAAGCCTTTTTCAGAAGGTTTTGTCTGATTTTGTTTTTGTCACCGATATCCATGCCAGGCTATAACTCCAAATTCTTCAGCTACTGATTGGTAATAAAGAACTGATTTTTACTCAAGATCTGTTCAGGCAGTAGGAATTTGAGACTGAGGAGGGGGCCTTTTCATTATTTCATTGTCCTTCTCCATCTGACCTCATACCTCACTGTGGCCTCTGACGTTTCCACTGAACATTGCATTTGATACAAACTGTTCTTTCACCAAGATAAAATCTTTGTTCACATATAACGCTTTTTCAGGGAAAACAGGATACAAATGCCAAGAATTCTTAGACAAAATTACAGCTGCCACAAGTCAGACACAGGCCTAGACAGAGCACTCACTACCATGCAACAGGACCCTTTCCTCTTGGTGGTTGTTCTTACAAGCTTTCAAATGTGCAAAGAAACATATAGAGAACCGCTTAGTTATCAAGCATGCTGAATTTTCAAGACCAAAAGGAAGGACTTTCTAATCCCAGAGCAATGCCCCATCACGATCTGGCTACAGGATACCTTTATAATCAAACGCCGGCGAATAACGCGGGTAGTGACTCTCCGTTCTTCCTCTGAGCTTGAATCACTCTCACTGTCTTTCAAGTCCTGATAAATGCATTTTTTAGTATAATTTTACCATCACATTTAAAATAAAAGACATTCTGAGAAGGGAAATCAAAAAAGAATTACTTTTACTTGCTGGTTTCCCCTGCTAAGAACATCATGGTATGTATTTGTGAGAATCTTTTTTTTTTTTTTTTTTTGAGAATCTTAAAAAAAAAAAAAATGTAAGTGGAAGAAAATTTTGAGCAGGACCCTAAATGAAATGACTCTGTATATGCATGCATATATGTGTGTATGTATATTAATATATATATTTAATTACATTGATCTTTATGTGCACATTTATAGTAAAGATCAATGAAATTACATTAATTAAAAATAACAGACATTTTGGTATCAGAAACTACATGCTACTCATTATTAGTTTGAAGAAACATTAATATTCATTTAAAATTTGTTTTAAATCTCACACATTTGACCTGAATGGCCATGCTTCACTTGATTGACAGAAACAGGTATAGGATTTCTGATTTTTATGAAATTAAAGAATTGACATGAGTAGAATTTGTCACGTATATTTTTATCAGGAGATTTTTAGCAGCATAATTTTCTCCTAACACACAATAGGTGCTCAGTAAGAGTTTATGTGAATGAATGAAGGAATAATGTAAAACATGTAAAAACTTGGAGTTTTATTTTAAGGATCTGATATGAAATGAGGACAGAAAAAACATGTGACAGACAAGAAGATGGTATAGACAAGAATACAGGAAGTACACAAAATTTTAATTTTTGGACAGTAAGGATGAGACAAAGGAAAAACTACCACACAGTTCACAACTCAAAGGGACAAATATCTCTGGCTTCTTCTTAACTGTCATGGTGAAGACTATTTACTGAATGATATTATCTCTAAATTTTAATGGTGGAATTCTGAAAATAGTTCTGGCATTTTATTTTCTAAATTTGGTAGTTGCCCCAAATCTGAGAGTCCCAGAGACAGAAACTGCAGTTCATATCCATTGGAAAAATCACTGGCAGTGTTGGTAAAAACTGGGGGGAATAAAAATTGTTATAGGAGGTACAAGTATTGGCTAAAGTGATTATGAAATGTTGTCAAATAGATAATAAAGTAGGTCACTTTTCACCAAGTTACACTTAACAAATACTTCAAAATAAAATATCAACCTTAACTTTGTAAGAAATTTCACCTGAACAAAATACCCAACTGAATGATATGGTATTAAAAGGGAAGAGTTTTCAAGTTTCTTATTCCATGCAAAGATATTGGCTACTAAGTTCCCTCCTACTGTTAAAATGTTTTAGAAAAGATTATAAAATTCAGAAAACGTACAGTGATCCCAGTACTGTGAAAGGAGACACTGAAACAGCTCAGAATGTCAGAAAAAATAAGAGGAATTCATGTTGTGAGAGAAAAGAATTCCCAGTCAGCATTCAGGAATCAACAGGTTAGATGAGGCAAAAGAGAAAATTCAATCTGAATTATTCATACACAGAATTGTAAACTGGGGAGAGGTTTTCACTTGGGTAAACTGAAAAGCAGAACATATGTGCCTATAAACACTACCAAACCTAGACATGAACTGCATTATAATCCTCTCAAGAATCCTGAGACTAGTCCCTTACAGAAAGAAAAAAGGCCATTTGGCCAATGTTTCAGCTTCTACTCTCTGCTAATCTGAAGGTGAAAGGTGGACAGAAGATGCTAGGAGAATCTCGATCACAATTCCTTTTAGGGAATTCTCGAGAACTGGCAAAGAGGGTAACTAGTAGACAGACAAATGGGGTTGTTTCAGTACATTTTACTATGGGTCACTGCATGGAAAGAGGTGGAAAAGAGCAGAAGTTTACCTTGTAGCAGCAGGCAGTCATCCGTGTAAGAGCCGCCCCCGGACTTTTGACCTGATTTTTTAGGGGACAAAAAGGGTGCTGTTTTCTGAGATCGTACATCAGATGACTTACTTGATTGCTACTACTCTACTCCCATCTAGCCACAAAGGACACAACCTGAACATGTTTGGATTTCTTGTGAGATCAGAAACTCCCAGAAACTTTAACTCCGTTAAGAACTTTTATGCTCATGAAAAGTTTTTAGGCATTAGAATAGGACTAGTGACAAGACCAAAAAGCACAATCTCATAAGCAATTTGAAAATATTTTCTAAGAGTAATTATATTCCAGTACTGATGAGTAATTAATTATGTTCCAGTATTGATGGACTCAGCTGAGCTTCCATGCAGGGTTAAGACTTTCCTTTCAAACCCTCTTTTGCCTTCTCCCTGGTTCCCCAGTGGCCGATGTGTCCACACACACAACTGCTTATTCATATTTAGATGATTTGATTTCAGAACTTCTCTATGGATTTTTAATGGTAAACTTTCATAGTTAAGACATCACAATGTTATTGCTTCTTTCTATGTGTTGTGGACTCATTTCAAAAGGGAACATCCAAGGTCATACTGCTTAAATATGCTAAGAATTAACTGAAAGAAATCAATACTCAAAACCCATTTGTCAGGAAGTGAAAGGAAGGCCTGAGAACTTTACTTCCTCTCACGTTCCCTCCTAACATGTGGGAAACCGGTCAGCAGCTAGCCTGCAGAGGGACCAGGAAAGGATATGATTAGTTGACCAGCTAGCCGATCATTAGCTTCCGAGTGACTGGGAGTTTACTAATAAAGTTTTTGTAAACCACAACTTCATCATGGACTTGCTAGCTTACAGAAGAATTTTTTTTGTTTGTTTGTTTCTTTTAAATCCCAACACTGCAGGAGATCTTAAGCACCACTGGATGTTTTAGGGAAAACTGCAAGTATTACTATTCCAAGATGTCCACGTCTTGGCCTACGCCTACCGCATGGTTCGGGAAAAGACAAGACAGAGAGAGCAAAAAGCAGTAAAAAATGTAGGAAATGTAACTAACTTTTATTTTCTTTTATCCGTCTATGAGTTATAAATTTCAGTTCAGAATTTTTTTAATATCTAAAAGTGGTAAATCTCAAAGAATGAAAAAAAAAAAATCTACCACAAACACATGTTTAAGTACAAAGCGAAAGCAAATAATTCTAGGACACTAAGGCTTCAAAATTACGAGAAACAAATATTAAGAAAATTTTCAGCTTAGATATAAAAATGATTAAAATGATATGTCCAACTTCAAATTTCTCAATGCAGTCAAGCAACAGTGTATATACCCACCTCATTTCAGGCTCGGGCACTGGGTTTCTTTAATTTTTAAAACACACTTTCAGATAACAGCCTTTCTAGGGTAGAACTCTTAGGTGGGTCACATCTATAAACTCTTTAAGTTATGCAGAAGAACCAGGAAAAGCCAGAATAATTATCCTCCTTCCATAAGACAGACGACTGGGTTGGGAGTTAGGAAGCCCAAATCCAAATCCTAGACAAAAATTGCCACTGGACCTTAAGCGTAACTTCCCTGTAGTTCTTTTTTTTCTCCTGAAAAATGGCTGAAGGCATGCATATTCCTTTTTCCTACTCCGTGAATGAAAATATAATCAAATAGCATGAGTGTTACCTAGTTCTTTCTTCACCCCCTCCATTAGTATTAGCACTGATAATTGGGAAATAGTAAAGAACCAGCATTACAAGATTAATCAAAGGACGGGAAGCATTAGTACTCTTGGTTTAACTGACAGTGTATCAGATAACCAGACTGCATACCTTTTGCTCAGACCCACTGGACCCCTCTTCTTCGTGCACATTATGCCTTGGCTTGCCATCTGCCGGAGGAGTCCTACTCATCTTTTTCATACTGACAGGCACACAGGGTTTAGGTTCTTCTATTACAAACTTGCTGGTTTCTTCTAGAGCTTTCTGATAGGCTGTTAGCGATGATGCCGGTTCCTCCACACGAGCAGATCCATGTATTTTTGGTTTCAGAGTTTCCTTAGCACTCTGTTTCCCTATATCATTTTGGGATTCTGGAAAGTAGGATTTTGTCTTTGCCTCTGGAGTGACTTCTGCATGGCTCCCATTTGCTTCAAATTTTCCAGGTTCTCCTTTGAGATATGAGGTAATAGAATCTCGACACTGATCAGGGCTGCAAAAGAGAAAATGTGGAAATTTACGATGGTAATACATGGCTGAAGATGGGCTTCAGAAGCTCTAAATTTTTAACAACCACGTTTGAAGCTACTTTTATAGGCATGAAATAGAAAGGCATGAAAAAATCTAATGTGTGAAGGGCAATCATGGGTTTGGGTTTGCGGGTGAGGCCCCAGGCTTCCCCCACACCCCAATTCCCAAACTGTCTAGCTATGCTGCCCTTGTTTCTGTTTTGTTTTGTTTAATTGCATTGCTACAGCTACTTGGATTTGAGATTTTAAAAAGTCATCCTGAGAGGTTCACGGAGAATTCCAGACCCACCAATGTAAAAGAGGAGGATATTGCAAAAGGCTTTCACATTGCCAGTGGAAAAAACTGCTGGCAGAGAATCAAACGCATTCCTGTGATGAGAGCTCTGGCATCCCCAAGTACCGACACTCCAGTCTTTGGATGAGTTTCCAGTTGTGAATGTGCCATCCTGATTTTGCAACCCTAACACCCTTAACTTGGGGCTCCTCCTTCCCCTCCCCTGATCTCTGCTGACTCCCGCTGGTGAGTGGGTACTGGTGCTCACCGGTCACTTCTCAAATTCTGTGAGGACTATTTTCCTTTCAACTGTTAACAATCTTTCTCTTCCAATAGTTTCTTTTAAATTGATTTCCAATTTTTATTTTCTAGCTTGAGCACTGTTTTTACTATCTTTATTACCTGTAGAATTCTGAAGGTGAAAACTAGCACAATATTTTATATGCATGATATATATCATATATCATATAGATATATATCATGCATATGTAAGTAGGTGTGTATTCTTATAAATCAAATTCTGATTCTATATAAACAATCCCCAATCAACAGCATACCTTATTCAATATATGTGAGGACAAACAGTCCCAGCACAGTGTGAAGACGCTATAATCTAAATGTATCTATTTCCTGCTATGCAAGTATAGATTATGTTATTACATCAGAACACAGACATCAAAAATAATACTATTTGTTGTCTTTGCAACAGTCTGGTAGGCTGAGCACAGAATTCTTTGGTCTTATCATTCTTCTAAAGGAATCTTGTAGACTCCTTTTTGCAAAATGTTATAAACTCCCTCTTTGGGAGTTTTTATCAAGCAAGAAGCTTATCAGCAATATGAAAATATTAAATATGGTTATAAAAGAAACAAGTTGGATGCAAAAAACCCTGAGGTTATCCCTAGTTGCTACTGAAGTACAATATATTTTAATCTGATGTATGCATAAGCAAAAATGATGCCAACTGTTCTTGATAGACTATTTCTACCAGTCATGTCTACAGCCATTCCACACTCCAGCCATTCCACAGGCTTTCTTTTTTAATCTGTTAACCTGCTTGAGGTTCCAGTTTTTAAAGCTGATTAGACGGACATTCTTAGAGCTTAGGAATTCATCCAGAGCCACAAAATGTAAACCTAATGCTGGGGGATATGAACCAATGTCTGAAGGGCCCTGGATTCTCACCTTCCTAGAGTTAAGTCCACTACAAAAAAGAACTAGACTCATGATTAGGGAATTATTTTGATTGTAATCAAATTTCCACCATGGCAATATTATCTGGAGTGAAAAATTATATATGCAATGTTGCAAATTACACAAAATGTTCATGTAGGAAAAAAGAAGCATATACAATATTAAGTATTTTCTTAGTATGGTAGGAGGACCGATGACTTTTTGTTTCTCTGCATTTTCTACATTAAGACATTTAGAGGGGCGCCTGGGTGGCTCAGTTGGTTAAGCAACTGCCTTCGGCTCAGGTCATGATCCTGGAGTCCTGGGATGGAGTCCCATATCAGACTCCCTGCTCGGCAGGGAGTCTGCTTCTCCCGTTGACCTCTTTCCTCTCATGCTCGCTCTCTCTCTCTCAAATAAATAAATAAAATTTAAAAAAATAAAAAAAAAGACATTTAGAAAGATGTACGTAAAAGAAATCCACCCAAATTTTAATGGCAGTTATTGCTAAATGATGGGGTTTTGATTTCTTAAAACTGTATTTTAAAGTTTGCATAATAAGCGTATTACGTTTGAGGTCAGGAAACAATAGAAATGTTCATATTTCTAAAAGACATGGGGTTTTATTTATTACACTATTTTGAAAGCTCATTCCTTATTGGCCTTGTGAAAAGAATACAAGTAATGAACTAGAAAAGAGCAGTTTTCTAAAGTAAACATAAACATCTTTGGCATGCATGTAAAACTGCATTTTGCTTCAGGCTAACAGTAGTTGTTTTTATGTTTTGTTTTTTTAAAGATTTTTATTATTATTATTATTTATTTGCGAGAGATAGAGCATGAGCAGGGGGAGGGGCAGAGGGAAAAGCAGGCTTCCTATCAAGCAGGGAGCCCGATGTGGGTCTCGATCCCAGGACTCTGGGATCACAACCTGAGACGAAGGCAGACGCTCAACTGACTGAACCACCCAGACACCCTTGTTTTGTTTTCTTTTAAGTAGGGTCCACACTCAGGGTGGAGACCAGCACCGGGTTGGAACTCATGACTATGACTTCGAGAACTGAGCTGGGTTCCAGAGTCAGATGTCATGTAACTTTCCCTCTCTGGATAAGCAGAATGAACCAACCTTAGAGGCAGGCATTATCCCCAAACTGGAATGGCGATTTAGCAAAGAAGAGTAATTGCTAAAAAAGCAGGTACTTAAAACAAATGATTCACTAACGCGTAAGCGGCGATTCGCTCTTCTTTTTTCCGAAATGGAGCCATACCTGTCATCCAGCCGTTCCAGTAACCCACCAGTTATTCTTCGAGCCTGAGCAGGGGACTCTAGGTTTCCACTTGATGTCTCGTTCTGCCAACCTGAAATTGAAGACATTTCCAGTTCTGCTTGCTGAACACGTTTAAGAATAGCCTGTACTTTTTCTTCTGTCATCTCCTCAGAGTCTACTCCTTCTTCAAGTTGAATGTCCTCAAATAGAGATTTGAGTTTCTCTTCTGTCATCTCCTCATCAGGACCAGATTTTCCTTTCTCTTGCTGCTCAGAGCATACTCCTACTTTACTAGGCTGTTTCAAGGGCTTTGCTGGTTTAACATCTTTTGGGACCCCAGACATACTTCCGAGGTATTGAGGATACTCACTCAGACAGACATTCTCCAAATGGCTCTCATCTACATCCACTGCGTCAGGCATTTCTGTTAAAGGCATTGAGTCTTCGAGTTTGCTGTCTTCTAAGGAAGTGTCTTCTGCAGTTACCACGGGAGGTCCATCTGCTGAATGCTCTACGTTCCCCTGGGAAGGCACTAGCCCATCACTCAGTCTACTGGGGGTTCTAAGGGGAGACTCTATGCTAGAGATATCGCTAAAATAATCATCTTGCTGGAAAGGGGTGGGTGGTGTGTAGTGCAACCCTGTGGGAGTTTCCAGTTCCACTTGAAGGGAAGGATAACCTATGGAAGACAGTACATTCGGACTGACTGGAATGAATTAGAGTACAGCAAACAAAACACATGGAATGAATTAAATTATATCAGGTATGAAAATGTATGATGAGTTACAGAATAATGTTCATAAATTTATTGATTTAGTTTAATTAAATGTAATACAATGAAATAAAAGACTAGCGCAAACCATAATAAAACAATACTAATTAAGATATAAATGATTTCTATCAATTTTGATAATTATAATACAGTAACTTAAATACACAGACTAATTCAATACAATACAAAGTTAGCTCTTGTTATATAAGATATACTTATTCCATGCCAAATTTATTATCTACTTTTAGCATGCAAAATCCATATTTGGTGGACTGCATACAGTAAGCCACAAGAAATCAATTTTTATAATAAGTCACTTATAACTTATTTTAAGAGCTTTACATATGAACAATGCTATCCAACTCTAATTTTTTTTTTCACTTGAAATTCAACGTGAAGAAAAATAAATTGAATTTTTGGAAGGAAATTATTATTAGATCTTAGAGCAGTAGCACTGGGGAAAAAAATCTAATATGATGTTAGGAAAAGGATTTGAAAGGCAGATAAAGTAGAAAAGACTCCAAGGAAAATTTTCAGGTGTCATAATGTGACAGAGATGAAAGGTTTGCGGTGTATATGAAGGTCTTAGTGAACTTGGTGATAGGGGTCCACTCAGAACCACAAGTCAAATAAAGAGAAAAAAAAATGATACACAACAGAGACAGGAAGAAAGCCCTTTGCAAAGAGCTCTCTGGATATTCACGACAATACTGTGAAACACGGAGGTTTATTTACCAGCCTACTGAGAGGGGAAATAGGGAACAATTCCCTTGTTTTAACCTTTGCTGTGGGGACAAAGGGAATATTTTTCTCCTTCAGCAGAGAGAGAAGTCAATAATGGTCTGGTCATGGTGAGGAAAGGAGGTTTCGTAAAAGTTCAACGAAGAGGAGAGACAGGAAAAAAAGGCAGCCAAGCATATTTTCTGAATTAATGGTCCACAAAACTACAGCCTAATTTTCCCATCAGTCCATGACAAATACCAACTTAGCTTTTGTTGTAAATTCAAACTGCTATAGGTAAGTATAGTCACCTATAAACCAGAATGTTGTTGAAAAGCTGGCTGAGATTAGCTGAGGTTGATAATCTGCCTAAGTGAAATTTACTTCATACACACCTTCCTAAAGTTCCCTATGAATTTGTAAAATAAGAAATAAAAAATATTAAGATGCGACCATGAAAAACTCTTGTGAATTTATTTAATGATATTCTGATTTTAAAATGTTAAAAATAAATAAAGCTTTCCATTTGGTTGACTATTTCCATTATTTTCTGGTTATCTTGCTTGTTAGTTTTTTTCCTTCTTTTTTTCCTCCTTGTTAGCTATTTTCTTAATTTTTTTCCCAAAAAAGAATATTAAAAAATTCCATAAACTATAACTTGGCAATAATTCAGAATTTGATATAACAATGGTCTACTGCTAGAGCAAAAAGAGACTGGCTACCATTACATGGCCTCACATGTAAGATGAGGGCTTGAAGAGAGCTTTTTTCCAAGGTTCTGTGGCATTTATAAGCTTAAAATGAAACGAATTTTGACATTACTCCCCATCACCTTAATGTTATGTAGATAATAAGGTATGCTTTAAATTTTTTGTTGACTTTAACTTTAGCAAGCAGAAACTTTTTAAAGAATTTGACAACTTTGTTATATAATATATGTAGAACTAGAAGCTGTTGGTTTTTGTTACTCTAACTCTGCCAGTTTAAAAATGGGGAAAAAAACACCATATTTTTCAAAACCAAGGAGAAAAATATCCCGAGCTCTTCTTTCTACCTCCACACCATCATCATTTTTTACTCAAAACTCATTATAGGAATAAATTTCCATTTGTAAAGGAAGACAAGCACCTTGAAAAACACAGCAAGATTTTGTTATACTTTACTTGATACTTTGATTTTAAAAAAGCCCCAATTTACACAATGAAGGAAAGATGACAATATTATTATATAAATTAAGCTAATGTCGAAAAGGACTTACTATGTTATTAGTGACATCTGTGCTCACTGAGTTAGAAATGACAGACTTTTATACATGATAGATCAGGCAGGGTTTTTCCAAACAATAAATGGAACCACATAAAGTTAAAATAATACTAAATAAGTAAAAAAAATTTTTGAGTGATGCACTAGACTTTTTCAGTACTTGCTTAAATACTTGGCCCCAGAACAAGTGTTTTATTTAACATTTTACCATTTTATTTAACAATGTGTACACTATATGCTAAAACTTGACCCAGTAATTTGGTTGTTTGATCAAAGATAGCTTAGAGTTTGGTCTTATCAATATGTGAATAAAAGAGTTCACTAGTTTTTTAGGTTAATGTGAAAATGACAAAAACAATGCATTCTCTACACATTGAATTTTCTTCCACTTGGTCATGTAAAATATTCGAAATACCAACTCTTTCAATTAATTTATGCTTTTATACCCCATTATTTGTATTTTCTGTAACAGACATTTATTAAGTTTGTTCTAACAGAGTGTTTATTTGCAGACTCTAGCAGAGAAAGAGCTGTGAAAATGAGAAATTAAGTTAAGCAAATCACAATTTAGTTAGTTTTAAGCGACTGCCTCGTCCTACACACTTTCAAATTTTATCAAATGATTAAGTAAATAGGAACACTAAATTCAATTACCATCAACAGGGTCATGGAAAACATTGTTCTCATCTGCAAAACTTCTGGTGCCTGAAATATTTCCATAATCAAATATTGGTCCTTCTAGGAGAGTCACTATATCTATTCGATTAATTTTTGTCAAGACCGAAGTTAAGGCATCAGCTGAAAAAGGAGAAAACAGGGTTGAAAATCCGATTAAATTATTTTCTGCCGTCACCACAATATCCACACAAAAGCACAGCGATCTCCACCCGCCTAGAGTTTTAGCTCCTCCTCCCTGCAGCTCTGCCAAATCACCATCCAGAGGGCTCAGAAAGCTCGCTGTTACAGGGAAGTCCTGTCAGGGTCTTAAGAATCACTTGGTGAAGCTGTGTGGGGTGACAGCAACATTCATTCCACTGTAAGATGCTGAGCAGATGGGCCTCAAAATAGCCAGACTCTTTTTAGTTACAAGGGAATCTATTACAATTTTAAACATATACTTCTCCTTTTAGACTGTCAAAATAGATCATCCTCATATTTGATGCTTAGCATTTTAATGACTTACTAAGGTCAGGCTGACACAGGCAAACCCCGCAATAACTTATTCCATATTGTCGTGGGTTGGCACTTGTCATAGTACAGCAACTCTCCCCTCTCCCCACCCCAACAGCATCAAACCAAAAGGAACCCAAAAATATTGGAGACCTCTCTGCAGCACAGATGAAGCTGAATGAAATGATTTGATCCTATCCTCCTTTCTTTCTCTCCCTGTGCATCTAGCTCTGGCCACAGCAGAAGCCTCCGAGTGCTTCTGACTACTACCCCAGGATTTAGCAGCTAGAATTCGATTTTCACTTTTGATGGTCATGGAGAGAACTAAAGACAAAAATGCAAAAAATTCACTACCACTTGCTTTCTTAAGAAGCTTCCTAAAGACAGGTGTTTAAAATACTAGTGCTAAATTAAACACGTTTAACTTCAAAAAGACTTATTACTTTATGATTACTCTAGTTTATTAATAGTAGGCTTATCTAAAATACTATAGGCAGTGTTGAAAGTCAAAGTAATATAATGTCAGCATACTTGTAGCATTTTTTCCGTCTCTGGTAACCCATTTTTTTAATAACATGAAGCTCTGAGAAATTAAAGAATTTGGATTTTCCACACGTATTTGATTGATTTCATCCACTGAAAAATTCAGTTCCCTTGCCAGTTCTGTAGAAAAGAAAAAGAGTTACTAAGATTTCACATTCTGCTTTTATCACCTATGTTTCATTAAACGTAATGCTCGACTGTTACATACACACAAAAAGGGACTGCGTCGTAAAACCCAGTCCAGCCTCGAGCATGACTCGTTACATGCTTGCTTTTACAGGGAACAGCGAGGACACACCAGCTGTGACTTCACTCTCCTGATCGAACTGCTTAGCTACAATTACATTCCCTCTCGAGAGATTCTTTTATAAAGATTCTTGAGCTGTACAAAGAGGATGTTGCTGGATTCTTTTCATTCAGCCAAATTATTCTTTGTACTTTGTTCAAGCCTCACGTAAGATGGGCTGGGATACACACCCACAAACACAGCACAAGAGATGCTGGGAGTGTGCCTTCAGGAATTCCCCATGGGAGGTTAAATGATGACCACAGTCCAGATCGCTGTCTACACTATGCAGCCACATGTGTAACAAAGAAAAAGGAAATAGCTCTGTGTCCATCTAAATGTCTATACCCGTACACTCAACCTTGTCAATCAGAGTGTCTTTGGCAAGAAACATGTGACAATCAGTGGCTGCCTCGGCAGAGGAAACCAGGAGTCGAAGATGAGAGGGAGTCTCACTTTTCACTGTATATTTCCTGTATAGTTAAAAAAAAAGTCCTCAGGTAATTATTTTAAGTGATTCCAGAAATAAATGGGGAAAAAAACCCCTCCCAAGGAAAAGGAATTGGTTAAGAAACTACCCGGCTTAACTATTTCTAGCATTTGGAGAAATGCATTCAGAGGCTCAAAAAACTCAAGTGATTTCACTCTAGGAACTGTAGTGACGATACATTGGGCTGGGCACAATGATTTACACACGAGTGTTTATCTCAGGCTTGTACTATTAAAAAATGGAAAACAATCCAAGTGTTGAACAAAAGAAGAGTTCATTGAGTTAATGCAGCAGCTTGTGAACTGTTTTGATCATGGCCTGCAGTTAGATAGATGTACATTGTAGAGGGCAATGTTTATATAAGTGAAACCAGATCTTCAAGAAGCAAAACTTAGCCTTAATACACATGAGACACAGACATTTCTCTCCATTCTAGTCTATTAAAAACAAAACCAAAGTTATGTATTGATTTCATGACTCAGGAGTGCACTGTGACCCAAAGTTAGAAAAACACCGTTATAAAATATGTATACTGGATGTTATTTATCCGTGAAAACTAAGATCATAGAATATGCCATTTTGTGGAAACTAGGTAATAACAAACAAAAAAACCAAAAAATTACATGGTGTATATAACATTTTAAAGCTTTTTATACAAAAATCAAGGTACATGAAGATGTTCACAGTGGTTTTGAGGGACAGGATTAATTTTGCTCTTCTAAACGATAATTTTAATGGTAATCTTTACTGAGCAGATAGTAATTCGAATTATAAAAGTTAAATTTCTTTCTAAGATCTTCGTCCCTTTGTGCTTTAAGAGACAATACTCCTTACTGCCCAACAAGCCCTTTATGACCCAACTGTATCCTTTGTCTAGTGAGCCAGTGACAAGCAAAGACACACCGTCACTAAGAATTTTACAGTTTAATAGCTTTATGTCACATCTTCTCCAAAAATTTGCTCTGACAGACTTAATGACTGGATTTGTCTAAGGTAAGTAATCTAATAGTACGGGCATATAACACTGCAAAACCAACATTTGCTCCAATATATTTTCAGATCATAATGTCTGATGTTAAAATATAATTATTATTAATTTTATGTTAGCAAATATTTATACATAACGAATTGCTATTAAGTCTCAACAAGTTGCTAAGGATGACCAACTACCTGTCTTCTCAGAGTATCACTAGGCTCCTGGTCGTTAGCAGTGTGCCTGAGAGCAGAGGCTGGGTGGAAGGAGACAGGAAGTTGGGGGTGAGGGCAGGACTTAGGCCATTTAAAGGAAGAAAATGTAGCTGACCTTGTTTGCCATTATCTGGTTTCATATTCTCCCTTTTAATAACAGAGATAATCACTTCCCTGAGCATAGCATATCATGGAGGGTATACAAGATGACTTAGGTATGACAATGGTTAACCTTTGTATTTTAAGCTATTCTGTTTTTTGGGCTATGTATTAAAAACATACACTCAACCTCTAGAACTTGAAAGTTCTCTGATTCGTGTGATGTAGGATTTTGGAGACCCAGTTAATATGAAATCTACAAAGCAGAATTGTCCAAATGACACAGAATCTTATCTTCATCTATAATGAAGTGAAATCGAGCTAAATATTCCTTTTCTACACATGGAATATAAACAGTTTCATTCATCTCACCAAACCCAATGACTTTTGTAAACTGAATGGGTTTCTGAACTTGTATCCTACTTAAAAATTGTAATTCAGATTTTCAACTTCCTCTCATTCCCTTGTTTTCTTGTTTGTGTAGTTATTGAAAATGATCTTTGTTTTCCTTTAGCAAAGAGGTAAGATTTCCTTTTAAATAAATCTTTGGGCATAAGAGTGAGTCCACTCAAAGAAAACTTTCAGGTAAATAAATATACAGATAGTCTGTGTATATCATAAAAACCATGAAGATGACTCAAGAGTGATTAACATTTGGGAAGCACAGGCATGGGTTAATTGAATGGTTGCCTAAGAGAGCTGCTCTAAGGGAATAGACCATGTTTAAAATTTTGGATTATTTAAAAGTCATAGGCTTTAGTTGTGTTTTTCTTGACCCCAGAAAATAAATTTACTACTAGGTAAAATGTTACCTTCTATTATCAGAAATGGCAATGTGAAGAAAGTGCCTACATTTAAGGTAAAGGAAGATTTAAATTTCTATTCTTTAGTGTATATGCATCGAAAAAGCTTTGAAAAACACAGGATGTAAGGTATTATCGATAATTTTCTCTGGGTAGGTAGAATCGTGGAAGATTAAAATGTCTCATTTTGTTTTCTACTTGTTGCTTGTTTCTCTTTTTTATAATGAACCCCTTGTGAGGAAGACAAAGAAATTAAAAAACGGTATTTGTTTCACTCAGGAGCGTACACACTTACCTGTCCAACTAAGTCCCAGGTGATCGGCTACTATTGCCATCCTGATATCTGTCCGTTCACATGGACTCTGTGGACCTACGATTTACAATTTCTTAATTAAAATAATCATCAAGAAAGACACGATACCGGAAAATTGTTTTTTAGCAGTACTCAGATTTTACAGAGAGACTAATGCTAACACTGTACACTCACATGTGTCCTAGTCACCTACACGAACACTTGTCTTTGCACACGGCTCACTTGATTGTCACCTGCCCCGGCCAGATGTGAGACTACATGGATGCTCAATGTGATGGAATCGAACATGCTGACGAGCTAGCTACCGGACAACTGTTATAGAATCATTGCGTCGGTGAAAACACCATGATGGGATTTCAGCATCTGAGCTTTGACTTTGACAGAATCATTATTAGTACATTAAAAAAAGAAAAAAAGCTGCTTATCTTGAATGACACCAATATCTTCAGCATGCTTCCCTAGCGGCCTACGGTGTCATTTGGTTCAAAGGGAGAGAGAAGAGTGTAGAGACAGCACACACAGATGACAAAGACAGAATGAGAAACTACAGTTAAGTCACCGCACAGGCAATCACAACAGTGCATGCACTAGGCTCTACAAGTTGGAAAGTGTTTACGAACTACGCTCGTTCTCCAGGATGTGAGCAAAGAGTGCTCGAGAGACCTGACTGCCTTCGTCCTCACCAGTCCTCCTACTGCTCCTTCTCTCACTGCCGGCCTTTTCACTCTTTGATTTTAAAGGTGTTGCCTCTGTTTTCTTATCTCTAGCGGACTTCGTTGTAACTGAAGGCGGGCCACCCCGGGAAGTCTCGGACAACGACGTGTTTCTTGAGGTACTGTCTTCCTCATCGGACAACTCAGACTGCATCTTTTTGTCTTCTTCCGAGAGGCGGTCCACAAGCTTTAAGGTCTCACCACTAATTCCCTTAAAATATTCAATGGAGTGTTTACATACTTCCTTAAGCTGACTTTTCCTAACTTTTACTGTGGTGGTGGTGGTGGTGGTGGTGGTAGTGCTGGTGGTGGTGCTGGTAGTGCTGGTGACACAGGTGGGTCTTACCTTTACTGGCAACTTGGATGGAAGCTGTTTGGCCTTGCCTTTCTCTGGCTGGCCTTGCTTTTGTGTGGCACATGCTCTCCTAACTGCGTTATCCCTGTGTGTGTCTTTTACTGGAATTCTGGACTTTACGTCTACACATGAAGAAGCAATAAGGGTTTTGGTTTTCTCAGATTGACTGACCTGCTTCGTTTTACTCACTTTCGTGTTTGGCATATGACTTGGTGGGCAGATATCTTTTGGTGAGGTGGCCTTTATGGGAAGTTTGGATTTTCGCCTAATCCCTATCGGTTCCTTGGTCTTTTGCTGCTCTCCAAGAACCTTCTGCTTATTATCTCTTACACAGTGTCCTTGCAGTACCCCTGTCTTTTTTCCTGATGAGATTTTCACTGGATTAGCTTTCTCTGTGGTACAAGTGGGTGCAGAATGTTCTGTCAGAACTACATTACTTGTAATGTTATCTGTCTGTATAGTGGAAGAATCCAAATTGTTGTTGTTATTAAAGTTATCTTTCTGGAAATCGTGTTTTTCCTGGGGCCTAGTGCCCATGTGGCTATTGGCTGTACTTGGAATCATTGTGATAGTTTCATTCTCTAGTCCCTGACAACTGGTCATCACAGCTTCTATCTTATCTGTCACTTCTCCAGAGCCTTCTTTCTTCATGGTCATGGTGGATGCAGAAATTCCCATTTTTATAGGCGTGCGCAACTTGGGGTCAACTTTAGAGGCGCCAGTGGCTGCTGCCGATCTCTCCAGGGAGCCACTACTGGCTGTGCCTTCCTGACACTCTCCGCTGGTCGGGCTGCTGGGGTTGGGTTCGACTGGAGGTGCCTCTACATTTCTCTCTAGATTGGTTTCTACAGTGGTGTCCCCTGACTGTGGCTGTGGTGTGGCAGTGACCATACTTTTATCCCCTTCCCCCTGGTCCCCTGACTTCCCTTCAGAAGTATGCTCACCAATCTGGAAAAATTGGAGCCTCTCTTCAACAAAATCCCTCTTGCTCATGTCAATTGCACCACTGCGAGTCATCTCAAACATTTTCCCTTCGTGAAATGGGAAGGGGTTAGGCTCACTAGTTGGGGTACTTTCGTCAGTTGGCGTTCGGGCGGGCGTTGTATCAGGGGTTGTTGCTGGAGAGCGGTCTTCCACAGCCAGACCAAAGGGCTTAGTTTCATCTTCCCGTGATTTACCGTCAAAAACTTCATCATCCCCTCGGTTATTAGACCAAGGATCAAAATCTAGACCTTTGGTAGCTACTGTTTTGAAAGGAGTGGCAAATTCTTCATCTACTTTGTAACTGAAGTAAGTATCAGGAAACACTGATCTGTCAGGATGTCTGCCTTCTAGGGTGAAGAACTGGGCCCCCGATTTCTGCTCAGTCTTATCAGGAGTCTTTTCAGATGAGGAACTTTTAGAAGGTGGCTTCTCTTCGTCGGGTCCCATCCTTCCTTCCTCTTCGATAACTTCAAGTTTACTTTGGCTAAAGGAGCGATCGGCCGGCTTCAGAATGCCCTCCGTGTTCCAGACATCTTTCTTAATTTCCATGGTTTGACTTGGGAGTTTCGAATCACTCTCCGTCAAGCCATCGTCTTCGTCTTGCAGGTCGTAGCCATCCAGAGAGTCGATCTCTGTGGCATCGGTGTCATGAGAAAACTCGGCCGTGGTGGCGATGGAACACTCCGTGACAGACTGGTCATTGTTCCCATTCTGGGCGGTTTCGTTCTGAGGTGAATCGAGGCCAAGGCCAAACTCGTGATCTTTTCCAGATCCATTCGTTTCCAGTTCCTTCTGGCTGGAAGGCTTGTCAGCAGGAGCTTTGGATTTTGTTATATCCTTTTGTTCGTCGTCCACTTCCTTTAATTTGAAGGTGTATTTCTTAACAGGGACAGGCTGATAGATGGACTCGTCATCGCTCGAATCACTGACGTCAGCCCCCGGGGGAACTGGCGAGGGCGGCTGCACTCGGATGACCGGTTCGGCCAGCTGGTACTTGTCATGCTCATCCCGCAGACTGACTTCAATCATGTCCGCCTCTCTTTCGGGGAGATAATGAGGTTTCTTATCCGGCTCTATCTGGTCTGCATCCAGTGGTGGAGGAGGGGGAAATTCAATATAGGCAACTCGATTGCTTTTGGGTCTTTGGTTAGAGTCTTTGCTGACATCGGTAGGCGTTTCGCGGTCAACGGTTACTTCCTCCACCGTAGTCTGCTTTAAGGAGGCTGATTTAGCCTGCTCCTCCTCCTCAGACTCCTCAGAAACCTCGGGAATTGGGCTGGGTTTGCCTGGTATGTAAGCTATGAGCGAGTCTGGTGTCTTAGACGTAAATTCGTAACTCACTTCCTCTGAACTGGGCGTTTCTGGGGTTAAAGGGCTTTTCCCAGAGCTGTCTAGAAAGGAAACTTGCTCTAGAGTGTCGTCTTCTGGACTACCTTGGGGAGAAGGAGGCTGCTTTTGCTGCCTAGTTGTATAAAAGGTCCCCCTGGTCTCTTGTACTGTCTTACACTCCTGACTTATGATCTTTTTTATACTTCCTTGTTGTATCTCCTTTTCATATTGCTTCCCCACCTGTACAAAACTGACATACACCGGTAAAGTTTTTATGTCTTTCCCTCCCTCTGTCTGGGCTAGTGGAGAAACTCTTTCCAATCCGTCAAGGGGACTGTGGTCGAACACATCACTAGGGGGAGATTCCTTCCCTGGGCTAAACTCTAAGGAATCAGGAGATTTGGTGGGAGAGGTTTCGGTTTCATCGAGAGGAGGGCATAAGCCTACGTAACTCTGACGTTTGGAAACCTTGCTGATTTCTGAATAGGTAACTTTTTCGTCTTCTATAGAATTAAAGTGCTGTGCCTCAACCGTCTCTTTACTCATACTGGACCGGGGCAACTTTTGCGATAGTTCATGTTGGGGGAACGTCGACTGCTCGCCAAAGCCATCGGGGATATCAGATGACAGCATCCTCCTTCCCTCCGCAGCTCTGACCGGGATGTGCGACACGGCTGAGCTCTCACTCCTCCTCGGAGCTTGTTCCAGAGGCCCACCCGGCCGTCCCCCTTCTTTCACAACATATTCCCTATATAAGACCTTTTTGGAGGGAGATTTTACAGTCATTTCCTTAATTTCTGAGAGAGAGCCATTCGTTAACAACTTGTGTTCTCTCTCAGTCACAGACATAAACTCATTCCTCTGATCAACAATCTTACTGTCAGGGTGACCAACGTGATTCTCTCTTACATCGTGAACAAGTACATGCGAGAGTTTTTCTTTCTGAGACTTATTGTTAGTGGCTCCAGAACTTTCCCATGTTCTAAAGACCTTTTTGTCCCATGGTCCCTTAGTTGCTACATCTGAGGTCACATGACATGCCAAGTCTTTAGCCTGTTGCTCAGAAAAATAGTCAGGCATGGCTTTACTTGACATTTCAGTCCTCTGTGTTTCCACATCCTCGGAGCCAGAATCATTTACGACAAGCTCGCCGCTGTGTGTGTGCTCGTCTGTAGCCTTGAGTACCATCAGATCGTTCTGCACGGATACGCTTTCGTCTGAGAGGTCTACGGCCTTCAGCTGCTTTTCTCTAGCAAACACTTGGTAGACGGGCAGCTTGCTCTCCTGGATTTTTTTAATGGGGATTCTCGACTGGCCCTCTGGCTTTCTGTCTTCTTGAGACACGTCCTTGCTTTTTGCCTGTGCGCCTTGTTCAAATTTTAATCTAATGGAACTGAGCTTGGATTGTTTGAGCTGAAACCCAGACTGGGGCCCTTCTGGTGCCTTGCTCTGTGAAACGCTCTCTTGGGTCTCCTCTGTGGGCTTGCTGTCGTCGGGCTGTGGGGACAGAACCTTCTTCTCCGGGCTGCTGGGCGGACTGGCTGCTTTCTGCTCATCGGCTGTGGGGACGCCTTGTCCGTCATGGCCATGCTGCCTTGCCTTAACCCACTCGTCACTGGATGCCAACAGTTCTGTCAGCAGGACCTTCTCGGGGCTGCTCCCCGGAGAGCTCTGAGAAGAGTACTCTTTGCCATTTCGAGGGCGTGGCTTTTTCTCTGGGGACTGCAGTTCATCGTTTAGCTTTTCGGTTTTGTCACGAAAAAACTGTGACACTTCAGTCAGTTTTTCTTCAGCTTCCTTCACAGTCCTGTCCACCCTATCTTCATATATCAACTTCTCTCTACCTCTGTCTAATCTGTCCTCAGTAAAGCGCATCCACATGGCATGTTTTGGACTACTAACATCGCCAGAATAGTGCAACACTGTCACTTTATCAAAATGCTCATCTTTAGACACTTTACCTACACCATTTTCAGACACATCTTTATAGATTTTGGAGAGGATTTCTTTTTTGGGGGCAGTGACTACTTTTTCTCTGGACCGCTTATCAGACCCCTGTAACTCTGAGCTAGGGGGTCCTGCATGGTCTGTAACCGATTCCTCGGTATCAGAATGAGACACATCTAGCTTTTCTGACAGAAGCATTTTCTCAGCAAACCTGTAAGACTCCCCTCTTAGTTCTGACAACTCATCGTCATGGTATTCTATGGAGTGTTGACTCAAAAGCTTCAACGTTTTATAAGAGTCATCAGATATGAGTTGAGCAGAACTAGGGCGACTATCTTCTTCTTGGGACACAGGAGTGTTCACTCTGGAAGACTCCAGATAAGAAGGCAATGACTCTTCGGCAGTAAGCTCTTCTTCTTCTTGCTGACCCTGCTCCTCTGGACAAGGAAAAGCATCGTGTTTTTCTGGCAGAAAATCTTTTAGGTTAATATCTCCCCGGGATAAGTCTTTCTGATATACATACATTTCCTTCTCTGGATGCTTTTTGGTTTCTCTAATAATGACTTCAGTGGGCTCAGCTTGGTTACCTTTTTCGATGTGGACTTCTATTATACGCTCCAGTTTGGGTTTCATTTGGTTGTCCTTCTCTGCATGCTGGGCTGGGGTTTCAGCCGCAGACTTGTGAACGTCTGGAGGCACGGCCGACTTATGCTCAAACAGACCTGCCAGTTCTTTGGAAGGGTCCCGCCCGGACTGAAAGGCCTTCATGATGTCGTGGACTGACATGGTTTCCTCAATTCTTTCGGAGGCACCTTCGCTGCCTGGTGGGGAATGATAGACCATTCGGGTGGTTGTGGTTATGTGGGTCTCTTCTTTAACACGCATGCCTTTGCTCAAAACTCGGCTGTGGTCGTCTTCGTCACCATTGGCTTTCATTTGGAACGCCTTAACTTTTTCCTTAATACTAGAGGTGGTGGGCTTTGGTTCCAGTTCCGTAAAAGTAGGCGACGGTTTCGGTGACACGGGCTCCTCCGGTGGGCCCGGGGGAGCATCTCCCGCTGAGGGCTCATAGCTCCTGATAACATGCACCACTTCAGTTCTTGTTTCTGTGATGACAGGAGGGATGGGGACTTCGTGAAAGAGTGGCTTAGGACCAGTGCTCTCAGCGCTCTGTGGGGCTGAAGGCGTTTTCTCACTTCTTGTCTCAAAGCCACTGTCAGACAAGGGGCTTTTGTCCTGGTCGTGTTGAGAAAAGTCATCCGGAGACTCTAAAATGGTATCTGTTCCGAAAAAGGAGTCGGCCATTTTACACAACTCTTTCTCAGAGGTGGAGGGCCTCATGGAGGCTGGCGGCATTTTGAGTTTGTGTTCCTGCAAAGCGATCGCTGGCTTCAAGATCCTTTTCTGTCGCTCTTCGCCATCCTTCTTTGCATCCTCAAACTTGTACTTTAAATTTGTCAATGAACTACTCCCAATATCGTTTGTTAAGTAATCAATAACTTTGGTCAAGTTATAATCCTTCTCGGAGGCCGCTTTTGCTTTCACTTGTACTCTCTCCGGCAGAGATGGAGAATGGCTTGCTGCGGCTTGCTGCCTTGCCTCCCTTATTTCTTCTGAACTAAACTCTATCCAGTCGTCTTCGGGAGAGAGTCCTTTGTCACTCTTTGGCGATTTGGGCGGTCCTTTGTTATCTACACACACATCTTTCTTAAGGATTTCGCTCACTTTCACTAAGTCTTCCTTTACTTTCTCAACGATTTTGAAAGGTTCTTCATCGTCGATTCTCCCTTCTTTGGGGAGCTCGGGTTGGAATGGCTTCTCCTCAGGCACGTCTGTTTGTAGGATCGCAGTCATCCGCATGAGGTCTTCTTTCATTTCAGCCACGTCTTTTAATATTTCCTGACTGGAAGATAAAGAGGATGGTGTAGACAGCTTAAGGGCAGAGGGTGCAAGGAACAAAGATGACTTAACTGGAGATGAAGTTCGATTGAAATGGGGCTGAGGACGTGTCTCCGTAGTCAATGTTTTAATGGGGGACAGCAAGGCTGCTGCTGATTTTGTAAGTGAACTAGAGTCTGGAAGTTTCTTTAATGCTGGTTCCGGCAAAACATTGACTACAGAGTATACTGGCACTGTTATTATCGATGAAGTTACAGATGAGGTAGTTGCAGATATCGACGACCCAAGGGATGTATAGAGTGCACTTGCGGAAGGAGTTCTTAGAGACTGAAAAGCTGATGGTGTCGAAGAAACGTATGACCTGAGTGGGGAAAATGGCATTGCTGTTGTGGTAGAAAACACTTTCTCAACTGTGTCAGTGGCTGCATTAACCACAGAGCTCACAGAGTTTGTAGCTGTAGAAATTTTTTCCTGTAACGTGGCAGTGGCTTTGCATCCGTTAACTAACGTTGACGATGACGGATACTTGAGAGGGGAAATAGAGCCGTTGACCAATGCTACCTCTGCGTGTCCGGGCATCTGTTTCACAGGTGATGAGAGAGAAGAGGCCATCGTGACCTTCGCCGATGAAATGACATCAACTGCTGATTTAGCTGGAGACACCACTGACTTTAGAGGCGAAGATATTAGCGGTGCTGCTGATGTAATAATTGACTTAAATGGCAAACTTGAGGAATACATATTAATGTTTGACTTGGGGGAGGCAGGGGGTGTCATAGTAATGGACGACCTCTCCAGAAGAGACCCTGCTGTAGTCACTGGAGAGGTGCGGGAGGAAAACGTAGAACTGGATGCCAGCCCTTTTAAAGGCAAGGCCTCTGGGACTGTGGGAGCTCTAATGAGGTTACCAGAGGAAACTTGGATATTGTATGGAGATTGTGACACCACTGTTTTTATCGGTGAAGACATTGTCCGAAAGGATCTAATTGGAGATGCCACATCACTAATGGATTTAACTGAAGATGTAGTTGATGCGCCTAACGTGGATTTGATTGGAGAAGGAGTCGAAACAGACCATATTGATTTTAACGGAGAAGCTGATGGCGTGTTAGAGGAAGAGCTTGATAAGGAAGTGAAGCCTGACTTGGCTGGCCCAGGCACTGTAACCGGAGCTGTTGTCCAGGACTGGTATGGTCTTGTAGAAAAGAATGGCTTGTATGAGTAAGTGGTGGGGAGGGATCTTGTTGCTCCTGCACTCCGTTCAACTGTTTCTTAAATTTTAAAATGAAATCAAACACAAAAATCAACAAAAATGGTTGAGAAACAGAGAGACCAGAGAAAAAAATTGGTCAGTAAACTTTGAAATATTACAAAAGCAAGTACAATTGTTTGCATGATTTAGAATGGAAGAGGCAAAAGGAACAATTAAAGTAAAAGAGGAAAAAAAAATTCCACAGACATAACTAATCCAAAGTTAAAAATAAACAAACAAACAAAGAAAAAACAGAGCAATGTGAAATGAAAGACAGAAAAAGCACATCGCAACCAAAGAGGCCAACAATGAGAAACAGAAAACATGAGGAAAGAATTAATGATGAGAAAAATAACCACAATGGAAAACCGTTCCCTTACTTCCTATTGACTTTCTTATGTGCTGGTTTTGAAATTATCAGCAGCCACTCTGCTTTGCCTGTATAGGTACAAGTTTGTTTTGTGCAACCGTATAACTTTCATTTTAGCGATGTCTAACGTTCCCTCTGCTCGAACCTTTCGGTGATACTGATTGCATCTACTTAGAACCGTATCGATGTGTCACTATACATTAAATATCTAGAACTCTTTTTTAGAAAACTACTCAAGCCT
The DNA here is from genome assembly GCF_002288905.1 of Enhydra lutris kenyoni. Classification (NCBI taxonomy): domain Eukaryota; kingdom Metazoa; phylum Chordata; class Mammalia; order Carnivora; family Mustelidae; genus Enhydra; species Enhydra lutris. Next base: position 15,104,707 of record NW_019154096.1, read on the forward strand.
ATTTCATGCAGAATCCAAGTTAACTTTTAGGTGACAGGCAACTGATGTGCAAACTGTGAAGCCACTGTATTTTAAATCTGTACCTTCCATGCACAATTCGGTTATGCTTCACACCCATAAAAAGCCAATAAGAGCAAGAAATTTTCTGAGTCAGAAGTTTAAAAGAAAAAAAAAAAAAAAACAAAGAAAAGGAATGTTTGCATTTATTGTTTCCATGCAGCATATTCCTTTTGGTGAGGAAAAAAGAAAATGGAATATGAAGTGATTTAAAAATGCATGTGTACATACACACAAAGGGGAAAAAAAGCAGAAAATATGGGTCATGGTTACCATAAGCAAGCAAAGCAACTGAAAACATTTTATCATGCGCAATATATCATGGCAAACAAGCCAATGAAGTAATACAATTTTTATGCCATATTATGCACAATATATAAACTTTAAAAATATTTCCACAAGAGCATTTAGAAAGAAGAGTACACTTTTTCCATGAGATGCAAAATCTTGGTACCTTTTGAGACTTTAGGAAAATATTTAATACTGCCTATTTAAAACATATCTGCAACTAAATGTGTCCACATCTGGAGTTCTCTTCATTATGGATAAAAGCACATAGTTCATTTTGGATATTTTTTTTCCCCACAATTTTCAGAATTACTTTTAATTCTCAAAAGGTATCATGGGAAAAATCTAAAAAAGCAGTCATATTTTTAGCACCCCACATTTAAGTATCTGCAGTGGGATACGGCATATATCTGTATACATTTTTATCCATGGCAAAGGTATGAATTCTGGTGCCTTTCCAGAATGTTCATTGGACTCATAGATACCCCAAACACCGGAGCAACCATGAGGCAGACCTCCCACTGGGAAAGATGGATTTAATACCAGCATTCATCTGGCAATGGGACGAGAAACACACAAATGAGGTAAGCACACTCGCCGGGGGAGAGCAAGCACGCACTTGGTCCTCTCTACTTCTACAGCTCTAGCAAACAAACCGAGTTGGTCACAGAGATTTGGAATGCCTGCCAAGGGCTAGCGGTCTATGTCAAAGTTGAGTACAGTTTCGCTCCCAGAAAGCACTGGTGCAGAATAATAGTGACACGCGAAGAGGAAATGAGAATCTGCTTCATCTTTTATGCTCCTCTTCATGCCGTGCCCGGGCCAGTGCTATAATCCAGTCCTTGGATTAGCAGCTACTCCCACAAGGGTGAAGATTTTCAGTCCTAGTGTACATTTAAATTCAGACATTCAGAACATGTCCTCTTCTAAGCTTACATATTATTCTAAAGAAATGTGGAAGAACTGAGGAAAAACTCACCCGCTCGTTACCCCCTCCTAGTCATAATTCTCAATATTATATTGCTTAACTCTTTTGGAAACACACAGTGCAAATGGAAGGTTTGGAGATTCCTTCAATTCAGTGACTTGGGCTCAGTTCAATGTCTCATGAGAATTTATTTTTATAACTAACAGAACCTGGCACAGCATCTCGCCTTTACCACTGAAGGCTGGCTCCATTAAGCAAAGAAGTCCTCTAAACCACATGTATGGTTTTATTCTTCTCATGAAGCCGCCAATTTACTGATCAGTTACACATTTTATGCTTTAATGACACATACTCTGGGATGCCCTTTATAACAAAGAAAATTTCTGGGAGGTTCTGGATGTCAGGCACTGAACTACACCAGACTCTTTATTTGGGGGGCAGTATGGTTTGAAAGGGCAGGGTACTGAGGGAATATCTGCATCATTTGGAGTTCTAACACCAATTAAGGGGCCATAGCATTTCCTTAGTTTCCTTACAGTCCCATCTTAGTTCTTTCCATTCCTCTGTTTACCACCATTATGCTCCCTTTCATAAAACAGAGAAAAGGACCCTCTTCCTTCTATCAAAAGTCAAGGACAACAAGCCACGTATTATACTATAACTGAAACTAACTAAAAAATAGCAATACTTCCACAAGTGGGAAAAATTCAGTTGACTTAGCGTAGACCTCACCTTAAACTCATATATCTCCCCCAGATATCTTAGGGACCAGAATCATATGGGAGCTCACCTGCCCAGAAGTGCCTTGGACCTAAAGGAGCTGGTCATGGAGATTGTTCAAATCTTAAGGACATTGCCTAGGAGTCCCAACCAGCTACTCTGAGAGCCTTAGCTCTGAGGCAAAATAGTATTCCCAAGAAAACTTCTACCCAGCAGATGTAGTCGTATTGAAAAAACCACTTAGTTATACACATATACTGTCCCTGCTTTGTGATAATAGGGGTTAAACTTAGCCTTTGTGGTTCTGGAAGGATTTAGACATTTATGCTAGAGGCAAAAACTGAGATCCGGAAGAACATTCATGAGTGTGGTAGCATTTCATTTCTCTTATGCTCTCCATTTTGTGTCTGAATATAAAAGCTTCCCTAGTAGTCAAGGAGCTAGACTCAGAAGATTATACTAAGACCTCTAAACGAAGTGTTCCTGATGCACATTTAATGTGCTATCTTGGCCCACCGAAACAAGAATTCAGGGAAGGTGGGAAAAACCAAACTTGTGGCTCTTACTGGTAAATTTCCAATCTCTCCTGAACGCAAATTAGTGGTAAGTAATGAAAAGTAGCTAGAAATTGTCTGCTAACTTAATAATTTTTGTAAAAATCCTCTTCTGATGGATCAAACATGGTGCTGCTCTCAGCATTCTTAGCTCCTGTTGGGGGAGGGATTCGCTGGAGGGCTGAGGGAACAGGAAAGGATGAGGTGGAGAGGGAGACAGATGAATGAGTATGACTGAGTGGATTTATACCTTGATACTTGCAAGCCAGTTAACAATGAACCAAAACAATCACTGAGAGGAGAAAAGGGCTTAGCCAGTCTAGTGAAGACTAGCCTTGGAACTGGTGTTTAATAAAGGGCAGTGGGGGAGGGGTTGGGGTGAGAGGAAGGAGGAAATAAGGAATCAGTATAGAAGTGCTACCTCAAGACGGTAGGAAAATCTAATTCTTGCAAACTGGGAAGAAGGAGAATCAGGACTAAGATCTAATGATCTACCTATATTAAGAAAAATGAGATGACAATCAAAGTTACTTTATCATTCATTCTACCATCCCACATATATAAAAATGAATATTTCCCTTTAGAGAATCTGAAGCAATATTTAGATCTGAATCAATATTGGCCCGTTATCTCCTAGTTAACAAACAAGGGAAATCAAGATTTTTAAAGACAAGTAACACATAGATGTTTCTAATTTAAAAAAGAGATAGTGCTTTAAAAAAAAAACATTTTGAACTTATGAGCTAAGGGAGTTTCTACTTCATATTTTGAACTACGTACACAAAAAAAAAATCACTTAGATTTCATGATAAAATTTTCCTGCAGGCAATTTTTCTTTCATCACTGGGTTTTCAAATGACCCCCAAATTCAGACCCCCAAATTCAGATCCCAAATTCAGTTTGTACAGAAAAAATGCCTCTTCTTGTAAAAACCCACGTAGATTAGTAGAACGTGTTAGGAAACTCACTCATTCCGGGCTCAGTCAAGTAGCTGTAGCGCTTACGTAAAGCTAAAGACGCGAAGCTCTGTCGTCGATCTGCTTTCTCAGCCTGGAAAGGGAGAAGGGAAAAGAGACTCTGTCCAACTTCCTTGGGGCATTTTCACAGTTTTGAAACATTTTGTAGGATGGCATGTGGATACCTCGTTTATCTTTATTTTTCTTCTGATGGATTTTCCTCATGAAAATGTTCATTTCCTATTGTGGGTCTACATCCCCACCCCTATGTCTCAACCAAATTACCATCACTTGGCAAAGGAAAGAGCATCAACACAGCAGACTACAGGGGACTACAAATACAAGACGAGCGTTACAGAGACTTCTGATGCTGAGCAGTAAATCTCCCCAAATCTATTGGTATTGAAAGCACATATATCACGATGTACAGTCACTCTATGTGAGTACATTCAAGGAAAAGGGGCACACGGGGTCTTGTTCTGGTTACTGCTGTTGTTTCTACATGTTGAAAGGCATAGAGTATAGGTGAGGTTAAAAAAAGGTTAACGGTTTTGTTAGAAATAAGGATTCTATTTATTAATACTGAGGTGGGAGTTTTAAAAATCCAACTATCCTATAGCTTGGGGAAATAGCAAGAGATGTCTTTGCAAGGAAAAAATTCATTCAAAACCAAATGGAACCACTACACCCTTAAAAATGGCCAGGATAATTTTCTTTAAATAGAATACCAAATATTTATCAGTAGCCATGGGACACATATTTTCTAGTAAATAGAACAACTTAATTTATACACTAAAAGTTTCCTGTTACTCAGTATCTTGACTTAAATGTTATACAAAGTGGATACTAGGCAAAAATACGAACAAATGTGTATTTATACATGCCACGCTACTACATTTAAAAAATGTTGGAAGAATGTTAGTTCCTCTTTTTAAATCATTAGCCAGATTATCTTCCTTCATGCCCTCAAGTATTCTCGTACATGTGGCGGAAGAGCAAACCATTCTTCACGAAAAGTGTATACCCTTCAGCTCACTTACGCTAAGATCTGGAAAAATAGCATACGGTTCCCACACTTCAGCCCTCTGCAACTTCTTTTATACAGATTTAATTTCTATCTCTGAGAGAGTAAAAGCAGAAGTGTTCATATTACCTCATCATCTTGATCTGACTCTGTCTCCTTTTGGTTCCAAGATGCATTGCAGAGACAAGGAATATTATAATGGACAGCAGGGAAAAGAATATCAGGATATGAAAAGGACTGAGTAGGGAGCACAAATGCAAGCTGAATGAAGAAAGCAAAGCAAATCAAACTAAGCCAACACAAAATATCAAGAACTGTACATCCACGGCAAATTAACGTGTGGCGTTATTCGAAATCAAGAATCTACGAGCTAGCGGCAGGAGCAGGAGCGATACACAGAGGACTCCACCGTACAGACCGTAAGAATCTGACACCACAGTAACAAGACTCAATCTACACACAGAGACTAATTAAACTCGAGCTTCAAGAACTTTAATCATGTGACAAAGCATTCCTTAATTGCATACCGAGGGCCCACTTCTCCAAGACCAGGGGAAGAGACTTACAATAAACCGGTATTAAAAGATACCTTTTTATGTGCTGGCAGAGTGATATTTAAGTTGCAGACAGCTGTTTGAGGCAGTCCTTTTGTTGTCTTTGGTTCTTTCAGAAAAGAGAGACGACCACAGGGCTCTTGGCTGGTGTCTCTAACCTAGAAGATTTAGGTGGTTGGCAGTTATAGAAAAAGACTTTTCTGAGGACTCCCGTCTGTACAAGAGTTAAACAGGTTTATCTGACAGAGCCCTTCAAGAGGCGGGCAAAGTAAAGGGAAAAGATGGCGGTAACCATTACAGATCAACGGCGGTGGTCACGTGTGAACTCAGCGGGATTTAGAATGCCCAACTCCGAGATCAGACCCAGGACGGCTATGCCCGCTTGTTTCCCTGGCATTCTGCTGCACAGTCTGGGTTATATGCATTTGCTTCCTGTCCAATAATTTGTTTTCCTCAAGGCCTTGGTTTTAGCAACGATAATAACAGCAAATAACCAACACAGTAAACCGTTGTCCCATGTTCTTCTGTTCTCTGAGGAGGGGGAAGGTATCTCCAGAATGTCCTTGGGCTCCATCAGAAATCAAGACAGAACTTAAATACTGAGTTTGGATTTCATCCATTATTTCATTACTGGGCATTAACCGGATATGATGCATTTTACTATTCTAGATTGTCTGGTCTTACAAACATCTGCTTGAACATAAATGATCATTGAGATGTTTAAAAGGTAAAGACTCTTTGTTACTAATTATAAAGCTTTCCTGGCTCAAAAAGACACGCGGGACAAAATCTGACCTTGTTCCTCTGAATTCAAATTTGGTGGGATATTTCAAACCGAATAAATCACTAGATTCTTCTGTTTTTATTCTCTAAGAGCATTTTTTTCTTTTTCAAAATTCAGAGTCTCTGTTGATGATTTACCTTGATGGAAAATGGCAGTCTATTTTCTTTGAAAGCATAGAAGTTAAAAACAAGTTGCTGTCCTCCTTTGGTAAGTGGGGCCAGATTTCCATAACAGTCAACATAAATAGGTTTTCCTTCCAGAACCTTTTAGAATAAAAGGAATACATAATTTAATGTTAAATTAAGTTGAAAGAATTTTGAGATTTTTAAGTCACATAATATTAAAAGACTGATATATTTCTATGTCACATTTGTCTCCTTATTAGGACACTACTTCTATGGTGTTATTTGCCACAAAAATAACTCTGTTGGCTCACAACTCAACTACTGTGATTGGAAACCAAAGCATGCACATGTACAAGACAGAATTACACATTCAGTTCTATTCTAGCAACTTTAGACATCTTTGAGAAAGTGCTGACATCACTTCTTCATACAGACTTTGAAAGGGTTTTTTGTTTGTTTTTTTACTCAGATACTTTCACTGGGTTTAAAAAAGGAAAATCATAGTAATGTGTAAAAGACAGTGACCATAAAAATAAGAGAACTCAAGTCACCACAGAGAAGTGTAGACCATCATGTGGACTCCTTAGTACTACACTGTTACCAAGATAACCTCAAAGACACGTAAAATAATTTGAGAATAAATCTATATCAGATTTTTGAATCAAAACCCGAGATCAAGAATGGGCTTGGTATTTCTGGTGAGTGCCGTTATGACCTCAAAATAAAACCCCAGATCTGGGGGATGTAATGGAATGGACTTGTGTAAACAAGGTACCTCAATATCTTTGCTTCTGGCAACTTCCTCAAAATTCTCCTGCTGCTCTAAAGTTTTGTCCACTTTGTCATCCGTCATGCAGAAACAGCGCAGGCAGGATTCTACAGGGTCATTCATTTTGGCAAAAACAACGAACTTGGCCATATATGGAACACATATTAATTCTCTGTACAGTTGTGTGGCTAACCCCACGGTTTCTAAAACTTGATGGCAGTCTGCGAGCCAAAATCTGAGAAAAACAAAAACAAAACGGGGGTGACAATGAGGTGATTTAAAAGCCAAATCTTAAAGAAAATTCACCATTAAAATATTGGGGCATATAAGGGAACACACCAAAACATTAACTTGTTCATTTAAAGAAACAACAAAGGTGTTTACTCTGTTTACAGAAGGTCTACATTTATTACTTGTTATAATTTTCTAAGGAAAAGCTAAGGGTTCTTTTCTCTCTCTCTTTTCCTTCCCTTAAGATTCTGTTCCCCCACCCTTCCTTTCTATTCCTGCTTCAGAGTTTAATGTCTTACTTTATACTGGACGGAGCAAGAATTTTATGAAATGGAAATTCTATCGGTCATTTTTCCTTGAAAGCATAACAGTTAAAAGCAAGTTGCCGTCCTCCTTTAATACTTGAGTCCAGATTTCCATAACAATCAACAGAAATAGGTTTTTACAAACTGCTAAGAACTAGAAGAAGCAAGTCTAGCCCCGTATAGTTCCTTGTGAGAACTGGATAAGATGACTTAAGCCAGTCAATTTAAAATTTCTGAGTTAGGCCCAATTTTGTCATCGAAATTTAAAAAAAAAAATAATCATACTAGTATTGAGCACAAAAACTTTCACTTTCCAAAAGGTAGTAAAATGAATTCCTTAGTGCTTTTTGGAATCCTTTATTCCCATACCTGGCTGAAACATTGGTTGTAAAAGAGACACAATCCTTTATGAAGGTCAGGGGAGTTGTTCCTGTGATGTCTTCCCACTGAGCAGGTGAGGTGCCCCCTGGGAGAACAGAGCAGATATGTTGACTTCATCATGGGAGGGGCTCCTGATAAAATCTGCATTATCGTCCTGTTCTTCCGGCACTGCCGTGAACTTTCAAACTTCAGCACGTTCAATCAATGGCAGGCTCTAAGGTTGGTCTTCCTCTCTACTCTCCTTTTGTGCTTTTACTGCCTTATGGTGATCTCCTTGTAAGACGTCATAGTTTTAAAAAATTACTTTTCAGTTTGTCTGGCTATTGACGGATGGTCTAAACGGACAATCACAGGCTATCAAGTGCATTTTGTAAGTGCAATTTATAAGTGCAAAGAACTGTTGTTCAGAAAGACAATGTAATTCTTTCCTATTTTTTTTTATTTTTTAAAAAACACAAGAACTATCAAGAAAGCTAAGCAGCAGCGGATTTTGTACTGCCTAAATCATTTAACTTTCCAGGGTAAAAAGAGGAATCAGCCATTAAAACTACTCATAAAAACAAAACAAAGAAAAACAATCTTAATTTAGGACTTTCTGTTAAAAATCGTATTAAGTTAACCAAATGAACTAAGCTCTCTTTCAGGTGCTCATCACAAAATGTGTTCTCCTGTCCCTGCAGATTTGATCTATTGGTTAAACTCGGGAACTGAGTGGTGAGAACCACGTCCTCTGCTCTGCCCTGCGCCTGGTGCTCTGTGGGGCTTGTCTTCTCCAAAGTCTGTCCAACTTCCTTTAGACTAAAGGGTGTTACAAGGTCCACCGCCTCTCCCTAGGTCCCCGAGAAATGGTCCCCAGATGCTCTAGTAGATTCCGTATTATTTCAATAACCTCAAAAGAGCACTATTATTAATACTACTAGTGAGTCATGACCTCAGCATCTTAAAGGAAGGTACAGGGATAATGCAGATGAGGTGATGGACAAGTCAAATGCTGTATGTATGTATGTATGTATGTATGTATGTATGTATTTATTTATTTCCTAGTCTCATAAAGTTGGCACGGAGGCTTCAAAGGTTTTACATCTCCGTACAGAATCACTGCAAGTTGTTAGCCTCAGCAGCAGGTGCTGGGACAAGGGGACCCCACCTGTGATGCTACAGAGCAGACGCAGGTTAGGTGTGGTGTCCCCCTTGTACCCATTGGCTACGCCTTCACCCGAGGGCGGGGGCACCGGAATGGTCATTGTGATAGGCTTATGGAATTTCCTTCTTCTTGGTTCCACAGTGACGATTGGGCTAAATGTTGCTTTGTTTCCAAGGATCTTTTTCACAATTTCATCAGGAACAGGCTGGGCCTAAAGACAGAGAAAGGACCTTAGGTGGAAGTTAACATTTTCTCTCATTGGGAAATTGACTTTTTAAGTGAGGAGAAAAAAAAATAAAAACAGGTTCCCCTTCAAAAAAAAAAAAAAAAAAAAGTCTTCTTCATCCTTCCTCACTACTTCAGGAGGGCGTAAAAAAAAGAACCCAAACAACCTCATGCTGTAGCAGAAACCGGTCGGTGTATTTCCCCAACAGAATATGGACGACACGAGCTTGTGTGACAGAGAGGCAGTTAAGTCTCACAACGGAGAAGTCTTTTGAGCTAATCCAAATAAAGATCAGCAAATACTGAGTCTAGTGTATCTTAAACCTATGCGGGATATCCAGTAAAAACATCACAGAGGAGATTTGTGCCCAGGTAAGAATTGAGGTGACTTCAGAGGTAAGTAACAAAAGCGCATTTAAGATTTCAGTTCGAGATGACCAAACCTAATGTCTTCCTTTTGGCTTCTTTGCTATTTGGCAAGATACTCAATTTGGGAGATAGCTGAAGGGAACTTCCCGGCACTGAACAATAAGGCCATCTCCTTAGCTCCGAGTAGGAACTGAAAACCTTCCCAGCGCTTACAGTACTTCACTCTAAAAAACCTCACAAGAAGAACCTCAGTCAAAACTATTAATTACTATATTAATTGACACAAATTAAATTACTTTCCTTATTATTTTCTTTTTTCAGTAGGTTTAACTGAAACAAATAAATGTAAGAAAGACGACTCTTGCCAGGATGTTTAGTTAGCTTTTCAAACCCAAACAAGTTCCAACTGGGTTTGGATAAAACCCAGTATTTATGATGTACTTCCATCAAAATCTGAAAGCTTGCAAGTTTCCTTATTACTGATTTTTATGAAATGGCGTCTTTCTTATAAACCAAGTCAAATGTGGTTTGTTTCTTTAATGGTGTATTTGCTCTTTGGAGCTCCTATCACTCCAAATACCAATAATGTATGGTTAACAGAACAATCTTTCATCAGAACCAAGTGATACTTTTAAAAGAAAACCCCTAAAATACGTACCTTTATTGAATAAGCCACCAAGCTTACTTTATACTTAACGCTTTTCATTTCGAAATAGGTTAATGAATCCCCAAATGGCCCAGGGCTTTGATTAGCAATACCATCAGGATGAGTTACAACAACTGTTTTCTGAGCGGAGCAAATGCTCACACGCTCTCACACAACATTTCACGCACGTTACCTGGAGGCCCACTCGAATCCTTTTGGTTAAAGCCCCCTCTGGGAAAGAAGCCTGGACGAGGGGCACAGTGGTACTGCTCAGAATTCCGCCTTCGGGACCAATCTGATTGCTTTCCTGCTTAATCCTCGAAACCACGGCAAAATACTGGGGGAAGTCCTTTGTGATAATCCTGCAGATCCGTTTCTTCCCTAGCTCTTCTGGGCTGTCAAGTTCTGAAAAGACAAATGAATGAAAAAGCCATGAGAGTAAGCCTATCTTAAGAGACCTTAAGACAAACTTAAGATGTAATGTTGATAGCTAAAAACGACATATCCAGTAGTCTCAGCGGAGTTTCAAGGATGGAGAGAAAGCGACAATGACTTTAAAAATAATATAAAGATTTGTAAAGATACTATAAAAGCTATTCATATATAGTATTGTAGAAAAGTGCTTCTACTGAAGAGGAAGGAACGTTTTCAAAAACTGAAATTTTACCTCCTATGAACAGAGCTCTCTACTCTTTAAGAAGAGAGACCTCCTTCTGTGATGACTTACAATAATATACCCTCAAATGGCCAAAGCAGGAGTGAGAAAAAGGCAGGGCCTCACAAGAAAGTAAGAACTTAAGGGTGTCTAAAAGGCTCTAGAACTTTATTTGAAAGCCTCTTTAAGATATTGCCCAAATGATTAATATCATCATCTCCAATCTCTGTCTACCCACCGATAACCCTCATGCATCAAACTCAACCTATCCACAAATGGACACATCTTTCCTTCTGTCCACTTCCAAACTTACTTCTTCCCCTTTGTCCTAACTCTGGTAATGGACTTAGTTTGTCTAGTCCTCCTGTCTAATAGTTCGACTCACTTTCCTGGATACTTCACATCGAAAGGTGGACGTCCAGCTGATCCCACGTGGCAATGGCTTGTTTTCTTGCCAGTCCCCGTCCGAGCCCTCTTTGCCTTGCCTGGATCACTGAGTCACCACCTAACCATCTCCCTGCCACTCGCCTCTCCTTACTCCAACTCATCCCCTACAGTGCAGCCCGATGGGTCCTCTTCCAAAAGCCGGATTTTATAATGCTGGTCAGTTTAACTGAAATAAATGGTTTTTAAAATCATATGAAATAATAGCCATTTGAGACTAGCCAAGAGTATTTGGGAAAAACAGCTTTGTGAGGGACAGTTTATCTTGAAAGATTTAAAAACTTATCTAGAAGTATCATAATAAAACTTATATGGACAGACATATAAAAATTTAAGAAATATATATATAAGATTAGACAAATCATCAGAGGGATAAGAACAGAGCAAGAAATAGATTTAAATTTTTATATATAGACACACATACATGGTATATATGTAAGTTCATATATATCTACTTCTATATATTATATATTATGTATTTAAAATGAATATATTTAAATCAAAGTCATATATTTAAACTTCAAATCAGTGGAGGAAAGAGGTCTTATTTAAGATGGCATTGACACAAATGAAAATCTATTTGCAGAACAGAGCTAAATCACGATATCTTAGTATATATAAATATAAATTCCCACTGGATAAGAGACTTAACTACTTAAAAAAATTAAGGTGTTACCATAAAACAATCAAGAGAATGTTTCAGCCATGGTTAGGAGAAATTTTTGTATTCAAAACTGGAAACTCAGAAGCCTAAAAGGTCGTTTTGACTATAAATACGTAAAGTTTTCCATGGCAAAAATAGCTTGAAAGACAAAAGGGAAATGAGAAAAGATAACAGCCACATTCAACACATAATGGATCGAAAGGCTCAATCCCCATGGCGGCTCCTGAGTTATCAGAGATGACAGATGAGCCAACAGAAAATGGCAAAATACTGTAAATGGGAGATTCACAAAAACTGAAAACTGGTCAGAAAAATATAAATTAAAAAGATCAAACTTGATAATTTGCATGGAAGTTCTGACTTAAACAAGATACGACATACATATTTGAGACCAGCCAAGGGTATTTTTGGAAAAATAAATTTGTAAGGCAGAACTGGAAGTATTATGATAAGACAGTTAGTTATATGGGGACATCATGGGGGTGGGGGAGGGAGAAGTTATTTTAACATGATGACCGGGAAACACGTCTCTGAAGAGGTAATAATAGGTGAAAAATGCGAGGGAAGGAGGGAGCCAGGCTGGTAGTGACTGATGGGTATAAAGCATATAAAGTGAGGAAAGAAGAAGATGCAGAGCGAAATGCATAGTCTGATCCTTTTCAGGGAAAAATGTAATCTGCACATTTGTATATTTTTACAAGAGAAATTTGCAGAATTCTAAGCCCATTAGCAACGGGCCACTTGAGAGGGACAGGCAAAAGGGAGGTGAGGACGTTAGAAGACAGTGGGTTTACATAGTTGGGGTGGGTTTGTTACAAAATTAAGGGAAAATTCCCACATTTCAAAGAGGGATGTTGGTTTTGTTTTTGTTGTTACTCATAACAGCCCCCTCTCCTCAAACCTCTGAAACATACAGTATACGTCCTACCGTTTTTTAAGTATGAACATGTTTGCCTCCTCCATCATAGGACAGAGATCATGGCTTATTCCGAACTAGCAATTTATAAAAAGGTAAGGTGGATGGTTAGATAGATGGATCAGTGACATTTTCTCATTTTATAGATTAACCATCAAACTCTGAGGTGGAAACACCAAATTAATTGGCAAATGGGAGAAACAGGGTTCCACCCATAATGGAATGAAACTAGAATTTGGCCCATTTTGTTTCATGACCATCTGCTTCTCCTCTGCTCTGTCCAAAACCAAATATTGTGTTCTTAGTGGAAGAAAATAAAACAAAGGCCAAAAAAAAAAAAAAAAAAAAAAAAAGGTTACTATAGAAAGACAAGAAGGAAACAAAGATTTGCTCAGGAAAATATTCTGCGGACGTTTTCACCTATTCAGCAATTGACAAAATCAAAGTTTTCCATACAGAGCAGATGTATTTCCCTCCCCATGGTTTGGCTTATTTTAAAAAGTCTGAGTTCCCAGAGTTCATAATTCATGCTGCATAATTCACTACCAGAACCAAGAGAGTTCTGATCATTTGTTTCAGTTGCTGTGTAACCCATCAGCCTCAGCTAAGCAGACGTTTTTATTTTTTTACCTCAGCCTCAAACTTATGATTATCTTCTCCTTTAGAAATAGTTTCAGACTCCACAGAGTGCAAGCAGTTTAGGAAGATGCTGCCGCGAAATTACATCCTTCAAACAAGACAAATTTCCTGACTCTGTGTGTAACAAGCCACGTATCCTGTGAATATGATATTTCCTCAACATCAGTCTGCACCCACCAGGGGCAGGGAGGCACCTTCTGAGGAACTTGGAGCAATACATCCTTCTTAGCTGTGTGTGTGTGTGTGTGTGTGTGTGCGCGCGCGCGTGCGCGTGAGTGTTGCATGTACAATTGTGCAGAGTTAAGGGGGAGATAGCTGTATCACCCCTGGAAACTCTAATAGCTAAGGACTGTGAAGAGTGGCCCCTTTGTGTCATGGGGGCACCCAGGCCACACCTCTGCTCTGTTGCCTTTGATAAAGCATTAAAAACACTGCAAATATAAAGTGAGCATGTCCATCTCAGACACAGCAGATGAGTGGGAAGTGGAGAAGCTTGGGGTTCTAACTCTGCACTTGACTTCTAATGTCTTTTAGGATTTTCCAGTGGTTCTGGGACACTCTGTGTTGTACCCACTCTATTTTAAACCTTCTAGCAATTTCTCTGTCACCATTAAAATTTACATAATTATTGATCTTCAATGATGTCTTTCAACAGTTTTTTTTTAAAGATTTATTTATTTATTTAAGAGAGAGCAAGCTCGTGAGCAGATGGGAGAGGGAGAGAATCTCAAGGAGACTTGGAGCTCCACACAGGGCTCAATCCCACAACCTATGAGATCACGACCTGAGCCTAAACCAAGAGTCCGACGCTCAAATGACCCACCCAGGAGCCCCTTTTAACAGGTATTTTATTAACAGGTATTTTAAAGATAAGCCTCAGTCCAAAGAAGCAACTATTGTGTGAATTTCGGACATTGGAATCCCTCAGCACCATTCTTTAAACAGTGGGATACACACATCGCCTTCTTCTACTCAGATTCCCAGGCCTCTGCCTGATGAAATGGAGAAATACCTTCCCTCAACCAGGTTACATTCTGTTACTATGTGTACTTATTTTTAACTTTTTTTCTGAGAATAGAAGTCAATACAAATGTAAAAATTACAAAAAAGTATTGGTTTATAAGAAGCATAATCCCTTTAACAACTAGAGTGGAAGGCTGGGCTATTATGCACGAGGAAAGCTGCGTAAGTAAGACAATGATGGAGACAGCAGGGAAACATGCAAGGCAAGAGCACGAAGGGAAAACCAGGCAGTAAGATTACTATGGAGTTCTTGCGACCTGAAGACCTATCACAAGATCTTACTGGTTTCGTACAGGAGAAAGGGTATATAAATTATGATATATTCATACTATGGAATACTGTGCAGTATTAAAAAGAATGGGGTAGAAGCGTACATTTTAATATGTAAATCTCCAGCCCATATTAAATGGAAAGGTTGCAAAAAAAAAAAAAATGTGATCACAATCAACTAATCCCATCTTTACATGTCTCTGTATAAATTCATACAATTCATACAAAATTTCAGGGAAGGGGAAAGAAGAGGAAAATTATAATGACTGTATACTTGTGTATTACTACATGGGTAAGAATACTAATACTAGTATTTAATAGTATGATGTACATAAAGATAATAAATGATATAGCAGAGTATTAACACTTTATAGATTCAACTCAAGCAATTTTTTCTCTATTTCTCGCTTTAAAAAAAGGAAACTGAAACAGAGTCATGAAATGATCTTAGCTGTGTGTTTCAGGTAACTAACAACCCAGCTGACTAGGGGAGCCTGCAGGAGGGATGAAAGCTCTCTACACTCAGCTACTGGGAAACCCTGACCCCCGGCCACATCCCCCATCATGACCACCTTATCACGAGGATTTTTATTCTATTTATAATTTTGATAAACTATTAATGTATATTAAAATCAGATTTTCTTTTCAGAAAATGTGAAGTGACCAGTTAAATTACACTAAATTAACTGATGTCTGATTGAGGCCTGGTACATTGTAGGTATTCAACTAGTATCCACTGAACAAAGACCTCAGTGGGAATCAATGAGACTCACACTTTTTGTACCAAAGAACCACATAATTCTTTAAATCTTGGTTTAAAATATATGTAGTTGTAGAGACCGGTTACTGTTTGCTCTTTTAATAGTTTTTTTTTTTTAATTGTATGTAGAAAGTGACTCTTGTTTTCCTACTTTTTAATTCACAGTAAATTTTATTACATCCATGTATTTATAAGAGAAAGTACTGTTGACTTAATGGATGTTTACTCAAAGGGTGTCAAAAACTTAGAAGAATATAAAACTCTTCTGGAAGTTCTATGTTGCAAACTACAAAGGTATGTCAGAAAAGTCAGACCTCCAGGCAAACAGTGATAAAGTCTGATAATGTAAAAATGAACAATGCCAATATTCTTTCCAGGACTGAATTTATTTGTATTCAGATTTTAAAATGGTTTATTACTTACGTCAGAAAGCAGGAATGTATTACCAAGGATCTTTGCTTTGCTCCCACTCTTGACTTAGATAAACCCAAAAAAATATTCTACAAATGTGATACCTGTGTCCCATTCATCCCCAAAGGGAACCCAGTTTGTGTGTGCCCAAACTGACTAGATTATGAGCAACACCAGCGATATCTATTAAAGGCACAGATTCCCAGCCTTCTCTTGTGGAGATTCTGACTTGGTAGGCAAGGGTAGGGGAGGAGGGCACCTGGAAAGCTACTTTTCACACTCAATTCAGGAGACTTTCTGACTTGATACATGTGGGAGGTGAAGTCTTAGTAGACTCTCACCAGTATCTGTCCTTAAAAACTCAGAACCCAAATTATTAAAAACTTGACAAGAGGGTCCTATGAAAAACATCTCAAGGATGGTTCACTGTGAGAAGAAAAGCTTATGGGGCAATAATATCCATTAGTTTTAAATGGCTTTGCTTTTTAAAAAAATTTTTCTATACCCTTTGGTAGCTATAGAATTAAAGAAGAAAATGACATAAAAATAGAGAGCTTCTTACCTGGGGTAATTGATAATGCCATAGACTACAAAAGGACCCTGAATCCCCTTCTGTTTAATCTGCTACTGTTTTCACAAGAAAATAAGATTAAAGAGAAAAGAAAGAGGTACATTTGAAACAGGTAGTTTTGGTCAGGCGGAATGTTAAAATTTACACTTACTGAATGTCTACTTTGTGGCAGGTGAGTTACTATTTCGCCTACATAGCAGTTGGTAAAGAGAATGTCTAAAGTTCCAAGAAAGGAAGTGACTTGCCCAAAGTGACCTGTCTGCTTTAGAGCTTAGAAGCTAGGTCCAGGAAGAGGGTTGGGGAGACGGGGTGAAGTCACACAGACATGAACTTCACCCACTATATAACACAGTGTCTTTGCAGACCAGCTAGCACAGGGGTGGTGGCTGATAAGTGGATGAGTAATGGACGGATACACAGATATCCTGGTCCAGAAGGTGACATGGCTTCTTACTAGCCCACTCTATGAGCAGAAAGCCCTGATTATAGTGGCATTTTCTGCTGTGCAAGAAATGGAAGCTAATGTCCTATAGTTTCCTTAACTCACTGATTAATGATAAATTTCTTAAGCACCTTGTAACTCATTTGGTTTCTTTATAGGCAAAAAGTGGAGCAGCTCTCTCTGTAACTGAGATTTTGCAACAGAGCAATAAGAATAAAAAAAATGCTTTGCAAATATAAATGGTTATGGAGATAATAATACAATGAAGCATAAATAAAAGGACAGAAATCATGTTCCCACTAAATGAGTTAATCTTTCAAATGATCATCCTTGATCAGCTTTGCCTCACCTTACCTGCACGTGATTAAATGTCTGAATAACTTGCTCGAATGGGACCATGGTTCTTTTTCTTTTTTTTTTTAAAGATTTTTTTTTTTTTTTATTTATTTGACAGAGAGATCACAAGCAGGCAGAGAGAGAGGAGGAAGCAGGCAGAGAGAGAGGAGGAAGCAGGCTCCCCTAGAGAGCAGAGAGCCCGATGCGGGGCTCGATCCCAGGACTCTGAGATCACGACCTGAGCCGAAGGCAGCAGCCTAACCCACTGAGCCACCCAGGCGCCCCCCATGGTTCTTTTTCTTATACCAAATTTGTTTTCTGAAGGCTGTTTGTGAGTGTGAAGGTCAGGTTTGAGTGTGAATAGCCTAAAGAAGGAATACAACCTTAAGTCTTCACAAAGGATGATTTCTATACCTACTGTTCGATTTCTCTTTTTTTTTAAGATTTTATTTGTTTATTTGACAGACAGAGATCGCAAACAGGCAGAGAGGTGGGCAGAGAGAGGGGAAGGGAAGCAGGCTCCCCGCTCAGCAGAGAGCCCGATGCAGGGCTCGATCCCATGACTCTGGGAGTGGAAGGCAGAAGCTTTAACCCACTGAGCCACCCAGGCGCCCTACAGTTCAGTTTCTAGTTAGGTGAATATTCTGCGCAGCTTGCTCCTCTAAAGAGGAGTATTTGATACAGGGAGTGAGGAAAAATGGAGTCCTAGAATGTTAGAATTCAAAAGGGCGAGCTAGTCGGTCTAGGTCTGTGGAAGTCAGTAGAGACAGGTGCCTTGGGTTCAGATCCAACCCTCAACCAGTGAGCTTGGAACTTTAGACAAGTTCCTGACCTTTGAAGCTTATGTTTCTTATCTCTAAGCTGAGGACAAGAAAAGTTTCCTCTGGGGTAGATAAATCATAGAAAACCACTAGCACAATCCCGTTCATGTAATAATTTAGGTTACATATTCTTTCCAAGGTCACACAGTTCTGGAGTAGAGAAGAACCAGAAAACCACTCTGTGGCAGATCTAAGGTTGGATTAAAACAAAACAAACCCCCATATTACCTTATCTGTGTATTTCTACAGTATATAAGTATATAAAAATTAAAAAAAATGTTACCGTAACTGTATTTCTACAGCATATAAATCTTGATATCATTTTAATTTCATTCCATTTTTCAAAAGAAAATTTCACCAATTACAGAAAATTAAGTATAAGAATTTATAAATTAATTGGGGGAAATGAAGGAAATAAAAAACAAGTCTGTATCATTCAACACTGGCTATCGAATATGTGGAAGAGGAGCACTTATAATATTGTCACTCAAATATTTCAGAAAATTGTGGACATTCACCTCCATGGAATTCAAGTTCAGCTTCATCTGAATATGCAAATTTTGTAACAAGCCTGTCCAAGATGTTGCAGGAAAAAAAGCCCAAAACCAAGTGGTACAACTGACCCTTCTTCCTTAATGTAAACATAATAGAAATCTTTTCAATTTTGATCAACTTTTATTTTGAAATAATTATAGAGTCATGGAAAGTTGCAAAGAGTACAGAGAGGTCTCATGCACATCTATAATTTGAATAATTTTTAAAAAAGATTTAATGTATTTATTAGAGAAGGAGACAGAGAACCGGGGAAGGACCAGAAGAAGGAGAAAGAGAATCCCTAGCGCTGCACGTATGGGGCTCAATCCCAGGACCCTGAAATCATGCATGACCTGAGCTGAAACCAAGAGCCAGACACTCAACTGACTGAGCCACCCAGGCGCCCCTACAATCTTAGTAACTTAACTTATATTCTATTCGGTTCTGGCATCTGCTTTATGTCTGCCTGGATCAGCATTATTTTACATCTTTAACTATGCAAGAAGATGCAACATCTTCATTACTCAGATTTGTACAAGTATTGAGTGTTAATGATGAAGCATGTCTAGAAACAATGATGTATCTATGTGTTTTCCCCTCCAGTTTTAGCAATCTATATAATTTCTGACAATCCTATTTCTTAAAAGTATTTTTTTTTCTTAAAAGTATTTTTAAGCGAATTTCTAATTATTTGCCCTTTCCCTGCCATCCAGTCCTCCTCTCCTCATTTGGCTGTATCCCTTCCTTTAGAAAGTTGCATTCTTTCTTGGATATGGGTCACTGAATTATTAAGAAAATGTATTGTTGAAAGTGGGGACAGATGCCTGGATACAAAGCATTTATGTTTCCATTCATTCAACATGGTGAGATGACAGTCCTGTGCTTAAGAGCTGTCCCAGGCACTGGACATATGGCTGTCAACAAGTTAGAGCCAGTCCCTCTCCACAGGGACTTCACAGCATATCAAGGAAGACAGCAAAATTCAAAGTTGCTTGTTACAGAAGATGACCAGCCAGGTGTCGTGGCCATATTTACCAGGTGGATCTCACTTACTCTGGGGTTTAGGGAAGGCCTTCTGGGAGAGAAGTCAGGGAGCGGGTGTCTGGTCATGTCAGAATAATCATTCCAAGGTTTTTCTCCAGGATTGCAGAAACCTTACATTCTCTGCATCTGCTTCTCTAGGTGTATTTTCCAGGAAAATGTTCTTTCATATTTGCTTACTTTTCCACTTAGGTAAATAAAAAAGCATGGCTTTCAGGCAATTAGCTCCCTTATGTCACTTTCTTCAACCTTTTGTTTAAACCACTACTAGTATATCCAGGAAGACAAACCATATAATCCTGCATTCAAAATCGGGATCATATATAATGTTTGAAAGCTGAACACCATAAATCAGTAACAGTGTGTCCAGCAGATACAGAAACACACTGAACTCCAGGGGGCCTAGACTTGCTGTGTCTGGCATACTGGCCTCCAGCCACATCCGCACTGAATTAGTAAGGCTTACACTCAATCTCTCAGACTTGCTTCCTTGTCCTCAGAAGGCTAAGAGCCCCCTTCTGTCTGACATGTGGGTCAGGGGTTTGACGTCACTGTTTGGACGCACAAATGTTTCATAAAGACATGTAAATGCCGGCAAGTTCACATACACAGGCATCCATAAAACTGCCATTATTAATGCTCATTTGCTTTGGTCCCATTCTGATTTCCTGGCCAGTCGGTGTGGGAAACTGTTCTAGCACGGGTTCCTTTCCTTTTGCAACATGGTAGTGGTCATGCAACTGACTTAAACTGAATTTCATGGCCACAGATAGTCAGTATTTTGTCATGGTTTACCGGACACTATTTTGTATGCACTGCTCCCCCCGCCCGTAACACAATTTTGATTTGGTTAAGTTCAATTTTACTTTTTCCTTCAGAATTTTTCAAGTTTGTTAAGAGATCTGTCCAACAGATGGTGCTGTGTACAACATTAAGCTAGGCATTTCACTTCTTGTGGCTCAGCTATTGCTAAAATCGGGACTTGAGGCTTTAAGGTTACTCTTTGTCTCCTGGCTGATAAATTAAAAACAAGTTCAATCGAGATGAACCAAAATAGCAATTTTTAACTGAGAAGTATGTATTTTCTGTAGTTACTGTTGCTACAGTTAGATAATAAATTATGGGAAATTTGTTTTCTGGTAACATAACATTATAGATATCAATTTCTCTTTCCTGCTCCAATTTACAAAAAGAAATAACATAATTATTTCATCTGAAGTATTATTTTAAACTTTCACTCGGTCTCATGGGAAAGTGAAGCAACAGCAAGGAAACATTTTCCTGGCATTTGTAGCATTGTTTGAGGACCTTCACCCATACTTGATTCCAATACAGTGGTTGGGGTTTTAAAATAACAGCATAATCCTTATATCCTCAAAGCTTTCTTGTGATGCTTAGGTAGCAATGATCTTGATTTTAAAACCTAATAAATGTGGCTACATGAGTCTACACACTGTCCAGAGGAGCACTATCTAAAAAAATATATAATGCAAGCCACATTTGTAATTTTAAGTATCCTTTTTTTTTTTTTTTTTAAGATTTTTATTTATTTATTTGACAGACAGAGATCACAAGTAGGCAGAGAGGCAGGCAGAGAGAGAGAGAGGAGGAAGCAGGCTCCCCGCTGAGCAGACAGCCCGATGCGGGACTCGATCTCAGGACTCTGGGATCATGACCTGAACCAAAGGCAGAGGCTTAACACACTGAGCCACCCAGGTGCCCCTATAATTTTAAACATCCTTATAGCCACACTGGAAAAATAAAAAGGAACAGATAAAATTAATTTTAATACTATTTTTTATTTAGCCCAGAATATCTAAAATATTGCCACTTCAACATGTAACTAATGTAAAAATTATTAATCAGATATAGATTTGTGGGGTGGGATATACTTTGTATATCTGCTGTGTTTTCCACTCACAGCACATCTCTGTGTATAGTTCTGTGTGCTCTGAGCCACATGCAGCTAGTGGTGACCATAGTGACGGTGCAGGACAGGAGCATTTCTCGAGCTCTGCAATTCTGAGACCTCCAAGGATGAGGGATTCTTCTGCTAATCAATACTCCCAGTTCCAGCAAAATCACAAACTACAAAACACCCCTTGGGATCTAACATTGGAAGCACAATTTTAAACACGTTCAACGGAACTCCGTGAGCTTAATTAACTGAAGATTTTAAACAAACTCATTACAAAGTGGATTCAACTTGGTGCACTTTAAAGATGGTCTTTTGGGGGGAGCAGAATGAATATTTTGTGTGTTGCACTATCTTTTTCTCAGCAGAGACATGACAAGTGCTTGAACAAGACCCATGTCTGCTGCCAAAGAGGAAAGTTGTTCCTGCCACGTGATATCCTAGAGGTAACAGCAGGTTCGTCATAACCAGACCACATGTCTTCTGTCATTCTAGCCTCTTACTTCAGTAGGAGCTTTGCTAACACACCTGCTTCATTAGCGTAAACATCAATACGCTTTTGTCTCTGGGCTCATCAGTGGCAGAAATAAATCTTAATTCCACTGTATTTTGCAATGACAGTTTTTTCCTGAATGCATCTCATCTCCTTTTGAGTCACAGAAGAACTAAGATGGTACCTTGATGAGTCACGGAAATTTTAAATAGCAGCTAACATTTATGTAACATTTTTACTCCACACAGAACACTTTCAGAGACATCCTTCGTTTGAGAACACAGAAAGGCGAAGGAGTATTACAGAGAAACAGCTAAATTTGGAGGCAGAAGTCTGGATTTTAGAAGTCTAGATCTAGATCTTTTTATATTTCCTGACTGGGTGGTGGTGATGGGGAGGGAAGAACCAGGACCAGGGCCTCAGCTAGCCTTATGTGACCTGGAAGAGGGAGCCACAGGGGCAGACACCGCCCTGCCGGTAAATGACTTGGGAACATTAGGTTAAGAGACTTTGTCCTGCAGCCACTGTTGGAGCAGATGGCTCGGGAGGAGAAGAGTCAGGATTTTAGCTCTGACCTGCTCTCCTGCACAACTGTACGTAGCAGCAGCAATGAATCCTAACACAGACTGAACGGCTCTCATGTATCGGGCCTTGGGTGAAGAACTTTACATACATTAGCTTGCCACTTTCCCCTTGGTTCTCTGTGAGGGACCCTCACTTTACAGACCGAAACTAAAGTTTAGGGAGATTGAGTGCTTGGTTAGGGTCGCACCGGGTCAGGATGGGAATTCCAGTCTACAGGACGTCCACAGATCCTGATCCTAACCACATTACACCGGGAAAATTATCCTCCTCCTCGAACCTGTCTTGCCCTGAAGTTGCTCTGACTACCAAGTTATTCTAACTCCTCAATTCTAACTACTAAATTGTGCATTTGGAAAGGCTTTGCATGTTTTGAAATACAACAGAACCATAACCTCATTTTCATGATTGTGTTTAGTCAAAATCTGTTATCAAAATATGGGTTAAGATGATTTTTAAATATTTGGGTTTTAAGATTAGTTATAAAGTTATAGTTATATTATAAAGCAGGATTCATTTATGTAAGAGGGTTAAAAAGGAGACATTTATGAAGGGCAACTGGGTGGTTCAGTCCGTTAAATGTCTGCCTTTGGCTCAGGTCATGATCTTGGGGTCCTGGAACTGAGCTCCCTACTTGGCGGGGAGTCTGCTTCTCCCTATCCCTCTACCCCTCCCCAGTGCTCATGCGTGTGTTCTCTCTCTCAAATAAAAAAATAAAATATTTAAAAAAATAAATAAAACTGTAGCAAAGAAACTCTTTCTACAATTTCCAAGATAGTGCACAGAATATGGGATGGAGGGTTAAATCATCATTTCTTTTAAACATCTGAGAGATGCCCTGAGCCCTGAGTATGGCAGCACTGGGGGCATCATTGACAAAGCAAAGATAGGACTAATTCCTATTTGAAAATTGGTTTATTCAAAACAAAATGAACACAAGTCAGCATGAGATCATGGAAGTCCATTCCATAAATAAACCTTAAGAATTAAAAAAAAAAATCCACTTGTGACTGTTAGGACATACTATAATCATAATATACTAAAAAATGAAGGAGAACATATTAGAACCCAGTGTCTTTGCTAGAACTACAGTGTCTGATGAGGTAGCGAGTGGCTATGTTTGGCTATCTGAAATTAATGAAACAAAATTAAAGATTACCCTCCTCAGCTACACTAGTCACATTTGCAGTACTCCCAAATCACATGACTAGCGTTGGACAGCACGCATATAGAGTATTTCCACCATCGTATAAAGTTCTCTCGGATGGCACTGTTCTAGAATGTTCAGGATTCTTCCTAGAATATTGTTACTTTCTCAAAACTTTCCTCAAAGTAAATGCTCCTCTTTAATTTTTTTTTCCTGGAGATTAACATTAATAATGTTTGGAGTAGAGGAAACAGACTAACGGGGACGTTTCCTCCAGAGAGCTAAATAATTTTAAGGAGGTTCCTCTTCCTGCCCCTCACCAGCAATGCAGGGGAGCCTAAATCAGTGCTGTGTCTGATACTGGGGGTTCAAAGATGGTTAAGACACGTGCCCTACCCTCAGGAGCTTACAGTATTAAGGTAGCTATCCATTAAAAAGAAAAAAAAGAAAAAGAAAATCCTTGTGTAACAGAGGCTACATTTCAATAACCAGGGATCTATGATGCTGGCATTTAAGAAACACTGGAAACATGGGAGCATCTGGGTGGTTCAGCCAGTTGAGCAACCAACTCCTGGTTTCAGCTCAGGTCATGGTCTCAGGGCTATGGGATCGAGTCCTGCATCAGGCTCCACGCTCAGGGGGGAGTCTGCTTAACATTCTCTCTATCCCTCTCCCTCGGCCGCTCCCCCTGCTCATGTTCTCTCTTTCACATAAATAAAAAGGTAAGTAAAATCTTAAAAAAAAAAAAAAACTAGAAACATGAAAATATTTATATACTCTATTGTCTTTAAATCAAAATAACTACCTTCTCTGGAAGACCTACTTCTCCTCATCTCTCCATTTTTAAATCCTGACTTATCTATATTCTTTTACTATTTTCAAAATGCTAATTCAATTCATTCCCTAGGACGCATTCTTTTCAAAGCTTTTAATTGTGTTTTCTTATCAATTTCCTTATAAGAGAATTACTACACTTGACGCTTCAAATTAAGGTAATAAAAATTAGAAATCTTAATTACCACTGCATGTTCCTATTAGAAATCATTTGAAGTTATAGATGGCATGTGATCTAAATGTCAGTATCATATACAAATACGACTATTCTTCTGGACCTTAAATCTAGGTTTGTAGGAATTTTCCTCTTTAAGTTTATTTTCTTCTCCACAGGACACACATTTCTAAAACCAGTGGGGTATGGTTACATCTTTGAAAACAAGATAGGACAAGATTTCAACGCCAGCATTGCTACTCAGAACTTTCGTTCCCTCACCTGTAAAGTGTGATTAAGACTATCTACTTTAGGGGCACCTGCGTGGCTCAGTGGGTTAAAGCCTCTGCCGTCAGCTTAGGTCATGATCCCAGGACCCTGGGATGGAGCCCCACATTGGGCTCTCTGCTCAGCAGGGAGCCTGCTTCCCTTCCTCTCTCTCTGCCTGCCTCTCTGCCTACCTGTGATCTCTGTCTGTCAAATAAATAAATAAAATCTTAAAAAAAAACAGAACAAAACAAAACACACCAACAATTACAAAATCATGAAAAATTTAAAAAAAAAACCAATCTACTTTATAGTACTATACTTTAGTTTTAAGTTTTCATATAGAAAGGAATTTATCACTGTCTCATGAATGGTAGAAACTCAACAACTGTAAGTTTCCTTCTACCACACTGTAAAAACATCTTTAAGTCCTGGTTGGCTGTGATGAACCGTGTCGTATACAGAACCTCTGGCAGGGCAATTCTCCCCTCTAGAATGAATAGTGACAACAGCTGATATTTACTGATGGCTTACGGAGTATCACAGGCTGTGTCTCACAAGGGCTTCACAGAATTATTTTTTCCCAGTCACAACCCTACAGAGGAAGGAAGGTGATCTCCATTTTACAGAAATGGAAGAAGCTTGCAGGGACCAAAGAACTTGCCCACGGTCATCCCTCCAATACCCGAGCCGGTCCAGCTCCTTTGTCCTTTCTTTGAAACCAGGACACTATGCAGATGCCTTCCAAAAGCCAGTAAATTCAATGCTAAGACAGTGAATTTTATGGTATGTGAATTATATCTCCAATAAAGCTGTTCTTTAGAACTGCTGAATTTGTAGTGATTAGAAACTCAGGATAAAGATTCACTCTGTGGTAAACTTGGTCTCTGGTTGCTTTTGACCTTTTTAAAGGAAACCTCGAATCAAGTACCTAGTCTCAAAACAAGTCTATTCCCAGCATCTGGTCAGAAAACCTGCTTGGTTCTGAGGGTCAGACAGCTGAGGGAGGTGACATGCTCCAACGACGGTGACAAGCTCAGCCACGTGGGCTTACCTGGAGTCACAGAACACGACCCAGGCTCCAATAACTAGCCTGCAACTTATTTTTTTTCTGTGATGATTGCCCAACAGAAATTAAAAATTCGCAAAGAATGTTGAAATCTTCAGGGACAAAACAGAGATACAAGAAATGATCCGGAAATACTAATTCCAAAAATAAAATGCAAACGTATTTCCTTAAAAATGTCCTGCATGCTTTGCATATCTTCCACTATTATTAACCTCCCCCTTATGTGTCTTGCACTTAGAAGACTCTCTTGGGTTTCGGAAAGATGAACATATTTGACTAGAGGCCGGAAGAATCATCAATGTAGTATCTGTACATTAGTATTATGAGAATAAAAGCCTGTCGGATTAAAAGGAGCTTCCTGCCTGAGATTCAGAAAGCAGCAACAAAGGCCAGGGCTGCAGACTCCCAGGTCAGAACACAACCTTCAGTGGCATGAACTTCAACGCGGCCAGGCCTTTGATCGTCACCTGCTGACATTTACAGAGGCAAGGAGTAGTCATAATTACCTTCGTCCATGCCATTCAGCAGTTCGGTTAAATCTTCATTTTTACTGTCAAACTGATGCTCCTTCCACGTCTCACCATTTTCACTTCGAAGAACAATGAGTTCTCTCTCTTTTCCTCGCATAGACCCAAAGTGAGGGATTTCCACTATGACAGGGCTGGAAGAAAAATCCACATTATTTTGCGATCAAATGAAATATATTTGTAGTGTCATACTTTCAAAAACAGTGTCATCAACAGTATTCATTTGAAAATCAGAGGTGCCACTAAGGTTGGGAATAACTTCAAAGCTGCAGAATCATTTGCTAATTAAATAATATGTTAGAAGCCTGAGAACATGCCATCATTCATTCATTCACCAACAATTCATAAGGGCCTACTGCCAGTTAGGCATTTTGATTTAATAAGGGAAAAATATTCAGCACATATAAACAGGATTTTTGAATCAAGGAATTGAAAGTTATGAAAACAGACCATAAGAAAGTCGGTCCATTTTTAAAAACACAATAGCTATATTATATTATGCAAAAAAGCTAATGATTTAAAAGGACACAGTCATTTCTTTGAAAAAAAAATTCTGTAGATTTCCTGCTTCGAAAGATCATAGGTGTTTGTCCCGTAGCAAGCAAATGATCAATCGACATAGTTGTTTACTCCCTCCAACAGTGACTTCCTTTCTCTCATTTTTAATTTGTGAAATGGTAGTGGGCAACTTCACTTCCTAACTCTAGTATAACGTGCACAGGAAGATTTAAACTTCTGGAAAAGCACTTGTTGGCTTGAAATTGTAATATAGCCATACATTAATTTTTGACAGTGTCCTTTTGCCAAAGAATATGGACAGGATGGCTGCAAATTGAAGACAGCCAGTCGAGCACAGGAATAATTTTGTTAACTTTTAAAATAGGATAAATGCTAAAAAAGATGGATGGAATTAAGCAGACCACAATCACACACAGTTTATGTAGTTGGATTGTGCAGCTTTATTTTATGACATTTAAGTAGACAGTATCATTATTCTCCTACAGAGGTTGTATGTAACCTCACCTCTTAACCTATGTGTTTAAGTACAGGTCATAATAGGAGACATGGGTTTAAATATGTAAGAGCACATAAAGGGAGAGGCATTGCAATGATCCAATAACATAAGAATATAGGAGCATTTCATTTATTACAAAAGCATTCACTTAAAGTGGGATGATAAATACAATTTTTCTTTTGGCAAAATAATTACAATTAACTCAAATTAAGGATTTAAAAATTTATATTTTTATATATATATATTTATTTATATAATCTTAAATGAATTTATATATAAGGATTTAAAAATTTTTATTTTTTGATAGAAACAAAATCAAGTATTCCTGAGAGGGTTAATAATTTCAAGAGTTAAGATATTTAACATAGTTTTAACTATGTCTGATTTGACATTAAATTTTTTTTTTTTTTGAGAACTAGATACAATCTTTGCAGGTTAATGTATCAGATACTGTCTCTGTAAATATTTAAAGAATGTGGCTTTGTGTAGGACATTCAACAATACTGGAGAGAAGGTATGAACCAGGGCCTTTGACCAAGGTGAAAGCCAAGCATAACTTTTCATAACAGGTCTCTTCATGCAGACTGCCAAGGCAAATCCACCAATCAGACAGACAAGCAAACAAACAACAAATACCAACACATTTCAGCTTAAACAAAACAAAACAAGACAATTCAATAACTTCAGTAGAATATTCTATCTGCTGCCTTGTTGGCTTTCTTTACGCATCTTCTATCCCCAACATTTAATCAAATTCAGTTTACTTCTTGAGGACTTTGGTTTCTCAAAGCCCATAAAGATTACTTAGTATGCATAAGTATGTACTTTTAAAAAAACTGTAACTCCAGACACGTACATATATGTATATATATATATGTACACACATATATATTCACACACGTATATATCCTTTACGGCAAATGTTGATTCAAAGCCTCCAAATACCTTCTCTTAACGCTGCGTTGAAATCAGATCGTCAGTCTGTCTTAAAGACTATCATAACCAGTTGAAACATTTCAAAATAAAGAAAGGTTTACAGAAGCACAGATTTATGAAGCGGGGGGCTTGCAGTGAACTCCACATGCTTGGAAAGCACAGGGGAGGGAGCAGTGCTACAGCTAAGTCAAGCCACTATGGTTCCTGTTTCTTTCAGTGACACACATCAACTGAAAGCATTAAAAACTGAAAAGATAAAAATAAAATTCAGACAAGAAGAAGACCATGGGTGTGACAGAAAAAAATTGAAAATGGAAAAAAGAATTGTAGACATTCTGTATCTTGTCTATAAAGATCCTACCCAATAAATTTTGTTCCTTGAGGCCCAAGCTGCAGGATTCGGCTAACCAAGCTCTCGCCCTCATTTACAGGGGGAGGATTGCTAGGAAGATGCAGTTTACTGAATAACATCCATGCAGCAGGAAGAGAAACGAGAAGGGGAAATTGTGAACACACTGTCCGTCACGACAGAGCCTGCCTCATTTGCACCCAAGTGCCACCTCAGAAAATGCTTTTTTTTTCTTTTTTTTTTTTTTGCAAAAGCCCATATCACCATGGATTATGTTCCCTAAAAAGTATCTTTAAAAAAGACATGTACCCATAGTTGCCATTTATTCAACGTGGTGAGAGAGTTCCGCCATCTATATTTTTCCCTAAGAATGGTGCCTTGACTTCCATGGGGGGCCGCTGGGGTTCCGTGCACTCACTAAGCAGAGAACATGCTTCGTGGTTAGTAAAAGGTTTGACCAGCAAACTGAGTTAAGGGAGTATCAGCCTACTAGCTTTTCAGAGAATGACACAGCTTTTTGGGACCTTTGACACTCCACGAAAGGTGTACTCCATCGCAATGGTCCAACTAAGTAGTTTTAAGAGTTAACTACTTGAGTTTTTAAAAAGGGCAAAGAAAATCAAATGTATCACACAAGGGCCAAGACAAAAATTGATCAAATGACTTACCCTAAAAATTGTGCCCCTGCAGGACCCATTTCTACCAGCCTACTGGCTAATCCCTCTCCTTCCACCATGGGGGGTGGGTTGGCCAGTTTATGTCTCTTTACCAAGCGGCAGGTGATACGGGTGGGCGCCGTGCACTTGCGCGGAGGGATGATGATTCTCATCCCGTGATGACGGCTCCCTCTCATGGAGCCGCCTCTTGCATCCACCATAAAGCTAACCAGGAACCTGCGGGGAGAAGACCGGAGGTGAAGTCAAGGAGGGAAACATGCCATCTTCACAGGAGATTTTGAGATTCAACGTTAGGGTTTAAAATGACAGACAATGTAGCTATCATTTCCTCTCTTTAAAAATACATTGGAAGTAAATACGGTGGAGTCACATCAAACATGCATTCGACATTGTGAACTGGGCAGAAGGCGGGGCGCGAGAACTTAGTTTTGGTGGGACGCTGGCCTCCTCACAGAAGCCAGCCACTTTGTCGGAAGCTCAGATAGAGGAACAGTGAACATTTCAAAGCTGGGATTAAAAACTGGCTCTTACAGGAGTGTCACGCATGTAAAAACCCGAACTGAGACCACTCTGTGTGGCCTCCGTGAATGACTTCAGCTGTATTCAAGCGTCATTTTAACTATCGGTGGGGTTAGCCAGATGCTGACTATGGAATTTCTCTCCCTGACAAGTCAGATGAAACTCCACGGTATGTCTTAACATGTACAACTCATAAAATAAACATATACCGAATCATACCGCACACTCTAATTTTTACTACCACAAAGCAGAATATAAGAATAAAAGCAGATGGCTAGTTTTGCTCAGGCAATTTTGATGGAAAGGGATTTAGTCTTTTCCGTATAAACTTGGCATTAATACTGTTTATAAAATAGCCTCCGCTTGAGTATCTGTACAGCCATTCAAAATTGAACAGCCTTTAGAAAATGTCTCTAAATGGTACATTATAATTCTGTCATTGCTCTTTCTATTAAAGCTAATGGAGAAAAATTATTTGTCTGCATGTAGACATGAAAGTGTAAGGAAATTATTAGTATCTTATCTGGGCTATAGCATATCCTAATTCCTGATTCTAATCACACGCTCCTAGAGCATCCTCCTCAAATCTCTGGTATTACAAAGCACTCCAGTGAATGTATACCAATGAGTCCAACATACGGAAGAGTGTAAGTCAGACAGGAGAACATCTGTCCCTCTGCATTCCAACGTTCACATGTGAAAATACGCTTATTACTGGAGCAGCACCACATGTTGATAAGTGGAAAATTATCTGAATAGCTATAGTATTGGAGGAGGGAATAATCCCCTCCATCAAAATATTCTACTAAATATATCTCATCTAAATGCAGTTCTAACATCCTGCAAGCAGATTTTAGGACTTCGCATGGAGGTCCAAGCTGGGGACCCTTTCCTTAAGAGTGACGCTTCTGGACCTCGGAAGAGGAACCTCTCCAACAAAGCAAACTGGCCTGACATTCCCGTGGAGAAAGGCAATAGCATGGGGCTCATTTTTTAGCCAATCGGATGTTCAGAACCAACTCTGGTCATCAGTTAGGGGGAATCATTTTCACGCTCTTCTGCTTATTTTAGATTAAGCCATTTTCTTCTGGATTACTTTTATTTATTTATTTATTTATTTAGTTATTTATAAACATTAGACCTACTTCGAGAGGCTGGAACCAGTATCGTATTCAAAGTAAGAGGGGAAGAGACTGACCTCCTCCAAAACGAGACAAACACACAACTCCCAAGTCAAAGACAGAGGTCCTTGTTCACTTGTGCAAGTGTCCACATGAATTGCCTCCAGTGCTAAATGATAACAAGGCTCACTTGAGACTGCTCTGGTGAGCCCACACTGTCTTAGACACACACATACTTAGCAGCTACCTTTACTCAGTAATGAAGACAACAGGGCAACTTTATAAAGAAGCCCAAGACAAAACCTGATCCTTCCCAGCAGTCAGTACTGAAAATCAACTCCTGATTGGGAGTTAAAGCAACAGAATGGACTAGACGTGATTCAAGACAAACTCTGGGGGCCATGTTGGTGGAGTATCTGACTCTTGATCTTGGGGTCATGAGTTTGAGCCCCATGCTGGGTGTAGAGGTCACTTAAATAAAACTTCAAAAAAATAAACTCTGGGTTTGAAAATTTGGTTGTATTAGTACAAATAAACACTGGAGTGTTTACATGACAGCTGATGCCAACCATATAGATGGCAATTCAGATCAGGCCTGTCTTGTTCACTGCTTGACCTGCTGAGCCGAGCACAGTTCCCAAATACAGTAAGCACATAATAAATGCTTACTGAGTGATCCACTGAACAAAAAGTCTTGTGTTAAGGGTGCTTAGGAACTGCCTAGGTCAGACGAGGTTACTAATACTAAAAATATATCTATATGAAAAAGATATATATATCTGCTGAGCAGTCTGAAGGTCATATAAGAAGGTTATCCATGTTGATATAAAAATATCCAAAGTACAGGGGCGCCTGGTGGCTCAGTGGGTTAAGCCTCTGCCTTCGGCTCAGGTTGTGATCTCGGGGTCCTGGGATTGAGTCCCGCATCAAGCTCTCTGCTCGGCAGGGGGCCTGCTTCTCTCTCTCTCTCTCTCTCTCTCTCTGCTTCCTCCTCTCTCTGCCTGCCTCTCTGCTTACTTGTGATCTCTCTGTCAAATAAATAAATAAGATCTTAAAAAAATTATCCAAAGTACAAAGAATATCAGAACCAAATGGAAAAAACAGGTCTTAGACGATTTTAACAACAAATTAGAAGAAGCTCTTTCTCTGGGTTCCCCATAGCACCCACTGCCTCGCTGGTATTCATTAGCAATCATTTATTGTTCTAAGGCTTTCAACTTTAAGAGCCAGTTGACTGAGGAGAGGTGAGAATAAATGTTAAGCAGGATAGGGTCCTATTATTCAGTAATAATCATGAAATACAGTGATTTGTTTTCCAAACTCATTCCTTACATATTCTGTGCAAAATAAAATCGCATGCAAAATAACTTCTTAGAAACAAATCAGAAGGTGATGTTTAATCATATTGGTTGCATCTTATTAATACTTACACTAAAGCAGGAATTCTACAAATGATCCTAAAACTAACACATGAATGATTCTACTTTTAAGAACAGAGAGATGACGAAAGCGGATACACTACAGACATCGACACATCTAACTGCGGGAAAACTTCACATAAATTAAAAATACAAAAAAGGATGATTCACATCAAAGACACAGTTATCACCTTGAATCATACTGAGGAAGTGGAGAAGAACAGCTGCAAAATAATTTAGAAGCAAATGGGAAAAATTAATGTAAGATAATTAGAAGCAGGCAACAGAAAATGTCAATGATAGGCAAAGGAAAAATAAAAACCATCAAAGAGTGAAACCAAGGCATCTGGCATTTGTGGGACAACCTGGAGAAATATTTGTTTTACGTGGCTACAGAAGCTACTCCCCGGACCTGGCATTAGGGAATCCTTTCCGAGTGTATGCCGCGTTTGTAGTTTCCTTTGCAGATACGCCCACACTAACTGCCATTATTTTTGCTCTCCCGGATATGGCCACCGTCTTCAATAAATTCAAGAGGAAGGAGAGAGAATGTGCATATTCAAATATTTCATTGTTTCCAGGGTATGGGAAAAGTTTACTTCTGATTTTATTATTCTGTGCTCCTTTAACTCCTCATTGAAGTTCAAACTATCATTTGAAACAAAGCCCAGGAGCTGACTGAATTGGACCCTAGTACTTTTCTTTCCTGTGTGGAGAATACAAGATGCTGGTTCTAGGTCTTTGAGACGTGGCAACAATTCACTAAGCTTGATACAAGGAACTCTTGAACATGCTGCTCACGGAGTGTGTCCCCGGTATTTTTTATTTTCTTTCTCAACTAATTTATTTTTTTTTTTTTTTTTTTTTGCTTTTGCAATGTTAGATCCATAAACATCTAACATCAGTGGTGTAAATATTTTAAGCAATTAAAAATTAATATTACTATAATTGAGATTTTTCTGATTGAGTTAAAGAAATGCAATGTTAATGAGTCAAAGACCGCCATGTAGTTTATAGTTTATAAAGCCCTGTCATGTCAATTATTTCCATGTGAATGATACTGCACGTCCTTGTGCCACAAGCCACAATTCTGTAAGAATGCTTCAAAGAACCTGCAGCATAATCCTGAGTCTGACTTTTCATCTACAGAATGGGGGTAATGAGTAAAACCTACCTCCCAGTGTCATTTCAAGGTTCAAACAAAAATTAAGTAAGATAATACATGTAAAACATTTAACACAATGCCAGGCACATACAAAGGTAAACTTTAGCTGTTACATTTATTTCAATTAAAAGCAAGCAGAAAATACTTCATGGAATACATACAGCATTTCAGAAATGTTAATTATTGTTAATTTATTTAATTGCAAGCTAATCCACCCTTGTTCTGGGTCACAACTAATTTATGGCCTAAATGCCAGTTTCAGAAGTGAAAACACCTGGATGTTTTTCATCATCTCAATTATTTGCATTCTATTTGAGGAGATTGAATTACCCCATGTTTTAATTACCAAAAGGTAAAGAATCCCACATCAAAATATACAGTGACGATCAGTTCGGCAGTTGGAGCAAGTCACCTCCCACCACCTACCCCAGATTCTGCCAACCAGTGGGACAGCAGGGAGGAGGAGCCTGTCCCATGTGGTTTTTACCACTGCGCCCCTAGGGTACACACATTGGTACCTTCACGTTTTAAGAGCGAATTCCTTTCTTTCCATTTTAAAGTTAATTTCTCTTCTTCTAGTTATAATTTAATACAACTGCAGCATAATCTTATTTCAGGAATACAGAAGGTACCAAACTTGATCTGGAGATTTCGGGCTCAAAGCAAAGCATGAAAGCAGTCGGCGAGGTAGATGATCAGACAGACCTACATACTGAATTTTTCATTAGAAAGGAAAATCAGGTACTCAGAAATAAAACTTCATTTCAATCCGGTAAAATTAAGGGAAATGACTAGATTTAATTTTTTTTTAATTGAAAAGCAAAATTAAAGACCTGGGACTAGCACCAGAAAGGCAAGAAATTTTTATGTACCAATACTCTAATTCTCTTCCTCTCTAACACTGTGCTTTCTTCAAAAAAAAACAGATATACCATTTTGCTCAGAGGGAAAAAAAATGACTAATGACTTACAAATATACATCACATATACTCACTAATGAAGTCTTCAGAAGACCAGGATTTCATACATATGAAGCCTGTTGGTATGAATTTATAACTCCAAATAATAAATGTAATGTTCATTTAACAGGATAAAGAAAAGTGAGTTTTAGATTACTTACCCAGAATGAACAGGACTTGAGACAAGATTGACATTGTCCAAGGTATCTGCAGCCCAGCTATAATGTCTTAGAGAATCTGAATCAAATTCTCTTGTGAATGTTAGATGCTGCAAAATAAAATGATATATGGCATCAACAACCCACACAAGACACTGTTTCTCTGTACCTACAAATACACCTGTATGTCTGTCTAAGTCCAGAGAGTGAAAATAAACAATTTGTACTCTAGGTCTATAGGTCTACATTGAAGTTTCAAGAGCAGGAACCAAAGCTTATTGATATGTTGTATTATTTCAATCTTTTAAGAAAGCATCCTGAGTAACTGGCATGACAAAAGGAATATCACAGATTTCAAACCGGAAGTAGACATAAAGCACGCCTGCTGACTACTAAAGTATGATCATCGGCTGGAAGAAAGGCATTTGAGATGTAACCTGAGAAGCGACTTTTCCATGAAACACAGTATATATGTATAGTATATGCAAATAGTATACAGTATACTTTATGCAAAACTATGATAATTTTGACTTCGGTTTTGACATTATTTTCTTGAGAATGAACAGTTTGAGTCTGTCAGTTCAAGGAAAGTAACTGATGGATTAGTTGTTAATTATAAAATCTGAGCTTTCAAGCAAAAATTAGAATTTCAGAAACTTTATGTCCACATCTAATGAGCTCAGTGGTGGTATTAACAATTGTGATATATTCCTTTTGGATAAGAAATGTGTGCCAACAATATAAAGATTTGCATAAATTAGTAAAGCAGTATTTTCCGAATCACCAACGAATAACATTCTATGGGCAAAAGGTACATCAATGTGGAAATGCTAACCATGATTTTAATGACTTGAACACACCTCCCAATTAATCTTACAAGTATAAAATTCTTTCCCATATTAAAAAAAAAAATCAATCTTGGTGACTTTTGTTTTTCTAAGGAGGGCAGAGCCTGGAGTAGAAGCCCACTGTGGCTGCCACACCAGACAAATACAGAAATGGGCTCAGAGTACAGCGAGCATAGCTGAGGAGGAGGAGCTGAGGGAGGGGAAGATCTTGAAGAGCTGCGTGGACTTTCTGTCGCCATTTTTAACTTGGCTGCCTTTGTCGATGATCCGTACAGACAGAATTGGGGCTTTGTACCAACAAGCTACTATTGGGGAATAGAAAAACCAAGGGGGTTTCTGTGGAGATTTGGGCGGCCTTGAGCATGTTCCAGATTTCTGTGAAGAACATTTGCTCAATTCTGGGGCTGTGCGGAACAGGAAGCTCAAAATCTAACCAGAAAATCTCTAAAAGACACACTGTTGCTTCTGGGCAGTTTCATGAGGAAAAATTGAGTTTGGGACTCGTCAGGGGAAGGATCACACAAGATTCTCACAAAAGGATCCTCACAAAGGCCAGGAACAAAGCCGGGGGAGTCTGAGTTTACCAGGACTGCAAATGGTTTTGCCTCATTGCAGCGGAACCTTGATTGGGATTGAAATAATCAGCCACCACTCTGTTTGCCCAGCAGAGGCAAGGAGCACCCTCTGTGGAGAATGACATCATCATTGGGTGTGTCCTGCCTACAATTTTTTATATACCATGTCCCACTTGCAGTGAGAAATTGCCAAGCATGGGCAGAGTACATGAACAAAAACAAAATAAAACAGATACTATAAACAGACTCCAAGGTCATCCTATATTTTGAAGTAAGCAAGTAAGAACTTCAAGATGGCTATGATTAGTTTGTTAAAGAAAACAGGGAAAAACATAAGAAAGAAATTAAAGGGAGCTGATTTTTTTTTTTTTTAAGATTTTATTTTTTTGACACAGAGAGAGAGACAGAGAGAGAGGGAACTCAAGCAGGGGGAGTGAGAGAGGGAGAAGCAGGCTTCCTGCAGAGTAGGGAGACCCATGCGGGGCTCGATCCCATGACTCTGGGATCATGACCCGAGCCGAAGGCAGCTGCTTAACGACTGAGCCACCCAGGCCCCAAAATGTGGCTGATTTAATAGAGCCCTGGAATACATGTAAGAAAGAATCAAATGAGCATTTGTTCACTTGTAAATACAATTCAGTTCTTGATGAGACACAACAGAAACAGGGTTAGAAAATTGGAAGTGTAAATGGAAAAATGTACAAAAGAAAGGATTTAATAAAAGAATGGAAACTACAGAAAATCATATGAGTGACCTATGGAACATGGTGAATGGTTTTCCCATGTGTAACTGGACTCTGGGAAGAGGAGAGTAAGGCAGAACCTACATGAGGAGGGAACAGCCTTCCTTTACTGGTCCCCAGCCAGACAGGGACAGAGCCTCCAGGCAGAAACTGGGAAGTCTTCACTGGAATTTTCCAGTGATTTAGGATTAACTGAGAATTGGGATTTCCCAGTAAAATGTCCCTGGCTCCTCATTTGAGTAGAAATAATGGATGGCAAGCTCTCCACCATGGAGAGAGCTCCCACTGAGCTCCGTGGTGATCAAACAGCCAAAAGTCACTGCACGGTTGAGAAGTATATGAGGAATAAAATCAACAAATAAGCAAAGGGAACAAGAGCAAACTGGAAGAAATAGAGGGACTTCAGGGAGAAGAAAGCTTAAAATTTTTCATTGATGTCCAGAGAGAGATGAGATCTTCTTATATTTATAAAGCAATAAAATACTAAAAACAAACAAAAAACCCAGAAGAAAAAATAACTCATAGAAAGTAACAAATATGACAGCACTGAAGTTAAAAAAATATCTAGAAGTTAGGGGAATATCTTCAAATATAGAAAATAGGAGAACATACAAGAAAGCAGAGAATCATTTCAGGAATTTCAAACCTATTTCCTTTCCCCCCTCTCCCCCAAAAAAAGTTTCAGAAAGAGAAAACAGTGAAATAGAGGAGAAGAAATCAAGGAAATAACTCAAGAAACTTCCCTAGAGCAAAAGCCCTGAGTTCCCAGAGTAAAAGGACCCACTTGACTGACTAGTACTATGTATGTAAACGCAGTATAGCACACCATCATGAACTTTCAGGACTTGGAGACAAAGAAAGAGCCTATAGATTTACAGAGGAAAAATGATCACAGGACAGACTTCCATCAGACTTTTAACAGCAAAAACTGAAGTTTAGGAAAAAAAAAAAAAAAATTAGGAAGAATAGAAAAAAACAAAAAACAAAAAAAAAAACTGAAGTTTAGGGCATTGGAGCAATTCCTTCAATGTTCTGAGAGGAAATGATTTTCAACCCAGAATTCTAAAACCAGCCCCCCCCTACAAAAGTATGAAAACAGAACTAAGATATTTTCAGAAATATAAACTCCCTCCCCCAAATATATTTCTCATGAACCTTGTAAGGAAACTATTGGAAAATGTACTCCATCAAAATGAAGGATTAAACCAAGAAGATGGAAGACACAGTCTAATGTAAGAACACAGGGAATTTTCATGGTGACAGCGAAGGAAGACCCAGGAGGACATCCATGCAGTGAGCCTAAAAGGAACCTGACAAGTAAGAAAGCTCAAAGAGAGATGAATTAAGCAGATGAAATTTATAGAACAGCTGATGAGTGTGAACATATTAGAGGAGATTAGCACAACTGGGGAGGGGTTTGGGGGCTGGACTAGGAATACATACAGAAAACACCAAGTAAATGAAAAACATCTAGGGAAAGCAAAATATTGTGCCCAAGAGAAAATACAATCATAACACACTTCACATCTGTGGATAACATTCATATAGGTAAAATACTAGAAGCACTAAATACTGGCATAGCTGAAATAAAACAACTGTTTTGGGAAAATGGGGGAATGGAAAGTGTGTGTGGTGGGAGGGAAGAGGTATTCAAACAGTTAAAACTTCATCTTCCATTTTGGGAAGTCGATAAATAATTCCTGAAATGGGCAAAAGCCAACAGGAGGCCACACATACATATTACTTGGAGACACAGAAGCACATAACAAGATTGTTCGAAAGGTACTTTGAGGAGTTGTCTCTGGAGAAGAGAAACTGGAGGCTGAAGGTGTATGTGGCGATTCTCTTTCCTAATGAGTATATCTTATAAAATGACATGGCTTATTTGTTTGCATAACTTGGATAACAAGACATAAATTTGGGGGTGCCTGGATGGCTCAGTCATTAAGCATCAGCCTTTGGCTCAGGTCATGGTCCCAGGGTCCTGGGATCGAGCCCAGCCATTGAGCTCCCTGCTCAGCAGGAAGCCTGTTTCTCCCTCCCCGCTCCCCCAGCTTGTGTTCCTTCTCTCGCTATGTTTCTCTCTGTCAAATAAATAAATAAAATCTTTAAAAAAGTAAAACATAATTTAAAAATTTACTGTGAATTACAAAGTTTTTTTTTTTTAAAGCCCTGAATCAAATTGGAAAAGAGTAAGAGACCACAACAGCAAGGTCCTAACCCCAAAAGAATAACACATCATCACTTCAGAAAGTTCCCCAATTCTACATGGGTTGACTAAAGATTATGTGTTGGTGTTAGTCTGGCCTTATTTACCAATTTCACTGACTTTTGGAGACCCCAACCAACTAACCTTCAGAATAGGGCAAATAAAAATGGGTAGTGATGCTCACTGTATTTAATTTTTTAGCAAACTATAATTCCTATCTTTGGGGTCCCGAGGTCATTTTTCACAAAGGACACATTTTTTTTTCCCCAAAGTTCTAATAAATAAGTAATACCACTCCTCTTTGGTAATTACAGTGAATTATTTACCTTTGGTACTCTTAGCAACATGCACTGGCAACATTAATTATTGAAACAATGAATTATACCATGCAAGAAGGTATCACCACCATAATGTACTATTTATGGAGGTGAAACCATGCCAGCACTTGGATCCCAAGTCCCTGTCAGCCCTTCTTGACTCCTGTACTATCCAAGCTCTCTGCCACTCATCAAAATTTGGTCATAATACAAATGAACAAATGTATAATGAACAGATATACTTGATCAGAATGATGGCCTGTATATCCCAATATTTGTCCCAGTTTTTTTTCCCCCAGAGAGGTTTGCTTAGGCTTATGACCAGACTTACCAATTTTAATAAGCTAAACACAAAAACTTGCTCTTCCTCTGTAGCATCCATAGAAACACAAAATAAGGCAATTGGATGGAACCTATATTTTTTATAGAAAGAGACTGAATTTGTAGCTTCACTTCTGAGCAACCTGTCACCAAAGGATGAAAGCTCCCTTTCTAAATTCTATAGATTAGCACTTACTTAAAACTGAAATTTAATTTATTTTATTTATTTATTTTTAAAATTTATTTATTTATTTGACAGAGATCATAAGTAGGCAGAGAGGCAGGTAGGCATAGAGAGGGAGGGGGAAGCAGGCTCCCTGCTGAGCAGAGAGCCCGATGCTGAGCAGAGAGCCCGATGCGGAGCTCGATTCCAGGACCCTGAGATCATGACCTGAGCCGAAGGCAGAGGCTTAACCCATTGAGCTACCCAGGTGCCCCTATTTTATTTATTTTAATAAACAATATGAATTCCAGAAAGTTCTGGCATGTTATTGTGAATGGCACTATGGAACCAAGGAAAAGCTTTTCCTCTATCTGGTTACATAACAAATAGACATTTAAAATGATAAACAGGATATCACATTATGGTGATGGTTAAAAAAAATGAACTAGATTGGCTCCTAAGCTTCCCACCACAAGTAGGGTGTCCCCAGGGTTTACAGGAAAAAGTTGGCAGACCTAGATTTAAAAATTGCCTTTGCTACTTTTTTTTTTTTTTAATTTTATTTATTTATTTGACAGACAGAGGTCACAAGTAGGCAGAGAGATAGGCAGAGAGAGAGGAAGGGAAGCAGGCTCCTGGCCAAGCAGAGAGCCCGATGTGGGGCTCGATCCCAGGACCCTGGGATCCTGACCTGAGCCAAAGGCAGAGGCTTTAACCCACTGACCCACCCAGGAGCCCCGCCTTTGCTACTTCTTAATGGAGAACACTTCATTCCCCCTCCCGAGTTTTCCACTTTGGCAAGGTAACTCAGTTGTGTAACTATGGGCCTCTTCCTATCCCTTTACATTCACTTGGGCCCTAGAGAGGTGGAGTGATTTATTTGGTTGGTAGATCTGGGAAAGGTAGCTGGGAAGGCTCTGCTCAAACCCAGGGTTCACTCTCCTGGGCTTGAGCTTGGTCCCGGGGAGCACACATGCCCCTCAGCGCCCTGAAGCTTACTTCCTTGAAGGGTATGCCTGCCCCAGCACTGGCAATGTGGGCCGCCAGAGAGGCTATGTGTCTATTTCAGTGGTTCAGTTAGCTCGCCTACTTGCCTCAGACACTAAGCCAGCCCTCAACCTGGCCTCCAGTAGGAATAAAGGAAATATTTTGCCTTTGACCTTTCCTTATCTTTCTTCATTGAAAGCCCTTTTGGAGATGCCCCAACATGGCTTCCTGGCTTCATGGCCCAAAGGGTGTTTCTTAGCTTTTCTTAGTCTTAGTTTCCTCATTTGCAAACTGAGGGTTGGTTGATGTGGAGATTAAATACAAATGTACACCAAAAATCTGGCACCAAGGCCAGGGCTGGCATGGAGTCATATTAACATTTCCTTATATGTGTAGTCATTTCTGCTTTTCAAAGGGCTTTCATTTATATTAGCTCATTTGCTAAAGTGTGATAATTTGGGGAAAACACAGTAAAAACAAAAATGTTTCAGTGACAGCACCGGTCCTTTACAGTTATATACACAGAACGTTTATATCAAATCAATGGCGCCCATTCAGTTAGAAAAATGCATCTTATAAATGTGTAGGACTTACTTACTGATTCAAAAATGCTGCAATTCCCATGTTGCCAATAGCAATACCAAAACTTACTGTGTGTCAGCTTAGTGTCAAGCCCTGTCCCAGACCTTTACATTCATTTATCCTCTGAGTCCTCGGAACCTAGTGGCACTAGGAGTCATATGATACCCATTTCACAGATGAGGAAACTGAAGTTCAGAGAGAAACTTCAAAAATTTGATGACACAAAATCAACTCTCCGCACTGGGCAGCTTTAGTAGGACACTGTGTTAAGGAAAGATTCACACTGACTTAGTAAGACCTTCTACTCCCACATCAGAAATGATATGAATAATAAGCACACTATTTTTCATCTTGGAAGTGATGTCAAGGACCCTATTAGAATTAAAATGCGTGTTATTCAATAGAGTCCAAAGCCTGACTAATGATGATATCACTGTCTCCATGAGCTTAATACTTTCCAAAAATAGTTTCTCACTAGCCCTATTCATCAGAGGAAAGAGAAGAGCAAGTACACACTGGCTTTACAAGACGACACACCCAAATGCCCAGGTCTGGAAATAAACGTCCCGGCACAGAAGAAAAGAGGCACGGGCCCAGAAAGTATATATGTGAGGAAAAGAAAGAACCACTCGATTCCCTTCAGTATTAGATACTTTTCCAGGCCGCCAACTGTCAAATCCCAGTACTGGATGACACCAGGGAAAGTCCTTCTCTGTCAGCTCTGCTGTCCCTGGGAGCCAGCAGAAGGGAGTCCTGTAGATTAACTGGTAGTGTTGATGGGCTACGGTTCATGGCACCAGGTAGACCTCACACTATCAGGTCACATAAAAACCCAGTGCATTTAATCTGAAAAAGTCTAAACATAGTTCACTTGAAAAACAGTTGACTGATGGCACCAGACTAGGAGCCCATGAAAGGAAAGGCTTGCAAGGATAACGTTACCCCTTGGCCACACACTGCACAGGACCAGGACAGGGGAACCCATGTGGGTTTCAGTTCCCTTAGACCAAGAGTACAAGACTTGGGTTCGACTTAGGCTATAGCACTTCACTGCCCAGACAGGGACAAGTCAAACACCTCACTGAACTTCCATTGCTGCATGGGTGTAACCGGCAGATAAGACTGCTTGTCCCGATTCACTGTAAGAACGGAATCACCCAAGTACTGTGAAAGTGATTTGAAAGTTCTAGGAATAGCGTGGAGGACCACAGGGGAAGGGAGGCAGACTGAATGGGAAGAAGTCAGGGAGGGAGGCAAACCGTGAGAAACTCAGGACTCCGGAAAACAAACTGAGGGTTACAGAAGGGGGGTGGGTGGGTGGGTGGGTGGGGCACTGGGGTAGCCAGGTGATGGGTATTAAGGAGGGCATGTGTGGTGATGAACCCTGGGTGTTTATATGCAACTAACGAATCGTTGAACATTACATCAAAAACTAATGTCGTATTATATGGTGGCTAACATAATAAAAAAAAAATGAACATTCTAAAATGTAACATGAACAGAAACACAGATTATAATAGTCCTAAACTTTACCTAGAGTTTTTATAAG
The DNA here is from genome assembly GCF_002288905.1 of Enhydra lutris kenyoni. Lineage (NCBI taxonomy): Eukaryota > Metazoa > Chordata > Mammalia > Carnivora > Mustelidae > Enhydra > Enhydra lutris. The sequence continues at coordinate 15,147,893 of NW_019154096.1, forward strand.
TGGAGATAATTAATTTCTTAAATTGATAGAACATTACGGCCCCCTATGCAGCTTTTAGGAGAGCATCGTCTTATCAGACAGCAAGAAGCAGCCTGCTAGATTCGCCAACAATGGTGGGGTTTGGGCTGTGACAAATACTTGTGTAAATACCGACTTTTCCCATGGTGAACATGCTTTGTCAGGTTGGCCACGCTTGGTGTATTAGAGTGGCAGTCTAGTGGTCAGCCACAGAATTGGCCAAGTAGCCACCGGACCTAAATTCTAGTCTCAGCTCTGTTACCTAGTGATACTGGGCAAATGAAATACTTCTCTCTGCCCCAGCTTCTTTGTCTGCAAGTGCTAATGATCGTACCTAGACCGCAATGAAGCTGAAAGCAGGATGTGAGATGGTCCATCAGTAAAATGCTGTGGCAGTGCCTACAATCAGTATTCCAAGTATTGTGATCCGCAGCAGACAGTGAGTGAAATGGCAAACTGCTAGGGGACTGTGTGGACAAGTCGTGCAACTAGTTGGAAATATTCTCTTAAGGAATGGATTCCACCTTAAAAAAAAAGGTTTAATCCATAGTAACTGGCTATAGAAAGGTGGTTTCCAGAGGCTGGAAGGTAGAGGAAGTGGGAGCATTTGATCAGAGGGTACAAACCTGCAGCTGCAAGATTAGTAAGTTCTGGAAACCTAATGTACAGCACGGGGACTGTAGTTAAAAATAATGTACTATATTCTTGAAATTTGCTAAGAGAGATCTCAACTGTTCTTCCTATATACACAAAAATGGTGAGTATAGGAGGTGATGGATATGTTAATTAGCTTGATTACGGAAATCATCTTACAATACATACATACATCCATCAAAATATCATGTTGTACAACTTAAAAAATGGCTTCCACAAAAGAAAACCTGATTTAAGCAGAAAATAACAATTAAAGGCTGACTACAGCAGGTCTTTTTTTTTCCCGAAAGCATTTCTTTTCCTGAAGTCAACTATTATTATGCTTAAGATTTATTTGAGACTAAAGTGCAAACCATAGAAGCTGAGTTCTTTGGGATTTCCAAACCTGATTGATTTCAAAATAATTTAGCTACCAACTTCCACAAAAGAAGGTAAATCAAGGTCAGCATGGAAGCTGTTAACACAACATCCAGCTCAAGACATCTAAACTGTCCTACCTTAAGTAAGTCGCAACACCAGCCCGTCTGCCTTGAAAAAAAAACGTGTAATCTTACTGACCAATCTGTGAGAGGTGTTGAATGGATCACCTGAGTAATGCTGGCAAAGCACTCTGAACAGAAAAAGCAGCATATTAAATGTCACTAGTCAAAGGTGTTTATCTTCTAGGGGACTATCTCTAGCAAATCTTTCATCCCAGGCTGGCTACCTTCTACCACCAGGCACATTTCTGAGAACCCCTTAGAATTACCTTCACCACAAGAAACAGGAGTGCTAATCTGCTGATGTGGGGAAAGGGAAGCTGCAGGAGGAGATGGAGTGAGAGGCAGAAAAGGAAAAACTGAGCGTTAGCATAACCGGCCTTTGGGATTAGGCATTCTTATTTTCTATTACTGAAATAAGTGTAAATTGCCTAGGTCTTAAAGTGACAGACATGCAATTTCTCCTGAAGAACCCTCCTATTTACATATGACTTGCTAATACATCAAGCACTACAAAGCACTTTATATGACTAAGCATACATGAGGTCATCCTTAGCCTAAAAAAAAAAATCTAACCCAAAGGAACTGGAGTCCTGGGCTATGAGATAAAGGAGAGAGTTACGAGGTGGAAGGTATGGTAGCCTCCAGGTATGGGGAGGCTTGAATAAGGCCTCCAACAGTGAAGACAGAATGACCCCATTCAAACAGCCAATGCAACCCTTCCCATACTACTTTAGTTAAACCTTCTAACCTGGTCAGTATTAGAAGCCCTGCCAGTCATCCTGAGACATAAACCATGTGGGCAAATCCGATCTGAGAGGGGAAGGCTGCAAAATGAAAGCAACCTCTTTAAGCCTCCTAAAAGAGGGACAGGGTATCACAGCTGCCCCTTTTCTCGTTTTCATGGATGCACTGCCCCATAGCAATGGAATTGAAAGGAAACGGAAGGCACTCACTGCTTAGTAATCAATCAGCAAAGAATGTTTTTCTAAAAGTTTTTGCTTAGAACACCCAAATTTATAGCTCTTCTCTTAAGCCATAGCTCCTTTCCTTATTTTGTTAAGATTACATTTATTTAGATCTAGAGAGAAAGCATAAAACAGAATCTCAAGACTGAACGGAATTTTAAGATGCTAGAAGACTTTCTTTGTTGCCCTTGATAGGTGGTTATTCATGTCAGGTTTGACCACCACCAATATAAGCATGTTAATGAGGACCCAAACCCCACTTAAACTGGCTTAAGACACTCCCCTCCACCTCCCAGGGGTGGGAGGAGATTGAGATCAATTGACTGGTTTATATTGCAAGAAAGTCTGGGAGGGACCAACTTTAGGCTGAATCCAGCCATGGCTCATGGTAGGAATCTCGTTTTCATGCTTTATCCTTAGCAGCTTCGAGCTGACATCATCCTTAGAGCTTAGCAAGCCCAACATGCTACAGAAAGTCTCAAATCTGAGTCTCATTAGGCTGGCTTAGATTTTACATTTTAACCTAAAATAAACACTGTAACCCAGGAAAAGGAATGCTCTGAGAGGCCAAGTTTGGGGCCCATCATTGGAGGAGAGGAAGGGATTTCTGACCCTTCTAAATGACATTGAGAAATGGACAGGGGTCCTGGTTTGACCATCAGATCCTGTCTGCCAGCTAAGAAAGTCGAACGGTGTACATAAGCAAAACAAACCCAAGTCCCTAAGTGATTCCTGCTCTTCTCCTACTTTTGGAAAACTACCAGAAATCATACTGAATTAAATGTTTCTGCTTGCTGTATACATACAGCCCTTGGTCTTACAAATACTTTTAGGGTCATTCAAAGGAAGTGTAATTAATTGGTTAGCTTGCAAAACAATTTTAGACCACTATCGTGCCTTCTACCTCATATCTATGTGAAGGTCAAGTATTTCCATTTCTTTAATGATGCCTTACATGCCATGACTTTTAGCATAATAATTTTCTCCATAATTTTCATAACTTATTGATGAATGTAAGTTGTCAGTTCCTTTTAAGTCACATTAAATATGAAATTTATTATTAGAATTTGGCATAAGCAAAATAGAGAGCACAACTCTAAATGTAATCTTTCATGCTAAAAAATGGATTAAAATGGGGCACCTGGGTGGCTCAGTAGGTTAAGCATCTGCTTTCGGCTCAGGTCATGATCCCAGGGGCCTGGCTGGGATCGAGTCCTGAATTGAGCTCCCTGCTCAGTTGGGGAGTCTGCTTTTTTCTCTCCCTCTGCCCCTGCCCCCTGCTCTCTCACTCACTCTCAAATAAATAAAATCTTTTTACAAAAATTAAAAAAGGATAAAGATGATGGTACCACATCCGTATTAAAAATACTAACAAGCGTGAGGTTTCAAAGGACAGAGTATTAAGTGTGAGAGCTCTCCGATGGCTCCTTTCCCACATAGGGCGATGTAGATGGACAGCTTCTGAGGAAGCAGCCTGGAACCATATGGCCTGTGGCTCTGCGGTTTACCACCTGCACTCCCTGGGGTGAGATACTTAAGCTGACTGTGCTTCAGTTTCTTCATCTTCTTAATGGACCCAAGAAACTGTCTCAAAGGGTTTTTGTGAAATGTAAACGAGCTGATACTGATAAAACACTTAGAACCGGTTTTGCACCCAGTAGGAGCTCCATGAACCGTTTTCATCACTGTCACCATACGCATCACCACACCTCCTGACACAGTGTCTCCTGAATGTTATTCCATTTAGATCACAGGACTGGCTGGTGCAGATCATGCACAGCAATTACATAAGCCATGCCAGACATGGCTTTCAGGAATTATGTCAGAAGAAATGAAAGAACCAGTCTATTATATTCATCCTAGACAAGCTGGTTTCAGGTTACAATCATCCCTTGTCTTTGTTACCTTCTATTTGGAAAAGAATGTTTCTAAGCACAGATCTTATTCCAAAGACAGTCTGACACGCACAAATCAGAGCTTATAAAACAAATACATTAAATGTTGAATGGTCGGTATACGAAAAGATCCCAGCCAGAGTGCTTTAAATCAGTGGGTCCTATCCAGAGATGCATCCTAGAATCAACTGTGGAACTTTAAGAAACACACGTGCCCAGGAACCCAGCTGGGGACAGTCTGATTCTGCAGGCCTCTTGTTCTCCGAAGAGCCACTGGTGATTCCAATGTGGGCCCCAATGATGAATTCTAATCTCACACCCAAGGTGGGGCTCAAACTCATAACCCTGAGGTCAAGAGTCACGTGCGCTTCCAACTGAGCCAACCAGACATTCCTTTGCCCAGGTAAGAATTCTGACTAGGAATCAGGAGTTTTCAGTTCTGGGTGCATTAAAAAATTCCATGCCGGGGCGGCCTGGGTGGCTCAGTGGGTTAAAGCCTCTGCCTTCGGCTCAGGTCATGATCCCAGGGTCCTGGGATCGAGCCCCGCATCAGGCTCTCTGCTCAGCAGGGAGCCTGCTTCCCTTCCTCTCTTTGCCTGCCTCTCTGCCTAACTGTGATCTCTGTCTGTCAGATAAATAAATAAAATCTTTAAAAAAAAAGAAAATTCTATGCCTAGGCCCTCCCAGCCACTGGGCAATTGTGCTTGTTTATTTTTAAGTTTTTATTCTAACTCCAGTTACTCAAAATACAGCCTTTTATGAGTTTCAGGTGTATGATATAATGATTCAATACTGCCACAGGTCACCCAGCGTTCATCACCCGACAGCGCACCCCTTATTCCCAAATTCACCCATCCCCCACCCGCCTCCCCTCTGATAACCATCCGTTTGTTCTCTATAACCAAGAGTCTGTTTCTTGATTTGTCTCTTTCTTTTCTTTCGTTTTGTTTCTTAAATTCCGCATGTGAGTGAAATCATACGGGGAGCAATAGTGTTTTAAAAATTCTTTAAAACGATTCTCATGAGCAGTCAGGGCTGAGAGTCATTGCTTTAAATAATAAAACCTGACAAATGCAAGGCATGATTTACTTACATATATATTTTCAGAGGCATAGCTAGGTGACTCTTGATTACAAGGTAAAGGAAGGCAAAGGTATAGGGAGTTCATGGATAACCCAGTATCACAGTAAAAAGAGTCCACTCTTGATTATCCAAGGGGGGATTAAGTGGTTTACGGACTGATCATGATTAAGGCTCTGCAGGGCAAGAGGATGGGCTCACTTCTCCCAACTCCCTTCCCAGCTCCCTTCCCAGCCTCCATACCTGCCTTCAACAACATAGGATCTCGGGAATTACCCGGAGTCTCAACTGCACTTTAACTGTGGTTAAAGCACTTTAACTGCTTCATGGGCAGCGTAGTAATAAAGGGGCAACTAATTATGCTTTGTATTGGTGAAGTCTCTGCTTGTTGAAAACGACCAGCACGTGGAGAGTTCATTTTTATTCATTTTCCACCTTTATGTGTCAATGCAACTTTAACTGGGCAATGACAGGGCAGTTTCAAATCTGACAGTAAGGCATGTATCATTGCCTTAAGAATTCTAAATATTTAAGGCTTCTTACGTGCTTTCAGACAAAATCAATACTGTGGAGGAACTCCGTTTTGAAGTGTATAAATACAGATTTATAGGCATGATGGATATAAACTAATGTTTGCCACTGAATTCTAATATAAAGTCTGTGCTTTACATGAAGCATACTTCTCAAGAAAATGCTCCTCATTCGTCTTGCACAGTGTAACTGGACCCTTCCCTCATAAAGCCTCTCTTTTGAGGAATTAGTCTCTTCCCTCTTCTGTAATAAATGAGATACTAGAGACTAAAAAGTCAACACAACTCTTTTGCAGTTTGTCTTCCCCTTTCTTCCAAGTTTTTATTTTGAAGGAGTTCAAACAAATAAAGACGTTGAAAAAACTTTATAAGAAATACCCATATATACTTCACCTAGATTCAACATTAACATTTTGTGGCATCTGGGTGGCTCAGTCGGTTGAGCATCTGCCTTCGGCTCGGGTCATGATCTTGGGGTCCTGGGATCAAGCCCCACATTGGGCTCTCTGCTCAGGGGGGACTCTGCTTCTCCCCTCCCCCATGCTGGTGTGCATGCACTCTCTCTCCAATAAATACCTAAAATCTTTTTAAAAAATTAACATTTTGCCATATTTATGCTCGCATGAGCTTTCTCCACACACACACGGCGTCTTTTGTCTCGTTTGAAAATAAGCCGCTGACTTAATGATTACTTCATTGCTGAAAACTGCCGCATGCCTACCCCCCGGAATGGAGATACTCCCCTATATAGCTTTAATAATGCTGTCACTATTAACAGAACTAACAGTACTTTCCTAACAATATAGCCAGTATGTGTTCAAGTGTCCTCAATTTTCCCTAAAATGTCTTTATGTTGTTCATACATTTTTTTTTCAAATCTCCAGTGAATTTATCATGAAGTTATGTGCCCATGAATAACTGTGTTCATTAAACATGCTAGTTCCACATGGAACACCTGTCAGACCATGGGATTCTCTGTGGCCCCTGAAGAAAGCAACTTCCCACCTCTGCAGTTATCAACTTAAAGATTTATTTGTAAAAGTTTTGAGATGTCCTAAGCTCTTCTTTCCCCTGACTACTCTCCAGAGATATCTGTAATGACCACAGAGGTGCTATTCAAATTTAAGCAGCAACAAACTCCACTAGAGGACATCAGTTTTACCTTTAAAGTTATCTTTATTCTTTCTTTCTTTTCACAGATCCTTCATTCTGATTAAAGCTGCCCCTTCCAGCCCACCTGAGTAAGCGGGTCCTGGCAATAGCTAACAGGTAATGGTGTTAGAACCCTCAGAAGACTGCTAGAGCCTTGTGGCAAGGCAAACACTTATATTTTTAAGGTTGATAGGCAGAAATTGAAAGGTAGTGTAACAATGGCCGTGGGAGTGGCAGTGATGGTGGCAGTGATGGTGAGGTCATGGCTGATGCTGGTGGTGGTCCCAATTTCAGACCCATGTCCCAAAGTAAATATATATCCAGAAATAAAAACCATAATTAGGTTCAGTCAAGCATTTGAGACCCCATTCTAGAACCAGGCACATGTTTTATATATGACCCAAGTATTACTGACACCCAAGGAAGCTCCTACCACCTGCGATTTTGTAAGTTTTGTGGGGTTTCCTTAGTCCCGGAGAATGATAGGCATGTCTACACTTGTGTCATCATTATAGCCACCAACATCTCGTTTTAATTGGGAACCTGAAGAGATCAGGATTACCTGACCAGGATAATGACCACAGCCAACCAACCAACACAGCCAACACAGCCAACCAGGGACAGCTCCTCAGAAAACCTCAACCAATACCTGGGCAACACCTTAGACCCAAACGCTTAGCTTCACTAGTGGACGCAAGTGCTTTCTCTAGTGCTAACACCCACTTAAACCATGACATGCTATCGCACCTATAATTATTCTACAAAGGGTGCTTATGTCTGACCAAACACTGAACAGCCACTGTGTTCACCTCTGTAAAATCTGCTTGCAAAGAATGTTCTGGAGAGTGCAAAGTAATAAAATATTTATTGTAGGTTCTTGTGAAATACAATGTATATCTGTACATCTGGAAGTCAGCATCTCTAAACACAGAGAAGTCCCAAAAATCTGACTACCAGCTGCTTAAACCTCTAACTCAGTGATACTGTTCCTATTACTTGTTCATCTCATCCAATGTACCTTCATTGTTCAGTGAATAAGTCAGTCTAGCATAATTTCACCAATGATTGACATTGATTAAATAGGATAAGCCACCTTCAAAATTAGTTTTATGGCCTAAACAGTTTCATCCATCATTAGCTCCTGACTGCGTGCATTTAAAAGCAGGTACTGTGTGTGTGTATCTAGAATGAACCACCCTGAGCGCACAGGCAGCAGGACTATGTTGCGGGAACTTCCTGCATTAAACCAGTATCTTTTCAACCACAATTCCTGAAAAGCAGAAACGGCATGAGCACCAGCAGAGGTTCTGGTAGAAAACAAAATACCATCATGTCTTGAGAAGGCCCATCACAGGCAGCTTTGATGCTAAAGGATCAAAAACCTGACCAAGCTCATCTTTAATCACATGCTAAAAACAATTCTAGCAAATTCCAACATGCACCCAGTATGTTCAGGAAAATAAGACACCCACGTGGGTGATGTCAGCAACTTCAGCTACCAATTATTATTAACTCTTTAAAAAAATTGAAACAGATTTGACCTCGAAGTGAGAAAGTGACCCATGTCTTTGATAGGACTTCGAGTTCCTCTCTGTGGCCTGTTAGGGATAACCCTGAAGATGAGCAGGGTTATTTCTGTATATGGCACAATTGGTATTTTTTCTTTTTTTTCCTTTTTTTTTCAAATGATTTTTACCTTTGTCCCTGGCAGTACAGGTCGATTTATGAATGCAAAGTCAAACGTGTAGAAATACTGTTTTTGTCACAGGACCAAAAAGCTCGATTCAATCATAGCCACGGAAGTTCAACAATCCAAGAATATTTGAAGGAGAGCACGTACCTGCTCTTTGGACGGTACAAGGAGCTCTTCAATCATCATGCTGTCCCGTGCGTAGGAGCTTCTGTTCAAGGTGTACGACCTATCCGAACTGAAGGAGCGGAGGCTGTTGTATTTACAGTTAACCATTCAAGAGTGGTGGATGATGATGAGATGAATAAAATAAAATTAATGCATGCAACTATGAAAACAGGCAAGATGGCTAAAAATATCAACAGAAGTGGTTCTTGAAAAGACATCATCGAAAATAAAATCCCTTATATTTGAGGAAATCTCTTCAGCTTGGACAATCTCATGATCAGATTTTGTTTAAAATTAGGCCAAATGGTGTTAAATCTGTGAGAATATGAAATGCATGAACACTTTGGATGTCTCACTATGACAGGTGAACCAACACGGCCATTGAGAAGAACCAGATGCCTCTTGATAATCTGAGAGATTTTTCTATGGTTAAGACCATATGTTAGAGTCTCCTTTATCTCTGGTCCATATCTATTTACCGTGCACTATTGAATGGGATTCTGTCTGCAGCAAATGGGTCTGTTCATAAGTCTCTGGAAACCAGATATGGGTTTAACCTAGTAAGAGCTCTGGTTTTTAGCAGGACTCATGGAAAACATAAAAAAGCTAGTGTGACAAATAGACCTTGTGTGATCTTTGCCATCTTTCTGGCCTTGAAAAATTCAAATTTCATGTATGGTTATTTTGTCTTTCCTTGCTCTCTTCCTTCCTTCCTTGTACTGTACACTGTTCTTCTCTCAAGCTTCTCTTAAATCCTCAGACAGTCCCTGAGTTTCCCAGAGTGTAAGACCCCCAATGTCCTGAAATCCCTCTCACACACTGACCTTGAAACTAAGAACCAGCAGAGGGTTGGGGGAGGGGATGGCAGGGCAGGAGAAGTGGGAGAAGATGGTCCAAAGGTATGAACTTCCAGTTATAAAATAAGTCAGTCCTGGGGATGCAGTATATATATGGTGACTTAGCTAATAATATTATACTGAGTATTTAAACGCTGATAAGAAAGTAGATCTCAAAAGTTCTCACCACAAGAAAAAAAATATTTGTAATTATGGTGGTGATGGATGTTAATGTGACTTATCGTGGCGATCATTATTTTGTATACCTGAAACTAACAAGTTATATGTCAATTACATCTGGACTTAAAAAAAAAACAACAACAATAGAGTAAAAGGGATGCTGGGAAGCCTGCACATGTAGGTACATAGGACATGCAGGCTGACTGGGATTGCCCCCAATCTGAGCCTTGGCAGAACACCTTGGGATTAATCCTCCAGAAACGCAGGACAGGTTTATGAGGAGCTGCTCTGAGGTCATCTCTGTCTCACCTCCCTATCCCACCTATCATGATAGGCTGTTATAAGGTAACTTTGCATCACCTCTTGTTTTGAACGAGGTCTGATACTTCCTGCCCCACTCTCTTTGGGATAGAGCTTCAGAACAAGAAACCACTTAGCTGCAATCCCCGCAATGCAGGATCCCACAATTACCATGGGAGGTAGACAGCCCCTTTCGTTTCAGTGGCATCCTGACTTATATGGAAGACAAGGACGGTGGGAAGTTGCCACCCGTCACTGCCCATGTCTGGATCTAAATGTGGCTGCTTGAATCTTTACCAATAAAATGAGACCTTGGTCTTGCCTTGTATGTGTTTGAAGGGAAAAGAGCAAAGAGATACATAAGAAATGCCTCCTTGCTTTGCACAAAATGACTTCTTTTCTCCACTGCTCACTACTAAAGATTACCCCAGGTGGGTATTTTTATATCAAGATACAGAGGCCCCTGATTTACAGGAATAATTCTAAGAGTCTACACAAATGAGTAGATGCATTCTTCTAGGATTAGAGCCTTGCCTTCCACCAGAATCTTGAGGAGATCTTCAACCTCAAAATAACCATCATTCTCTAGGGTATTCAGCAAATATATACTGACTCTTAGAGGTAAGACACAAATATTAGAGACTGGACAGAGAAGCAAAAACAAACCCAGAAAGAACGAAGTCTTATTTCTGCACAGAGTTACCTAGTAAGCCACGTGCCTGGCCACTTGCATGGGCGGGCCTTCTAGGCCCAGTCACACAACACATAAGTCTTCATTTTTTTTTTTTTTCCTGCTTCAGTGGCAAACATTTTTTCCCCCGTTTTACTCCTGTTTCTAGCCTCTTCCCTTCTCTTAAATATAATAGAAATTTCCTAAAAGCAGATACGGTCTTTCTACTCTCTAACTCAACACTGTCCAATGGAACCTTTGGCACCGATGAGCACGTTTTACCTGCACCATCCAAGACAGGTGTGGCTAGTGTGACTGAAGAATTGAACTGAGTTTTATTTAATTTTTACTAATTTTAATTAGTCTTTTGTGGCTAGGGGCTACATCATCAGTATAACTTCTAGCACTCATGGCAAGGCCCCATTTGCCCCCATGATGTGGTATGGGAGACACTGGGAAGCCCCACTCTCTGCACTGCACATTCAGTTCTAGAAATTACGTATGCTAACACTGCTGGTCGGTAAAGGCCAATTTATAGTATACGGAACAAACACTTAAATGTTTAAAAAATTTATTACCTATTCATTTTAACTTCAGTTTTTAAATATATCTAAGATGTGTTAATATTTTTAGAATATCCTCTTTCTTTTAACTTCTGTATGAGCTCCAACTGAAGTGCAGAGCCTAGAAACTGGGTCCTGTCAACAGAAAAGCCTAAAAAGATATCTTCATTTTATAGAGTGTCTAAGTTCCTCACTGTTCCCAACCAAGTTACATTAGACAGATGGAGCTCATTATGTCCATCAAACTTTGCTATGAATCCTTGATACATCAGAGCCCTTTCAGCTACTAAAACTAGGTATTATTTGCATGGGGATCTGGAATGCATCAAATTGTTTACAACTAAGGTCAACTATATTATTTGTAGCCATCGGTATACCCTAAGTGTTAAATACAGGAAGTGTTAGAAAAACACATGCCTCAGAAGTCTAAAATCATACTAATGTACATAGCACAAGGTCAGATAAAACAGCCACCAGCAAACAGACTGCTTTTCAAATCAAGACTTTTTCTTCAAACTCAATGAAAGTTTTCCAGTTACTTCATGCACTACTCAAACTTTGTTAAATAGAAGAAGTTCCTTAAGGAGTCAATTTTTTGCATTAGTCACATCTCTTGTCATACATTCAGTTACTTGCTAAGTTTCTCAGAAATACAAAAGTGATTTTCTGACACTGAGCAGGAAAAAAAAAAAAAGCACATCGCAGCATAGCACAGCACAGCACAATGCTAAGGAAAATCAAAATGAGAATGAGTCATGGAAGGGCAGAAAAACACCATAAAAGGGACATATCTTCTTACCTGATCTTGGGACTAATTTAAAGCATTTTTAGAAAAACACAGGAGAAGTGGAAAGCAAAAAAATCAGACAGGGAAAAAAGAAAAAAATGTTATGGTTGAATGAATTACACATTGAATGTATTCCTTTTAAATGTTACACTCAGAATATTATATTTGGTAGTATTCTAAAATACTTAAAAAATAAATTGGTTTTATAGATTTTTTTTTTGCAGATTTGCCTCTGAGCATAACATGAGTTGCCAATGTAAAAAAATGAGTTACATATAGTAGCAACAAATCATAATGGTGCAATCAAAACCAGAAGTGTGGGAGCCTTAGAACTGTCTTGAGAAAAATTATGAAACAATATATGCTGGTTTCGTCTCTCACTGGATGTCAGCTTTACAATTTTCTATATACAAATGATTGGTTCACAAAATGTAGCTTTTACATATTATCTGAGGAAGAGAAAAGCTAGTTATTGGATCGCAAAAACTATTAAGCCTCCAAATAGAATTTTCTCTTGAGATCTTTTGAGATTCTGGCTATTTTCAGTTGTAGCTTGTGGCTCTGTGTGCTTACCTGAGACACTAGGTATTTTTAAAAAGTTATTTTCCCCTTATTAATGATACCTGCTACAATAAGCTTTTAAGGACTTTTATAAATTTATCAAACAAAAACTCTATAGAGTTACATGTCATTCCCAATTCCACTAATAAAAAGAGTAACTGGAAGGAAAATCAGTTCAGTATCTGAACTGGCCACATCAGCAACACCGAGCATAAACTCCCAGGTTTTACTTTGTGGGAAGTGCCATTTACTATTAGACAATGAAACTTTTTACAAGAGAGCCTTAAACTATAGGAAAATGTCCTCAGGGCTCTGGCTTAGAAAGTTTAATTATTAGCTTTAAAATAACTTGACTGTCAGCAAACATGCTGTTAAACCAACCAGGGAAAAGAAGTCCCCAAATTCTGGACAAGGTCCTGTTCCTTCCAATCAGCGTCAGGTAGGTATGAGCCAAGGTTTTTCACATGCAAACGTTTTACACTTCAGTTTTAAGGATTGAATTTGCTACCATCCCTGTCCGTGACTTTAAGTAAGTTTGGTAACCTTCCTGACGCGTCCCTTTGTAAACAAAGTAATGGCATAGTTTTAGAAGGGATACCCAAACACTTGGTAGACAATTCTAATAAACTATACGTAATTTTTTTTTTTTCAAGAATGCTCTCTTTTAAGTCTCAGTCATGACTGAATTTTGAAACACGGAGACCACACAGGTTCTCCCAGTTCTGTCAGAGGGCTCTCCTACTATCATGCTTGAAGCATGACTGCGAGCTGGGAGCAAACCAACACGTGACATGTTCAATCACAGAAAATCAAGGACTGAAAAACCACGAAAGAAAATGGCAGAGCACGGACACCGGCGTTGAGAACATTCTATTCTACCAAATTCACACCCTCATCCAAAGAGGACGTCGGCGGATCATGTGAAACATGAAAATGACTGGTTGATGACAAATCATGGTTGTATTAAATAAACTGTGAAAAACAGCAACGATAAAATACCTGGCAGAACGGGCCCCAAGACTAAAGCCCATGTAGCCCTCGGCGGGGAGAGAGTCGTCGCCCAGCTCCTTCAGGTCCTGTGGCCCGAGATACTTGTCCGTGTCCCCTGTCATGGCATCTTCACCTGCCGATGGACAAAACAAGCCAGAATCAGAAGCTTCCCTTTCGAAAATGGGTCCGTTGAGGAGAAAACCACTCCTTTGGTCATCCGCAAACCACCCGGGTTTCTCACTCACTTTCCCCTACCCCCTAGGTAATGCGCGTTACTGCCGCTTAAGGAAAAAACAGAGGTGAGGTTAGTTCATAATTTCAAGAGTGAATGTAAGTAGCGGAAGGGCTCCTGGGGTTAAGTACCACTTTTTAAAACTTTCCCCGAACTCCTTCTCCCCCTCAAGCCCTGGCTGACTAGAAAGGTGGATCTTTTTTTGTCAATGAGCTTCCCACGCCTCACCACGAGGAGGGCAGCTTGTCCGAATGGACGTGGATTGCAAAATAAGAACCACCTCACCATGACTACTACTCCAAAAATTATACTGGGAAGGGAGGGGACCTTTTTTTTTTTAAAATGGTCTTCTCACACACAGGATTTCAGTTTGGGGCTTCCGTAAGAAACCAGCAAGTCATTTAATCTGAACTATTACTGCTTCACTGGAGAACCTTGAAACACATCAATTTTGAACTGTTTCTATACCTATCACATAACAGCTCAGTCCGGCTGCCCCAGGGCTGAAACGCTGCTTAGGAAGGAGCTCTACCTTGTGTAGAGACCAAATGTAGAGACCAGCAGTTTGAAGGAAGGACTATATGAAGTGCTCTTGGCTCACCAGTACAAAGAGTTAATTCCGTAAAACGTTTACTAGCTACATATGCATAACATGACCTCACGGAAAAACCACATTCCAAGAGTGACAGAGCAGGTTTTTCAAATGCCTTTTGCCCTCTGGGACGGTTCCCATCCTTTTCAAAACGTAGCACAGTCCGTGGAAAAGTTCGTTCTGCAAAGCAGGCAAACCTATTTCCTTTTTATGACTCTCCTTACCCTTTCTGGACACAAGAGATTTCAAAAGTGTGCACGTTATGTTTTCTCAAAGGTAAGTGATTCATCTGTTCCAGCTCTATTTTCCAATTCCTTCATTCAGTACCGTTTATAATTTCCATTCATTTAAACCCAGGAAACCGCAAGAGCTTAGTTTTTAAACTACCAATCAAGTCTAAAAATACACTGTCAACTACTGTTTTTGCAAATATAAAAAAGAAACAGATCTGCTTTCTACTACTACCCAGGACCCAGAGAGATTATTTTAAGTAACTACTCACAGCTGGGCTATTTGCACAACCACTGCATACGAAACAAAAACAGCACACACCAAGCACGACTTAAAGAAAGAGCTTACTCTGTGGTAAAGCCATTTCCACCAGGCGGGGCAGATCAAATGTTTTCCTGATGTTTCCAGGAATTCCTTAAGCAGTGATTTAGAGTGTACCTCGGAATCAGCCCAAACAAACCGACCCCTGGGCTGTGTTCACCGTCTTCACTGCCGCTGGGGTCCGCTCAGCATCTTCGTCTCCTCGTAGACAGTTGAAGAAGTGCACATCTTTTCTCTAACTCGTCCGAGTTCAGAGATTTTCGATATTCCAAACCAGAAAAAATTACACGAAAAAAGTGCAAAACCTGCCTACCCTTAATTGAGAAGACCCTTTCGATCACTCTGCAGACATCCTTTTAAAGCTCCTTCTGATTGGACCAAAAACTCCGCTGGCAAGCCTCTAGCAGGACCGAATGGTGACATAAATGCAAGCCCCTGAGTTATTTGTATGTAAATATGAGGACTGCTCCAGTGTAGACTTTCGGTAATTTGATACCAATGGCCGGTGCCTCATCGGGGAACCGAGGCAGCCTTACATCCAGGGAGAGCCAGCGAGCGGGGTGCTGCGCTTAATTATGAGGTGACTCTTCTCCAGCATGAATGAAGAAACGGCCAACCCAGGTAGAAGAAAAACAGAAGAAAACAAAGAAGTGGCCCAGGCGGGGAGTGGCAGGGAGCTCCAGGCAAACTTTCAACTTTGTTCTCGGCTGGGAACACCAGGAGCCCTGGTTATTTATGGTCCCTGTCAGGTGGAAGGAGGGGGAACAAGGAGCCGGAGGGAGGGCCTGCCCTTGAGCCGAGGTGCTGAAAGTGTGGGGCCGAGGGGAGTCGCAGGGATTCCCGGATGTCTCCGAGCAGTGCTGGAGGATACGCAAATCCCCACTGCTTTTTATCAAGAGTTGGAAGAGAGGAGCAGAAGTGAGACGGGCTGGAAAAAGCAAGTGGATGTCTGCTCCACTTTTTGGCACAAGTTCTTTCGGCTGTTTGATACCCTCATGGGAGCTCACTGGTTCTCCCTCCTTGAGGCGGCTCTGCAGAGAGCACCCAAGCAGAGGCGAAGAGAGGTCTTTGCATAAAGGGCAGGACACAGCCCAGAGGAGGCGCTTCTGTCACTTTGCTCTGGTCCGTTGTTTCCCTCTCTCCAGGACTCCTGGCCTCCCTTTGGAGCTGCTCCACCCTGTTTGTGTTGGCAGGGGAGGAAAAAAACGAGCAGGACTTCTGCATCCTCCATCTGGGCACGCTCGAGAGGCAATTTCAATGGCTCGTTTCTCAGAAGAGCTGGAAAGTTACGCCAGATACTAAGTACAGGGCTCTGAACGGTCTTGCTGAAGTCAGTGGTTTACAGCACTTTTCCATGAGTGTGTCTATCTCCTGGAAATTTGCATCTGTAGAACCCCGAAGTGGGGAACACATTTGTTTCTCCTGGATCAATGAATGCACGACTCACCTAATAGTACGATGATAGGAGACCCAGGGCTTTAATTGGAGCAGCCTGACAGTAATCAACATGGTACATATGCAGGAATAGAAGGGAAGCCGTTTATAATGCCCGGTATGTATTGAAAAATATTCCCAAGCAAAAGAATAATTCCCAACTTTGTAAAGAATGGAAGGGGAAGTCGTGGTTCAAATGGATAAAATGACTAAACATTAATCTGTTTTCCACATCTGCACTTAAACTGCAAACTGCTTAGCAAAGCCTCATTCAATGACTGCTGCTCCTTCCGCTTGACTTATCAGTTGGCCTTTCTCTGGCCAGCCTGCACAACTGCACAGTCCTGCACATCTGCTGTCCTTCTTTATATGGAATTATTTCAGTCCCTAGAAGTCCAGAAACTATTTAGACTTTGAACCATTACATAGGGTGCACTCTTGATGGAACCTTTATCCTTCTTCTTCACCTGTGTAATCTCTCCAAACTTTGACACTAAAATTCCTCCCGTCCTGGACGGGACCATCTAAAGTTAGTGGTTCTTCATGTGGGCTTCCCTTATCAGAGCGTCCTACCAGGGAAAACGTCTGTTTAGTCTCTCCCACTGGATGGTGAGATCCATGCTAGATTAGGAACCAGATTCTTCCTGAACCTGGCATATTGCAAGTGCCCCATAAATACTTTGGGATTTCATCATTGCTTTTATTAAAGAGGATGGTAAAAACAAGAACAAAACAAAACAAAGAAAACCAGACTCTCAAATACAGAGAACAAACTGGTGGTTGCCAGAGGGAAGGTGAGGAGGGAGATGGGGGAGAAAAAAAATAAAGAGGCTAGTGGTTGTGCTTTTCTCCCCCTCTACCGGCCGCAGCAACTTAGCACTCTCTGGCATGCCAAGTTGATGACTGGTACATAGGAAACTGTTAATAAAGTTAAGTTTCTATTCTTCTTTACTCATCCTTCTAGACTTCTGAAATGGTCACTGTGAAACCAAAAGATGCCCAGAGTTGAAATGGGGGTGAGAGCTGTCAATATAGTTGGGCAAAGATTAATTAAAATAGCCTCATGACATGGTGAAGACATTTCTTACAAGGCATGGAAAGCAGAAACCCAGGCAATGTTAGTATTTCAAGGCTATTTTGCATAATTGGTGCTCTTGATTCAAATCCTGGCTTCATCAGTGACCAGTTAAGTGACCTTCGGAACACTGTTTACTCTGAGTCACAGTTCCCGCCTCTCTGAAACTGGGATAATAACTCGGCCTCTAACCTCAGCTTCTTCCAGGGATTCAGTGAAATAATGCACAGAATAAGGGCTTCATCAGTATGGTTAGTGTTATTCTGTAACACAGCTTTCTGTGGTGCCCAAACAACTGAATGCATGAACTCATACAGTTAGAATTTCAGTTGCTACTGCTGATACTGCTAAAGGCAAAATCCAACCACGGTAGCAGATGTCTCTGCTCTCCATTGTCTACAATGCCTAATGCAAGGCCTGGCTTATAGCTAATCAATAAATATTTGTTGACTGATTGACTGAATAATAATAGACCACACCTACTCTTCTTTCAATAAACAAAATATTCTATAATTTTATAGAGCACAACACACTATTACACCAAAAATTAGAAAGGAATGACATGAATTATGTTGTGCAGTTTGTTAATGGCCTCTAATCCATGCTGTAACCTAAAAATATTTTATTAGTAGTAGCTTCTGACCAATAGGCCCAAAGGTAGATAAGCCAACAAAGATAATTCTATGACTGGACAACTCTGATACAATATCATATATATTTAGTTGAAATATATATATTATATTATATTATAATATATGTTTGTTTAATATATTATATATAATATATTGTTTAATATAATATTATGTTTATATATAAACAATAACCACACATTCTCACTTACCAAGAAGCACTTGTGTGGGTTTATGTTTCCGAGAAGTGTTTGGTGGAGTGTTGTAACAGTTGTGTTATAGGTAACTTTGAGCATTTTGTGGTGAAGAGGGTGTGGTAGCTAGTGTTTAAAGAAGCTTTCTCCCCAGCCCCACCCCCACCACGAATCACATCTCTTTAATTTAATGTGGGCTTGTTCAATTTTTGAACAATAATATGCAGGGGAAGTGATATTGCATGACTTTTCAGTGTTGGTTCCAAGAAACCTTGCAGTTTCTCCTCGGCTCTCTTTTGAACACTAGTTTGGGGGAAGCCAATCCCCATGAAGATATTTGACTACCATGAGACCTCCATGCTGTAAAGAAGGTCAAAGAAGCCACATGGAGAGGCTGCGTGGAAAGAGAGAGAGAGATGTCCAGCTCCCCCTCAGCTGTTTCAGGGCTGTCCGAGGCCGACAGACCTATAACTGAAGATACCACATCGAACATTCTGCCATATTACTCCCATCCCAGCTGCTACCCAACTGTAATCTCAGCAGAGCTCAAGAATCCAGCTGAACCCAGTTAACTCACACAACCATGGGAGATAATAATAGATTAAACCACTGAGTTTAGAGGTTTGCCATCACAGCGCGGTAAGAAGTGGGAACAGAGAGGAATGAGAAATGACAAGGTCTAAAGGTAGGCCAAAGAGGTCATGTGCTGATTGCTTAATGCATGCCCAGTGAATTAAGAGTGAGCTCTGCAGAGTGCTACCTGATTAGTGCAGAACAAGCCCACGAAGAGTACCCCAGTGAGTGCCACTACAGAAGCCTCATCTATTTAGTATTGACTTTATGTCTCTTAAAATCATGAGCACTGCCGTTCTCACTGTTAATCTATTTCTGATAATAAAATACCAGACACTGGAAACTGTTTAAAGGAGAACACAAAACACCCCAGTCTACCTTGATCCCTCCATTCACCAAATAATAAAAACTGTTCAGAGTCATTTCACTTCAATTTTCCAGCTATCCCTCTTCCTGGTCCTCCTATCATGACTAGGGTAAGAGGTTTCTCGTACCACAATCAACCTTTCGAAGATCCATACCCTTTCTCTAACAGGAAATCACGCAAAATAGAATCAAGAACAAAGGAGACAAAGAGAATATATGAAATGATTATCAGGACTGTCGCTGGTCACATAGCTGTGCCCTCGGTCCTTTGTACTTACTTATTTTTAGATTTTTAAGTAATCTCTACACTCAATGTGGGGCTCAAACTCTAAACCCCAAGACCAAGCATTGCCTGCTGTAGAGGGATCCCAGCCGTCATTCTTTTTTACATTCCGTGTCAATGGCCAGTTGTCAAGATGTGGTGGAATGTACCTAACCCAGCTTCCCCGCGATCTTTCACTGTGCCCGCTGGTAAGCCTCTTTACGCTGAACAGAGGAAACTGTTCTTGGCTAATATTTATAAGTGTTTTCATGCCCTAGGAGTTCTTTCTTTTTTGCATGTCATTTTTTTCTAATGTTTTCCATCATCACCAAGGAATACTTTTGTTGCTTTCCTAGGGGTTGAAAGTTGTTTTCCCCTCTGTCTGGAGGCAAGAATCATAAAGAAAGTTCCGTAATGTAAACATACCAAGTTATATTTTCTGAAACTTTGCTCAGAAGTGCTTTATTCCTCTGCTACGAAATGCACAATCTTCTTCCCAAGGTATATACTTTGTAACATTATGGAGTCGCAGTTAAAAATACATTACACCTTCAAACGAATTAATAGTAGAAAACCTTCAAATTATGCAGGATTTTTTAAAAAGGCTAGATTAGAAAGAATACAGAGGAACATAGGATCTAAACTCTAGTGATTTATTAAGCGTTGCTTTCTTACTAGAACTCAGCAAATAGTCTTATAGACAAATAGTTAATGATTGAAACTTACTTCCATTTAGTGTGCTTGTTCTGAAAAAAAGTGCCTGTTTGACCACCACACAGCAAGGAGAATAAAAATGACTGGGAAAATAAATCCTTCAAGCATTTCTAGTCTACATTACAGAACAGCAGGATGAGAGCACACCATTATAATCATCACCAGAATCTACTGAGCATTTACAATGCTCTAGGCACAGCATGGTGCTTTGTAAGTCTTATCTGATACGATTCATGCAACAACCTTCTCAAATAGAATTGTCTCGATTTCAGTATAAAGAAAACCCAGTTCAGAGTGGAAGATAACCCAGGATCACTTAGAAATTGGGTAGAAATGGAATCAAAATCAGTTGATGAGACTACAGAGCCCCACTTCTACATACTGTCATATGTAGATGATGTTGTCGATGTTGTCGAACAAATACTTTAAGAAAGGTAAGCTCCATGGTGACCCAAATGTGAGCTCCATGACGGCTGAGGTTTTTGTCTGTTTGGTTCCAGATCTCGTGCCCAGAACAGTGCCCAGCACATGGTAGATGCTCAATAAACGTGTGCAATGAAAATTCAGTGATTGCCTTTGGAGGCAGCAACTACATTACTGAAGTGAGGAGGAGGGAGACTTACTTTTCACTGTAAACTCTTGTACCTTGGGAATTCTATACCATGTGCATCTATCACCTATTCAAAAAATGAATATAATTAACAAAATAAAACAAGATAGAGGGACTGCAGAGAAGTCATACAGGCTGTGTTCCATACACCAGATCAAGTGTTTTGACTTAGCCGGGTCTGCCAGGACATGCTAAGGTGTGTATGTGCAGCCGCAAATACTTAGCAAACATGGAGAGGAAACTTAATTCTTTGCGCGGTTTGACCTCACTATTTCAGCAATGAACAGGAGGAATAAGATCACAAGGCAGGAAGGAGATGCACATTATTTGCGTGGCACTTCCAATAGCTTCCCATTGTTCTAAAGTGCTGGTTCTGAACCCGGACTATGCATTAAAATCCCCTAAAAATTTGTATTTCTACAGGTTCCCAAGGGAATCTGCTGCTTCGGGTCCAAGAACCACACTGTGATAAGCACTGGCTTAAGGGATCCTTACAACTAAGTGACAGTTATCTAATGGCAGTATTGATTTGAGAGAATTAAGTATCTATTTTCCTGGTGGGAATTAAAAGAGTAATTAAAATCGCTTCAGAAACTGAATTCAGAAAATGGAGCACACTATTTCTAAATTTCCAGGCGTACGCTTGTGTCATCTGAGAACCCTGTTAAACCACAGACACTGACTCCACAGGTCTGAGGCCGGCCCTGAGATTCTGTGTGTGGGATGAGCTCCCAGGGGATTGCAACCCACACTTTGAGCAGTGAGACAGTAGGACACTGGACTAGGCTTTGCTCCGAGTACAGCTGACGATTGCCTTGGACACATTTTGTCTCCAGTGAAGACCAGGACACAAACACATATACTGTACTATGTCTCCTGCTGGTTATGATTTGCTTAATGCTTGGCATGTGTGAGACACTGTGCCGAGCACTTTCTATATACATCTCGTTCACTCTTCAACCCCGGGGAGCAAGTACTCTCGTTTCCCTTTTCTAGACGAAGACAGATTCAGAGAGGTTTGGTCATTGTTCAGAGCTCACGTGTCTAGTCAGTGGTAGAGTCTGGGAAAGCCCAAGTTCTTGGCCACCACCCTCGTGCCACGGGATATGCAAGAGAAATCACAGAAGTATCCAAGAGCTCCCAGGAAGAGGGCATCCCTTTTGATCGAGGCGGTGGGGCAGATGTAGAACACAGGTGCGTGAGTTAAGACAGGCAGAGAGGAGTGGAAGCGGGAAGTGAGGGAAGTGAGCCATCCCCAGCCAGCCACAAGACGTGGCGCGAGAAGGAAAGAATGGGACTATCGTGAGAACAGCAAGCAGCCAGCTTTCCTAAAGTGACGGGCAACTGAGTTGTGGGAAGTGAGGGCCATGTCCGGCCATGTTTATAGGGAAGTTGGATTCTAGTATAACAACTACCATCCAAGTGACAAGCGACCTATGTCCGCCAGTGGGTGAAAACACTTGCATTTTTTTGACCCATAGATATATATGTATATACATATATAGTACACACACACACACACACACACACACACACACACTCACTGAAGACCTAAACCTTCAAAGTTCTCCCTCTTCCTCTCGTGCTCTTCCACCAAATTCTAATCCCACAAGCAGCAGAATCCACGGAGACTTGCCTCTGTCCGACAGCTGCCATCTACTGAGCACCTGCTCTATGCTGGTTGCCGTTCTAAACGCTTTGGTATGTTATATCTTTTCATCTTCTCGGCAGTTCCATGTGGTATAATGAACCCGTTTAGAGATGAGACAAATAAGACTCAGCACATTTTATTTTTTGAAGGTTCAAATCAGGGACATAAAAATACAGATAACTCTGAAAACATTTTCCATCAATTCAAAGCATTCGTCAAAAGATGTCTCTCTCCCCTAATGTTTAGACAATAACATTTTCAGCCTGGAGAACCCACATGACAGTGTCTGTTCATGAGTCTTTTCCCTCTATGTCCCGGTACTTTGATTCTCAGAAAAGCGAGGGAGCGGGAACTGGATGGACGGGGAGCACAGTCATATTACCAGCCTGACGCTCTCGGACTTTTGTTCTAAGGGTCTGGTTCTGCCCTACAGTTGCACAAACAAAGTTCCTCAGATTCCAGATCTGCACGTACTGCAGTTTGGAGCAAGAGCTCGGATTAAGCAAGGTTTCCTTTGGCCGTCTGAGGGACTGATCAAAGAGGGAGGTGACTGGCGGCTGACAGAATTGCACCACCTAGTTCAAGAGTTCATGCGTGCAGCAGAGGCTCTTTAGTGTCGGGCTGGAGGCCCAGGGCCTTCTGGGAGAGTGGAGGCTCAGGACAAGGCTGCTCCCCCCTCCGCCACCCTGGGGCCAGGTGAAGGAGGAAGCAAGCTCCCTCAACCAGGAAGGAACAGATCTGGGCCTTCACAAGAACCTGTTGTTTTCTAGCACCTCCTGGCAGCGGTGGTTCTTTCAAACAGCTTGCTAACTACATTCTGGAATGTAGTGTTTTCTTGCTTCCCTTCTCAATGAGAACAATGGGGTAAGTTGAGGAAATAGATGAGCCATGGGTGAGATGGGTGGTCTTAAGGAGGCTAAGGAAGTATGTGTCATTAAGGGTTGTAAGCACCTCATGCGGGAGGCCATAGGCCATGCTCTCCCTGCCCCCTTCCCTTCCCTCTAGGTGCTCCTAAGAGCCAGCCCTCCTCCATGGCCAAAAGGAATCGGACTGGACTGGCAAAATTTGCCCATCTCGTAACCAACGTGAACAAGTTGCTGTTTTCCCACAGAACAAATGCCTCTTTCTGTTCGGGCTAGATTTTTTTTTTTTTTAAGAGCAAACAAAGTCCATTTGATTCTTTACTCTCAAACATTTATTCTAGTCTTTGTGGCTAGATGTGCTTCTTTTAAAAAAACGGGATCACAGTTTTTAAACTGCTCCTTAATCCAGGCTAGATATAGTTTCTAAATAAGCATGCATGACTCAGGCTTGGAACTCTTCCAGATGTAGCAATGAAAAATGTCCCCTGTGATCTTGGTTGGGTTAATAAACAAACTCATCCCAGAAAGGAAAACGATTTCAGTGTCCTTCCTGTGAAGAGGTAGAAAAAGACAATGTTGGGACAGATGCTATAACTTTTTCATATTCTTATCATTTTTATCAATACACCTTCACCCTCATCCAGAAATTGCCCTCGGGCATCTAAGTCAGATTACCCTGACTTGGTCACATGAACACCTGAGACTCCAGACAGAACGCAGGTAGAAAGAAGACGAAGTTATGCACACTGTTCTCCTAATCTAAAATCTGTGCCACTAGTGAAATAGACTAGACAACGAATGAATTACCAGTCACAGGCCAGCCCTGGGAAATCAGGCACTGACATGGTGGTTCTTACTGAAAGAGAAATGGGGTAGCTTAATTCAAGGCAGTAGTGCCATGCTCATTAATTCTTTTAATTATTCTTTGTTAGCTATTTTTGTCTAGCTTCAACCCCAAATCCAGACCTCATTAGCCTCGGCTCCTCCTAACACAGACATATAAGGATGGTGTGTGCTCGGCAAGAAGATATTCTCCGCCCCTGGGTGTGCAGGAATATCAGGATCCCGCGGGCTTTTGTGGACAAGCATTTGGCCTCTTCCTAATGTTATACCAAATCGCCATTCCTTGCGCAGACAACAAACGTGCTTGTCGGTTTGCTGTATTACCTACCTCTACCTAAAAGATGTGTGCTTACAAGGTGAAGATGGGTGGGCTCTGCTGTCAGTTAGCCTCCCTGCGGTTCTGGCCCAGTGGGTCAGACCACCCCTTCCTTCTGCAATGTCTTCCCTGCTTCTCTGACCCCTCCCGTTCCTGGCCCTCGCACTCCCCTGCCACCCCATCTCTGCTCATCCCCAGTGCTGATGCTCCACTGTCTTCTCCCTGCATCAAGAATCCCAATGTGAAGGGAAAGGGTTGGGGTGGTCAGACTAGGACCCGCTTCCACATGAAGCAGGTCAGACTCTCCAGGTAGGTGGGCAGGCATGAAAATAACTGGAGGGTGAGGGGTTGGGGGAGAAAGCATATTCAAAATTATGACTTGTTTTGGGCAAATGGAAAAACCACTTATTGTCCTTCATCAATAAACATGCTTCATTCCCTGCAATCCCTTAAGACAATCCCTGTGTCCATTTATCCCCCTCAACTGCTCTAGTTACTCATTCTGTCACAGCTTCTTGGGAAACACACACACACACACACACACACACACACACACATACATACATGAGAACTGCTCTATTCTGTGTCTATGTCTCCATCGCGTCATGGACACGGCGGCTTCCCAAGATCACCAGGGAGCCGCAGACTGCCTGCGCCCCACTGACTGGACCCTGTCAGGGCTCCTCCCCTGGCTTTTGCTAGAACCCACTCTTCTTTCTGGTTTTCTTCCTCTATTGTTCACCACTCCCCCTCCATTTCCATGTCCTTTGACATTCCTCTTCCTCTGTGCACGTCAATGTGCCCAGACTTTTCTAGAACCGCTTCTCATCCTCCCTATGCCCTTTCCTGGGGTCCCCATTCAGGGCGGTGCTCAGTTTCTCTAGCTCCTGTATGCTGAGTTCTTCTGCGGGGTCATCTGCTTTTCTGTCTGTCTGTCTCTCTCTCCCTTTGAAGTTTTATTTATTTAAGTAACCTTTACACCCCACCGGGAGTGGGACTCAAACTCACAACTGCGAGATCAAGAGTCGCATGCTTTTCCAATGGAGCCTACCAGGCACCCCATCTCTGACACTTTCTGAACTTGGAACACTTCTTTCCACCTTCCCAAATCTTGGCTTCTCCACATTCTGTCTATTCCTTGCAATACGTCCTTTCTGAGGCCTTCAGTAAGCTCCCCTTTTTCTGAATTTCCTTGTCACTTTACTTTTTCTTCTTTACCGCATCTCCTTTAAGTAGAAAGTCAGAGCGAAAAACCTAATTCAAATTCCAGTTGCCTTGACGAGGTGAACCTGGGCAGCAAATATCTTAAACCCACTGAGCCTCAGATTCCTTAATGTAAATTAGAACTGACTTCAAGTCAGGGCTTTAGATGGAGAATAAATGTAGATTGGAGTGATAATAGTAACAATAATTCTCTCGACTACTTGGAGAAAATTCAGGAAGATAAGGTACCTCATAACTAACTTTCACTGAGCTCTTTGGGTTTAACTCCTTATATAGGATCTCATTTAAAATTTGCAACAATCTAACCGCTGTGAGACTAAATTCTTTAAATTACCAGGCACCAGAGATGCCAGAGCAAAGGTTAAGGGCAGGGATTTGCACATAATCTCTTGCACTGATCTGCGTAATCTTGATCAAGGTCCTTTAACCTTGCTGGAACTGATTTTTCACATCTATAAAATAGGCATACCATTTTTGATGGCTCTAACTCAGAGCTCACTGTGAAGGTCACATGACATAATGCAGGAAATGTAGATAGATTCATGCCTGGCACAGAGAAAGGGCTCTATAAAGGGTAAGTATCTTGTTTATGGTGTTTTGAGAGTTCATTTATATGGAATCCTCTCAGAGAACAGACACAAATAAATGTATGGATTTAAGCCTGTGGATACACTCATCCATGGGCGAGTGGCTATTTGTATAAATCCTAAATATTACGACAGGGATAAAGACAGGTCTCCTCCCATGGAGCTAACAGTCTACTTTAAAAGAAAATTAACAAAATTAATCACAAATTGGCAAACTGCAGTCTGTGGGCTGAATCTGCCTCCCACCAACTTTTTAAGCCAACTTGTTTTATTTTATTTTATTATTTTTTTAAGATTTAATTTATTTATTTGACAGAGAGAGAGAGTGAGCTAGCGCACAAGTAGGGTGAGGGGCAGAAGGAGAAGCAGGTTTCCCGCTGAGCAGGGAGCCTGATGTGGGGCTCGATCCCAGGATCCTGGGATCATGACCTGAGCCAAAGGCAGATGCTTAACTGACTGAGCCACCCAGGAGTCCCTTAAATCAATGACTGTCACACAGCCGAGCCCACTTGTTCAGGTCTTGTCTCGTGCTGTTGTTACATCACAAAGGCAGAGTTAAACAGTTGGGCCTGAGAACTACATGGTGTGAAAATCTGAAAATATTTACCATTGACCCCATAACAGAAAAAAAAAAAAAGTGCTACCCTTGGAAATTAATGGCTAGTTCCTCAAGATGAGTATTAGGATGAAATTAAAAAGCGTGGACAGAGAGGACCCTGGAAAATCAGTAGCCAGGGCCACATCACACAGAACCTACCAACCATGGAAAGGCCAGACTTTTAAGCCAAGTGTGACATAAAGCCTCAGGAGGTTTTTATCTTAGTTTAGTATTTACATTATACATTATTTAGAGGGGGTGGCTAATTTTATCATGAAATATAGCAACCACGCAGATGAGTACAGAAAATGTAAAAGTACATTTTCGCAAACTGTTACAAAATAAACAGCATCCAGGTCAAGAACTAGAACATCACCTTAGAAGCCTCCCTCATCCCATCCCAGTCACAGCCTCCTCCTCCCTCCCTCCCTCACAGTAATCACTTAATGACATTCTTCCCTTTGCCCTTCTTTTATAGCCTCACTATCTAATTTTATAATCCTAGTTTAGTGTTACCGAGTTTTGATGAGTTCTGTTGTCTCTGCATGATCTACAACCCAGTGACTACAGTCCTTGGTGTGTATCCTATAGAAATACAGGCATACATGTACTCGGGGCAGATAGAAGGTTTGTAGCAGCTTTGTCTGCAAGAGCCCCAAACTGGAAACGAGCCACATTTCCATGTCCAAGTGGCACGGATAACTTACTTCTGGTAGAGGCAGACAACAGAATATCACAGTGAAATGAAAAGGAATGAGCTATGGTTATAGGCAACACCAGGAAGGAATTTTAAAAAATAGGACTCTAATCTTTGGGGGGTTTGAAGCTTGGAAATGGAATGATATGATCCAATATTTGTAAAAGACTGCTGGGATGCCGGGTAGAAATCCGAGTCTGCAGGGAAAGAAGTGGACAGAGTGCAGAAGCTCCCGCAGCGGTCCACGGCAGAACCGTAAGGAGTCCGCAGGTGGGATTGGCTTGGACGGTGGCAGTGGGGTGTGGGGAGGCAGAGAAGGGGGATGTGAGATGAGTTCTGGAAGGATGCACATGAATGCTAAGAAAAGGGAGATTACACGTAACCTCGGGGTTGGCTTGCGTGACGGAGCCACTCACTAGGATGAGGAGCCTGGGGGGAGACACTGTTTGGAGCCGGGGTTCAGGGCATGACGAGTTGTCTATGAGACTCTAGAGGGAAACATCAGGTATGTGCTGGGTAGGTGGACAGCGTGGATCAAAATCACTCAACAATTCCAAAACCAAAGACAGGATAGCAAGGATAGGATGGAAAGTGTTTTAGGATAAAGGCCTCTGCCCCAGTTCACTGATCTCTTTCTTTTGTTGGAAATTCTTTTAAATTCACTAACTAGTCTTTGAGATACAGATATGCCTTAGGAGTGTCATTATAAAGCTGTTTATTGATGCAATCCACAGTCTAGGTCTGTCTCAGTGGGAAGGCGTTTATTGGAAGGAAGATGGACATGGCAAGCAAATTTTCTCTAACCTGCCTCTTCTCAGAAACCTGAAAACGTGCTTTTCCTTGAGTCTCCCTCCACTGTGATGGAATCAGCTAAACACAGTGAGGATCTCCTGTGTACCAGGTACTGTGCTAGGTTCTGGGTCTCTGCTTCTGGCGTTTCATTTTCACTTTATCATTGAGAGAAGCATGTAATTAGGTAATCTCTATTCGGAAGGTCAACTGTAATCAGAAACGTATCAGGCAAAAGGCTAGATGTTATGACTGAACAGGTATTTGCAAAATGATAACTTTTCAGGTGAATAATAATTTCTGCAAAACTACAGCCACCCCCAGACCACCTGGGGCAGGCTAGTCTTCAAGGCTTCCTTCCAGACCTAGAAAGCTGAACACCTACTGGCCTGATTTATTTATTAGCATGCCCAGGGGATTAGGAAAGCAGGATAGTCCTAGGCATTTGTGAGAAGGGGTCCTAAAAGGACATCTTTCTGGTAGTTTCCTTGATGCCCATTTCCATGTCTCCCAAAGTAATTTCTTCTATTTTTCTGAGTTTTAGATTATGCCATTCAAATTCTACTTATTCTCTAATTGAAAAGACTCAGATATGTTTACTAAAACTACTTACTTTGGGTTCTTAAGATCTATTCTAAATTATGTTTATATTTATTTTCCTGGAATTTGCACCTTGGGCTGCATATTTCTTTTACCAAGATGGTCAGAAGAAAATATACTATTTCTACCATAGTCTTATCAGGGTCATTAAAAGATAATTATTAACTTGTGATAATTGCCAAGAGCATGATCTGTTCCTTTTCCTAAACTTTCCCTTTTTTAAAGATTAAAAAACAATATATTCTTGGATTCTGTATATAAGAAAACAGATCATGTTAGAGTAGCAATGAAAGAGAAGAGCTAGACGCAGACCGTCCAATCTGTCTTCCTGTTCAGCTGTGCTGCTAACCTGGTTGGGCAAGCTACTCAACATTTATTTGGGCTTTGCTACCTCATCAGCATAGTAGACAGCATGGGCTACATGATGCCAGGTCAGTTCACTGGGCACTGAATTTGGCATGAAGGTGACTGAGCATGACTCTCCTCATGCCTCACATCATTCTAACGTTTGATGAAATTTTATTGCTTTATTATAGCTCAAACCTCTACCTATCTGATTTTCTTAAAGATTTCATTTATTTATTTGACAGAGAGAGAAAAAGATCACAAGTAGGCGGGGGTGGGGAGGTGGGCGGGGAAGCAGGCTCCCTCCTGAGCAGAGAGCCCGATGCGGGGCTCGATCCCAGGACCCTGAGATCATGACCTGAGCCGAAGGCAGAGGCTTAACCCACTAAGCCACCCAGGCGTCCCAAACCTCTACCTATCTGATAATTATTTCTACTATGTGTGTACTTACTCTCTTACTTTTTTCCCTTTTAACGTGCATTGTCTGCATTTGATCCTGAATGAGACTTTGCAGCCTTATCAAATTGTGAGTAGCTGAGAATTAAATAATTCTTCTCAGTCTCACCCAATTGTCTCCCAACCCTGTTCAGTAGCGTCTTATTTCACAGAGCTACCTTTGGTTTTTACTTCCCATGGCTTAATTCCATTTCCCATTTTTTAAATCTGTCACTATAATGCAACCTCTTAGAATTCTGCAAGCTAAAACATGTTCTACGTTATTTAAAAATTTACAAAATATACTTGACAGGAATTTATAATTTAAAGTCAGCGTTG
Organism: Enhydra lutris kenyoni; assembly: GCF_002288905.1. Taxonomy (NCBI): domain Eukaryota; kingdom Metazoa; phylum Chordata; class Mammalia; order Carnivora; family Mustelidae; genus Enhydra; species Enhydra lutris. The sequence continues at coordinate 15,177,934 of NW_019154096.1, forward strand.
AACCAAACAAACTCTAAAAATCTCCTGGGTGGGGGACTCAAAATAGAAGACAGACGGAACCTTCACCTAAATTTTCTTCTTTCTTTTCTTCCTTCCTCTCTCTTCTTTCTCTCTCTTTCCCCCCTCCCTTCTTCATCTTTTTTCTTTCTTTTAAATTGCAAAGTGAATTGCAAAACATAAGAATGTAACTGGCACCAGAACCAATATTAATTTCGTACGGATATGAATTTGACATATATGTGACATACTTTCTGGGAAAGAAGACAAGTGGGGCATTAAGATATCTGTGGATGAGTCTGGCCCTCTTGGAGCTCTGCTTACCCCCTACTCAGGTAATATGTTGCTTAGATAAGGCTGCTTTATCGCCTTTCCTTCTATAGTTCTACTTCGCTGATACTTCAGCCTTCCTTCTACTCTGTAACCTGGCTCCATTGTTCCCCTAGGTCATTAGTTGATAACATTGTCTAGACTGGTTGATTTTTTAGTGTGTGAAATTAATGCAAACATCTTTTACCTATGCTAATTTCTCCTAAAAGATGAGAGAAAGAGAAGGAGAAAGCAAAGAAGATAAAGGAGGACAAGAAAGACTACTCTCAGTACCATTCCCTTATTATTTACTCAATTTTTATAGTATGGATTAAAATTATATTTTTCCATATTACAAACTCATTCTTCTTTTTCTTTCTTTTTTTTTTTTTTTAAGGTTCTATTTATATATTTGACAGAGAGAGACACAGCGAGAGAGGGAACACAAGCAGGGAGAGTGGGAGAGGGAGAAGCAGGCTTCCCACTGAGCAGGGACCCCCGATGTGGGGCTCGATCCCAGGACCCTGGGATCATGACCTGAGCCGAAGGCAGACGCTTAACTGACTGAGCCACCCAGGCGCCCTTTTCTTTCTTGAGAAAAACTAGCAGCATATATTGCTTTTCATTTTTATATGCTTTTAAAAGCTGCTGAGCTCCTCAGTACCCTAGGATACCAGTGGTTCATTAGAGATGGATATTCACAACATCCCTGTGGTTACGTGGAAATAAACATTTGCCCCAGTCTGTGAGGGCTAACCGAAAGAAGCAGCTCCAAATCTAACTAAAGTAGCAAAGTGCTGAAAAGACTATAGGGCAAATGAGTCAGAAATAAAAGCTATCATTAAAGTTGTAGGGGTCCCTTTAGAATTAAAATTGGCGGGGAGGATTTGGAGTAATACAGAAATGCTAGTTTATTCATGATAGGGCAGACGTGGCTTACTGCCGCTCACGTAAGCAGTTTAGGAACGTCAGCTGACAGTGATATTAATAGGAGTCAAATTAAATGGATATTATAACCTCAGAACCATCTTAACCTTCAATAGTAGATTTGTAATATCGCCCATGGACAAAGCAATGCCCCTGCCTTCCTCTGTTTTGATCAGACTACACCTGGAATCCTGTGTTCAGCTCTGGCCACCTCCACCTGAGGTAGAAACTGACACCCTGAAATGTGCACAGGAGACAATGGTGAGGGAGCGGATAATACGCCCTGAGAAAAACAGACTCACGAGAAATAGAAGAGGCAGGTTTTGTGTTAAATAGCGCCAAATGTATCAGAGCCCGAATCAATGAGCAGTGGCTTGAGTCATTGAGAAGGACACATTGCAAAATGAAGAATTTTTAAAGTCAGAGCTGTTCATAGCACAGTAAGTGGGCTGGGAATTAGGAAATTTCTGTCATTAAGGCATTTGGGCAAAAGACCTCCTCTGAGAGGATTTTATAGAGATGACTCTAGCATAGATGGCTGAAGTGACCTTTTAGGAACCCCTCCCAACATTCAATTCTACGGCTTTATGAAATCAATAGCCATTTGATTCTCACAGCCTGTGGACACACCCATAAGGCAAGGGCCAGAAAGTTTTAAAAAAGATGAATAAAATGAGAATCAAAACTTATTCATTTCAAACTCCCAAGCTGAGAGAAATCCATAAGAAATCACTGTCATTTCTAGTTAAATGGCTAGATGAATTATCTTCAAATGAAACAATTAAAAATTTCTCCTTTTTGGGAAATTATTCAGTTATTCATATATATAAAGCTGTTATATAGTCCATTCAAACTTGGCCTCTCATCAATGCCACTACTTTGGATATTCTGTCCAAAACTAGCAAATTCTTAGGTCTGTGATTGTCATATTTCATGAAATCGCATTTGAAAATCTATGTTTGACATGATTTGTGTGCATACACATCCATGTGATTACATTTTCCTTTTGTCTTCTGCCCACAAGAAATTACTCTGCAAACTTTACATAAGAAGGCATTAAAATATAGTATGACAGCAAGGCATATTATTCTTAAAGTCCTAAGATGATACAAATACCCAATCAGGGATAAAACAGAAGTAAATACACAGCTGATGATGTAGACAAAAGGAAAGAAAAATGAGTAAACACCTTTAACATTTACGAAAACAACATTTACAAACAATGAGACAGCTCTTTCCAGGTTCCTAAATGACCATCAAGGCATTACCTGTTCTAGCTATGTATTCTCCTGGCCAGAGTGCACTTCCAATAGGCACTCACTGGACGCCAAAAAAGTTAAAGTGACTTTGGATTCTGTAGGCTTCCCACTATTTAGATGTTCACTTAAATGAGTGCAACTCAAAGGAGAGACTAGTAATTAAAATAGGGACAATTACCTAAACACAGAGAAAGACTAACAACGAGTCTGCTCTGTGCGAAAAATACACGAGAGGTGGCAAATACAGGGAGCGAGAAGATAGAAGTCATTTAGGAGAGTCAGGTGGTACAAGAAAGAAACATAAATATACTGGAAATTCTTCTATAAGTACATATTTCATTACTCCAGCAAAATTCCAAAATTTGCCACCTTTATAGTATTTATTTACTGTAAAAATGTTAATTTTCCAATGACACTTTTAAAGATATCATTCATTAGTATAACGATACATCGTGAGCTAGGCAAATGTACTGATTTTTAAAATAGGGCAGAAAACAAGTCGTTTCTTTTAAGCAAATGAAGTATAGTTATAAGAATTTATATTTTGATCTCTGTCATGAAATCAATATTGCAAATTTATATTCTGAAAGCAATTTTGTTCAGGTTGAGTTTTCATTATTGGTTCAAGTTCAAAAGCTGCTTTTTCACTACGAAGTTTAGAGTAAGCCTTACAATGAGCATTTAGCTCTTTACATACAAGATACCTTCTCTTATTTTGGAAAACATTTTAGCTGTAAACATTAATCAGATTTCCTCTTCTAGATTTTCAAATGTAAGCAATAAAAATCAACTTTCTGCTTAATAGAAACAAATAGAATGCAATCCATGTCATTAGTGATGCTTGTACTTTCAAGTTGGAAAACAGATTCAAGGAGAGGGGGTTTAAAGCAACCACTAATACCAAAGATCCATCTTTTAAATGGTACATAAATTAATAGTTGGAAGTTAGGTGAAGAGTTAGTAACTCAAGAAAGTGTTATATTTTGAAGATAAGAAATAGAAGATAAAGCTGGTAGTTAAAGTCCCATGACAGTAAAAAGTTACAAATACCTTCTTCAACATCTGAGATATATTCACCATCACTGAGCATTTCAGGGGCGTTGGCTTTACGAACTGCATGATGTAAGTGAACAATGTAAGTGTGTGGAAAACCTCATACTCTTCACATGACAACAAAACACATGAACACTTCTGAACACATTTTTGCAATAAACACATTTCAGGAAACAGATACACAGTCACTCTTAATGATTATGAACACAAATGTGGTTTTCATACCTTCATCGTCAGACATATCAAGAACTTCATTCATTGTTTCCGGAACATTCATTTTGTGCTTCTCTATGATAGTCTAGTAACAAAAAAAAAAAGCAGTCACTTTAAGGAATGAGATTATTCATTTCCTTCTAAATCAGTATTTATTATGGGACTGATGTGCTGAATATCATGAAGCTCTCACATATAAAATGGCATTAAGATTTTCCCTTAGCATTAAGGTCTCCACCATATATACTGCTAAGAAGATAAGATGAAAGAAATCTAGTGGTAAAGCAAACTGGCTTAAAAGATTTAGGTCCCTAATGAGGCCTTTCAAAGGAAAGAGAAGAGAGATATCGCCTCTCCTAGTCCATTGTTAATACTTTTTCATGGTCTGTGGAACCTGCCACCTCATTCCACTAAAAGTCTTGGCTGAAGAAATGAACAGCGAGAATTGTGTCTTTACTGCTTGTGCCAAGCCAGCCATTAATTTTGTCTTCCCCTTCTATCTGTACATTTTAGTTCCTAGGATAAATATAAAATATTGAGATTGCATAAATTATATAATTTTTGCAACTATGCCACGCTGAAAATATTTTAGTCATGCATTTGCAAGATCATTTTCACCTTCACACAATTTTAAAGAACTGTATATTACAGAGCCTTAGTGAATTTTTTTACTTGCTTTTTGATGACTTTTTACCTATACAGCTTGTATCCATCCAAAGGACACTGACAACTTGTTAACAATATTAATGACTTATTGGTTCAGACTTAAAACAACTCCTCTTTATTCTGAGCATATGAAATGCTAATAGTAAAAGGGAACACACAGGGGCGCCTGGGTGGCTCAGTGGGTTAGGCCTCTGCTTTCGGCTCGGGTCATGATCCCAGGGTCTTGGGATCGAGTCCCGCGTCAGCCTCTCTGCTCACAGGGAGCCTGCTTTCCCCCTTCTCTCTCTGCCTGCCTCTGTCTACTTGTGATCTCTGTCTGTCAAATAAATAAATAAAATCTTAAAAAAAAAAAAAAGGGAACACACGTACTTAAGTAAGGCAACTGGAAAAAAAAAAGCTCAGTTGTTAAAACTATGGTATATTTGTCATCATTGATGAACCAATACTCACATATTACTATTAATTAAAGTCTATATTTTATTCAGATTTCCTTAATTTTTTACCAACTGTCCCTTTTCTGTTCTAGGTTCCCATCTAGGATACCACATTATCTTTACCTGTCATGCCCCCTTCGGCTCCTATGGTTGTGACAGTTTCTCAGACTTGCCTTGTTTCTAATGACCTTTACAGTTTGTTTGTTTATAGATTCCATTTATTTACTTGAGAGAGGGAGAATGCACACAAGCGAGGGAAGGGGCAGAGCAGCTGACTCCCCACTCCCGCTGAGCAGAGAGCCTGACATGGGACTTGAACTCACGACCCTGGGATCACGACCTGAGTCAAAGCCAGACGCTTAACTGACTGAGCCACCCAGGCACCTCACCTTCACTGTTTAGAAGTGAACTGGTCAGGTATTTTGTAGAATGACCCTCAATTGGGATTCCTCTCATGTTCTTCTCGTGATTAGACTGTGTTACATGTTTCGGAGAGGAAGACCACAGACGTAAAGTGCTATTCTCACCACACAGGATCAAGGCTCCATACTTTCGACAGGATTTACCAGTGTTGATGTTGGCCGTGGTTGCCTGGCGGAGGCAGCTTCCTCAGGTTTCTCTGCCGTAAAGTTAGTCTATTTCCCCCCATGTCCCTTTCCATACTGTTTCCTTTGCAGGGAAGCAGTACTCAGCCCACATATAAGCAGTGGGGGAATTACATTCTATACCCCCTTGAGGGTGAAGTATTTTTTATAATTTGTTTGGAATTTTTTTGCCTGATTTTCCTCTTCTTTGCTACTTATTCAGTTGTTTATTTTTATCACTATGGACTCACGGAAATTTGTTTTATACTTTGCACTATACTCCAATTCTTTCTTCCTTCCTTCTTCCCTTCCTTTTCTTTTCTATCTATCTATCTAATTGTTCCGCCTTTGGCCACTGGGTCAGTTGACTCCTGTGTCCCTTTGACACAGCCCCATAACGGTGTGTACGCATGCTGGTTTACTTACTTGAGGGGAGAGACACTCCCTTACTTTCTGGCACCATAAGATGTTCCAGGGTCATCGTGCATATTTCCTTCCCCAGATCTAGACTCAGCTATTTCTTGAAGAAGCCCTGATTCCCTTTATTACAGAACAGTATTAGAAACCAGTATCTGAGAGAAAGAGAGATGTCCTCTGTTCTTTGCCAACGAGGGAACTGAATATTTTAAACAATGCAATTTAAATGCTGAATTCATCTTTTGAATGTCAGCTTCTAGCTCCTCAGTTTCCTACTCTGCCATGATTGCAATGTCACTAACTCAAGCATCTTTTTTAGAATTGCCTTGTCATACACTGTACTCACAGAGAAGACGAATCTTTTTAGGGTTTTTGAAAAACCAGTGTCTGCTTATGAACTCACGGGCTGCTGGGACCCCAGCAAGGGGCCGCGCAGAGACCCACCTGCTGTGCAGACCGCACTACAGTCAGTGAGCTCAAGATCACAGACTCCACCCTGAACTCTGCCAGCCTTCATCCATGCCAGGTTACACATAACTGCTACAGCACAGCTGACAAGGTGGTGTCTGGGGTTGAAATAAGGTCTCAAATACCACAATGCTGGACTAAGTCTTAGGGATTCCAATGGACTCTACTCTCACCTCTGTGAGCACTTCATTTGGTAGAAGCCTGATGCACTTCCTTAGGCAAACTGGATCTTTCTGTTAGCATGAGTCCTATCTTCTCTCTCTTGAAGCAATTACCAGCCAACTCAGCTGATGATGCTGAGGGATATGGCCTGACTCCCATACTCGTTCCATCTTTCACTTGGAACCAGGGCCTTGAAACCCTTCTCAGGCTATAACTTTAACTCCTCTGCCTTTAACTTTATATTATGTTTGTTATTTTGTTTGTTTGTTTTTAAGAATCTCTACATCTCATATGGGGTTTAACCCCATAACCCTGAGGTCAAGAGTCACACACTCTACCACCTGAGCTAGCCAGGCGCCCCTCTTCAAGCATTTTTGATATTCAAGAAACATTCTGAACTTTCCCAATGGGTGAGAAAATAATTTATATTCAATAGGCAAGATTTATAGGGATGCCTGGGTGGCTCAGTCGGCTAAGTGCCTGCCTTCAGCCCAGGGTCATGCGACCAGGGTCCTGGGATCAAGTCCCACATTGGGCTCCCTGTTCAGCAGAGAGGCTGCTTCTGCCTCTGCCTGCCTCTCCGACTGCTCACACTCTCTCTCTCTGACAAATAAATAAATAAAATCTTTAAAAAACATGAGCAAGATTTATATTTTGAATGATTATATAGGTTTTACATATTTACTGCAGTGATTTCAAATCTTTGATGGCGCTGTGACACTTCACCACTGTTTAATATCTTGTTCTTCTTCCTCTTTTTTTTCCCACTCTAGAGAAAACTAGATGGAATATCTATAAGATTAAGGTCAATAAATATTATTTGTTTAAACTCTTTTCTCAAGAACTTAATAACAGATTTTAAAATCATGAAATACTCAAGTGGTATACATAAAAGCAATGGGTAGTAGTTTATCCCTATACAAACTATACCTCGAAGTTAGAAACATGTCCTGGTTGATAACCATTGCCCTAGCCCATTAAAGCTACTGCTTTCTTTCCTGCAAATTGCATAATTTCTCTCTTGCAATCAACAGGTTATTTTTTTTGTTTTGTTTTTGGGTTTTTTTTTTAAATTTTTTTTATTCTTTTTTTTTTTTTTAAGCTTTAAAGCCTGTACATTGCTAAATAACTCAACCAGTAGGTTGCTACAGAGTCCCTCAACCCATTTTTAAGAAAAATACGAAGCACTGTGTATACAAACTGTTTGCAGATGCTAACTATGCCTCCCTTCACGTCAGAAGGTGGTGGATGAGAAAAGGAGGCAGAGCTGATAATGCCCAGTGTTCCAGAGTCCAGAGCCAATCTCAGGCATGTGTGTTGAGTCACGGAGTTAGGAGTAACTCCAGTAAGCCTCTGATATGGTGCAATATCTGCTCATGACTCCACAGTTACCAAACCCCACTGCAGTTCAAAGGGTCCAGATGGTGCTAATAAGAAATGACTTATCCTAGAGACTGCAGCTTGTAAAAATGTATCTGACTCAATGAGGCCTCCTGGTAAAGATTTATTTATAATTTTAACAAAACATCCTATTGTTTTTCCTACGAAAACTCTAATAGCTGAACGGAAGAGCAGTGAGAGTGGTGACAAAAACCCATTCTGATCCGCTCTCTGAGGTCTTATTTTGACACTGTAAAAAACGCATTTACAATAATGACAACAGCATATCCATTATGATTTGTGAGTTATAACATTTCAAAGAACCATCTTATCTTCCACTTCCTCCCATTGCCACAGGTGGATGTTAAAATATTTCTGCCTCCATTTCATTAAAATATTTTTATAGCAAAACAAATAAGTGCATACGTTTAGCCTTCTATGGAACAAAACACTCCATAGCTACTAATGCAACTTTTAAGAAGGTATTTTTTAGTGGTTAGCATCTCAATAACAGAAATGAGAGTGGCTATGCTGGCTGTCGGCAACGAGGTGACAGCATTTGGACTCACGGTGCTTAGTCTGTGAATGGGAGGAAAGTGGGTTTATCTCCCAAAGGCCCCGGAAAATCAACAGCGTGAGAGCAGGCACTCAGGGTGACGAGGTCCGGCATCTGCTACTTACAGTCGTGGTCATGGTTTCCTCAGTCACTACCTTCAGGGTGTCGACCACTGAGATGTAGCCAAGCCTCCGGGCAATGGCCAGGGCAGTGTTCCCATTCTGGCAAGAGGGAAACGAGGACAAGGAATTAAGAAGTCATTCCCAGTGTCTTGGTGACTGTGTGTTCCCACACGTTTCATCCATACTAAACAGAGGGTGAGTGTCTCATTGGTCCCACCCACTGTCCTACACAAAACACTACTTCATTAGAGACGTACCTTGCACAAAACCCATCTAACCTGTTCCCCCTCACACGGCAGACACTCGGCTGTTACCTGTGGAATCCAAGAGGCTTTTTAACATTCTAAGTCATCAAGGAGACAAACAAGTTCTTTTTTTCTATATGTATTTCCTACTAGGTGGCAGGGGATTTGTAGTTTTTTATTTCATTTTATTTTTTTTAAGATTTTATTTATTTGAGAGATTGAGAGAGCGCACACAAGCAGGGGGAGTGGGAGAGGGAGAAGCAGGCTCCCCACCGAGGAGGGAGCCTGATGCGGGGCTCGATCCCAGAACCCCAGGATCATGACCTGAGCCGAAGGCAGACGCTGAATGACTGAGCCACCCAGGTGCCCCAAGATTTGTAGTTTTTAAGTGTGAAACACTAATCACATCTCTCTGGAAAGCTCACAATATAGCTACTGTCCTTTGGCCTGAATTCTACTGAATATTCCATTTATCCCTATTAATGAAAGTAAAACAGCGACATTGGTGCATGAAGAAAAATGTAAGAAGATTCCAGCATCAAGGTCCATCTCCTCCCTCTTCCCTTAGCCTCCCTCTTCCCTTCCCTTCACTCTTACCACAGTGAGTTCGTTAGGGGAAGCATTGTTCTGAAGCAAGACATTTATTATATGCGTGTGTCCCTGCTGAGCGGCTTGATGTAACGGCGTATACCCATTCTGCAGAAGGAAGATGGAAGAAATGACTCTTACTTCCTTGGACACAAAATCAATGACTTTGGTGGTGGATACAAAGAAGAAAAGAGTTTACCTTTGTTTTGGCATTAACTTTTGCAGAATGCTGGAGCAGGAAATTAACAATCTTGATGTTTCCATAGTGGCAGCCCACATGTAAAGGTGTATATCCCATCTGTAATTACATTTTTCAGAAAAGAAACCTCATAAGTATACTTTCAGAAACAGCTATCCTAAATAGAAGCGTAAGTATTATTTAACCTGTTTGAGCTGGCATAGTTTTTTTCCCCCCTACATATATATATATACGATGCCCTTGATATTTCTGAGAGCTAGTGTTTGATATAAAAAAATAATACCATGTCCCATGTAAAGAGTTATTGAATGTCCCCAAGTCTTCTCTTCTGCATCAGCTCAATTTATTCTTACATAAACATTTTTTTCTTTTTTTAAAAAAGATTTTATTTATTTACCTGACACAGTGAGAGAGATAGTGAGAGAGGGAACACAAGCAGGGGAGTGGGCGAGGGAGAAGCAGGGTCCCCGCCGAACAGGGAGCCTGACGCAGGGCTTGAGCCAAGGACCTCATGACCTGAGCTGAAGACAGACGCTTAGCAATTGAGCCACCCAGGCGCTCCTCACAGCAACTTTTCAAGGTAGGAAGGAAACATGGCACAGTCAACAGCCTGGGCAGAGTGATTCAGTGGCTTCTTGTCGAGGGACAGAAAGAATGTTCTGTGGACAGATGTGGACTAGGATTTATTGAACATTCTATTCTCTAAAAGCATAAAATGGTGGTAGAAAAAAACCATGAAGTGGCTAAATGATAATGCCAGGTAATAGATGATTGTCAGAACACATGACGGAGATGGGAAGTCAGAAACACTAAAGCGGAAGAGGCTGGTGGCAGTTCAAGAGGTCGGAGAAGTGTGAACTTGATCCAATATACATGCTGGAGTTAAAAGTCTCCTGCTTACATAGCTAGGGTCTCATAATTTGAAACCAGCTGATTCAGACAAGACAGTAAGATGCTAAGCAAATTAATATCCACTGACCCCTGAGGAACTATAAGTTGTATCCATTAAAAATATATCTTCCATATATATAATTATATACATATATATGTGTGTATAATTATTTTTTATTTATTTTTTTTGTTTTGTTTTTAAATTTTTTTAATTTGTTTTTTATAAACATATATTTTTATCCCCAGGGGTACAGGTCTGTGAGTCACCAGGTTTACATACTTCACAGCACTCACCATAGCACATACCCTCCCCAATGTCCATAACCCCACCCCCCCAACCCCCCTCCCCCCATCAACCCTCAGTTTGTTTTGTGAGATTAAGAGTCACTTATGGTTTGTCTCCCTCCCAATCCCATCTTGTTTCATTTACTCTTCCATATATATAATTATATACATATATATGTGTGTGTATAATTATTTTTTAAAACAAGGATATTCCAGATACTTTTCTAGAGGGCCACATTGTAACAGACAGCACCATGCAATTTCAGCATTGACAATGAATTTCTGTTTATGAGGACACTAGCAGCACCATACTGACAAAAGGAAGAGGACTGAGTTTTAAAAACATTTTCATTCTCAGTGTGTGGAGGGCAAAGGGGAATCCATGTTTTCAAGGGTCTGTATCTCATATATTATGCACTATTGTATCTTTATGGTGACTCTATGCTACAGACAGAATGTTTGTTCCTCCCCAGATTCCCATCCTGAAACCCCAATCCCCAGTGTGATGGTATTTGGAGATGAGGTCTTTGGGAGGTAATTAGGTCATAGGCAATTAGATGAAACCCCCCATAAATGGGATTAGTGCCCTTATAGGAAGAGATAGGAGACAGCTTGTCTCTCCTCTCTGCTCCCTGCCATGTGAAGGTACAATAAGGAGGTACAAGGTGGCCACGTGTAAACCAGCATGAGGTCCCTCGCCAGACAAGGGATCTGCTGGCATTTTAATCTAGGAATTCCCAACCTTCAGAACTGTGAGAAACCAGAGTCTGGTCACTCTCTGCTATTCTTGTTATAGCTGCTCGAACCAACTAAGATGCGCTCGCAAATGGGTTATATCTGAATTTGAAAAGAGTGTGACCAGACCACAGCTGATAGTGGAAGGTGAAGACATCTCACCAGGATGTGCTGCCCTAAAGAACTTTACTCTGGTCAGATTCTGTCCCGCAAACCAGTCAGTGCTGCCCGGATGCCCACTGCTACAGCTCGCCATAACCGTGTACGTGAGTCTGACTTATGGTCCCTGATGTCCCTCCACATGCGGCGGAGGAGATCCTGGCTTGGTAACCAGAACTGACTGGCCAAACTTTGCAGGCTTCTTTCTTGATACTAAGGACTCAGGATATTACATTAGGAATCAGAATGCTGCTTAGTGGAAGAGGCACAAAAACAGTTTTCTCCAATCAGTTCTCAGTACATCTAGCTTAACTGAAGTAACATTATTCCCAAATTTCATGGTAGAGGATTAATCCCCAGCTAAAAACATAGAGAAAATATTTTTGAAATCTAAATATTAAGAAACTTCTCAGATTTTTAGGGGCGCCTGGGCAGCTCACGCGGTTAAGCTCCTGCCTTTGGCCCAGGTCATGATCCCAGGGTCTTGGGATCGAGTCCCGCAGCAGTATCCCTGCTCAGTGGGGGCCTGCTTCTCCCTCTGCTGCTCCCCCTGCTTGTGTTATCTCTCTTTCTCTGGCAAATAAATAAATAAAATCTTTTAAAAAATAAAAAAGAAATAAAAATTAAAAAAAGAAACTTTTCAGATTTTCAGTCAGTGTGCCTAACTAAGCAATGATGCAACAGTTTCAAAAGGCTGTTGTGCTAAGTATACTAATTAGATTTTTTAAAGAAATTGAATCGTGTTAAGAATCTTAATGCACAGTTTCTACTTATCCTCATAGCTTTCCATCTCATTCCTAGTTAAACCCTAAGTCATTATCATGGACTATGCGACCTGTCCTATCTGGTCCCTTCTCTATACCCCCTATGCATTAACTCTCTGAGCTCATTCCTACTAATCTCTTCCTTGTCTGTTGCACTCGAGGACACTGGTCTTCTTGCTGTTCCACAAGCATTAAAGTATTTTATTAAAAAATACATGTGCACAGCCAAGAAGATTCAGCTGGCATTTAGAGAAATGAAATTGGGGTTCTTCCATTCATTGAGGCCTAGAAAATTCCCACATTAAATGGCACCTTGCACATATATGCTGAAACAGATGTGATTTGAGAAATTCTTTCTATCTAGCAGCAATCGATTTTGGAAAGACCAACTATTCTTTCTGGAGTGGCTAGGAAATAATCACAGTTCCGGTAACTGAGCAGTCTCTGCCTCTTTTTCCACTGTTGCCTACTTAGACGGTCCTTACGAGTGGGGTTTGTCTTCTCCTTTAGGCAATACTGAAAGGCTGTATTTGTGTAGAAAGAGCTAACAGGTGCAGATGGAGTAATCAGGCTGGTGTTTCTGCTCTATGCTGCCACAGGACCGTAACTTATTGGGTTATAGTTAAGCACATCCCCACACAAATGGTTTGAGAGAGAGGGAGTAGGAAATCCATACTTACTCCCAACCTCCTAAAATCTCTTGTCCTCTAGGAGTCCATCCTTGGCTTTCCTTGCACTTAGCATAGTTTTCCTCAGTGAACACACCCACTCACAGCTACGACTACTCCTTGATTTTATTTATTTCAGGTAAACAACTTTTTGTCACTTATATGTATTGATGCTATTGCTTTAAGGAACATCTTTCTATTGTCACAGGTTATATGAAATAGTACTTGATAATACGGCAGGTAAAGATCGATAAAAAATTGTAAGATATTATCTCAAGTAACTTTTACAAAATTTTAGTTTGGTGTAACTAATTGAAATTGAAAACGAGCATTTCATAGCAAAGAGGAATTCTTCCCTAGAGAATAAACTCTCTGAAAATAAACTCTCAGGACTTATTTTCTTGAAGGTAGTATAGTTGAAAATCTCAACATACTAAAAGAAAAAAGAAAGTTGAACATTTCCCCCTATAGTTTCTTGTTTTATTGTTTACCTCCAAAATTAATGTGGGAATAAACTGGGGGAGAAAAACAAGCAAAATATCTCAGATATTATAGAAGAGTCAAAGTGAATGAATATTTTCAAAATGATAGGAGAAAAATAAGTAAATTGCCATCTCTATCTCTAGCGTAGCTTATCCCACTTCTGATGCATCTTGTAATTTAACCTCTTCTCTTTCTCCGGGCACCTTCCTCTCAGCGGACAAATACATTTACATATTTCCAATCTTAGAAAACAAAAACACCTCTTCCAAATATTTGTCTCTTTTTCTAGGTCTAGATTCTTCCAAAGCGAAGCTTCTTGAAAGAAGGCATCTTCACTCACTCTTCCTTCCCCACTCCCCTCCTCCCATATTCCAGGGGACCTACTTTCTAATCACCCCCGTGCCAATCCAGTGACATGCTTTAGTACTTCTCTCGCCTGATGCTCCCTCCTGGTTCATGACCTGGCGTCCACATCATATTCTTTCCCGATCGCCTTTCTACACTTCGCTAGGCCTGCTTCTACCTCCTTCATCCACTTAAAAATATTATTGATCCCAGGGGGTTGGGCTTTGATTTCCTCCACGCTGTTTCTCAATGATCACATCTGCATTCCCAGCGTCACTTAACACAACCATTCTGACAACTAACAAATCAGGACCTATAGTCCAGACGTCCATTCTATAACCTAGAGCCAAAACTTTAGTCATTTACTGGATTTTTCCACCTAGACAGCCCCTAGATCATCTGATATACAACACACCCAGTACGGAACTCTTGGTCTTCTTTTCCTAGCTAGCTTCTCTCCTTTATTTCCAGTCTCCTTGAATGGTACCTGTGCTCACCCAGTCACAGGGCTCCCGTCCTTTGACGCATTTGAATTTCTCACTTCTACTCATGTCTTATTGTTCATACTTCTTTAAGTAATATTTCTCCAATTTCTCTCTTGTTCACCAATTTCCCATCTGCCCCTAAATGAAAGCCCTCTTTATTCTCCGTCTGGACCTTGGCAGTAGCCTTCAAAGGCCTCTGCTCCAAACTCCTTTGACCGACTCGGTCTCTGCACTGTCTCCTGGGATCTTTCTAAACTGGATGTCTGACCTTATGATGCTTCTGTTTAAAACCTTCCAAGGCTTCCCAGTGCAAACAGAATGAAAAGCTGAACTTGCTCAGCCTGGCACATTAAGGCCCTCTGAAATATTAATTTTCTAGCATGCCCCCCACCGTTTTCTCTTGTTTCTGCGAGACTGAACCAGTTATACCTCCCTTCTACACATCCCACCTTCGTAAAATAATTCAGTTCATGCCAATATTTCTTAAAATTATTTATTTATATATGGGATCAAAGTCAGATTTTGTACCAATTCACTGTGTGACCTTGTACAAGTAACTACTTTCTGTGCCTCCATTTCCTGATCGGTAAAATGGGGATACCAACTTCACCCACCTTCTAGGGTTGTTGTAAGAATTAAACCAATTAATAAAGGTAAAGCATTCAATACCTGACACGGAGAAGATGGGTAATATACTTTGCTATTATTAGATAATTTTATTATTTTTATTGTCACATATCTTCCTTTCTAGACTATAAGTGCTATGAGGGCAAAGGAATAAATCACCCTGTTAAGAATTTGGCAACTAGCGGGAGCTCTAAAAATGAATGTGAAATGAGTATCAAATTTTTTTTATTATTTTACACACGTGTAAAGAAATACAACTTAATTATTAAATTGTAATCAGTACCACTGAGAATCAATGTATTTTGGGTGTCTAAATTAATCTTTTAAAAACCAAAAGGAGTAGCTTATTTCAGTGGAACCACATTGAATATTAAACCCTGTGGCCAGCAGGACAAGTTAGTCTGATCTGATTCAGCAAAACTCAAATACAGAGTTGGAGGTGTAGAAGGTCAGCAAGCCAGTGGGAAGGCTGGGAAAGCTGTTAGCAGGATTTTCTGGTCTTTTCCCCAAAACAGAGAAGAGCTCTCAATGTTCTCATGATTGCTATGCTTCAATTTAAGCCAATGAATTGGACAGTACCATATATTACACCTGTCGGCTGCTCAGAGATCATCTTCACCAGTAAGAATCTGGAAGTTCATAGAACATAATAAATTCCTTATTCACAAGATTAGAAAGCAAGCCCCCAAAACCCATCTCTTGCCCTTCTGCTCTTCTCAACAAGGGGACAATCACAGCCTCAGTTTTTTGGGTGCTGTGATCTTTGCTGAGACGAGAAAGAAAGAGAAGAGAATTTGTTAAGAGGCCGGTACCTTGTGAAGTGTGTCACTTGTCAAGGGCAGGAAAGGGAACACGCTTCATAAATACTACACCAAGGAAAAAAACGATTACTGAACATGACCTGAGGTGGGCTGAGTTAGGAGGAAACGCTGGTAGAGGCCCAAGACTCTTAAGCCCAGGGGCCCTGTGAGCAAGAAGGCTCACAGCACCGTGTCCTGCCTCCCAACATGCCTCGGAGGACCGCTGCCACACTTCCTGATTGAATGACGGGGTACGCCTCAGATGTGCAGGGACAGAGGCATACCAAGAAATTTAACCCTGTTTAGGACTCCTAGAATTTTTAATCTATAAAGGGAAAGACAACCAAAAAAAAAAAAGTGTTTAAGTCTGTGTTTATGTGTGTAAATGAAGCAATACAAGGTGAATATATTTACCTTTAATAAAATAAGGAATAAGAAGATAAATCTAAATTCAGTCTGATTCTTTTTTTTTTTTTTTTTTTTTTTTTGGAGAGAGAGCGCATGAGCAAGAGACAGAGAGAGAATCTTAAGGAGGCTCTAGCACAAAGCCTGACGCAGGGCTCAATCCCACAACCCTGACACCATGCTCTGAGCCAAAATCAAGAGTCAGACGCTCAACCAACTGAGCCTCCCAGGGGCCAGTAGTCTGATTCTTTTTTCAGAATTAAAAATGCTTTTATTTTCAAAATGGAAAGTAACAAGAAACTATTCAGCTGTTACCAGGGCCTTTACCGCTAAATACTCAGCTACCTAGGGAAGCAGTCAAGGCTAAGGACAATGAGATTTTTTTTTTTTAATGGGGAGGAAATAGAGTGAAGGTACTGCTGAGCATTCTGGCTACAGAGTGAGGCCATGGAGACTGCAAGGGAACAGAAATTCCAGAAAGGGAATTACCTACCCCATTTTCCCCGTTCTATCTAGGGTTGTCCTGGCCAGGGACGATGACACTTGCTTTACCATTTTAACACAGAGTTTAAAGCACAGAAAGGATCGTGCCTGGTCAGATCTCCTTCAGGCAGCTCCTTCTCAACAGAACACAGTATGGGTGGTGGAGCCACAGCCCCAGAGAGCCGAACAATGAATGTCCTAGGGGTGTCGTCTACTCGGGCTGCTCCCTCTGTGTTTATCCGGTAAGTCCAGTCTGACTTTGATGTCTGAATACCTTCTTACTTGGTGAATTCCTAGTGATACTTCTATATTTGTTAATATCTTCAGTATCAATTACCTCAGAATCGATCCACAGGGTACCCAAGATGTTGCATGCACAGTATTTAATAAGCATTAGTTTTTGCGTCAAAAATAGGACACACAAAAGGAAACGGGAGTTCTGTTTTAGAGTAGATAAAACAAGTTTGCTATGAAGTACCAAAAGAAAATGCTCAGAGAAAAGAGATTAATATGAAGTCTATCTCGGATGAAGACACAAAACATCCATTTTTCTTATCTGAGTTTGAAATTGTGGCATTATAGGATACTGACCCGTATTTTTTTTTCTTTTTGAAGAGAGCTATTTGTCTGAGAGAGAGATACTCACAACCACACAAGCCATAAGGAATGTAGCGAGTGAATAATAACTGAATAAAACTTACTTTATCCTTTTTTATAGACTATATCCGAAGAAAGTCAAAGGTCACAAATCACTGATAAATTTCTCTGTATGCATTAAGTCAGTCACAAAAGCCAAGAAAGGAACAAGATTTTACACTCTGCCCTTAAAGGACAGATCTGTTGTTAACAACATCAATAGTACTAACACGGATGGGTATCTACAGGCAGCTAGGATAAAGAGCCTAGGCCACCAAAGACAAAAGCATCTGGGACACTGTCACCAGAGACTTCAGTGTCCCTTGCACAGACGCGTGTTTGAAATACGATGTATAAGAGATAGGATGGAAAATCTGTCTTGCCCCCCAACCCGCCCCTATCAAATTTTCTGTTTCCATATAGGAGTCACTAAGTGACACTTTATAGGAGCACATTCTTTTTGTATACCTTCGTCTGGGCATCCACGTTTGCCCCCTGGTTTACGAGGACTTCGGCCACATTCACTCTATCTTCTTGAGCAGCCAAGTGCAGCGGGGTCAGGCCACTCTGCGGAAGAGTCAAAGTACAGTCACCTTAGAGAGCGGAGTGTGGCACACACAGGCATGTTCGAGCAACAATTTAGGAGTTCTAGGAGAGGATACCTAGAATTTGCATGCTAAAAAATTCTGCAGGATAAGCTTACATATTAGCCCCGGGGCAACACTGTTACCTGCAGGCTTCATGAAAAATTTCACACACCCTCAGAAGTGGAGGGGTGGCCGGAACCTTGTGTCCTCACCACAAACTCACCCATTACCAAGGTTTTCCTACATTTGCTTCATCCAGCCCTACTTCCTGTTCATTCTTTTCTTTGTGGAAGCATTTGAAGGCAAATCCCAAACATTATACCATTTTCCTACGACATACTTCAGTGTTCATTTTTTAAAACTAGAGTCTTTTTTTTAAAAAATGACATAAAATGATATAATGTCTGGGATTTGCCTTAAGATACTTCCACAAAGGAAAATAAAATTTAAATGAAGAAACAAATGAAAAGCAGAATCAGTCCTGTAAATACAGAAAACCAAATGCTGATTGCCAGAAGGAAGGGGGATGGAGGGATGGACGACATGGGTGAAGGCGAGGGGGAGGTACAGGCTTCCAGTTATGAAATGAGTAAGTCATGGGGATAGAGCGATGATACTGTCAAAGTGATGTGATGGGACAGAGATGGACAAGTTCACTACACTTGTAGTGAACACAGCACAATGGATAAAGTTGTCAAATCACTAAGTTGTACACCTGAAACCAAGGTAAGACTGTATGTCAACTATACTCAAAAAATAAGTAAGTAAATAAGTATTTACCAACCCCATCACCAGAGACTTTTTTTGCAAAATTATGCAGGAATTTCAAGACATTATCATTGGTACTGGCATTAACAGAAATTATTAAAAGAAAAATTAGTTATAAATTAAATATGACAAAAATATGTTAACATTAGTTTTAAATTAAATATGATAAATTAATATGTGATGATAGCATTTTCTCCATCAAATATTAATACCCAAAGCTTATAAATATGTTCTGTATGTTGCTTCTGGGTAGGAAATGCAAAAATGAATGCTATCTTGTGAGAATTTCCAGGTCATTTAGATGGCGTATGTGTTTACTGAGACTGAATATTTGAAACCGAGTCTACCAGAGAATAAGCAGACTACCTAGCTGTTCCAATGGCCAAGGAAATAATCACCAAGACTATACTCTGTTTTAAAAATCCTCTGTCGGGGCGCCTGGGTGGCTCGGTGGGTTGAAGCCTCTGCCTTCGGCTCAGGTCATGATCCCAGGGTCCTGGGATCGAGCCCCGCATCGGGCTCTCTGCTTGGCAGGGAGCCTGCTTCCTCCTCTCTCTCTGCCTGCCTCTCTGCCTACTTGTGATCTCTCTCTCTGTCAAATAAATAAATAAAAACCTAAAAATCCTCTGTCACTGTTAAAGTGTCTTTTCATGAATAATACTTAAGAGAAAGAAACTTGGTGTTAGTGCTTCCAGATTGTTTTCTTTCCCCTAATATGAGCACAGAAGTGAATCTCTGCGTCCTGGAGGCCTCTGTCTCCTCCTGTAGCAACCGTGCAGGGAGAGCCTCAGGGGTCCTATCTGTCAGAGGACAGGAGTGTATCAGATGCAGCAGCAGCAAGGGCACAGAGCCCTCGAGATGCTGAACGTTATTTAGTCAGGGGCTGATCTGACTGATTCCAGGACTTAGGAAGAGTCACTTGCTCTTGACTTTTTTTTTTTTTAATTATTTATTTATTTATTTGACAGAGAGATCACAAGCAGGCAGAGAGGCAGGCAGAGAGAGAGGAGGAAGCAGGCTCCCTGCTGAGCAGAGAGCCCGATGCGGGGCTCGATCCCAGGACTCTGAGATCATGACCTGAGCCGAAGGCAGCGGCTTAACCCACTGAGCCACCCAGGCGCCCCTGCTCTTGACTTTTTAATAATGTTTACAGGATTAGGGAGGAAGCCCACTCAAACTGGAAAAAAAAAAGAAAGAAAGAAAGAAAGAAAGAAAGAAAGAAAGAAAGAAAGAAAGAAAAAAATATGGAAAGGAGGGCTGATACATTCGACTGAAATCTAAGAAAAATAAGCTGGGGCCAAAACCGGTATCACACAAACACTGACATAATCTGAAAGTCATGTCCCCTATTCTACTTCATTGATTTATTAAGTTTTTATTTTACTTCCAGTTAGCTAACACACAGTGTTCTATTAGTTTCAGGTGTACAAGATACTGATTCAACACTTCCACACATCAGGTGGTTCTCATCATGACAAGGGCGCTCCTCAATCCCCACCCCAAGTCCCCCCCCATCCCTCCACCCCATTCATGTTCTATTTTAGAGGCAACAAATATTTTTAGCCATAATATTTTGTCAAAGTGTCATGGTCACCTATTCTAAGTTAAAGACTTTCCAAAACTTCTGAAGATTCTTTACTGAGTGGTTCTCAGCAAAGTTTGGGGATGTCTTCTGGCACGTGCCCTACTCTCTCGCATCCCCCGGTCTGTGTTCACGTTGCCCCATGAGCCCCCCGCTCTATCTGTGGCACAGAGGCACTCACAGCTCTCTGGGCTTCTCTCTCCTTCCTCGCCTCTCAAAGGGCTCATTGTTCCATTTATGTGCATGCCTTCTATGTGCTCACCTCTATTAAGAGCATCATAACCCTGCATTGAAATTCTGTTTTCTTGTCTGTCTTTCTCACACCACTATGAGCTTGTAGAGGCAAAGCTGTACCTTTAATCTTCATGTAACCAGTGTCTAGCATCCAGCCCATACTAGGATCTACTAAATAATTAAATCAGAAGAAAGAGCAATCACCTTTAGGAAAAATAGGATAAATAAAAACTTTTGTTTATCTTCATGATTTCCATTGAGAAGATTTTTAAAAAATAGTGTGATGGTTAAAACAACCCCATTTGACTTTTGAAGCTACCTGCTAACCTTTTATAAGGTTTCAACCATTGCTCATTTTAAAAAATGGCATTTACTTGGAACAAGAGACCACCACCAACTCAGAATATCAACAGGCCTGTTCAATATTCCATTAGTGGGACAAAAGAATGGAGCTACTTGTGGTCTGCAAAATCCAAATGGGAAGGTAGGTAAGAACATCAAAAGCAAAAACAAATCAAATCAAATGCTAACACTTCGTCAGTAATTGGGGTTCATTGGCCTCTTTTCCTTAAAGTGACCAGGAACTGCTGGTGACCAATAATAAGAAAGGAACAAAGTGAAAACAATGAAGTGTTTGGTTCAACATCAATTTTCACAAAAGCTACATCTTTCTCTTAATATTTATTTTTTAGCAAGGACATGGAGTCTAGCATTGAGTGGGAGTTGGGACGGGCAGGTGTTTAAAACTCAGGCAGTTCAGGACAAATTGACAGAGAATTCTCTGAGCTCCTTATTGCATAATGAAGTTCTACTCGTGTTCTGTTTTCACCTCAAGGCTTATTTAATACTTTCTAGAGAACATGGCAACGGAGAAAGGAAGCAAAGATTTACAAATGCCTTCCCATTAGATCATTTCTAGGTGCTGTGACATTCTTGCACGTTCCTCGAGCACAGTGCGCTCATGGGAAGCTACCTGATCCACTTTTTAAAACTTCCCTGGAAGGATTTCTGCTGATGTTGAGTTTTTTCAGGAAGGTGGCTGACAAGGTGCAAGTTGCCTTGGTTACCCACGTCACGTGGGCCTCAGAATTCCCTCGCTGATGTCCAGTCTCCCAAAGCAAACGCTGAGAAATGCCGAAGTATTTCCAGTCTAAAAATTTCTGATTCTAAGGCTGGATATACACTGCAACTAGCTGACTGGAGTATTTTATTTATTTATTTATTTATTTATTTATTTAAGGGGGAAAAAAAAAGTCACACTGAACTTTGGTATCAAATTTAAACATTTACCTATGAACCAATTCTTAAGGCCTACATTGTCTCTGAGAGAATTAGTGAGCTATAGTATTCTGGGCTCTTAAAATAAACTCAGTGGATGACAGAATGTACTTCAATTGGAGAAGACCAGGTCTTCTATCTCATTAAAACAAGTTGAATTTTGTAGGAGATTATTGTAGCCTGGTCTCTATGTTAGTATTCCAACACTTGAAACTCAAAAGCTCAAAAAAAAAAAAAAAATCCTGCTAATGACTATTTGAAATTGTTCTGTGATTCTTATTAGTGCAGAGACATGCTCTCCTAAAAGGAATGTTTAAAAAGAAAGCTATGAAAAAATCAAATTGTCACACCAGAGAAATATGAAAAAAAGTGTGTGCTCTGCAATGATCACAAAGGATTTTCAAGATACTGAAACTGAAAAAAAGGTTTCCCTGTTCTCTCATGTATGTCTTTTCAGCTACAGGATGTGTTAATTTACAACCTTGGGAATTCAGATTCGTGCAGAATAAGCTTTTCCCCAAACTGTGAGAAGTCCAAAATTAAGACAACTATTCTTTTTCTGCTTAAGAAGAAAGTGCTGAATGTTTTCCCAGTTAATCTTTATGACATCTCTGTGAGGTAAATATTTTGTCTTCATTTACAAGAGGACAAAACTGGAGCTCAGCGAGGTCATATAATTTGTCCAATCAAGTAAGAGGCTTAGGATTTACACCCAGGAGATTTAAAGCCTTTGTGATTCCAAAACACAGGCCACATACTGGGAGAAAAAATAAGTTACTTTTTATTTGTCATCATAAAACTCTTGCTATCTTGAAACTCTACTCCAATATCTAAGCTACGGTTGTGTCATCACCACTGGTAGAGAAGAAGCTAGGGAGTTTGGATTATCGAGAATTTGGGGGCACTCTTGCAGGCTTTCATGTTATCTGAAGGGAAGACTTAGAAACATCTGTTCTGTATTTTGAGCAGATCTCAGACTTAGGTATTGATAAACAGTTCAGCAAACTCTGTATATGCAATGAGAGGTTGTAGCTTCATTAACATGTCTCTGGCCAATGGTGGGCTGGACTTTTGTTTTGCTTCACAAAATTCTTCACAAAGGTTCAGGATGTCAACTATGAAGGCAGGGGAGTTTGAAAAATTTGGGGAACAGAGGCTTCATGTGTTCCTTGAAATTGCCAATTCACATACAAAGACTAACAACCTTTCTAATCTGTGAATAAAATGGCTAGTCTTAATTTCTGTTAATGAACTCTCTGAAGGAAGCACTATTTCCAATATCTGTAATCTCTGACTTAAAACCAGGACAGGCAAGGAGCAGGTACCCCCAAAATGTTTGCAGACTAAATCAACAGATGCAATTTACGACTTACTATTTGCTACGTTCTGGTATGGCAACAATGTTGCTCTTTGAATTAACATTCTAACAAAATTTCATAGAATTCAGAAAGACTTCGTGGACTTCACTTTTAGGGCTCTATGTTATTCAATCCCAAGACTTTCCAATTATTGATTTACCATTCTCTTACTGCTTAGCCATATTTTCTCAAAGTTTTTGCTATAATAAATATTTTGGCAAACATCTTTGTGCAATATACTTTAAAGATCGATTTGACCTGCATTCTTCATGCTTCTTAGTGACCTTTCCGACAGGTAAGGTTCTGCTGTAGGCTTTGTAGAGAAAAAGGAAGGTTACCTTATTGCTCAGGTTCACGTTAGCATTTCTGCCGAGGAGCAGGGACACCATGTCCACGTGCCCTTCCTGAGCTGCAAGATGGACGGAAGCAATTCCTTGCCGGGTAACTGCATTTGCATCAGCACCATATTCCAGCAGAGTCGTCGCTATGTCCATCTGGTTCTTTTTGGCAGCGATGTGCAGCGGCGTATAACCATTCTGTCAACACAAATCACTTGGTCACATGCCCAGGAAAGAGATAAAAATGTGTACAGTGCACTCTCAAATAGTATGCTTCCCTTTCTAGTGATTTTCTTCGATGGTTTAAAAATTTGGAATCCCATAAGCAACCTGATAAATCGAGCTGTGCCATTAAAGTATTGCCCTCATCCCCCACCCACATTCCTAAATCAGGAAATTATACTGCGGACAGTTTAATGCAAGCGAAACAGAGTGCCACTGGTTTTACAAAAGGAATGTAGAGTTCTTTCCTACCATGTTGGTAGGTGCTCAATAATTACTTGCTTTATTTAATTTGATAATGAGAAGAAACCCAAGTAGGAAACAACAAACAGTATGGGCATGTTCAGAGCTGGTATTCTGTCTTTAAATTATCCATAATGGTTATTTGTTGCTAATAACCTAATGTTCATGGTAGTCCAGATGCTATTATCTACTCTCATAACGCTTTTGTTTTATTATTATTTCTTTTTGAGCAGGCTCCCAATGCAGGGCTCAAACTCATGACCCTGAGATCAAGACCTGAGCTGAGATCAAGAGTTGGATGCTTAACCGACTGTACCACCCAGGCACCCTCCTCTCATAGCCCCTGTGATTGCCTCCTTTACGAAACCCTAGTTTCTATGTTATGCTTCAGCCGAACTGGTTTCCCAAATAAGATACGGCTCATGTTTCTGTTTTTTGCCTCCCTCTATCAAGAATGTTTATCCCCCACAAGGTCCTCAGGGCCAGCATTTTCCAGCCGAAGCTTCAGCTCAAGGGTCATATTCTCATGAAGTGTTTCACCTCCTCCTTCCCCTTCTACACCCACTGAGCCTGACTGACTCTAATCAAAGTCTTGGAGATATTTAGTGGCGCTCGTTCTTTTCCACACTTGTTTCCTCTTACTAAAACGCAAATTTATTGAGCGCACGTATTGTGTCATATCTGTCTTTGTATCTCTATTAATGCCTCATGGTGACTGGTGAATCCTTAGAATGTGAGTCAGACTTACTAGAACTTTCAGAACATTCTGGGATCCTCATCTTGGCTGACCCTTGGTGCTCAAGGTAGTGGCGACCTAAATTTCTTTGGCAAACTGTTAATTAGCTGTGTTTCAGTGTCCTTCAGAGTCCTTTGCTCTGAGAAAGAAAGGTCCCCTGTGCTAGGGAGGGGACCCTGTCCTGCCTTACAGTCATTTAAGAGAAACGCAAGATTGTATTTTGACTTGGGCATGACTATATATAATATAAAATATTATAAAATATGCCAATGAAAAGTTAGAATGACTTTTTTATAGAAAAGAAGGTTTAGAGAAAAAAAGATAGAATTTGTGGATTTATACTTGGGAAAATGATCCAAATCTAGACAACTATCAGTCATACTCTTTCCAAGCAATACAGATGGGTCAGAATCAATACAGAGGACACTGGGGGCTGCTGAACCACTCACAGGCTAGCCTACTGCAATCAACCCTCATATTTTAAGTCACTAACATGTCCTAGGAGGACATTGACAGACGCTCTTCTTCTAATCAATTGTAGAGGATTTAAGCTGTTGGATATCAACCCATGTGAGTGGAAATGCCGCTTCCAGACTCTTCTGAAACCACCCTCTGCCAAATGGGATGGGCCAGGGTAGAAGATTTTATATCCCTATTTTTAGTTTCTACTTAGTGCCATCTGGAAACCCCAGCTGACCTGGGAAGCATTTGTCCCTCTGCACAGACACACCCTAAAGAAATTGCCTTCAGAGCCAAATGAAGAGCTTTGGACTGAGCCCAACTCTACAGCGAGTGACAGGAGAGGGAGGTCTGTTTCCCTCCCATCCCCACCCTTGCATAAAAGACAAAATTCACAAAACAGTGCTAAAATAGGACATCTGATTAGTCAATATGTCTAACACTGGCTAAACAGAGTGGTGACAGCAAGGAAGTCTGAGTTTAGCTTCTTACTGAGCACCTTATTTCTATTTGCTTTTGCATAGACATAACCTTCACATTAGCCACTTTTCAAAAATTGAAGGCAGGTCAGTGTCCTCTGAGAGGTGATAATCATCTTGATTACTTTTAATTCCACCCCAAAATCCTAGGTCCTAAAAAACACTAATCAAGGGAAGCTCTGGCATTTCTGTAATGCATGCTGATTTCAGACAAGCTATTCATTACTACTGAGGGTTTTATTCTGAGCGCCATACCTGAGCTACAAAGTAAAGGGGAAACAACTGGTGGTATGATTTTAGAAGGGGAAGTTCATCTCAGAAAGACTTAAAATGTGTTTCAAATAATAAACAAATAGTTCACCTTGAGACCTATAAGAAATTTTCTAAATTTCCTAAGTGCTTTCTAATTTCTGGAAAGCCAAATGATTCTTACCTGTCATGCTAAAGGGGACAGATACATTTATCAGAAAATAAATAAAATAGAGATCCAACTACAGAATCATCATAGATATTTTTTCCTCTTGATGTAGAGGATAAAATGCTTGCCAAGTGTGCTTTTGTATTTCAAGATGAAAACAAAAGGAAATGTAATTTTAAATGACCCAAAGTAATATATTTATATGATGCTTCATATTTTTTCTAAGAATTTTCACCATCTCTACAGTTCCACATCAATAGATACATCACACATTTTACGGAAGAGAAATATGACAAATAACAAGCTATGGCTCACTATCCCTTCCACAGGTGCCCAGGTTACGCCTGAATTCATGCCAATCCGCCTTCTAGTGCAGGGTCCTGCCTCAGGAAATAGATCCGGCTAAAATGGATTACACAAGCTGATCTCCTTTTCCAGCACCTTTCTACCTCTCCCATTACAAGATCACACAGTGTTTCTAAACTCGTGTGTGTAAGAAAATATGTTGGCAACTCTACAAAAGAGAAGAAAAGGCAAGAAAACGTCACATACCCTAAGGACCAAGCACATGAATGGAGGTAGAGTTCACACTGCAGTCATTACTGTCAGACCCTCAGGCTCAAATCAGGCCTTACTGAGACTTTGTTCCTCCTTCTGCACCTCTGCCAGATTCAGAAATGCTAAAGCTTCCTTGGGGTATGGGGGGCTATTTGCTGACCCTATATCATTCTCCCTCCTTCCTTAACAAAAGCGCCTTGGCACCATGCTGAGCTGAAAAACTACATTTCCCAGCTTCCCTTGCAGGAAGAGGCGGCCAATGGGAGGTAAGGAGAAAGGGCTGGCTGGAGCTTCTGAGAATGCCCTGTAGTCCCACTTTCTTTCCAGTTTATGGTTTAAAAGAGGGCCTGGCAATCTAGGCAACAACAATCTCTCAAAGGAAAGTCGAAAAAAAAAAAGAAAAAGAAAAAAATCACCTGGAACTTTCCTTAAGACTCTGAAAACACAGAACCAATGTCAACAACTGCCCAACTTCAGACTGCTGAGAAAAATAGAGCCACATCCATTTAAACCAGTATCTTCCAGTCTATGAAGCCAAACCCTACGTGATAAAACAGGCTTCGCTCAGGCTCAACGCCCAGAAGAAGCTCCTGACAAGGCTCACTGCTGAGGAAAGTGGGTGGACACAGGGCAGAGCTCCGCCTAAAGCTAAAGGGCTGTTAGAGCTCTTTGCCGCTCTCTTTTAAAGATGTTCTGCAGACGTGCAAACATGGAGGCTTGTTTGGCAAATACAAAGCAAGAGCCCGATGGCAAATATACCAACTACTGACCTATTTCAGAGTTATTCGTGGACTGAAAGACAGAATGGATGGATGGAAGGGTGGACTGCACACATTTTGCTTCAGGAACTACTTTATGAATCTTGTCAATCTAAACTGCCTGGCACAAGTGGTGTCAAAGTTATCACTCTCATGTGAGCACTGAATTGTTTGCTTATTAATTATAGATGGATTGACCACCAAGAACATGTTTGTTTGTTTTTTTAAAATAATATAATAAAAGTGGTCCGGGTTCAGAAGCATATTAAAATATATTAAAATAGAATAATCATTAAAATTACACTGTAATTTTTTTCATTTTTTACATTGGGATAAAATATACATTACATAAAACCTACCACTGTCACCATTTTTAAGTGCACAGTGAATGGCATTAAGTACATTTCACATGGTTTTCCAAGCATTACCACCGTTCGTCTTCAGACCGAAACGCTAACCATTAAATACCAACTCCCCGTTTCTTCTTCCCTTCAGTCCCCGGCAACCAACATTCTACTTTCTCTCTCTACATGACTGAAATCAGACAATACTTGTCCTTTTGCGTGACTGGTTTATTTTACTCAGTATCGTGTCTTTGAGGCTCATTTATGCTGCAGCCTGGGCCAGAATTTCCTTCCTTCTTAAGGCTGAATAATATTCCACTGTATATATACACCACATTTTATTTACCCATTCATTCTTCAATGGATAATTCCATTCGTTTTGGCTCTTGGGAATAATGCTATTCTTTCTTTTTTTTGAAGATTAAGTCTTTACCAGAAGTCAAGGCATGGCTTTATGATGGGGAAAAATGTTTTGTCAGGATCAGAAACCATGGGGGCAAGCCACATTTAGATGAAAAGCAAATTTAGGGGTATGATTCTGAATTCTAGACCTTACCGGGTCCAATTCTGGAGAGGATGGGACAGGAGATCATTAAGACCTATCGGTGAAGAGTTTCTGAGGAGAAATATCTGTCAAAGTTAACCTACTCCCTAAAAGAAGGTACCTAAAAACCTTCTCTTTTATTAAAGTCTCCAAAGCATTCTGGAACAGCCCCATTCAGATTGGATCACAACCCATTTGATTGAAACACTAAGGTTAAAGGAGGGCCCTAAAGATGCCCCAAAATGGCAGAGTCAAAAAAACCCCAAAACATAAAAAGCTTAAAAATGCTGAAAGTTCCTTCAACAGCAGCGTTTAGGGAAAGCACTGGGCAGCATTATGTAGCAGCATCATTCCAGTCTTCTCAGATCACAGCCGTCTGCTCGACAACAGAGAGCCTATTAAACCAACAGCCCTCGATTAACCTATCTTTAAGTAAACTCTAATTCACGATTTGCCTCCCAAATCAGCATGTCGGGCTAATAAGAAAGCCACACGCCCTACAGAGCTCTTTTCTGAGAAATGTAGGTTGTCTACTAGTCAAAAATGCTCTAACAAGAGGAATAAAGATTCCCCTTAGGAATAATAAAAATAGATAAATAAAACCCCAACCTATTTTATTAAACAGAAATAAACAACTCGGAGGCAATGTTTCACGGCCAGGAAAATATAAGGCGTATTTTTATAACTTTGACGACTCAGACTTTCTTATTCCCTCAGGCCGTGCTGATGTTTTTAATCTGACTGAAGAGTACCTCAACTTCTTTTCCTCCACAGGCTCCAGATTATCCTGGATTTTTAAGGAAAATCAACCAGCAAGTGAGTATTTATTGAGCATCTACCACATTACTGACCAAATAGCTGAAGGCACAGAGTTTTGGAGGCCCTTCTATGCCTGTGACTTTTCCGTGATGTCTAAGGTGGAGGGTGCCCCATGAGCAGCAAAAGGGATGGACAGAGGCCGGCGGACGCCACCCGCCAGCCTGTCCAGGCAGGCCAATCCCAGGTACCTTTGCGGCCGCGTGAGGTGAGGCTCCTTGGTCCAAAAGCAGGAGGGCCACTTTCTGATTATCGTAATGTGCAGCCACATGCAGTGGAGTTAGCCCGCTCTGAAAACACGTGCAGAAACAACAACCACGGTCAAAAGTGTCTTAACACCAGAGGCCTAGATGTGGGAGATGGGATTAGTCTGGGTTCAACACAGAGTGCAATTTACATTCCAGATTCCACAACGCTTGGACCCCAGCATTCACCTTCCTATGTCCAAAGGGCTCTTCATCCTATGAGACTTAATTAACTCTGGACTAGTCATAATTTGGGTGGCTGTTGGTGAAGGAGCAAAGGCTGGTTTGGTTACCCTGGAAGTGGCCTGAGGTCAGTTGGCTCCATACCTTCCCAGCAGCGTCTGGAGAGGCACTTTTCTGTAGCAGGAGATTAGCTACTTCCAGCTTCCCATACTTTGCTGCCACATGAAGGGGAGTAAATCCTTTCTGAAAGAAGAACCATAAAAATAATGAACAACAGAAATGACACAAAGGCATTGCTTTCCTGGAACCAATAAATGATTCCAACAATGAAGCACAGTTAAGCCTGCATTGACATACCCACTCAGGACGACGACAGCCCGAGTCCCTTTATCAACAAGGAGGATCAGGATTTTGCATCTTCCTAACTCTGTTGACTGAGCCACCACATGCCACTAACTCTGGGACTTCTTAGGCATCTGACCAGGACGATGGTGGAGAGATGGGTCTGGGGTGTACTCCTGCTGTGTTTTAGGGTTTCACACTTTGGGAAGAATAGGTTACTGGGTCCCAGGCCCAGTTTGGATTTGGGGGGCTTGGGAAAATCCAGGACAAGTCTGGACCTCACATCACCAGGCTGGAGCCTTTTGCGTCCGCTTCTCTAATTCCTGCGTGTATACACATTGTCTTTTGCTATGCCTCAGTCCTCAGGAGTCAGAGATTCTCGAATCTTAGCTACCACAGGTGGACTGAGTAACAACACATGGTTCCAGCCCAGGAAATCTGCCAGAGTTGGGTACTGAGAGTTGAGTAGCTGCTCTTGCTTGCTACCTGCTCGCACAGGATCTGGAGATCCACCAGTCCATCAGCATGCGCTGCTATGGAGGGTCCCAAGCATGAGTCAGAGACTAGAAGGTCATCAGCACATCTGACCTCATGAGACTAAAGCCAACTAGAGCCAACAGGCAGCTGGCACAGTGGAAGGGCTGGGGCACTCAAAACCTAATCCCCACTCACTCTGTTTCACATATTAAATGAGATCCAGAAACTGTGCATCTCAGCTCTACTGAGAAGCCTAAAGAATTACAGGGGGTATAGTTGGAGGCAGTCATCGTTTATTCAGATAGTTTTCCAAGGGCTGCCGATTACTAATCGGCTTGTGTATGGATCACACTTCTCTGCATCCAAACAGGAGAGTGAAACACCCATTTCTAGCTTTCTCAGACATGCCACAGGCCAATTCATCTATCAGACTCACTAGGTTTACATAGCACTACCAAAACGTGAGCTCTAAATTTTGCAACCTGCACCCGCAGAGCGACTGATAGGTTATTGCTTGAAGGCATCAGAGTGGAGATTTTAAACATCAGACCAAAACAAGACAAAAACAACAAAAGAGTAACAACAAACAAAAATGAAAGAAAGAGAAATCCACCTCCTGATCTGAAAGTGGTTTGGACACGTGGCCTCAGTTGTAAGGAGGATGGTTTTTGGGAGACACAGCAGGATTCCAAGACTCACTTTCCTACCTTTGTTGTTATAGAGAGAGATGCGCCATGATCCAGAAGGAATGCAGCTACATCCTCGTGTCCCTCCCGGGCCGAGAGGTGGAGTGGGGTGTACCCAGAAGTCGTGGCTGCATTTGGAGATGCTCCTTGCTGTAACAGCTGTTGTACAATATCTGCCTTCCCCAGTCGGGCAGAAATGTGCAGTGGGGTTTGGTCATCCTTAAGTGCAAGGCAGAAAAAACAAGACTGATTAGTTGAGAAAACAATGGTGACATTGTGGATCATTCAGAAAACTTTGCTTGGTATCAGAGGCTACTTTCAATGCCTTTCAAGTAACCTATTAGTCTGAAAAGTGTGAGAAGCAGTTCTGTCTGTAAATTAACCCACTACCACCTGCCACACTTTATCAAAATTTTAACCTCCAATGGTTCCTTTTTTGGGAGAAAAGGGAATGAATCCTAGTAAAACTCAAATAACTGAGAAGGTATTTTGCCTCCGTCAGCTGTTAGGTCCTCAAATGGAGTAAATTCTTGTATTGACTTGTATTTGTCATAGTCAAAAGCAGAGGGGGTGGGGTGGGGAGCACAGGGTTGTGCAGGTAGATCTGCACAAAGGCTCCCAGCCAAGGGGGCTGAAAGCCAGCCCACCCTCTGCTTGTCAAGTGGTACATTCAGGGCATGGGCAGGATCCGCCTCCAGTAGAAGGGCCCCTTATTACAATTCACCCCGAGGCATGAGGCACCAAATCTTGTACCCTTAGGGTCTTATCCCCAAGGGGGAGAGGCGTCTTTTTTTAGTTTGCCCAACGATGCCCTGTGGGGGCCATC
This sequence comes from Enhydra lutris kenyoni, assembly GCF_002288905.1. Classification (NCBI taxonomy): domain Eukaryota; kingdom Metazoa; phylum Chordata; class Mammalia; order Carnivora; family Mustelidae; genus Enhydra; species Enhydra lutris. The sequence continues at coordinate 15,209,760 of NW_019154096.1, forward strand.
GTTTTTCCACTGGCCATCCCAATGGCCATCTCATTTCCAAAAGGAAATCCCACACGTGAATGGGAAAAAAGTTCAGGTAAGTGCTTCCTGTAGGGAAGGTGTACAGAAGAGGTTGGAGCACAGGAGATGTCTTTGAAGAGAAAAGTAGGATGAGAGTCAAGGCCAAAGCAAGAGAGTCTATGTAAGAAGTGTAAGAGGAACTGGGGCACCACAGGAAGAAGAGTACTGAAACCAGAACAAGATAATTGCTGCAGAAAGATCTCCCATAATTCTCCTTTGGCCACCACCACCACTGCACATTTGCTGAGCATCTACATGTCACAGGCTCTGTGCTAAGTACTCCACCTACATTCATTCATTCGTCATCACACCAATCTTATCACCAGCAACTATCAGGATTCTCAGTTTCTATATGAAGAAACTAGGAAAAGAAATGTGCCATGGAGATGTTAATTCATTGCCCAACATTACAGAGCTGGGAAGTGGTGGATCAAGATTCAAACCCAGGCAGTCTGGCTGAGGAAGTCAGGTTCTTAATCATGATACATACTGCCTCCTTAATGAAATCATCATCACTATGAATTCTGTCCTCTGTTTCAGCTTGTACCCATTCCCTGGGTACAATGCTTAGTATGGAGCCAACAACACTCAGAAAATGTGAGGTTTCTTGTAATCCGTGATAGAGTACAGCCTTTCCTATCCATGGCTCTTTATTGATGAAGCAGATTTAACCTATCTCTTTAGATCAGGGCTGAGAAACTACAACCCAGGGGCCAGATCCAGTTGCTGCCTGTGTTTGTAAATAAAGTTTTATTGGAAACAGACATGCCCATCTACTTAGGTAGTATTGCCTATGGCTACTTTTTGCTCTAGAATGCCAAAGCTGAGCAGCTGTGGCTGAGATGGTGCATCTGGAAAAGCCTAAAATATTTACTCTCGTCCCTTTAACAGAAAAGGTCTCCAGATCCTCTGTAAAATGCACCAAGTGGCACCACAGTCTATTGGACACTCAGAATGTGTGTCTGCTGCTCAGAACGTTACAACCTTTGTGCTCATCTGCAGATTTCATGCTTATGATGATCTAGTTGTGTTTGTTCGCACACTAGTATGTTTGTTTGTACTAGTCACTTTACTACTTTGTGCTATATTTGCACTAATTACTTTAATTACACAATCACACAATATGTTAGCAGGTAAAATATGAGTATGAAAGAGAAGACTCAATTTTTCCCTAAGAATACTAAGTTGAAAGCTTGGAGAGTGTTGAAAGAAGTTGAGAAAAAACAACTGTGGTCAAATTAGATGCAGGTGAGATAGCTAAATACATTGGGAGAATATTATAAAAGTCTAGAAATATTCTGCATACAAACTGCTTCATACATGTCTTGGTCCTCTCTCTACCTAACCTGAAACTAGAAACTGTAGACAGTGCAAATAAATGGCAAATAAATGTACATTTATATATGAAGGTTAAATTAAGCAGTTAAAGAATCTTATGTCTTTATTTACAATTCCTGACCTGAATTGCCATCTTGATAACCAGACCAACTGACAGGTAGTGGGTGACAGGTCAATGGGTTTCTTTTGGAAATTAAACACCAGGCAGAGAATGAAGTACTCAAACTCAAACTGAAACCATTCCAATTCAAGTCTCAAGTCTCTTCATGGCTTCACAAATTGTGAAGAAAAAGTAAAAACTTCCTTTTTCCTTTTATGGCTGTGACCAGTGACATAGAAGTTAACCAAAAGAGTTCAGTCATGCTTCCTAACTGTGCTTGTTCTAGAAGTTTTGAGCCTAAGTCCTTCTCTATGGAGTGTGAAAAACTCTGGACCAAGTCTCGGTTTGGTTCCAAATCTGCTAAGGGCTAACAATATGCCAAGGACATAGAGTTCTTTCCGGCACAAAGTTCTTCTTCCATTTAATTTTGTCAAATAATTGAATGGACAAATGTGTTGGGATTTTTTTTTTTTTTTTTTTTTTTTTTTTTTACAATATCACATGGATAGAACTTTCGTCATTACTTTATGAAAGTATTCCTGGAAGAGAGCATGCATGTGTTTAAAGGTTGTAATAAAATCAGGGTTTTTTTTCCTTCAATAGCACATGCTTTCATGGGTTGCACGTACCTTGGCTTTAGCTTCTACCTGAGCTCCGTCTTGCACCAGATACCTCACGACTTCGGCTTGACCAGATCGAGCTGCCATGTGCAACGCTGTTTCTCCTCTCTGGGGAACAGGAGCCAAAGGTAATTAACTACAGCTCTGGAGGAGGGTGGCATATTTTATTTGCATAAAGCTTACGATGGAGGGTTTTTTCTTTTCTTCTTCTTTTTTTTTTTTTTTTGGTAAAAAATAGTCCCAAGCACTTCCTTACTGAAAATGAGGAAGGACAGGAAATTTGAATACTCAAGAAGTTCACATCCACCTGATTCATGATGGAAGGGCTGGTGTAACACTGGGGAGCCCAGTCTCTGGCAGTATCAGAAGTGTTGCTCCGTGTGGACCCCGGAGGGCTTGACAGGTGAATGCTCACCAGAGCCAAGCAGGAGAGGAAATGAGCGAAGGCAGCAGCCGGGACTGCTCCACGACAGAGCGCCCCACCCCCCCACCCACGGTGGGTGTGTGTGTGTGGGGGGTGGCACTGCTGCCTGACACGCAGAAGGCTTTGGTAGCCGGTAGCCGAGTAGGATGCCAGCCCTGGCAGGGCACACCTTCCTCTTTTTCAAAAGCAGTGGCAGTTTGGATATTTGCATATACTTCTTAAGCCTGGTCCCCCAAATCAGAATTGCACCCAGAACAAAACAAAAACCCGAATCTGCAAGGGCAACATAGACACACCTGAGGGTCCGACTCGGCTGCAGGCAGTTGGCCTGCGTTCTCTGCTTTACCTCACCACACCAATATCCTAGTTTGCACATTATCCCACGGGGCCCTTTTCCTTGTCACTGGACTCCTCCAACCCAACAATTCCCCCATTTTCACCAAAAGAACTGAATCCAGATCATCTGTTCATTTATTAATTTTTTTTAAGATTTTTTCATTTATTTATTTGACAGACAGAGATCACAAGTAGGCAGAGAGGCAGGCAGAGAGAGGAAGGGAAGCAGGCTCCCCGCCGAGCAGAGAGCCCGATGCGGGGCTCCATCCCAGGACCCTGGGATCATGTCCTGAGCTGAAGGCAGAGGCTTTAACCCACTGAGCCACCCAGGTGCCCCAAACAATGAAAATATTTTTAAAAAATGGGTAGACAGAAACAAATAGTCACAGAAATCAAAGGATTCTCTCACACCATGGGCACCCACCCACAAATTCCTTTTCTAAATCAAGCCTTGCGTTACAGGATAGCCACCTCCCTAGATATACAAAGACACATTCACGTGTAACTTGTTACTGTGTTTACTGGAAAAGCATCCGGGATAGAGTTTACTGTATTATCCAGGGTCTTCTTAATGAAGGGAAATCTTCTCTCTCTGGCATTAGTTACAGAAAAGATTACCTGTCAGCTGAGAAGCTGGTCTGTATCTTGTGCATGTGCTGATTTGGGCTCCGGAAGACAGAGCCTTACTGGAAGCCCACCGTCAGGGGGAGTGTGTGGACCTTTTGGCTGGCCCTTTCTGTGCCAGCGTGTGGTTTATTTGATTGTTAATGCTGTGGTGCTCATGAGTCCAAGCAGGTTCTTAGGCTTGTGGTCTGTTATGCTAATAATACTATGGTGTCTAACTTAAAGTCCTGTAAGATAATGTTAAATGCCACAGGCAGACCTAGGCTGAGAAATCACCTCTCCGATACTCTGAAATGAGTCTTGTGGTTCTGCAGAGCAATGATTAGTGTGGAAAAGCAATACCATCCAATGATCTATGAACATGGATTTGCTGTAACCATGGCTTTGCTATAACATGGTCAAGCACAAAATCATTTTGAATTTGAATTTACTTGCAATTACGATAATGGTGATTTGAGGTTTTTCCTCAACATGAAACACTTACTAAATGCTTCTATTGTTAAAAAACAAACAAACAAAAAAATCTTCCCCTCTACCAAAGCTATTTTTTAGAGTATAATATCCAAAAGTAACATATTTGTAAGGTCAATACACACAACCGTAAGTCCTAATGTTTTACGATCAGCTAGCGATTGAACAGATCTTGCCTTCGAAGTAAAGGAAAGCACAGGTATTCTTAAATTTTGTCTTTTAAGTAGTAAATAGTAATTAGTAAATAGTAATTAAATTAGTAATTAACCTATTATAATAAAAAATAAGTAAATAAGAACAACCTTCACCAGTTTCTGAAATACTCATAATTGGACCTTCTTTCTTAGAAGGATACTTACCACATTGGTGGTGTTTGGAGAGGCTCCATGATGCATTAGTTGTGATACGATATTTACATGCCCCATGAAGGCAGCAACATGGATTGGGGTAAGGCCCGACTAGGAAGAAAAGAGGGAAATGCTGGTTTGTGATCTTATCATAAAAAAGGTTTTGTCTGCCTGCCTCCCTGCCTGCCCTCCACCCACCCACCTTAATATAACCACTTGAGTGATCAGATCAAAGACACCAGGGCCCTGCCTATTATTGGCATAGATTCAGATTCAATAAGATAAATGCATCAGGACATGATCATCATTTCCTTAAAGCAGGTTCGGTGATTATGAAAGACCTATGTCATATCCACTAAAGAAGAAAAAATTCATATATTTTATAAAGATCAATGAGAAAAAATTAGAGAAAAATGACTTAAAGTTTTTTTCCCCTTTGCTACCAAACCTTCTTTATCCATATAACTGTGTGTGTGTGTGTGTGTGTGTGTGTGTGTGTGTGTGTCTAAGGGGGGTACTTAATGCCAACCTTCTAATAAATGAGCAAATCAGCATTAAATCTTTAATCAATTGTTTAATTTTATGAATATTATAAATTAAGGTGACATAATTAAGGCAAATAATACAAAGGTCACTAGACTAGACTTTAAATGTTGTTTGTCTCTAATCCTACACACACAAACACACAGCCGTAACACTTGTGCTTTGTATGTGAAATGATGCCACTTATAATTTTTTAGAATTTCATTCCACTTGCAACATGAACATCATCATTTGGTAAAAATAGTTAACATGCCTAGAAAAAGCTTTTTCTTTTTTTTTTTTTAAAGAGAGTGAGAAGGAGATACCAATCTCAAGAGAAATTTGAGAAATGTCAAAAAAATATGTGAAAGGAACTCTGCCTAATAATAGTGAGGTAAAAGGTAGAAGAGAAAGAATTCTGGTTGCCTCACCTTCAGAGAGTGGCAACAGAGGGAACCAGGGAAAAGCTCTGTGTTGTAATTTGGCACTTTTCTCCATCAGCAGGGGGAGTCCTTAGAACACGTGCAGGGCCAAGCCCTCATCTCCGTCTGCCCTGCCTTTGGGAGCTCTGAGGGAGTACAGGACTGGCAACAGCCCCTTCTCAGGGGCTGACATCTCTGGATATTTATTCAAACATCAGTCAAAAAAATTTGATCGCAGAGCCCACTCTGACTTTAAAAATGGTTGCTGCGCACTGAGAATAAGCTTTTAAAATCACAAGTGCCATAATAAAGCCGTAAGAGTGAAGAAAGAATAAAGCAGTAGTAATATTTTCAACCATTTAATCATTTTAAAATTGTGTCACAAATCAAGGCAAATATTTCATTTGCAGATAAGAAACTCAGGCAAAGTAACAGTCACTAAGCTAGATCTCAAACTTCCTATTTGCTTCCAATGCTACAGTCTTTACTGATGCATTCAACAAACCTTTACTGAATGGCCTACACTGTGTGGCCGGCATCTACAGACCAGTGGGGCTCAGCCTGTGCCCATGGAGCCTGGACTCTCTGGGGCGGGAGAACAGCTAGGTCATACATGCCTTGATGGGAAGAGGCAGTCTGCAGGGGAGCTCCTACACTAGGCCAGGGGTGAGGGATTTCCTAGGGAAGGTGGCCCCCAATCCCGTCCTGGCGGGTGTGTAGGATTAGCCGAGCAAAGCGGGCGTGACACATGCAGGGTGCAGAGATAGGGAGGTGAATGAAAGGGTGTCCAGTCTAGGAAAGTATCATGGCTGGCATCTAGGGAGACCAGAGTGCTGGGGGTGGAGTAGGGAAGGAGAATCCAGAGGGGCTAGGGGAGGACGAGCCTGGTTTGCCGTCTTGCAGGCTCAGCACTGGTCCTGGTGGAACAATCCTCTGAGTTCCATGTCAGTTTGTACAAAAGAAACCTAGAGCTAGTCCTTTATTAACTTCAGCAACTCTGTGTGTCGTTCATTCTGAATTTTGAGAGAGAGAAGTGTTCAGTTTACAAACACCCAGAGGTTCGAGTATACAGAGTTTCTCCACCTTGGCAAAGTTGACATTACGCACCAGATAATTCTTTGTTGTAGAAGGCTGGCCTGTATACACTGTCAACTATTCATTGGCATCTGGCTTCTAGTAGCACCATGTGACTGTCACCATTGAAAATACCTATAGACGTTGTCAGCTGCCCCCTGGGGGGCAAAATCGCCCCCACTGAGAAGCGCTGCATGACAGGATTTCATGAAAATTACACTTTCGTTGATGGTACCACTCACCCCTGAGCATGAAGCATATGTTTTGGATAATGTGTTTGCACCCCCCCCCAGACTCCTGTCTGTTCTCCTCCGGACTGGCAGCCCCTTGGGTGAAGGGTCTACACAGTCATCGGTGGCAATCACACACACAGCACAACTAGGTGTTCACTGAGGATGGCTCTAGGACTCCAGCTGTGAAGGTATACTCTGGTGACCCGGCGAAGGCTAGACATCCTACTCGCCTCACCTCGGTTACGGCTTGGATGGATGCACCGTGTTTCAGAAGGAGTTCCATGACTTTAATTCGATTCTTCTTGCAGGCAATATGAAGAGGAGTGAAGCCGTTCTGAAAGGGACAAAGACACAGAAGTACATGACCACATTCCGTGGAGATACAATTCCTCCGAGTATGGTAAAATGTTTGCGAAATGATGTTCTGTAAGGATTTGGAAGTAAATGACGTGATGAGGGGTTAAACAGAACGCGGATTCTTCTCTGGAAGCGTAGGCAATCTAGCTGCTCCTAGAAATCCACAGTGCTCTGCTGATCACGAACAGGAAGTGAATTTTTGTCACAGCCTCTTGGTGGCTGAGGCAAAATGGCCATGCGTTTTTTTAGATTATTTTATTTTGGAATTCACTCTTCCAAATAATATGTCCCTCCCTCCTCCATCTCATTTCAAATACAGACTAAAAACAGCTGGGCCCAAACATTTGTCCTCACAGCCCAAACTCTGCCAATGCCATTCAGCATTCTCTGTTGAATTTTAGGACAACTACAAGGCTGGTTCTAGAATGTTTTCGTCCCTTCCAGTTTTAAGGTTCAAATGTGTGTTTACTCCAAGGAAGCAGGAAACAACCCAACATTATTTGGATCACTTGGTTTCACATTTAATCTAATAAAGGAGTCTGCTTTTTCACAAATTAGCTCCAAACCATACCGCTTGATCATTGGGACCACAGAGCATTTTTCAGTCGCCATAGAGAACTATAAAGTATCAGGGTCCACTCTAAAAGCTTACGTCCAAGTCACCACAGGTGTTTCCTATGAGACCGTTTTCCTTCTGAGACCATTTACCTGGCCATAGTCCATCCCAGGATGACTGGCTCTAACCTCCACATATTGTGAAATCTTCCAAGTCAGTGGAAAATGAGAGTGAATGGCCACACCCTGTTTTAAGGCTTTTTTTTTTTTTCCTCTTGTATGGAAAAATGAGTCATGACTGCTAATTTCTTTTCCTCCCTTCTCAGAATTCAAAGATATGCTTGATATACTGGGCAAGTCAACAGCTTTTGAAATTCTGTTTCAGTAAAAGCTTTCAGTGACACTGATAGGCCGGGGTCAGAGTGCTCCTCAGTCCTCATGTTTCCTGCCCCCAGAGCAGCAGAGGCACTGGGGGTCCGTCGGGACAGGGAGACAATACCAGTTGGAAAGGAACAGCGACCCTTTCTAAATCGGTTGATCAGATGACAGCCTTTACCTTAAAATTGCTAGTCAAGGGGCGCCTGGGTGGCTCAGTGGGTTAAAGCCTCTGCCTTCAGCTCAGGTCATGATCTCGGGGTCCTGGGATCAAGCCCCGCATCGGGCTCTCTGCTCGGCGGGGAGCCTGCTTCCTCCTCTCTCTCTCTCTGCCTGCCTCTCTGCCTGCTTGTGAGCTCTCTCTCTCTCTCTCTGTCAAATAAATAAATAAAATCTGTAAAAAAAAAATTGCTAGTCAATTTACATGTCTTCCCTAGCATTTGGTGACTGATTTTTTCCTAAACATGGGTGCTTATTCTGAACTAAATTTAAACAGCTTACCAAATTGGGATTATTTATTTTTCCAAAAACAAAAACCCTATCTCATCAAGAAAATCAAATTATAATACAACTAGGGGTTAAAATATTAGATCATTTTAGGAGTTAAGACTACAAATGAGACCAAATTTTCATTTTTATCAATAGGAAAAGGAGATGACTGGCCATATGTTAGCTTACATGGTAAACATAACACAAAATTTTAGCTCACAAATTCCTAGACCACTGATGTGTAAGAGAAAGTTTTTTGACCACTTTTCCTCATGTTTTTAGATCTTGGAAAAAAATTTTTAATTCATATAATTATAACTATACCCTCAGTGAGATAAGTGTGATCACCTCAGTCTTTTTTACACCTACAGTCTTTGGGTCTTACTTATGTAAGAGATTCACCTGTGCGACCATAAAGAGGTTAATGATTTAGCCCCATCAGCCTTGTTCACATCAGAAATAGGCTGTTTCTTTAAAGGATATTTGGAAAAAGTTAAGGGGAAGTACATTTTACTTAACTAGACCTTCTATTTTTACCTCCTCAAAGTAATCTCTTCTCATGCAGAGGTCGCACGTTGTCAGCAAGACAACACAGACTGGAGCTGTTGGCTTAGCCACTCACCAGGGCTTTGGCATTGGGGTTTGCTTTCTTGTCCAGGAGGACCTTCGCGACTTTGTAATGCCCGCAGTGGGCAGCCACGTGGAGGGCAGTCAGGTAGTCATTGGTGACGTCGTCCACGGGCACGTTATGCTGGAGGAGAAGCTGGACGCAGTTCAAGTGATCCCCTTGTGTGGCCATGTGCAATGGAGACAATCCATTCTGGAACACGTAAGAAAATCAGAGTTTATTGTTTTACCTTTTAAATACAAATGTCCCGAACATAAAATACAGCACAAATATGAGAAGATGAAAACCTAGTTTTTCACACAGAAATACCTTTTCTTTTTTAAAAGCCTTTTTTAAAAAGATTTATTATCTAAATTCCAAGTAGTTAACATGTCATATTACTTTTAATTTTAAGTAAACTCTATACGACACACGAGATCAAAGATCAAAGTCACATGTTCTACCAACTGAGCCAGCCAGGCACCCTCTTTTTAAAAGGTTTTGATGATTGTTTTGAACTATAGCTACTTTTAAACCTAGTCCTCTCACTTCTTTTATCAGCTGAAAACAAATTTTTCAAGATCATTTATTTTCTGGTCTTAAAAATGGCGTGAATTGGTGTGCCTGGGTGGCTCAGTCAGTTAAACATTCAACTCTTGATCTCAGCTCAGGTCTTGATCTTGGGGCTGTGAGTTCAAGGCCCATGGTGGGCTCCACACTGGACATGGAGCCTAATTTTTAAAAACATGTGAATTGCACTAATGTCCATTACTTATCTTATTCCCAGTGAACTAAAATTCTTTCTTTTTTCTTTTCCTTTTCTTTTCTTTTTTTTTTTTTTTTTTAAGATTTTAAGTAATCTCCATTCCCAAATAGGCCTTGAAGCCACAATCTTGAGATCAAAAGCTGTATGCTCCATGGACTAAGCCAGCCAGGCATCCCTGGAATTCTTAATACTTAAGAGTGAGAAGGATTTAAAAACATTTTTTTAAAAAGCAAAAGTAGATTGGAATTCATTACACTGGCTTTTTTTTTTTTCCTTACAAGTTACTAACACTTGATATTTATATATTGATTTGATTAATAAAAAAAGATCTGACTAAAACAACACATTTCATTTCCTATCAATGTAGAAAGGAAATTTTTCCTCTTCCATCAGTCTGGTGCCCCCCTGTGTCTGTGATGAGAAAAGGCAAGGCAATGATCAACTCATCAACTAACGCCTGCCTCCGTTTAAATCAACTGGGATCAACAACACAGTTAATCATGCATGGTAGGAATAAGTCAAAAATTCTTTAAAGAGTTGTGAGAAGAAATAAAGAGGCTCAAAGGTAAATAGAGACTTAAAAGCAGGTTGGAGGGATATTTAGCATCCGGTACTTATTTCCCAGCGAAGACAAAAATAAGGCATTAAGATGTCAGTCCTTTCGCGCATGCTTCCTTCAAATATGGAGGCAAAGTGGAGGAGCCTGGGAAATTTCTAGAGAATCCAATTGTCAAGAGAGGCTCTGTTCATCACTGTAACATAGTTAAACATATCTGGGGGTGGGCAGGAAGCGAGTGCAAATTCAGTTTCCAAAACACGTGTCATCGGTGAACTTTGAAAATAATGATGTATTAAATAGGCACTGATGACTCCAGGATTTCTGAATCCTCTGGGCCAAGTTATTTCCCGTAATTTATCTATTAATGACATAAAATAGTAGATCAAGATAGAAACAGCGCAAGCCTTCCTCTAGCCGCCCTCACGGTACCATTCACTCACTGTGATATATTTCAACACAACACTAGTTGTGTTCCTTGCAAGTAAAATTTCATGGATTATAATTTCCCCACATTGTGCGGCATATATAGAAAAATAAATATTCATGTAACTTTAAAGACTTCATACATGGTCAATCAGAATATTTCTGCCTAGGGGTGCCTGGGTGGCTCAGTAGGTTAAAGCCTCGGCCTTCAGCTCAGGTCATGATCTCAGGGTCCTGGGATCGAGCCCTGCATCAGGCTCTCTGCTCGGCAGGGAGCATGCTTCCTCCACCCCCTGCCCACCTGCCTCTCTGCCTACTTGTGATCTCTCTCTCTCTGTGTCAAATAAATAAATAAAATCTTTTAAAAAAGAGAATATTTTTGCCTAAAAAATTTCACTCTAACATTCTAAATCAAAGTAGACACTAACATGCAACAAAAGACGGGGACGTTTCTCATTTGAGATCCTGCCACCCACGAGCACACGTACATCTCCTTTCCTCCCTGCCAAGACATTCCTTTGCTTTATGTTCTGAATGGTGAAGTAAACAAAGAAACAAAATCTCAGAGATCAAATGATAGTCGTGGAGAGTAGAGATGGGAGGCAGTGCCAACAAAAGAAGAAAATTCTCTAATGATACACAAAATAACAATATATGAGTAGGTAAGTTTTAGGTCATTGGAGAAGGAGGAGAAGAAAGTAAAGACCCTCTGCCCTAGGGAGAGGGGGTTTTATCACACACTGCCCCCTCGTAAAGCTGAACATACAGATCCAACACAACGGCTTTTTTTAGCTCAGAAAGATGAAAGCCTTGAGGAATTAGACAGATGGCCTTAAAGTCAGAAACACATTCACTTAACATTCATTCAGGAAATGTTTCCGGGAGGTCTACTATGTGCCAGACACTAATTTAGGGACCTGGGATACCACACTGAAGAAGGCAAAGTCCTCGCTTCCATTTTACCAAGGAGAGAGATAAGTACACAGGAAGAGAAGCTAATAAGGAGGCCTTTGTGAGAACAAAACACTGAGTTAGAAAATGGGTAGAGACCGCAGAGATTTGGGACAAGCTGAGGGAACTCCATCTACAGGCACAGGACGTGAGGGTAAACCTGGTGCATTCTGGAAAGTGGAAGCAGGCCAGCTGGCTGGAAGATGGTAGGGAGCAGAACAAGAGGAAAGTCAGGGAGGTGGTCAGACGCTGGTCAGGAATTTATTAGGGCAGGAGGCTACTTCTGAACAAACATGGTAGATGTGACCTATACGTATCCATCCTTTCCCAAACTCTGAAGCAATTTAAAAGATAAATTCCACAAGGGCATGTACGCACACACCCCCAAAACACACAGGAAAGGAAATAAAAACAGAGGTGTGATGTCTATACATTTTAGAATGTGAAAAGAGGGTTTAGTGTGTTAACACATCCAGCAGAAGAGAGAAAGTAGAATGCTAAGCTTCTGTGGAAGGGTACATCAGCGGTGTTACTGGTTAATGTTTAACAACAGCTCTTTGAAAAAGAAAAACCCCGGGGCACCTGGTTTGGCTTAGTGGGTTGAGCCTCTGCCTTCAGCTTGGGTCATGATCTCAGGGTCCTGGGATCGGGCCCCGTGTTGGGCTCTCTGGTCAGTGAGGAGCCTGCTTCCCCCTCTCTCTCTGCCTGCCTCTCTGCCTACTTCTGTTCTCTCTCTCTGTCAAATAAATAAATAAAATCTTAAAAAAAAAAAAAGAAAAAAAAGAAAAACCCCAATATGTGGCATTTGCCAATCCCCATGGTGCGAAGAACCCCACTATGACTGATTTCGAGCCATCAACATGATGTCACTGAATACAGAACTGGAAAAAGATGTACACAATAGGCTCAATGATGTAGCTCCATCAAATAAAGACAGGTGATTGATTTCTCAGGTGATTGATTTCTCAGATGCCCCAAAGGCAGGGCAGATGGAAACATGACACAACTTGGAAGATAAAGATGAGGCTTGGAGTCAAAAGCAGGATTGGTTCACCTGTGTATGGAGCAGTCAGGTTTCCAGGTCCTTTGGACCTAGCAAAGCAAGATGATTGCCCCCTTGTCCCTTTCAGGAAATCAGGAGTTTAGTTTCTGGAGAAACTGAAGCAGAGCGATTCTGGATGTAGGAGTCCGGGCAGTGGCAGTGGTGAGGCTCTGGAGTGATACCAGGTGCTCACAGAAAAAGGAAGGCTGGCATGGGTGTCAAGAGTGTGGTCTCTCCAGTTAGACTGCCTAGGTTCAAATCCTTGCTCTGACATGGGCTGAGCTCTCTTGAGAAAGTTATTTTAACTCTTTGGGTCTCAGTTGCCTCATCTATAAAAAGGGCCTAACAGTAAAACTGGTGCCTCATTGTGAGGATTCAGTGGGTCCATATATGTAAAGTGCTTAGACACCACGTAAGTATTCGTTATCACTATCGTGATTGATGTATGCATAGAGAGCTAGGAGAATGACAGTCCCCTTTCCCTTTTCTTACTCGGAATGTACTGACACAGCTTCTACACTGCAAAACATTGGCAGATTCATCTCTCAAAATAACTGAACTTGCCAGAAAAAAAGGGCAACTAACCGTTACATGGGGGGACGTGTACGGCCCACCACCAGTGGAGCCCTGCCTACACCCGCATAGAGTTTCCACTCAAATGTTAGTGCCTGACACTGATGGTGGGGTACAGACATCTGTGGGAAATCCCAACATGAAAGAGAGAGACAAAACCAACCCAGAGAAAAAAGATATTGTGAGGAATAAGAGATAGAAGAGAGGCAGGAAAAAATTAAAGGGAAATTATCTGGGGTGTTCTCAGAAAGGTAATAGACTATATTGCATCCATTAAACAAGAACTGGATGCTTTAAGAAAAGAAGTTATCAGAGAACAAGAAAGTGTTCTTGCCCATTATAAGCACAGAAGAAAAAAAAAATCAAGGAAATATCTTGGAAAGAAAGAAAAGACAATGAGATGAACAAAAGGGAGAAAAGACTGAGACAGCAATTTTATTTTTAGCTATGCCTTATTGTTTTGATGAAATAAAAATTAATTTTGAAGAGAACAAGGGTTTTTAGGCAGGAGGTGACACGGTTTGGTTGACGTGATCTGGCTACTTTGACTGTTGTGCACTGGGAATGGGGCTGGAAAGGACCATGGCGGGATGGGGGCACCAGTAAGGAAGCTATTGCAGGCTCTAGTTAGTGGTGAGGTGACTTGGAAGAAAGCAGTAGAGATGGAAAAAAGATAGATACAGACTTCTTGAAAGGATAAAGCAGAAACAGAAGGGCTTAGATGAGAAGAACTCAAAAGGCCAAGGTGTCATCACATACAATGAAATACTGTGGCTGTTTCAAACTGTTGGTAACACCTCGCTTGGTTACTAATGTAAACCCTGCATTTCAAAAGAGTGAGGGAATTGTTCAGACCACCTTGACCCTGGTCCATCTCCACTAGAGCTGTTGAGGAAACACCGACCATAGTACTGGCAAAGAGGAGTAACATGTGTTTTTGTTGTTTTGATGACATTTAGAAGTAAGGCTCTTTATAAAGCTTAATGCAGCTTCCAAGTATCACTGATCAGATTAACAAAAATTGTGGGACTCAGGTATTCCGTATGTTTCAAAATTTATTTACAAATATTCTCTTATTAAATAGTGTCAAAGGCTTTATCATAAAAATCCAGAAGACATTTTGTAAGACATTCATTTTGGGGCAACCATCATGCATTCTTTTTGCATATGTCAACTTCGCCAAAGGCCCAAGCAAGATACCATCGTTCCAAAGTTTCCAGCCTTTATCAGTTTAATGATATCCTCTTTAATAATCTGTAAGCCCTCAAGATATAAACCAAAGGGCAGGACAAAGAGAGCCAGTCCCCAGACTTTCGAGACTATAGATCTTATATTTTCTTTCACAAATAAGCAATGATTGATGAGCTATGAAAATTTCACAGAATAAGATCAAGCAGTGAGTGTTCCCAAAATAAAGCAAAAACAAGCAACACACACAAAGACGACTTTGTGGCAGGGCGCACTCCATCGAAAGGCTTCAGAAACCCAAACTAATGTTAAGGTTCTCCAAGATCTGAACTAGGCTACTCTTCACTGCTACGTTGGAACGGTATCATTTTTCTATGATTCAAAGGCAGTTAAATAAGCTCAACAGAAGTAAAGGCATGCAAAGTGAAATACAGTCCACGTCCAAAAACTTGGGAAGAAATTACCTTGGTTTTTGAAAGAATGGGGGCCGCTCGGTCGAGCAGCATTTCCACCACCTGCTCATGGCCGCTCCTTGCTCCACAGTGCAAGGGCGTCAGACCGTCCTGAGGAACAAAGGCAACATCTTCAGTTAGATTTGATGGGAAACTCCATAAATGCAGTGTCCTTCTTCAGGATTCGGTGTAACTTCCAACATGTTGTGGACCTGGGACTTTCAAACATTTACTCACATATCTCAAAATAATTTCCTATTCCTAAGTAGAGAACTAAATTTTTCAAAAGTTTAAGCAGTTGTAAAATGCATAATTTCCCACATATTAGAATACTTACAATTAAAAATACGATTGTTTCACTACTCTTTCCATATCCAATGGAATTGACATACCATAAGTAATTTGATGACCACCATTTAAAAGAGTAAAAAATAAACTTTTATTATAGAAATTTATTTTTTTTAAAGATTAACCTCATTTTATTTTCTTTCAAATTTAAGTTCAATTAGCCAACATATAGTACATCATTAGTTTCAGATGTAGAGTTCAATAATTCATGAGTTGCATGTAACTCCCACTCTCATCATATCACGTGCCCTTCTTAACGTCCATCACCCAACTACCCCATCCCTCACCCACCGCCTCTCCAGAAACCCTCAGTTTGTTTCCTATAGTTAAGAATTTCTCATGGTTTGTCTCCCTCTCGGGTTGCTTCCCATTCAATTTGCCCTCCCTTTTCCTGTGATCCACTGCACTATTTCTTATATTCCACATACGAGTGAAACCATATGATAAATGTCTTTCTCTGACTGAATTATTTCCCTCAGCATAATACCCTCCAATTCCATCCATCTCAATGTAAATGCTAAGTATTTATCCTTTCTGATGGCTGAGTAATATTCCATTGTATATATGGACCACATCTTCTTTATCCATTCATCTGTCAACGGACATCGAGGTTCTTTCCATAGTTTGACTATTGTGGACAATGCTGCTATGAATATTGAGGTCCATGTGCCTCTTTGGATCTTTACATTTGTATCTTTGGGGTAAATATCTAGTAGTAAAACTGCTGAGTCATAGGATAGCTCTATTTTTAACCTCTTGAGGAAACGCCACAGTTTTCCAGAGTGGCTGCAACAGTCTGCATTCCCACCAACAGTGTCGAAGGGTTTCTTTTCCTCCACACCCTCACCAACATTTGTTGTCTCTTTGTGTTTTTGATTATAGCCATTCTGACAGGTGTGAGATATATCATTTTAGTTTTGATTAGCATTTTCCTGATGATGAGTGATGTTGGGCATCTTTTCATGTGTCTGTTGGCCAACTGGATGTCTTCTTTGTAGAAATGTCTGTTCATGTCTTCTCCCATTTTTTAATTGTATTATTTGTTTTCTGGTGTCGAAGTATAAATTCTTTGTATATTTTGGATACTAACCCTTGATCAGAGGTGTCATTTACATTTTCTCCCATTCATTAGATTGACTTTTAGTTTTGTTGTTTACTTTTCTATGCAGAAGCTTGTTATTTTGATGTAGTTCCAACAGTTTATTTTTGCTCTTTTTTTTCCTTGCCCAGGTGATGAATCTAGAAAAATGTTGCTATTGCCAATGTCGGAGAAATTATTGTCTATGCTCTCTTCCAGGTTTCCATGGTTCCAGGCCTCACATTTATGTCCTTAATTTTTGAGTTTATTTCTGTGTATGGTATAAGAAGGTAGTCCAGGTTCATTCTTCTGTATGTAGCTGTCCAGTTTTTCCAACACTATTTGTTGAAGAGATTTTTCCCATTGCATATTCTTGCCTCCTTTGTCAAAGATGAATTGACCATATAATTACGGGTTTATTTCTGGGCTCTCTGTTCTGTTCCATTGATATATGTGTCTATTTTGGTGCCAGTATCATACTGTTGTGATTACTACAGCTTTGTAGAATATCTTGAAATCTGGGATTGTGATGCCTCCATTTTTCTTTTCCAAGATTATTTTCACTATTTGAGGTCTTTTGTGGTTCTGGACAAATGTTAGGATTATTTGCTCTAGTGAAAAATGCTGTTGGTATTTTGATAGGGACTGCATTAAACCTGTATATTGCTTTGGGTAATATGGACATTTTAACAATATTTGTTCTTCCAATCCATGAGCATGGAATATCTTTCCATTTATTTGTATCATCTTCAATTTATTTCATCCGTGTTTTATAGTTTTCAGAGTACAGCTCTTTCACCTTCTTGGTTAAGTTTATCCCCAGGCATTTTATTATTTTTGGTACAAACACCATCCCAATGTTTGTTTTCATCAATGTTAGTGCTGAGACGTCTCCTCTGCGTAAGTAAGTAGATGAACTTTGTTAAAGCAGTGTCACTAATTCCGTGAACTCCTGAATTACATGCCAAAATTGCCTATACCGCAAAGATTTTTTTCAATGATGCATCATAATACAACTCCTTTAGGTCCTTCATTTTTGTTAGCAGCAGCAGCAGGATTTCTAACCATCCAATGAACGGAAGAATTTGTTGCTCAGTCATTAGAGTCACACCGTTGTGAACATGACACTGATATCCTGAACTCTTTGCCTTGCTCTACTCTGTCCCCCTTTGTCCCCAGGTTTTCCACCCTGGGGCCAGGTGTGTGAGAGTTAGTTATGTCTTTCTTTAGTGCTAGGGTAGAAGGACTGTTGTACTACATGTTTGGTGGGAAAGCCCGGGAACCGAGGAGTGGAAAGTTATTCACTCAAAACTATCTAAGTGGCCCCAAACTCCAGGGAGAGTTTTTACACACCCACCTTACGTGTTCCCCAACTTGAAGATTCCCACGGTTGACAACGCCTACCCAAAAGACAGTTACATTTTAAAGTACATCAGAATGTAATTCAGTGTGTTCAAATCACTTCTAGATTGTATGAGCAGATCTTGAAAATAACCATAATTATCCTAATGTATATTTGGTGAGGTACAATCCTATTTCTAACCTACCAGACACATCCCAGAATTAAGTCCTTAAAATATGAAATTTGAATCACAAGCATGGCATGACCTCATTTGATCATGCTGTGAACATGAAAGCATTCTGCCTTTTATGCTGATTTAAAACATTTGCTCTTATAAACCAAAGTAAAGCAATGTATAGACTTTTAAGTTGGAAAGAGCATTTTGCTAATAAAAACAGATTAAAAAAATAAAAATCACTATAATGTCCAAGGGTCTTCCCAAGAATGTAAAATGTGAAAATATCTGAAGGACAAATAATCATTACCTCTATCCTCTACCACACACACAGAAACACTCCACACAGACCCATTTATATTGTCTTTTATGAAATGAAAGGTCAAATCTGTTTCTTTCATTTTCACGTAAGTAGATTCTAAGACACAAGAGGTGACAGAAAACGTGCAGACGTGTTCAAACTAAGGTCACACAGAAAAAATAATTATTTTAGCCCAACTCATTTATCCTTGAAGATTACCTTCCCCCAAACAAACTCCTACATACTGAAGGCAAAGTGTCTGGCTCGTTAAGTGCAAAACCTCGACTCCTCGATCCTTTGAAACATACTGTTCCTTACAGACGTACATTTTTACCCGTTTCATTTTTTTTTAAGTTTTAATTATGGAAAATTTCAAACCTATTTCAGATTAAAGCAGACTGAATGGGGTAATGGGCCTCTTGGTGTGTGGTGCTCAGCGTCAGCCGCCACCTTCCTGATCAAGCCTGATGTCTCCATGTGACTGACCTTTTCTCTTCTCTCAGATCATTGTGAAGCCAATCCAAGCTTGAAACCATCCGATCCTCACAACTACTCCGATACAGAAGGCACAATCTTCATGTGATACATGAAGACTCGAAGGGTTCCAACAGGTTCAGTGACTCATCCGAGGAGGCACAGGCTGACTGCAGAACTAGGCCAGACGGTGCGGGACAGACAAGGCATGTCTTGGGAGGAGTTATTAGGACAAAGACCCTCGGCTCAAACTTCCAGCCACCCTGAACCTTCCTTTATCTACATTCTGCAGCTGCTGCCTCTGATCTCTGGTGTTTATTTATTAAAAACTCATTGACTCCAGAGACGCGGCTGAGGAAGGTAATTTTTTCATCAGCGCAAGAGCGGTGACATGCCATTGTCCCTAGCCATTGTTCTTATTATCACCTGGTTTCAATGATCAAGTCAGCTGCTTCCCCAGGGTTGAGATCTTCAGTTCCCAGCTAACTGCAATGATCGACCTGAAGCATGGCTTTTTCAACTGGACTTTGACTTGCAGTATTTTTAACACTGATCGTGAGTAGCTGTCTCCTTTGGATCTTCTGCAAATTTGCTCTGCAACTTTTCAAAAGTGCAGGACTTCAAACAGCCAGGATCCCAGCCGGAGAGCTGCCTCATCAGGGAGCTGTACAAGATGTCATGACTGCCCAGTCCGGCTGCGGGGACATTCACAGGTCAGTGGAGAGCTGGTGCCCATAGTTAATGCAAGGTCTTCAGCGTCATGGTGTTTATAGTGACAAAGAAGACAGCTGCCCGGCCAGCCTGCAGTGAGACTGAAGGGTATCTGCCATGTCCTGCTTCACACTTAGTTCAGTTTAAAAAAAAAAAAAAAAAAAAAAAGGAAGATTAGCCAGCACAGAGTTGACTTGATACCGATATTTTGGACAAAAATTAAATATTTAAATTTCCAGGGGACCTGGGTGGCTCAGTAGCTGAAGCAGCTGCCTTTGGCTCAGATCATGATCCCAGGGTCCTGGGATCCAGCCCTGTGTCGGGCTCTCTGCTCGGCGGGGAGCCTGCTTCTCCTCCCTCTGCCCTTCCCCTCTCTTGTGCTCTCAATCTTTCTCAAATAAATGGTCTTTTAAAAAATTTAAATTTCAAACTAATTTCTTTTGCTTCGAAATGGGTGAGGTTTATCATTCACGCTTCTGGAGCCCTGCGTTCGGGGACCATCCACAACTGCCACTCGTTCCCCGGCCAAGCCTCTGTTCCCCAGGTTAACAGGGACAGCCTTCCCTGAGTGCCCCTCCTTCCCACCCAGTCCACAAACCCTCTGTAGCTCTTTGTCTTCTTGCTTCTCTGCATTACCCACACAGGGTACCTGCACAGACTCCCCTTCCACTTTCTCCAAGATCCCCGTGTGTACCGTTTGAAAGTCCTGTGTTCTTAGGAGGTTTTTCCAAAACTGGACACAAGCATCCCATTTGCAGGGCATCTGCCTTATTTTATCTGAACTTCTTTTGAGGAACCTTGAACTTTTTGCTGAGTCTTAGTCCTTTGTGAACAGGCATTATCCTTTCAACGAGTCTACTTCTGAGCACAAGGCCACTTAGTTTAAGGGATATTTGATTGTCACAGGGAGGGTAACTCAGTACTGTATCCGTGAAAGTGGCTTAATGGAAATGAGTGAATGAACGCATGGAGAGACCAAGTAAATGGGTTTGGGCACTAGTCTTTCAAAAAAGGTTTTCTGGTTAGCTGGTTAAAAATCCCTTTCCTTGTTATCCTTTTTGTTTAGGACTAGATTTACCTTGTACTTCAGGAGTGCTATATTTTGTCTTTCTTTCCAGAAAAATAAAACTCTCAATAAAAAAATGATTTTAAAATGTGACGAAAGACTGACGAGTCTTTCTCACTCTCAGAGTAAGCAAAATATCAGAGAGTTGTTCTAAATAAGATATTTTCCTCTTACTTAGAATACTACAAGTTTAACAAAGGGAGCTCCTGTGGATCCCGTGGTTTGGAACACAGCGGCGATCTGGTGTACTCCTTTCCCTGAAACTAGAGCAGTGCTTTTTTCCAATACAAAATGAGGAATCTAACCTACTCCCAGCACAGTGTTACTTAGAATGGGTCCGGGACCAAAAAGCAGTTCTTCAACTGTATATGACAGTGCCGACCTCTGGATGGCAAATGCTTGACAAAGGCAATTCCTGGGGTGCCAGGGAGGCCGTCTCACGAATGGTGGCATGTGTGCTTGGATAGCAGAGAGGGAGAGAGGGATGCTGAGTTGCCATAGTAACGTTATGGGAGGGAAGGGAAATTGCATGGGTTCCCTCCCCCCAATTCCCCTGATTTTTAAAGCACTAACATAATGAACAAGTATCCCCTTGGGGAGAATTCTGAAGCAAAGCCAACTGGCTCATCCAGATCTCATATTTCACCTCGGTGACAGTAATCTTATTACTGAGGTGGGAAACTGTGCCTTACTGGCTGGACAAAATGCTCTCTCGTGTTAGCCTAAGAGCAAAACCTTGCACACTCGAAGGTCAAAAAGGCTTTCTTTCAGGTCCTGTTTTGCCGAAAAGCATGGAATAGGACATGAAGGCATCACCTCTAAGAACACTGCACCCAGAATATGTTTTTAACAGGCTGAACTTGCTCAAAGCCAATACTGGAGTGATACAAATTCTTGACGTGGGAAATACTTTTTAAAATGGACATTTATTTTGACATGTATTCTGTAGGTTCCTTTCTTTCCTTCTCTCTAAGCAAAAAATAAATAAATAAATAAATCTCACTCTAGAGAAGAAAAAGGAAATCAAGCAGAGAGAACTCTTTTCCTATATCATGGATGTAAAAGAGGATGTATATTTCACCAAAAACTGAAAACAATGAAACACAAAGCAGGTACTTCTCCAGGAGGGGAGAGCTGTAACACGGCCAGAGAGAAGTCAAAGGGCAGCAACTGCCATCCAACAGTAATGCTCTTCTCATATCTGCATTTTTTACCAAAACTTCTGACTGTATCCTCATTGTGTGTGTGTTCAGTGGTACAGATTTGATCAAGGAGGGAGTGTTATACCATTTTTTGAAAAACCCCTGTTGTTACAGGCACACTGTACTTGTAAACTTACTGAATCGTTTCGACTCGTGAGAAAGACACCAGAGTTCTACTTACAGATAAGAAAGCTCCTCCAGAGGGTAGAGGTACCTACTCAAGTTCATGGAACCTACTGGAGGTCACACACAAGCCAATGTCTGGACTCTTCATTTATACTTCTCCTTGCCTCCAGCTGAGGAATCGGATTCCCTCTACTGTCAAACAATCTCCTTTCATGATCTAGAACTCGTTTCTGCCATTTATGTATAGGAGAGAGAAGTATCTCTTCCTAATTCCCTTCTTTGCTGTCCCTGTCATTCATTCTGTATGTGTAAATTAAACTAAAATAAGGCAAAATCCTTCTGTTGTTCTCTCTGCTTAGAAAACCATGGCTTCCTCTCTGAGCCTAGAACACACACCCTTATGCTATTTGTTGTGTATTTTCCCACTCTGTTCTTTGTGGGTTTTTTTGTCCCTCCTTTTTTGCCTTCCTTTGGGTTAACTGAGCATTATTTAGTGTTCTAATCACTGAATCATTACACATATCATTGGTTATCTCCTCCTTTGGCTTTTTTTTTTTTTTAAAGATTTTATTTATTTATTTGACAGAGAGAGATCACAAGTAGATGGAGAGGCAGGCAGAGAGAGAGAGAGAGAGAGAGAGAGAAGCAAGCTCCCTGCTGAGCAGAGAGCCCGACGCGGGACTCGATCCCAGGACCCTGAGATCATGACCTGAGCCGAAGGCAGCGGCTTAACACACTGAGCCACCCAGGCGCCCCCTCCTTTGGCTTTTTAAATCAATCTTTTTTCTTTTTCTTTTAGTGGTTGCCCTAGGTGTTACAATATATATCCTTAATTTAACACATCTACATAATATTGTTATCAATCATGTATCACATAGTAATATTATATATGATGTATTGAATTAATATTATATAACTTCACATATAATATGAAATTCTGCTATATTTCCATTTACACTATTACTTTTATCTTTTGTGCTATAAGTATTAGATATTTAACCTCTACTACAAACCTAATAGATTGATATTTTCTTTAATCAAATTTTAAAGAATCTCTAAAAAGCAAAAATGTGCTCTATATTGATCTGCTTATGTATTACTTCCAACTCTTCTTTCCCTTTTTTAGATCCACATTTCCATTTGCTATCATTTCCCTTCAGAATGAACAACTTCCTTCAGTATTTCTTTTAGTGTGGGTTTGATGTTTTCTCAAGTATTGCTTATCTGAAACTGCATTTTGCTCTTATTATGAATTTGTTTACAGGATATAAGTTCTAGGTTAACAGATATTTTTCATTTAGTACCTGAAAAATGTTCCATTGCCTTTTGGCCTCCAGTGTTTCTTTTCTTTTTCTCTTTTTAAAAGATTTTATTTATTTATTTGAAAGACAGAGTGAGAAAGCATGAGCAGGGGGAGGGGCAGAGGGAGAAGCAAACTCACCCTTAAGCAGGGAGCCCGATGCGGGACTCGACCGCAGGACCCCGGGATCACGACTTGAGCTGAAGGCAGAGGCTTAAATGACTGAGCCACCCAGGTACCCCTGGCCTCCAGTGTTTCAGATAATAAATTTGATTACAGTCTCATCATTATTTTTCTATTTATAATGTGTCTTCTTCTCTGGCTGTCTAGATTTTTTTCCTTATCTTTGATATTTAGCAGCTTTGGTATGATGTGCCTCTGTGTGGTTTTCTTCATATCTATCCTCCATGGGGTGTGCTGTGCCTCCTGAGTCCAGGGCTTGCAGTTTATGATTGAAGTGGAAATCTTTTCTACTCCATTCTCTTTCTCCTCTGCTTCTTGGGCTGCTTGCTAGTATTCCACAGGTTGTTAACATGGTGTTAACTTGATTTTTAACCTTTTTGCTTTCTGTTCTACAGTTTGGATGATTTTTATAATGACTTCAAGTTCACCAATTCTTTCTCACTTTGCCTTCAATCTGTTCTTTATCCCATCAAGTGATTTTTAAAAAACTTTAGATATTGTTTTTTTAGTTCTAAGATTTATTTTTTTAAAAGATTTCTTTATTTCTCCTGAATTTTTTTCTTTTTTTTTGCCTTACTGATTTTATCTATCTTTTCCTTCAGATCTTTAACATATTTATCATAGTTATTTTAAAGTCCAGTAAATCCAACATCTGAGTCATCTATGGTTTTTTTTTTTTAAAGATTTTATTTATTTATTTGACAGATCACAAGTAAGTAGAGAGGCAGGCAGAGAAAGAGAGGAGGAAGCAGGCTCCCTGCTGAGCAGAGAGCCCAATGCGGGGCTCGATCCCAGGACCCTGGGATCATGACCTGAGCCGAAGGCAGAGGCTTTAACCCACTGAGCCACCCAGGCGCCCCTCTTGTTTTTATTACATAACTTTTACATATTACATAACTTTTCCTTTGGACTGCAAGTCAGATTTTGTTTTTCCTCTTGTGTGTACTAGTAATTTTTAAATTATATGTCAAATTTAAATTAAATATTGGATATTATGAGTAATATGCTACAAAGACTGATCTTGTAGGGACATGGTTTTAGGTTTTCAATGGCAAGTCTGTTTCAGTTTTGTCCTTATTCCAAGAGTAATCCCTTTAGACTTGGGACACAGCTGTAACTTCTAAGATGCAGTTCTTGTAGAGTTAATAAAAAGCCAAAGATGTTTACCAAGCCTCCCTGATGTGGTGATTGTCTTCCTTGCAACAGGCACTGCTGAACTTTCCTCTCAGCTTTTGATTTTTTTACCTGTTATTTCCCTCTGGCCTCCTTGGTGTTTCAAACACACACAAACTATGTGTGTTTCCCCCTGCAAACACACATAGTTCAGGGCTCAGCTAAGGTTTGTGGGGAGTTGTTAGATTGACTTCAGTGCTTTATTTGTGGTTCCCTCCTTTCAGTGATTCATCCCTGAATATCCAGCCACTCTTACAGCCCCAAACGTGATCCTCTGACCTCAAGACAATAACATTGTGACTGTCTCCATGAATTGTATGACAGTACCTGTCTTATAAATAGAGATCTCATCTTATGATTTTTAGTTGTTTCAAAAGTTGAATTCACTCCAATTTATGCCAAGTTTTGATTCCTTTTCAGTGCCTTCCAAACACATTTTAAAAACTATTTTTCCAGAGTTTATGATTTTTACCATCATTACTTCAAGTCAAACTCTAATACAGTTGAGTAAAAACATGAATATGTGACTTCTACACACTCTGCCATCACAGTTTATATTTGTTTCTATCACACACTACTTCAGGAATATTCTTTCTGTAAATAGATAAGAGACTTCTTGAATTTTCAGCAGGTAGAAAATGAATACCTTATTGTAAACTATGACTTTAAATATATCAAGTTGCTTTTTATATAGTCCTTAGAAGAAGTTACATGGAAAAAATTCAAATTAAAGTTGACACTTAAAAAAATAATAATGACTTATTTATTTATCTTATCTTTCCTTTGGGAAGGAGGATAATTAAAGATACTTACTGTTGATAACTATTGAGTTCTTGTGTGCCTAATGGATGTAGAGTTATTTAAAAGAAATAAGGTTACTGAGCATTACTGACTTACATCACAAGAAAATAGGAGAAAGAGCAGAGTACTTGCTGGGCACCAGCACTTAGAACCACAGCAATTAATGAAAATAACATCTGTCCTGAGCCTGCTCTGCAGATTCTTCACGGCAGCCTGGCTTCAGGGGCACCCAAAATTTACCCAATACCTTTATATCTCTAATTTCGTAAGGGAAATGGGGTTTCCAATATGCTGTAAAATCATTAGGGGAGAGAGAAATAGACAGAGAGACACAGAGTGGGAGAACATGCTCCCATCATGTCCTCAGAACTCTTTGCAACTCTCAAAAGCATTCTTTCCTTTAAAGAGATTTTCATGTTTTGAAAGCTAAGGACATTTCATGATTACTTGTACTTTCTTTTTTTTTTTTTTTTAATATTAAGACCTAATTTTTTTAGAGCACTTTAAGGTTTATAGCAACATTTAGATGTCATTATGCTTCTTTGAATTCAAATAAATTTTAATTAACTTTTAATATTTGTGATGTAAAAATTAAAAATTAATCTACTTTCAAATGATATAAATATTTTCAAGTTCATCTTGATTAATGTTCAAACACAGAATATTTTACATTATTTCACATGCTCTTATCAACATGTCTATGTTGAAACTCTAAGGAGAAAGTATTGTATGGGAATTTCCTCTTTGATGGAGACTATTTTATGACCATAAAATATTTAATATTTTCTTTAAGGATTTATTTTTTGGCAGGGCAATACACTTCTGGAAATAAAATAGAAAGCAAAAGTCAATAAAAATATTACTTTTTTCTTTGTGTTTAACCTGTAAAATAGAACCAGTTGCATTTCTGGGAAAGAACAGGCTAAAATTACAGGGCACCCAAGTATCCCCTGACACCTTCCCAGAATAGTAAGAATTTAACAACCAACAAATTTGAGGTATTTTGAAAAACCCTTTATCGGGTCGCTTGGGTGGCTCAGTGGGTTAAACCTCTGTCTTCGGCTCAGGTCATGATCCCAGGGTCCTGAGACTGAACCCCGCATCGGGCTCTCTGCTCAGCAGGGAGCCTGCTTCCCCCCCACTCTGCCTGCCTCTCTGCCTACTTGTGATCTCTCTCTGTCAAATACATAAATTAAGAAAAAAATCTGAAAAAAAAAAAAAGAAAGAAAAAGAAAACCCTTTACCTACTTGCACACAAATCTTTCTGCATTCTTATAAATCAGCTGGAAGCCATTAACTTCAGGGAGCAAAATTACGTCACCGTTTGGCAAATTAACACTAAGGAGAGTATCTTTTATTTTTATATATTCAGTGAATACTTATTAAACACCTGGGGTAGGGGCACCTGGGTGGCTCAGTGGGTTAAGCCTTTGCCTTTGCCTCAGGTCATGATCTCAGGGTCCTGGGATCGAGCCCCGCATCGGGCTCTCTGCTCAGCAGGGAGCATGCTCCCCGCTCTGTCTCTGCCTGCCTCTCTGCCTACTTGTGATCTCTCTCTGTGTGTCAAAAAAATAAATAAAATCTTAAAAAAAAATAAAAAATAAACACCTGGGGTATGCCAGAAGTATGGTAAGTGCTACAGATACTAAGATGAATGTGTGCATCTGAGGGTCACGGTGGAGCCGTGGATGTGATGTGGTAGTAATGGGACTGTATGTGGATGCAGACAGTGGCACCTGCTAGCACAACTGGAAGCTGACAGAGGTGTGATTAGAGCAGCGTTCTCGGAGCACTGGCATTACTGACTCTACCTGGCACTCCGCCATCTTTTCAGAAGCACTAAACACAAGCATAGCTGCCTTTAATATCGGGTACAGAAGAGCCAGGGAAAAGAGAGAACTCGGAAGATGATACAAAGTCTTAAAATGGTTCTGATTCGGGCCCCCATTGAGCCTTTGATTTGGCTGCGAGTTGATGCAAAGGAAAAGGAAAATGACAAGACACCACCCATTGCAAAGTATCTTCCTTCAAGAAATATATATGCTCAGCTTTACACAAAGCTAGAGTTAAATGGAAAAATAAAAAAAACAAACCAGCAGGCTATCACGAGTAGCCATTCTTTGCAAAGCATTTTAGTCTATATCAAGCTATTAAAATCTTGTTGAAAAAAATGAACACATTTCAAAAATTATTTAAAATTAGGATCTGTATATAGACCAGAGTAGAAAAATCTGCCTTGATATTTGTTCATATCTCAGCACATCTGCCGCCATTATTACAGAGATACTCAAACGTACTTATTCTTGTCTATTCTGCGGGAGAATAAGATAACAGGCCAGTTGACATTGGCAGCATTAAGAGGCTGAGAAAATAGGAAAAGCTTTCTTGAAAGGAATTAAATAGAAAAAGGACCACAGGCTTTGTGGCTCATCAGCTCCTAGCTAAACTCTTTCGGGAACATTCGTGTATAAGCCTCTTCCCCAGCGTCCCCCAACTTTACTGAAATAAAATTGACCTGGAACACTGTGCAAGTTTCGGTTATACCCGTGATGATCTGATCGCTCTATCTACCTACTTATACATATATGTATACATATATGTATGTATATGCACACACACACATGCACACACACACACACACACACACACACACACACACACAGAGTGAGATGCTTTCCATTTCATTTCAACCTTTTCATTTCATTTCATTCAACCTTTTCCATTAACATTCCCTAACACATTCTTCACCTTACATAAACCTTGCTGTTGTTATGGTCAAGACACTAAAGGTCTACTTTCACGGCAACTTTTACATATACAGTACAGGAGGGTTCACTACAGTCACCAAGATCAACCTTAGATAACTGAATAGATACACCCTGTAACTGGTACCCTCTGTCCACTCTGGTCAACATCTCCCCATTTTCTCTACCTCTCAGCCTCTGGCAACCACCTTTCTGCTGTTTCTGTGGGTGTGATGTTTTTAGGTTCCACATCTAAGTGACGACATGTAGTATTCGTCTTTGTCTGACTTATTTCACTCCTATAATGCACCAAAGGTCCACTCCGTTGTTGCAAGTGGCAGGATTTCTCTTTATGTTTATAGCTGAATAATATTCCACATCCTGGATATGCAACTTAAATGATGTATTAAAGCTTTATCAATTAATCAATAAAATGCTAGTGACTTTTTTTTTTTTTTGCGCATAAAACCACTGGCTACTTTTTCTTTAATATTTTTTCTTAAAAAAATTCAATTTCTGTTCCCAGGGGCACTTGTTTCTTTGTCTAGTTTCTTCCCTCTCCTGACCCTTACAACTCTCGAAATTTGTTTGGACTTAATTTGTTAAGTCCTCAGTAAGTTGCTCTTCTCCTTCTGGGACTCAACAATGGGTGGATTGTTTTCACATAGTGGTGCCTTTTTAGTCCTGCAGGTTTTCGTCATTCCTTTTCATTCTTCTCCCTTTTGCTCCTCTGCCTGGATAAGTGCAAAGGCCCTTGCTTCTGCTTGGTCTGGTCTGCTAATGGAACCCTCTATTGTGGTCTTTGGTTCCATCACTGTCTTCTTTAGCTCCAAATTTCTGCTTGGTTCTCTTTTTATATTTTCTATCTCTGTTGAACTTTCCATGTTGTTCTTGTGGTTTCGCCCCTAATTTCATTAAATTGTTTTACTATGTTTTCTTGTAGCTCTCTGAGCATCTTTAGAACAATTATTTTGAATCCTTTGTCAGGCAATTCCTGCATTACCATTTCTCTGGGGTCCATTCTAGAAGTTTCCTGTGCTCCTTTGGGGGTGTTGTGTTGTCCTGACTCTTCAAGATCCTTATAGCCTTGCATACAGATATCCGCACATTTAAAGAACCAGTCGCCTCTTCCAGACTTTATGGGTTGACTTTGCTATGGAAAGACCTTCACCTGTGGGTAGGGACATGGTGGAATGTGCCTCGAGCCCAGGCCTAGGGTGTAGAGTGCCAAATGCAGGGTGTGTCCCAGAGGTATATGATGTCTTATCTGCTCAGGCCACTCAGGTCCACAACACTGACAACTGTGTGGTTCCTGGAGAGCACTGTGGGAGGTCCTCAGTGGCACCTCCAGAGCCAGTGGCTGGGGGCTGGGGTGGGCAGTGATGGGAGCTGGAGCTGGTGGTGTGCACACAGAGGGCCAGCTGTGGGTCTAGGTAGTGGCGGGGGCTGGTTTCAAACATACACAGAGTGGTGGGGACCAGGCCCAGCTCCAAAGGCCTGGGCCAGCTGCAGGTGTACCAGCGGCTGTGGGGACCATGGTTGTCTGTGTGTCTTACTGGGGCTGCCAGGCCTCCCCACGGTGGGCACCCTGCAGAGGAGACCGGTGGGGTGGGGGGTCAGGTAAGGGGCAGGCAGGTACACAGCTTGAAAGACCGGCCGCAGGTGAGCTGAGTGGCACAGGCCAGTGACGGGAGACAGGGCCAGATCCAGCGCTCAAACAGCTGTGGCGGCCATGCCCTTAGCATGCACACCTGTGGCTGTGGGTCCCCCCCACAGGTGTGTGACTTGTTTGGATGCCACCAATGCGGGTCTGGTTGGGGCACACAGGTGCACAGCTAGAAGGTTCCCTGAATGTGTGCCAAGAGGTAAAGCCAGGGACTGGGCAGAGACAAATTCAGCCCCACAAACTGCTGTGAGGCCCTGCCTAGTTGCGATCTGCCACAGGCATGTGGACAGCAGTGAAGGCCGGGGTAGGGGTCAGGTCAGTGTGGGGAGGGGCTAGCCCCAAGTGTACACATGGTGATGGGGGTCCGCACGGGGGTCTAGGCCGCCATCTTGTACTTGTGCAGCCCCAGAGGCCCGGGCTGGCTGCTGGTGTGGACCCCTGGCTCCAACAGCAGGGGGTGGAGGTAGGTGGAGGTGGGGTATGGGCAGGGACAGGGAAGGGGGTACTCAGGAGTCTGGAGACTTTGAATGTGAATAAAACGCAGGGAAATCCACAGGGGGCCCGCAGCAGTGAGAAAGCTGCTAAGGTCTTCTGCAAAGCAGGTCACTGGGAGCCAGTCACTCCTGCTGCATGGCTGGTTCTGGAAGCCCCTATGTTTCCTTGTTCCTTCCTCTCACTGGACTCTCCCTTTCCTGGTGAGGGAAGCTCTCTCAGGCCGAGGCATTCCCAGGCTGGCTCAGACATGCAGGCAAAATGAAGCTGGTCTTCCTTCCCTTCTTATGCAATTATTCTCGGGGCCCCTTCCCCCCACCCCGACCCCCTCACCTCCCCACCAGTGAGTCACTGGAGATTCTGAAGTGGACTCCTTAAGCTCTCTGCTTTTCTTTGTGGATAGCTACCTAAATGCTGATCTTTGCTGGGGGATGGAGGCTGAGGTCTCTTACTTTACCACGTTGGTAACACCAACCTAACTTACATAACCACCTTGAATTTTACAGTAACTAATTATTCTTACAGGTGCGATATCCAGTGTACTTCCACATGGGAGAGCTTGTAAAATCATCTGGAACAACTCCTCACCCGCGCTGGCACAGAAACTGAGACTCAGGAGGGTGAACTTGCCTAAGGTCACAATTTGACTTACAAGTCACACTTAAGACTCAAGATCAGGTCACTGAGGTAAAATAAAATGCACTCTCACTTGCTTTTCCAGCTGCTAAGACCTCGCTCAGGTCCTAGCTAAACTACTCTGACCATAATTCATGTTTACTTGCTTAAATAAAAGGGCTCTAAGAGTCTGCCTTTAATCTGAGTCCTTTAATAGGTCAGCAGCCCATGCAGGGGACAGAGGGAGCAAACCAGATCCCAGGGAGTGCCGGTCCCTAACGTGAAATCCGGAGATGTTTTCCTGTCTCTAAACGTGGGGGCTTGTATACAACAGGGCAGACTGTTGCTGGAACAAGGTAGACACAACCTGAGTGAGGCCTGGTAGGAGGTGGATCAGTAGATAACAATATTTATGTTCCCGAGAGCTACTGGCTTGAGTTGTTAAAACTTGCATTTATGAACAATTTTGTTTTCTGTTTTTAGGCTCGTCCCCGGCGCTTTCTGACATTTTGGCTGGCTCCCTCCCCTCACCCACACACCCAAGCACTACTCAGTCATTTTAGCCAGAGAGAAGGGAAGCTTTGATGAGAAGAACACAAAATAGTTTACATACTTGGGCTATGTACTACACTTTCTTCCATACAGTCTGCCAGGAATTCAGCCTGTGCCCAACGGACATCCCACCCTCCCCCCACTCCCTGTGAGACAACAACAAAAGCAGGACAGTCTTCTCTGTTCTCTGTTTCTGTCTCCTTCACGTTCACACGCCACTCACATAGCATAGGAGAAAAGAAAATCCCAGCTAAAACTGAATGGATGGGAGAAAGGAGTCTGCATCTTATTCAAAATGGGATGGCCTTTCAGAACAGGGAGGCAAAGTGGCAGAGAAACCGAGTTGCATCTTGAATTTGCATAGCGTGTAAAGTTGCATTCTACATTATTCCCTATCTCTGATCATTTCATCCAGAAGAGTTTTTATGTTTTTTCACTCTGGTGCCACTAGATGTCCCATAAACCTGGGGCCTGAGTTCCTCAGATACCCTTTTCTCCTCTCACTGTATTAAAACAGCAAGTGAGTGTTGGTGAATGATGCAAAATGACAAAAAAGGAATTTTGTCAGGCATTGATGATTTTATTGAGGGGGAAATAAGTGAATTTCTAATCCACTTACCCACTAAAACCCTAGCTAGATATCCGGGTATATCCCTTCAAACTCCTCTTTCCTGCTTGGCTCTAGGATTCCTCATTTTTCTTCATAAAAATTCTCTCTACTCAAGATGATCCTGTAGCTCTCCATGGTAATCAAGGGGCACAAGCACTGATTCGGTTTTATTGCTTACAACCTCTTTAAATGGCTTGTAGGAGCGGAAGACCTCTGCCATTTAAAGCGGCAGCTCTAGCATACTGGTTATGGCTTCTTATTAAATAATGCAAAGCCAATTCAAAAAAGAGCTCTGTTCAATTTACTTGCCCAGTCAGACAGTCCTCTAGAGGTCAAACTTCATCATTCTTCACTCCTCCTCTCTAGGAAGCTTGTTTCTTGTAAGGTATAGACACCGTTACCAGGGTCAATAGTTATCAGGAAAAAGCAGCTTGGATCTCCTGCTGAGCACCTACATCGGGACATCTTCAGGTCAGAGGACAGGGGACACACTGCCCATTGGCCTCACGAGGGTAGGGACAGTGTCTTGCAGTCTTGCTCTACTACCTCACGGTGTCTGTCCCACAACAGGCACCTCAGTATTGGCTGGGTGGACAAACGCAGTGAGTAAGTGAATCAGTAAACCAAGGAGCTGCAGGAATCAAATTCAGGTTATCGGGACAGTTTTAGGAAGACCAAGATCAGGATTCTCGCACAGAGCAAACACAGGACTGCGGGGGCTACAAACTATCCCCCTTAGATAGGGGGCTGTGTATAGTGAGATCACCTTTTTGTTAGCCTTAGATACCCACTCTTGCTCACACCTTATAACAAACACATGAAATGTTGACAACGATAATTCCTTGGTTAGAAGTTTGGCGCTAGTTGGACCTCTGAGTGATCCCAGCAATGACTGGAACTTATTTCCGGCTGACTTCATGCCAACCCCGTGTACAAACATTAACTTGATCATTGCAGCAACGCTTTAAGGTGGCCATTAATTTTCTTCAATTTCAGATAGAGAAATTACATACAGAAGATGAGACAGCCTACCGAAGTCAATGGACCAAGGTCCGCATCTGAGACTTGAGCTTGCTTCTGGGACCCAACTCCTTCCCCCACCCACAACGTATGTCACCGAATCAGAAAACGTGCCAAACACCTAGCCAAACAGATTTGTGTTTGTTTGTTTTTCAATTTCTAAACGGCGGCAAAAAAATACTATAAAATTTACTCTCTTTACCATTTTTAAGTATACATTTTTGTAATGTTAACTGTATTGACATGGTTAGGTAACACCTCTAGAAATTTTTCATCTTGTAAAATTCACTCTATACCTGTTGAAAAACACTCTCCATTCCTCTGTCCCCAAAGCCCCAGGCAAGCAGCGTTCTGCTTCCATTTCTAGTTCTGACACTCTAGATACCCCATCAAAGTGGGATCCTATAGTATTTTACTTTTGTGACTGGCCTCTTTCACTCAGGATAATGTCCTTAAGATTCATTCATGTTGTGGAATATGACAGGATTCCATCCCTTTTCAGGCAGAGTAATACTCCACAACATGTACGCATTACATTTTCTTCATCCATTCATCTGTCGATGGACACTCAGCTTGCTACCATCTCTTGGCTATTGCAAATAAGGCTACAGTTGAACACGAGTGGGCAAATACTGCTTCAAGATCCTGCTCTCGATACTTTCGGGTAAATACCCAGCAGAGGAACTGTTGGATGGTAGGGTGGTTCTATTTTCTGCTTTTCAAGGAAGCGCCATACGATTTTCCATAGTAGCTGCATCATTTTACATTTCTACCAGCAGTCTGCGAAAGCAGACAGACTTATTTTTAAATAGAATCACTGTTGGTTTTAATATCAAACTGACCAAAGAGCCCAGCCTGTAGCATTAAGCAGTGACTGAATTCTTACAAATCAAACTCAGCTAAACCTCTAGACCTCAGGTCTCAGTTTTTATAATTAAAGCCACACACCACATACGCATGCATTGCAGATCTATAAACACGGACCAGCATCCCATTTTAGGACACATCGGTCTATCGGTCATCTCCTCAGAGACCGCAGCAAATGAAGTCAAAGGTAAAGCCCGCGTTGAAACAGTGCGAAGGTATCAGAAGGATTCTTACTTCCTGAGAAGAAGTAGAAGCGTGTACACAAACCGCACTCTTACCCTCGTTTTCGCATCGATTTTAGCTCCTCGGTCAAGCAATAGTTTTACCATATTGGCATTTCCTCTTTTTGACGCGACGTGTAAAGGCGTGATGTCATTCTGTAGAAGAACAGAAAAAAAAAAGTAGTTTAGAATCTTCAGTTCAGCCAAAACATCGTTTCCTCAACGTCCCCCAACATATTCTCACTTTTTAATTTTTTTTAAACAGTCACTGTGAACAGAATGCTTCCCAAAATTTCTGACAGTAATTTTACTAAGGGGATTCCCCCCCGCCCCCCACCAAGGGATGAATTTTAAGGGACACAGTCTGTGGGGTTGGGACCAACTTTATTTCATTTGAGTAGGTGGCTGATGGATGAGATGGCTTCTTTTTTTTTCCCCCTCTAAAATCCTGCAGCGTTAAGCCACTGTGTCGTCCTACAAGCTTGTGTGATCCGTACTGGCTAACGAGCGGTTGACTAAGTGGCTGATGACGTCCGCTGAGACTGTGAAAGGAGGATCATGTTACTCAAAGCCATCTTTGGGTTCATCTGAGCACAAGATATCAGAGAGACAAGAGCAAATCCAAGTGGGAAACTGGACAGTACCAAAGTCACAGGACTGCCCATGCACGTGGGGCTTTTTAAAATGTGTTTACAGGCATTCATTAGCAACGTCACAGAAAACGGTTTTTGGATTTCCCGTTGAGGAATACACATCTTGTCACGACAATCTGAAATTCCAGCTCACGACCCCACAATACCACAGGTCTTCCCTCCCATCTTACAGGAGCTAGTTTACCATTTCCAGACTGTCGGGGAAATATATGTATACAGTGAAAACATGATCTATTTTGGCTTCTTATGCCTATGTAGCAACAATATGGATTTAAGGTCTAAGGCAATTACAGGACGCATAGTGTTGGCTCGTAAGGGGTGATGTTTTTGTCTTTTGATAGCACCACAGCTCCCAGGTCCTGACTGTTCCCGTGTGTTAGACACTGTGCTTAACTCTTTACTATCTCATTTAATTCTCGTAATCTTCACAACGTCATA
This sequence comes from Enhydra lutris kenyoni, assembly GCF_002288905.1. NCBI lineage: Eukaryota > Metazoa > Chordata > Mammalia > Carnivora > Mustelidae > Enhydra > Enhydra lutris. Next base: position 15,244,826 of record NW_019154096.1, read on the forward strand.
AACAATCTGACTTATAATGTCCATTTTACTGATAAAGAGCTGGCCAAACCAGGATTCAAATTAAAATACAACTCAACTTGGGATTTTTAGAAAACAATTTATGATGAAAATTTTTAAACAGATTTTCAAACAGGTCTGAGAGAAAGGCAGGAGCTTCATGTACTCCTCACTCTGCTTCAATACCTACCAACTTTTTGGCGACATTACTTGTTCTATGCTCCTGCTATTTTGTTTTTTGTGTGTGCAGAAATTTAAGAGAAGGAAGAGAAAATCCTAGGGATCATATTATTTCATCCACAAATACTGCAATTTAGCTCTAACAGATAAGGATTTTTTTAAAACAAGTAATCACAACACCATGACCATATGTAACAAACTAGAAATAATTCCTTCATCACACCGAGACCCTGTCAGTGTTCAAATTCTCACATTATGTCCAGTCAGCTCAGCAGCGTTGTTCAAATTAGAAGAGCCACACCTGCATTACTTTGAAATGTCTCTTACGTCTCAATCTCCGTAGGTGCCCAACTCTGCCTTCTTTTGTCCGTGACTATTTATTTATTGAAAAAAACTGAGTAATTCACTGTGTAGACTTTTCTCATGTCCAGATTTATCTGCTTTCATCATTATGGAGGGTTGTCGGACATGTCGTTTTGCCTTGTGTTTTCTATAAATTTTTCTAAACATTATAAACTATAACGCTCCTAGCACTACATTCTCCTATCTGAGCAACTCTTGCCCTCATCATTCTTAGGAGCCAAAGTATCAATTGACTCATTACATGAAAGAAGAAGAAAGGCCTCGGGAAACCAAATTTGCTTCAGTAATGGGGAGTACATAGGATAAGCATTATTGCTCTAGGCCAGGGTAGGCAAACTTTTTCTGCATAGGGCCAGAGAGCAAATACTTTCAGCTTTGTAAGCCATACAAGTTTTATTGCAACTATTCAGTTCTGCCATTGTAGGGCTAACGCAGCCATATGACATATGTAAAGAAACGGGAATGCTTGTGTTCCAATAAAACTTTATTTACAAAAACAGGCGGTGGGCCAGATTTGGCCTGGGGATGGTAGTTTGCTGACCCTGCTCTAGATTAACCAGGCTATGGCTAAAGGTTTCAACTATGTGTAACAGTTTACAAAAAGAAGAAGTAGAGCTAAATGCTGTACATCGTGTGTGCTCTGGCCCCTTTGGTGTGGACTATTTTTGGTGTGAATGAAAGCGGGCTGAAGGAAACAAAATTCCTGATGACTCTGTAATTGTCTTGCTTGTCTCCATTGTCCAAGAGCAGGTGTGGACCCAAGCATTATAGTGGGTCAATTCTAGACCTGAGATAGCTGGTGGAGGGGTAGGTGAGGTCTGTAGGAAACATGGTCGAACAGGCAGCTTACTGAGCCCAGAGTGGGAGATGGTGCAAAGATCTCATCCTTCCCCAGCGGGAGTCAGCACTTACATGTGATTTCCCTTTAAAACTGTGCCCTTGCCTGGCTGAGAAGGACTTAATTAACCTCCATTACAAGTAGGCTAATTTTAGGGAGAGGAAGACTCTACATCTAATTTTGCTCTTTTCCATATTCATGTACTCTCTCATACAGTGATGCTTAGATGTCAAAAGGAGCCTTGAAATTCTAACTCCCACGTTTTTCTACACCTTTCTGACCTTAGAGGAATACTTTATATTTCTATAGTGCTTAAAAAGTGTTGTCAAGGACTGCTTACACTTACATAATTTCATTTTATCTTCACCACACTCTATTGAACTAAATCACTAATCCTATTTGACAGATAAACTGGGGAATAGAACTGGTCAGCAATTTGTATATTAAAAGACGGTGAATCAGAGGCAGAATTGGGATTTGAACTCAGTTTTCTAGACCCTTGCTTCCCCTCCCTATTAAATGGAGCTTCTGAAGGAAATACATACTTTTGCATTCCTGACTCTGGTAGTGACTGCTTCTGTCAATTAGGAATGAATCAAAATGAACGTGGTACCTTTGGACCACTCAAGTGGACATTTATAGTCCCGATTCCTCGGTTAACCAGTAAAAATGTTTCATATCCTATTATGCACAAACCCAGGGTTACACTTCCACTGTATAAGGGAGGAACAAAAATATGGAATCCCAGCATATCAAAAGAGACTAGTGATGCTCTAGACGAAAACGCATGCTTCAGAGAATGCTCATTTGCTGCTTGTGAAACTCAGGCTTACACACGCTTCTGGGATGCAGTGTGGCAGTATATGTGAAAAGCCTTCAAACCTAAAACCACAGATACAAGGCAGAGGTTGACTGCCATAGTCAAAAGGGTAGGAATGTTGAGAGCCAGCCCTGAGGCCTAGGCACAGTCTCTAAGACCACCGCTGAGCCAGCATAGATGACCATCAGTTCCAGCACGAGCCTAGCACAGAGTAACAAGCAATAGCAGCCAGGGGATGAGATCAGATAGGAGCTTAGTGAGAGACCTCCCCCCAGCTTCTTCATGTGTGCAGGGAGAACTGAGGGCGAAGCACCAACACCACTAAACACTCCCCCTCCCCCCTCCACCGCACCCCACCCCCAGCCACTACACTGAGCAGGAGGCAGTGCAGCCCTCCTGTAGAGGGAGCTGAAGTCCGTAAGCTCTGCTAACTCTTGTCTACATTGGCCCAGCCTTCCACACCTATGGCCTGACAGACAAGTATGAGGTATGCCCATTTTCAGACAAAATTAGTGTTTACCTCAGTCTCTCTTGCATTCTGTCCAGTGGAACAAGTGAGCTACAGGCATCGAAAGTTAGGGAATTTCACCAAAGGTATGGGATTTCAGTCAAATAGAAAACCTCAGTAAGAAAAACCATAATATAAGAAACATAGAATTCCTTTGATGGGCCCATCACCAGACTTCACACAGCTGAAAAAAGCATCAGTGAGCTTAAAGACATGTCTGTATAAATGATTAAAACACAAAGAAAAAAAAAAGAGTGGAAAAGAAAGAGCAGAGTCTAAGTTTCGGGGGACAGTATGAAACCAATGACTGGAGTTGCATAAGAAGAGAGGAGATGGGCAGGAGAAATACCTGGAGAGACAATGTTCAAGAATTATCTCAAAATCATGAAATGTATGAAGCCACCTATCACAGAAGCTAGGAGAACTTCGAGAAAGATAAACTACAAACAATGAAATGTTACAGTCAGACACGTCAATCCAATTGCTGAAAATGAAAGATAAAGGAAAAATCATGAAGGTCACCAGAGGGGAAAGAACATATTTATATAGAGAACAAGGACAAAAATGACAGCCTTAGAAATTACACAATGCTGACAACAAAGTGGCATCCTCAATTACTGAAAAATTAACACTTGTCAGATAAGACTTCTATACCCAGTAAAAATATGTTTTAAGAAACTAAGGAGAAATAAAGAATTTTTTTAAAGATAAATGGAAACTGGGAGACTCCATTACCATCTGACTTATAATACCAAAAAAACAAACCCAAAACATTAAAGGAAGTTCTTCAGGCAGTGGGAATATGATACCAGTCAAAAGCTTAGACCCACACAGAGAAACACAGAAATGGCAAAAGTGAAGGCAAATATAAAAATAATTGATTACCTACAACAAAAACAGTAACAGTGTATTGGGGGCTTTATAACATATGCGAAAGTAAAATGCCCACCACCCACACATAGATGGAAGAGTGAGACTGACCCTGTTGCCAGCTCTCACACTAGCTGTAAAGTGACATAACTTTGAAGGTAGACTGTGATAAATTAACAACATACAAAATATATATGGTTAAATAAAAATACGCCATCACATTTATGCATAAGTATATGTATACCTACATTCTAAAAAAGCTGTCGAACTCTGGACGCTCATGTTAACCACCTATCCCTCGGTACTGAGACTATAGAAGACATTTGACTTCTTCATTCTTTCCTAAATAATTTCTACTACATGCATTTGTACAATGTACAGTGAAAAATGGTTGTATTTCTTTGTTGTCGTTACCTAATTTGCAGCCCGTCACCGCCAGCTCTGTCCTGGCTCGTACCAATTGCATTTCCCATTCTGATAGCCAAGGAGTTTTACCTACCCATCAACTTGCCTTACATTTGAACTTTGAGGGACCCTGTTAAGCCTAGAGGTATCCTGAAGGTATCTATTTATTACTAACGTAGAAAATTATGTATGGCTAGGGTTAATGGTCTACCTGTTCTTCCTAAGAAGAAACCTGAATTAAAACTTGGATAAAAACACATTCAACCTAGAGTTTTGAAGCTGACCTGAATTTAGTGCAAACAAGAGTAAATGCTGCTCGAAGAATTTACTCGAAGAGTAAATGCTACTCGAAGTGGCTTATTAGCGGAATTTTTTTTCTTATGCCAAAGGTGCAACATTCAATGTAATAGTCTACATTAGTGTTTTGGAAAATTTTGTTAACTGGTGAGTATGTTTGATTTGGTCTAATCACCTATTTTATAGACAAGGAGGAGGCCAGGGAGGGTAAGAGGTTGCCGGGAGTCACAGAGCTGGAGGCTTGGCCATGACCCCAGGTTTCGGGATCCCCAGACACTACCCTTTCCATCTCACTAAATTCTCTGGGCTTATTTACAAATCACTATTTTCATCTCCAGCACAATAGCATCCTATTCCACTGAACTTTTCCATTAAACTAGTCAATGTAATAATTATTCACTCTAAAAAAAAAAAGGGGGCAAATCTGATTAGCTAGTGCCTTCCTTTTTCTGGCATTTACTTCTCCTCAACCCTTTATGGAAGATGGCGGATAAAGACAACAAAGCAATCCCATCACATATATACACATATGTTTAGGAAAAACAATCAGAGGAAATTGGCTGTAAAAGTATTTATGAAAACATTAACAGGATTTGGGTGAATATTTAGAATTTTGACTAAAGAAAATTACAGTACTCAGCGGTTTAATTCTCTCAGATTTCTCAGCGAATAACCTGATCAGGTACTTAACAAAGCAACATGGATCATGACTGTATCTGTTCACTTGTGGGTGGGTGTTCTCACCACAGTGTGGCTGCTAGCCTTTTCTTTTCAGTCATTCATGTTCTTCTATGCTAATCTTCTTTTATCTTGATTTTTCAGTAAGACTTCTCACCTACAGCCTACCCTTCTTGAAGACAAGCAACCACTGAAGTTAGGAAGTAAAACTCTCAACCCTGAAAAACAGGTTTTGCCTTCCACTTCTAGGGAAAAGAGGGGACACCTACACATTCAGTATATTTCATCATATACTCACAAGTATTTCATATTACTTATTTAACTTGCATGCCAACTCTAGAAACAGGTACTCTCTAATTCTGTCTTTATTTTACAGATGAGGAAACTAAAACAAAAAATCATTTTGATTTTTGCCAAGAGTCACAAAGCCGCCATAATTTGTCCAAAAGTTTACACTTTCTTCACTAGACCAGCCCACGTTGTCCCTGAGCTTCTGAACTGTTCAAATATACAACCAAGTCTCACTATTAGCGCATTCCTGTACGAGCAGATACAGAATGCACTGGGGTCAAATACTACGGTAGTTAAGAGCTAATACTCTAGAGCCAGACCTCTTAGCTTCAAACCCCAGGTCACCCCAGACTACCTGCCTAACCTTGGGCGAGTTTATTTAATTTCTTTGTACCCCAGACTTCTTATCTGTAAAATGAGGCCAATAATAGTATCCATATTATAGACCCGTCATGAGGATGAAATGAGTTAACAAGGGTAGTCTTAAGAATGTTTCTTGGCATTTAGTAAACAGGATACAAATGTTAGCTATTACTCTTCTTTTTCTTATTTCTCAGATGGACATTTAAAAATGGATGACATGGGGCCTCTGGGTGGTTCAGCCAGTTAAGTGCCTGCCTTGAGCTCAGGTCATGATCCTGGAGTTCCAGGATCAAGTCCCGCATCAGGCTCCCTGCTGAACGGGGAGTCTGCTTTTCCCTCTGTCCCGCACCCTGCTCATGTTCTCATTCTCTCTGTCCCTCTCTCAAATAAATAAAAAAAGTCTTTGAAAAAAAAATGGGTGACATGACCACATCTCACAAAGACATTATTATGAGATAGTTTGGGTAGAAAAAGACATGACAGAGCTGAAGTAATGAGTGAATTCTAAGAAGGCCCTAAAGGGGGCAGTTCTTAGGATGGATGCAAACAGTGTTTGATCCGTGTCTGCTCAGCACAGATCAGATGGGGTGTGCTGGGTGAGTCGTGGTAGAGGTGAAAGGAAGACGGCAGAGTGGTGACCGACCGAACATGGTATGTGTGACAAAATGTGATACAAATGTGGAAGGGCATCTTTTTTTTTTTTTTTTTTTTAAACTTCCAGGGACTTGGAAGAAACAGCTAGCTCTCCTGGGAAATGGTGGAATTGCTGGCTTATTTCTTTCTTCTCAGCTATTTCTGAAAAACCCAGGTTGGGTAGTAGCCAAGGCCCTTTATGGAATTGTCACCAAGGCCAGATTTTTTCTGCAACTTCCTAAAGTGAAATCAGGGCCACTTCCAACCTCACCTGTGATAAACGGCAGACTTGTTGTCCCATTTAAATATACAAAAGGCAGCTGACTTCTGATTCCCTGTTCCCTTTTCTCGCTCTCTCTCTTTTCTCTTTCTCCTTTTCTCTCTCAGAGGTTATCACTAGGTAGAAGAGTAGGTGTGATCACACTCAAGTCTTTCAGGTAATGAAAAATTAAACAATTTGACTATTTTCATTTAGGTTCTTGATATGGTCCCAAGTGAGTACCAATTCTAAAATAATTAAATGTTAAATTGAGAGGGAATCTGGTATCTTCTGCTAATTCTCACACTTGTTACTACTATGGTTTTAAAAGTTTGTCGAAACGGCAAAACAAGATATCTGAAAATGAAGTTTTTGATGTATTAATGACTTGCATTTAAAACACGCCCAATTCAAGATTTGTACGTGTCCTTCTGCTAGTCTGCTTATTCAATTCACTATCCCTAGTGTAAGGAGAAATAGAAAAACGATTAGTAAGTTCACAGAGCGAGCCCTGGGAAGACATTTAAGCAAGGCCTATTGGCCTTGTCTACCTCTTAGATATTTACTTTTGAAAAATCTTACAGCCTCTGAGAGGAGGACTGAAGGAGATCAGAGTATGCCAGAGCACAATATGCCACTTGGGCATAAAGGCTGTTTTGAGCTTTCCGTCTAAAAGCAAAGCACAGATTTCCTTTTGGGTAGGTGTTTCCCTCTCCTAGGCCAGGAATAAGATACCTCTGAGTGTCTCATCAATGGAGAAGGCACAACTGGGATCTGCAGAACTAAACAAACCTTACCATCTATTAGTTTCCCCACCCATATGTTTACTTTTCCCATATTTACTACCTCTGGAAGCCCAACTTCCCTTTCCTTTGCCGTCGTACTTCTCCAGAAAGGTATCACCCTTTGTTAAAATGGTACGTAAGCCCCTGGTGGCTAACTGCCACTTTGGGTCTTCACATCTTTTCTATGAAAGACTCTGTGTGCATCGTAAACCTTTCTCCTGTTTATCTGTCTTCTGTTGGTTAAATTTGCAAGACCCTAGGAACTAAACGAAGAGGGTAGAGGAGAAAATTTATTCTTCTACCACAAAGTCATATGTGCCAATTTCCAAACAATATATGCTTGGTCAGTGATATTTTACGGTTACATAGATTTTGCTACAATGTAGAAAAAACATAGAATTGAATTCCTGCTCGCTTTCATTTCCTCAAGAGTATAAAAACATGTTCTTTTTAGGACGATTTTTATTGCTTTCCACTGCAAGTCTTCTCCAGTCGTTTATTTTTATAACAGGCTTATTGAGATATAATTTACATATGATAAAATTGGCCATTTTATAGTATACGATTCAGTGGTTTTTAGAATATTCACAAAATTGTGCAACCATAATCAGTATCTATTTAGAACAGCTTATCATCCCCAAAAGAAACCCCATCCCAAGAAACAGTTACTTCCCACTCTTCTGTCCATCCCTCAGCCCCTTGCAATCACTATTCCATTTTCTTTCTCTTACACATTTGCCTGTTCTAAACAATTCACATACAGGGAACCACACAACATACGGCCTTTTGGGTCTGTCTTGTTTCACTCAGCACGATGTTTTCAAGGTTCACCCATGCTGAAGCACGTCTCAGTACCTCATTTCTTTTCAAGAGGATGCCTGATTTTTTAATACCTTAAAAAATCCACAAAATATATGCAAACAAATAATGCTTTCAGTGATAAGGATCTGAGATTTCAAGGACATACCCAGGAGAGTTTCAAATAATGGAATCTAAGATAATATTCCAGCTTTTCCAGTCTGACTTATAGTAGGGTTTTTCTTTAAAAAAAAAATTCAAACTTAGATGGTCTATTATTAACAATAAAAACAAAATAAACTCAAACTTCCTTTATATTATAGCAATCATTATTAAGATGGCCACCATTGTTAGTAAAGGCTCGTTTTTCTTCTCCTTCATAAAGCTTTAATGAAATGAGATGGGTCTTTTTAGGTGAAAGTCTTCTCCTCTTCTCCAGTTTTACTAACTGCTGGCTTTATTCTACAGCAACTTTTCTCTGTCTGTGCTTCCTAGATAAGGAGAGTAAGTCCACCCAGTCCTGCTGAGACTGAGGAAAACACTGATGCCACTGGCACTCCCCCCTCACTCCCTTCCCACAGAGACTGACCAGATCCCACCGGATTAGGCCCCGGCTGGTGCCGCTGCCTGGCTGTTTGATGTCTGCCGTGGAACTGGGCTCTGTGTATTTGGATCCGTTCTGCTCTAAAAACTTCAGGCAATTTATTTATTTTCTTTTAAGGATAAAATGAGACTGTTTATCACTCAAACTTGAATTAATAGCAGGTCTCTTATCAACAATTCAGATAAGGCTCTGCCAGGTCTCTCTCGCTAGCTCCCCAACTCCTTTTGTTTAAACTCTGTTTAACATTCTGATTACTCAATTATCTCTTAATGGACACGGGTCGCTTCTAGAATAATGCCACTATGAAACGTGGGTGTATAAATGTATCCTCAAGACTCTGCTTTCAATACTTTTGTAGACAGACCCAGGAATGGAACTGTTGGATCACATGTTGATTCCACACAGCACACTTTGAGTAACTTCCAAAGCTCTTTTCCATAGTGGTTGAACCGATTTACATTTATCCCACAAACAGAGCACAAGGGTTCTAGTTTCTCTAAAACCTCACTAACACTTGTTCTCTCTCTCTTTTTTTTTTTCTTGATACTAGCCATCCTAAAGGGTGTTCAATGTGTGTGTGTGTTTAAAGATTCTTTATTTTGAGAGAGAGAGAGAGAGTGTGCGTGTGTGTGTGTGTGAGAGAGAGAGAGAGAGAGAGAGAGAGAGAAAGAGAGTGAGCAGGAGGAGGGGCAGAGGGAGAGGGAGAGAATCTCTAGCAGATGCCCCAGTGAGTGCAGAGCCTGACTCAGGGCCTAATTGCAAGACCCTGAAATCATGACCTGAGCCAAAAAAGACAGTCGGTTGCTCTACTGACTGAGCCATACAGGCACACACAATATGTGCCTTTAAAATGTAATTTTCAAGGGCACCTAGGTGGCTCAGTTGGTTAAGTGACTGCCTTCAGCTCAGGTCATGATCCCAGGGTCCTGGGATCAAGACCCGCTTAGGGCTCCCTGCTTGGAGGGGAGTTTGCTTCTCCCTCTGACCTTCCCCTCTCATGTTCTCTCTCTCTCTCTCTCTCTCTCTCTCTCAAATAGATAAATAAATAAATAATCTTTAAAAAATATATATATATTTTAAAGATTTTTTATTTATTTATTTGACAGAGAGAGATCACAAGTAGGCAGAGAGGCAGGCAGAGAGAGAGGAAGGGAAGCAGGCTCCCCACTGAGCAGAGAGCCCAATGCAGGGCTTGATCCCAGGACCCCGGGATCATAACCTGAGCCGAAGGCAGAGGCTTTAACCCACTGAGCCACCCAGGCGCCACTATATATATATTTAAATATATTTAAAATATATATATCTTTCAGGATACATTTCAGAGTTTCCATAATTCCATAAACGAGTTTTTGACCGCTGAACGCCTTTCATCCTATAAGAATGTGTTAGAAAAAAGAATTCTGCTAAAGAAATTGACACCTCTTGATTTAGACCAAGCAAGTCTTTGTTTTGCAGAACAAATGTAATTAAAATGAACAAAAAAAGCTATAAATTATTAGGCTCTTATTTTTGCTGGTTCTATGAGCTAGATCTCATTTAATCTCCATAACAATCCATAAAATAGAAGCTGTTAAGTTCACAGGTAAGCAAGTTGAAGCTGAAAGAAGCCTCGGGTCCCATGGCTAGAAAATGCCGGAGCCAGGATTAACCTCAATTGTCTGATTCTAAAAGCTGTGCTTGCCCTTTCTATACAGAGTCTCTTCTTAACTTGGGCAAACATCCATCTGCTCTAGCTTTGAATCCAAGTAGCAGTCTCCATACCAAAAACGCTGCTGGCATACAGCTTCCAACCAAAAGGAAACGGCGTATCTCAAAGCTAATAAAAATATGCAGAGTTTAAAAGAGGAGCTAGTCCAGCTCTGTCATTTTAAATAAGAAGAACTCATGGCTTTCAGATTTCTTTAAAGGTGTCACTATTAGTGCTCATTCGAAAGTAGCCTGCTCTGTATTACAGTAAGTAATAAAGCCCCTCCCAGCTTGAAATATCTGAGGAGAGAGGCATATCGTAATTGAACTGAACAGGGTATCAACAATTCAATTACAGAGTAATCAGCAGCTTTCTGTACATTGAGGAAAGTTGTTTTGAAATTGTGTAATTCTTTAAAATGAGTTAACCTAGCGATGTTAGATTTCCTGGTATGTTTCTACTGAATGCTGTCGCTCTAATCAAAGAGCCCACTCCTTTTTCTCATGTTTCACCATCCCAACTGTGAAAAACAAAAATATGAAGGGGCTTTACCGGCACACATTTTCCACACTCCTATATCATTTCTGATAAATCTGGAATGAAATGCATTTCTGGGTTAAAACAGTTTTCTTTCTCATCCAAAAAGTCAATCACTCGCATAGGTTTCTGAGATGTCAGTTACCTTGAAATTGTTAGTTTCTCAAGTATCCTGCCCTCATTTGGTCTTTGGACAAATTAGATCCTTGAGTGGATAAATTAGATCCTTGCTCAAGTTTTAAACGTGTTAAGAAATGAAAACAAGGTCTATCAAGTTTTTAAAGAAAAATGGTTTGGGGGGTGGAGAAAAGGTAGTTCTGGTGCAAATGGCTTTCTCTGCAGCACACTTGTCCTGAGGAGATGGTACTGCTCTTCTGGGAACTGCGATGATCTCAGCTGCTCAGCGGCCAGTGCCGCACACCCGCAGCTGCCATCTGGGCACCGCAGGCGCCGCTGATGGTCACGCATGAGGCCCAATAAAATGGGGTAGAAGGTCTGGATCTAAGTCCCTGTTATTCTGTTTTACTCTCAGTAGGATCTGGGACAAATGACTTCTTGGGATCTCAGTTTGCTCATCTGTAAATATGTCCATTCTGTGGTCTCAAGTGATGCACCGTGCAGAAGTGTTTTGTAAACTGTGCATCTAATGTAAGTTCAAGGTCCCATTATTAAGGAGTTATAAGGATAGTGCTTATAAGCCAAGGAGCTATGAAGACTTCTATGACTTGGGGTGCCTGCGTGGTGTAATTGGTTAAGCATCTGACTCTTGGTTTTGGCTCGGGCCATGAGACTGAGCCCCACCATGGGGCCCATGCTCAGTGCAAGTGCAGGGTCTGCTTGAGGGTGTCCGTCTCCTTTTCCTCTGCCCCTTCTCCTCACATTCTCTCTCTCTCAAATAAATAGTAAATAAAACTTAAAAAAAAAAAAGACTCCTGTGGTTCAACTTTGGACAATTTACATGAAGATTTTCACAGCATGGCCTCAGAGAGTGTTTTCTGATGATGTCTGATCAGACGAATCATCCAAGGACCTTGTTAAAAATGCAGATTGCAAAGTCCTGCCCCAAAGGTACTGAATCCGAGTCCAAGGGAATGGGGGGCTGCCAGCCAGCTCGGGAAACTGGCTGCGAGGTTCTGACGAGGCGAGGACAAAGCGGCTTTTAATTTTCAAACCTGGAGGAACTCGCTCCTTGTAGAGACAAGCCCGTCTTGTACTTCTTCTTACCAGAAAATAGATATTATACATTTTGTCATAAAGCCATTACGTTTCTGAATATAAGAGTTCATTTCAAACCATGATCTTTAGGGATTCAAAAACGCACAAGTGAGAGAGAGAAACAAAACGTGGTGGGGGGGGGGATGAGAAGGTGCTATATTTTAGTAGGAATTTGATCATTTGTTAGTTTTTAGGTTTCCAATCTTCCAGTTTAACTGTTCTTAAATGTGTAATGGGATTTCCTAGTATTTTTTTTTAACGTCCTTTAAAACCCTTTTTAAAAAAGCATTTAATTCACTTCGCAACCCTGGCACGGGCAGAGAACAATCACCAGCTGGTGCGAGAGAGGTTGCTGTCAGTTCTGGTTTTCCTGTGATAGTCCTGTGTTTGGTATGAAGCCTGGACACGCTGCCTCCAATGTTCGAATGTTCTGAACAAAACAGTCTGAGTGTAGCTTATTTTTTGGTCTGATTTCATTTTATTCACTTTACTACTTCTTAGCGCCAGCTCCCCGACCTTAAAGCTGTGGGACTTTGCCCAAGAGAAGCTTCTTGCTTCCTCGTGGAAAATGGAAATCGAACCCACACCTCACAGGATTCCTGAGAGGAATACATGAAACAATGTATAGGGAACTTATTATAGTGTCTCATACTAGTAATACATGAAAGCTATTACCTAAATTAGTTTGAGCTTTGTGTAAGTTTTGTCCACGTCATTTTTGAAACTTTCAGTAATAAGAGCTGAAAGGAACCTCTGGGTCTTCTGGCCCACTCACCCACAGGGGTACATCACTGGGGGAAACTCAATGCTCTGCCTGAGGATGAACTTCAGGGCCCCTCTTCTGCATCCTGGGATATCCCACCTCCCCACTTTAGCTGTAAAGAGCTGTTCAATCTGGCATTCTCAGGAGGCATTGCTGGCGTCTTGGTTGGGATACTATTTGCATGGGTCTGTCCCACACATCCTATCCCACTATGTGCCAGCCATGACGACAAGCAAAAATGCCTCAGCAAATTTCCAAATCCTCTATGGAGAATGATGATCCCCCTTCTACTACTGAGAAACTGTGGCTATAGCAAGACTCTAGAGAAGTCATCTCTGAAGAAAGAGCATCATATCAGGGGTTCGACAAGCTTCTCCTTGAACACAGTTCTTTTCCCTGTGTGACCGGAGCCTGCCACAGCTCGCAGCCAAGTACCCTAATTTCTCCTTCATTATGTATGTCCTAATACATTTTAAACACCGCTGCCACTATCCCATTTCTCCAGCTTAAGACCAGCAATGACTTGTAGACACAGATGGGAATGGTGGGTACCAGGGGTTGGCAGGCTGGCAACTGGGGAGATGTTCCTTAAGGACACAAACCTGCAAGTGTAGATAAATGAGTTCTAGAGGGCTAAGGAACAGTCTGGTAATTTTGGTCACCAATATTTGTCTCCAGTCTCATTTCACATTGGCAAGTGGGCTCAGCCTCCATTATTTGGACTCAATTCTAATCCCTGTGTTTCCAGCACAACTTACTATTCAATTTTTTCCCCAAGAAGGCTAGTTCGTGCTCATCTCCTGCCTAAACTCATCTCCTTGACCCTCCTGCACTGACTTGGGAGAGAGCAAGTGAGTGACTGTTCATGTTTCTCAAGTTCACCCTTCACAACATTTTGGTTCTGCCCAGTCCTAACCTCATTCCGCTAGGTGCCCCTTTGCCCTTCTGGAATATTCTTCAAACCACCAGAGGAAGAAGGTAAAGATTTCAGCATGCAAGAATATGCAGGGCTCAGGGGCAGACCAGGGTGCCTCTGGGCTGCTCCAAACGCACAATCTGATGGCAGTGTGGATAGGGCTCTGAACGCCCAGCAGAAGGCACAGGAGCCTTTGCCGCTGTTGGCACTTGCTGGAGGAAATGGACATTCTATAGCTGATGAATAATTCTCTTTTAAAGTGCAGATGAATAAAGTGAGCTCTGCCAATTCCTACCTTAATGGAACTTTATTTCACGGAATTTCAAAATGGGATTTATTCGGGTCATTTAAAAATGTTCTCAGAGCAACAACAATCCTGGAGCAGCAGCACTGCAGGAAGCAGGGCACATGCCAAAGAGGAAAAGCAAAACAAAGAGAAAGACGCACCTTCCAATGCTGATGACTTAATCAGAAGAAGGCTTACTGTCTCAAACAATGCCACAGTAATTGTTTCTTAAAGGCCGACCTTCTCATGCTGATAAACAGCACCGCAGATGGGGTCAATCCAACATTCTGGGAAGCCACATTTCCGGCTCTTTCTAGGTGTCCTCTAGAGAGCCACCATGTGCACTTGCTTGACTGACAAACGTCACCTTCTCCGGCATTGTGGTTACAGAGACGGGTCTCCTCCGGGATGCAAGCAGTAGTAACCACCTCTACCACGAGCATGGCTGGGGCCCCTGCCCATGTGCTGGGGCCTAAGCAATGGATGCGGACTCCCTCTTTCAGTCACAATGATGTTATTATGCATGAGGTACTCTTATTGGACCCATCTTATGGATGAGAAAGCTGAAGCATAACTGACTTGCCCAAGAGTACACAAAGTAAGCCACAGCGCCAGGGTGGGGTCCCAGCAGGCTGGCAGAGATGCAGTTCACTGTGACACTGTCCGAGACCTACCATGAAAGGGGAGGGGAAATGGCTGCCACCACTGTCACATGAGGTGGTGAGGCAAAAGCAAAAGGCTTGGGACTGACTGCTGTCTCTCTCATGGGGCTGTTAGGAAAGCCGCAGGCCCCAGGATGAGGAGACTTGCCCTGGACCATATCAGTGACAGCTGATGGCGCAGAAAGCAAGCCAGGGGTCCAGCACAAATCTGAGGGCTCCTTCTCTACGCGGCTACAACCTGGAAACGTCACTTTGTCAGAAGACAACACAGATCCCGTATCACACAGCAAGACATCAGGAAGATCCAGTGTACTCAGGATTTAAGAGAAAAATATTCCTTTAAGAAGTTAAATGGAGGGGCTCAGGCAGAGCCACTGGGTGGCTCAGTGGGTTGAAGCCTCTGCCTTCAGCTCAGGTCATGGTCCCAGGGTCCTAGGATCAAGCCCTGCCGCATCAGGCTCTCTGCTTGGTGGGGAGCCTGCTTCCTCCTCTCTCTCTGCCTGCCTCTCTGCCTACTTGTGATCTCTATCTGTCAAATAAATAAATTAAATTAAATAAAATAAAATAAAAGAAGTTAAATGGAGGGGGTGTGCCTGGCTGGCTCAGCTGGAAGCACGTGCAACCCATGATCTCGGGGTATGTTCGAGTCCCATGTTGTATGTAGAGATTACTTAAAAATAAAATCTTAAAAAAATTTTTTAAAAATGATATACGAGGTTTTCCTTTGACGTGGCATTCAGGAAATGAAATGAAAAAGGCAGGAAAGAGATTGCACAGCATGCTAAGAGCAACTCTCTGTAAGAGGTGTATCTCCCACCACTCTGCCCCTGTTTACTGGTTTTGTTCTTCCTGATGTGTTAATGTCACCATGGCAACGATATCCCGGCTGAAGCAGTAGCCGCTTGGCTACTTTCCCATAACTCACATTCCTTTGCTAATGATCCCACATCTCCATTTTCATTCCAAATGTGGTTTAAAAAAAAAAAAAAAAGTCTTGGTCTTTAATGCTGTAGAGCCTGTACTAGGAACTAAATCTAATTTACTCTATCTTTGAAAATATGGAACAACAGAAATGAATGTATCTGTGTGTGTTTTTGATCTTTGTAAAGAAAGATATTTAATGTTGAAAAAGTTAATAGGATGGTTATGGGGGCTTTTTCTTTTCTTTCATTTGCTTTATTGTATTTTATTTTCAAAACAAATTGTATAGTGCAGGGAAAATATATCAAAAATGTATTTTCATTGACCCCTCCACCCAAACCAAAGTAGGGTCTTCAGAAGCGCCGCATCCTTATAAGATCATTACAAGAGTCCCGCTCCTACTGACATCGTGCGCACCCTTCTTTGCGGAAGCGCGGCTGTCTTTTCTAGCACCATCTGGTGGTAGCCTTGATTGGGACTTGGCAGTCTAGAACCTGAGGCCCCGTTTAATAAAACACCCTGAAAGGAACAAAGCTTGGTAACAGCCATGCGTGACTGGCCCTTTGTTCTAGCCTTCTTGTCTTCCAAGGTCACCTACACTGTCGAATCACAAATCTTCCTGCCACTCAAATAAACGTGCCCCTCAGCACCTGACGTTCAATCTGTGGGTTTGGTGCACTCGCTTAAATCCCAGTATTAGAAACCTGTGGATGTCCCATCTCCCTTTGTGCACTGATGTCAGTTTGGGAAGCAGTCACCTACCACCAGGTGAGTTTCTGTTTGAAATCTGGAGACTACGGAGAGGGCTATGGCTGGAGGAAAGTGGATTTACACAGGGGCTGGCCGCCCAGGAGTAGGGGGCACAGGTGCCTGCAAGTTATTGGCTCATTTACTCTCAAATTCAGTAAATATATATTGAGTCCTTCCCAGTACTATGTGCTAGACTATCCCTGAGGGATTCCAAAATGGGTACTAACACACAGGTCTTTTTTTTTTCCCCCAAGCATGCATTTATTTATTTATTTATTTATTTATTTAGACAGAGAGAGACACAGCGAGAGAGGGAACACAAGCAGGGGGAGTGGGAGAGGGAGAAGCAGGCTGTCCGCTGAACAGGGAGCCCACGTGGGGCTCGATCCCAGGACCCTGGGATCATGACCTGAGCTGGAGGCAGATGCTTAACGACTGAGCCGTCCGGGCATCCCTACGCAGGTCTGTCTTTGAGAAATTCAAAGTCTTGCAAGCGTAAGGATGTGGGAACTGCATTTCATTTCAACCCTACTTGGGCCCACATAGGATTGTGGAGATGGTACACGCCAACTGTTTAGCAAAGAAGCTGAAATTGACTACTCAATAAATTTTAACTATTAAAAAAAAATCATGATTACTACAAATTTCACCGATAGAAGAAAGGAAGGAAACGAACATCTACTGAGCCCTTATTCTGCAACAAACAGGGTCCCACATGCTTTCATGTTGTAACCCTCTGGCTGAATGCGGTGCAGCTGTATGCCAATGTACCATTTCATCTGAAGCAGATAAAGGGCTCTCAGGCAGAAAAAAATAAAGAGGGGGAAGGGGAAAGTCCTGCCTTCTTACAGTACAACCACTGAGGAATGGTTCTCTGAAATAAAATACCTACCTCTCCTAAAAAACATCTACACGGCAAATACATGGGTGAGTCCTTCGCTGAAGGATGGAAAAGACAAACTTCACGTGAAAGTGGTGATCACAGCACTCAGCACGTGGTGAGTACTGGGGGAGAGGAGGTCTACCAGGTGGGAAGACTCCGTTCCAGGTAAGGCGCTCAGCAGGGAGGGGGAATGAGGCATCTTCGCTCCCAAGGGGCTTAGCTGACAAGCAGCGTGAGCCAGACACACCTTAGCGTACACATGAAAGGGTATGCAACGTCTACTGTGCGAGAGCGAGTCAGAGTGTGAGGAACACGTCCAGGGACGCGACAGGGGTAGCAGCTTACTTCAGGGGCCAGAGAAAGCATCCTGGAGGAACAGGACGCAAGCGGCCTTCACACAGATGGAAAAACTGAGGTTTTCACAAGCGAGGCAACCATGTGGCAAAATCTCTGGCAACTGGAGACCTCTCTTGAGATTTATCTCATTTCTAATTCTTCTGAAATTCACATAGCGTGAGTTGGGGAGAAATCAGGACTTTAAAGCTTCTAGGAATTTTTATTTCTCTTTTGCAAAAACATTTCAGTTTTACTTTTGGCGGTGGTGACGATGGTGATTTCTCATTATATAATGAGAAAGGCAAAATATTCCCTTGGAGCAAAAAAGGGCAAGTCCATCAGGAGGAAAATTGCTCTGCATAACTATTTAAGGGATCATTTTCCTTGGAGGAGGGAGTTACATTTACAGATAATTATTATGTGGATGGGAAGAAGGACCTGAGACTAACAGTATCTCAGCTTTGTTCTAAAGAACTTTCTGTGCTGATGGAAGTGTTAAGTATTTTGTGTTAATACATAGCCACAAGCGACAGGTGGTTATTGAGAACTGGAAACATGGTTATTGAGAATGAGAAATACAATTCTTAATTTAAATTTAATTTAATTTAAAACTACTTCCACTAGATGGTGGCTACTGAATTAAGATGCCCCAGGTGTAGAGAAATACAGGGTTATCCCTGTCATTGGACCCAGAGACTAGGTTAAGGTCTTGGGGTCCAGCTGGAAGACAGATGATAAAAGGGGTTTCCGCTACGGTGGAACAAGATAGACTCTGCCTCTGGGGGTTGAAGAAGGGACCCAGAGCTACCCTGGGGAATGGGTCATAGCCTATGGACTTTTGGGGCAGCGATGTCCAGAACCAGTCCTTCAACTTTGCTTTTCTGATCTGATCAGCCTCTGCATTTTTAGAAGAGTCATGTTTGGTATTATAGCTAGACTCTGCTGTGCTTTGGGGAGTTAAGAGAGAGACTATGTTGTATCATTTAGCACTTCGGAGCCTAAACAGATTAGTAGAATAAGGGCAGTAGGTCACTCAAGTCTGAATCTCCAGATCTAGCTCATAATAGGAGATCTTAATGTTTGCTAGTTGAATTTAATTGAGAAAGGAAATCTCCAGATAATGTCTGTCTGTGGGCATTGCTTTGCTCATGCACATGCTGAATCATATTGATCTCTTACGCAGGTAGAGTCTAAGTCTGACACTTTTATTTTTTCACTTTTATTTTTTAGCGGTTCACTTATGTAAAATAAAGTAACCTTTGGTACAACTTAATTGAGTTCCAAATATGGCCTGGGACCTGCCAAATCTTGTTCTAAATATCTGATATTTGAGAAAGGCAGTCCCATGGGCATGAGAACCAGTCAGTGATCTGTGACACACATGCCAAGTTCTATCACATATAATTATAAATCACATATAATTAGAACATCATCAAGCTAAGTACCTGGGCAACAGTCCCTCAAGCATCCCTGGGCCAGGTGCCTTCACAGACAGATAGACAGGACGGGGCAGCTGGAATCAAGCCTTTTGAAATATAGTCCTTAAAGGTATTGTTAGCTATGAAACTCACTGTCCTTACTAGAAGAATTCACATGATAAAAATCATATTTGAGTTATTCCGCATACACAAAAAATGGTCTTTATAGATAACTGTAAGATCTTTGTCAAAAAATGAAAGCCAGATCATCCATGCTTCCCTTTCTACGACATATATCAAAGCCCTTAAGGCCTAAATTTATCCTCCAGTTGTATTCACTGGTTCATTCCAGCTGCGTGGTAACATTTGCTTTTTCTGTTTCATCCTCAGATGTCTTCATGTGTATACACTTAATCTGCAAACACCTGAAATCCTTTGGGAAACAAATTAAGTACAACACTCAGACCCATAAATCCCTCATTCCTCCCAGAGATCAAAAACAAAAAGTACTAAATGGCAGGACCGAGACGAGGATATTTTATTCAATTATCCTCCCCAGATGGGGAGTTGGATAATCATTTACGGGAGAAAAGTCAATGACACGAGGGAAGATTAAGCTGGGTGGTCCATTATATTTGATGGAAAAAAACTCTGAGCCAGCAGAGTATTAATCTGTCTCAGTCCGTAAAAGGAACTTTGCAGGCATCCATATACTAATTTGGCCTTCAGTTACCCCAACACAAAAGGCTCTTTCTGGAATGAGAATCGCTAGCAGATCTCATGTGTCTTAGCTACATTCTCCTCCCCAAGAGAGCTAGAATGATTTGCTAAGAGAGCAGGGGTCACGCATTCATTTGGACCGTGTCGATGCCACGTCAGCAGACTCATTTCGCAGGAGGAAGAATGCCAAGGCTGCACTGCGGCGTGAAGCAGCCCCTCCACAGACTCCCCACAGTGGACCCATGAGGCTGACCGGGTCTTCATGCAAAATTCAAACGGAAATATTAGGGGTATCTTCCATTCCGATCACAAAAGCATAATACAAAAATCACAACCGACGTCATCATAGGAATCAAGGGAAGGTGGTAAGCAGGCCAGCGCACTCTAAGCGGTGACCAGAATTGCAGCTCCTAGGTACACGGTCGCCACTGGCGAGGATCTGCTTTTCTGCTGCATGAATCAGCTAGCCCTGCAGAGAAGCCCAGAAAGCAATCTGCTCTGCTGTGTACTCCCCTCAGCGACACCGCGTTTGTTTCTGCCTCATATCTGCTTGGGAAACACGTATCTACCACATGTACGAAATGATTCCAGGAGAGCTGTCCTTGCTCCTGCTCCCCAGCTCTCTGCCTACAGGAAGCCATCGTCTAGGTCATGTCCTCAGTCCACAGAGAGCTACGGAGACTGTATCTGCCTTTCTCCGGGGATCTGTCACAGCCAGCGAGCAGGGAACACAGCCCCCTAAGACAAGGGCTGCTGTTGTTTTTTAATTTACCTCTAACCATCTAATCAATATCTCGTTCAGACTCAGTTCCAGATGCACGTGATTTATGGTTATGATTTGCAGCTAGCTCTTAGCATGTAGGGCTTAATGATCCTTCTTTTATTGTTCTGACCAGGTAAAATCTGTTCCCATCTGCGTTCTGGGGCGGTCTTACTCTCAGCTGCTGTTTCTGCCACACCCTTGAGGGACATGTGACGCAGAAATTGCCCACTGAAACTGGGCAAGGAGAGGCCCTGGTCCCAAAGTGCAGATGCCGGGTTACCAGATAATAGAATTGCTAGAGATGTGGAAGCTAAAATGAGTTTCTTTTAGCGGTCTACAAAGACTAGTTCTCAGACATCCTAAAGCGAGTCATCAATCACCCACAGCAGAGGGGAGCCTAGTGTTGGTGTGTAAGCAACCACGCAGGCCTCCTACGAAGTACAATCAAATTAAACCACAGCCTTCAGCTCAGAGTGCTGGTAGGCCTCATTAATTAGGATGACTGGAGAAAATGATTCTGTAAATCAGTCAAAAGTCTCAATTTTAACATATATTAAACAAAACACAATGTGATTATTTTAAACAAGAGGCATGGTTAAGGGCAACATGGATCTGAGATCTCCATTGATCTTTAATCGATAAATAAGCATTCATTTGTAATTAGCACATTCATTGTCTTAATGTAAATGGATGGTTTGGAACTGCTCGAAGGAATCTGAAAATACTGTAATTTGTCCTCTTAAATCCCTTAAACATTGCCCCAGTCTTATTTTCAGCAGCATCAGGAGGTTTCTGAACAATGGCGCAAAGACAAACTTCAAACACTACCCTGCCATAAATTTCCCTAATGTCCTAATTAGAAGATGTGAATTAATGAGGTTTTCATTATACTGTGAATTACAGAAATAAAACCAGAAGAATGCATCTTCAAGACAAGGACTTCAGTTTTCACACTCATGTGCCCCTGTGAAAGAGGTGCTTAACTTTGTCCTTCAAAATGTCAAAGTAGGCTTCAGGACAGCCATGTCACTTATTCTCAGGGACATGCTCCATGCAGTAAGAACATAGCTCTTCGGCGACACAAGCTGGTGGGCACTCCTGAGTCATTTAAACCGATAAAGGCTTCCAGCAAGCCGATGACAGAGGGTAGAAAATAACTTTTTATACTAGGATAATCTAGTATAAATATCTAGTATAATCTGAGTTCTTATTTTTTTAAAAGATTTTATTTATTTGACAGGGAGAGACAGTGAGAGAGGGAACACAAGCAGGGGGAATGGGAGAGGGAGAAGCAGGCTTCCCACCGAGCAGGAAGCCCAATGTGGGGCTCTATCCCAGGACCCTGGGATTATGACCTGAGCCAATGCAGACACTTAACGACTGAGCCACCCAGGTGCCCCAATTCCTATTAAATTTATAGAACTAATGAGTTAGGAGAGGGAGAAATGAAAACCTAGACTCTAGAAAACCTAGAGTCACGTAAGGGAGACAGAAGGCTGGAGTGCTTAGGAGCGTTGGGGCTGAAATCCTGCCCTTCCTAATTTGCTGGCTCTGGGATCCTGGACCAGCCACTTTTTATTGCTAAGCTTTGGTTTCCTCTTCTCTAAAATATGGATAAATAACACATTTCTTGATATTTGAATAAATGAGATAATCACATGTAGCCTCACAGGAGTAACCTCAAAGACAGTATTACTTCTACTGCTATTGCTAAAGGTAGCACCAGTAAATGGCCTCTCTCCTGTCTCATCTAATCCCCTTTTCCTCCCACGAGTAAGGTTCTAGCAAAAACACCACCTCGCATGCTATGTTCGAAATCCCAGTACTGATGCCATCCTCGCTGACAACGTGTTGGACCCTGTGCCCCGTGCTTTGCATACACTCCCTCTTTAGTCACCCAGTGAGGGAGTGGTGATATTTTATTGCTATCATTCAATTTCATAATTCACATCTTACCAATGAGGAAACTGATGGATACTAAGGAAATTTAAAGCCAAAATCGGAACCCAAGGAGTCTGAATCCTGCACTCACACTTTTGGGCTACTCCTCTATCCTGCTTCCTCCTTCCTTTCTGTTTCTGACAATGAGGTGTCTCAGGAGCAGGCCCGGCCTCAGACTGGTGTTTACACTCAGAACACGACTACTCTGGACGGCTGAGTTGCTATCCAGGGGTACACATGATACTGCAACTCCTTTCTCCAGGAATATGAACTTACTCAGGGTATGGACTCTTGCTACTCATTATGAAAGTCTGTCCAGGAACAGAGGATGAAAGCAAAAGACAGTCTCTGTGTTTTGGGTTCTGAAGTTTGGGTCTCATCCACATCGTCCACCCTCTTCCCATCTGCAGGGTCAAGACCGTGCCAGCCAAAGCACTATTAGTACCATCTGACCCATTTCTAAGAGTCTCAGAGATTTCTGCTTGGGGAAGGGTTTGTAGTTTCCAGTCATGATTCCTCGAATCACATCTACATATTCAGGTCTGTATGTATCCATCCCCACATCCCTGCCCCCCATGATCATGGCTTATTTTTCCTATCAGGAAACGGCACGTCTGTATAACAGCAAGAACATGCGGTAGGAGAAGCCGAAAATCACAGCTTTCGCTGACTGGCAGGCAGGACCCTTAGAGGTCAGCGGTCCCACCCCCATCCTCGCGCTGGGCAAGGAGGGCTCAGAACGGTTTCACGTGCTTTCAGGGCGGGGCTCAGTGCTCTGCTCTTACCCTCGCAGTGAAGTCCACAGCAGCCGCCCGATTTAACAGCAGTGTGGCTACGTTGATATTTCCATAGTGAGCAGCTATGTGGAGCGGAGTGAAGCCACTCTGCAAAGAAAACAGAGCCGACATTCAGCTGATTCCGGCCGGCCCCTTGTCTGACCCGTTAATACCATAACCCTGCCCCAATCAAAGTGAGGAAGCAAAATATGCTGAGGTCCACATTCCATTCTGTGCTAGGTTTCTTTCAATTACTGCCAATTGTTCGTAGGGTTTCAAATAAATGCCAGACTCATAGGCAGAGGAAAAGCCAGGAAGGAACCAAGGGTGCAGACTGAACGATTTTAGTAATCCAGCAGCAGGACTATACAGAAGCCAACGTTTCAAAACACCAGAATAGGGATGACAAGAGAAATCTATTGCTCACAGAAGGTTCAGTTAGTACCACTGTTTTGTTATCGATGATAGAATTGTCCATTGAAACTCCTTGTCGAAATTCAATTTGCTTAATATATTCAATATAGAGTAAGTGCCAATTTTAATAATAAAAGCAATTTGGGGGACGAGAACTACAATTGGTCTTGTATGATGGGTGACTGCATTTTTAGAAAGAATCCACAAGCTGGTCTCTTCATTAGCAAATGCCTATTCGATCACACATTTTTTTCTAGCTTAGTCACACCAAGGTCATTTTACTTCCTTGAAAAATGCTAAAACATGCAGCGATTCACTTAGTCCCCAAAGATTGAAACCTTATAGGAACTAGATGCATTTCTAAGTTGTTAGCAAGCTTCTTAGCCATGCTAGCTATCTTACTGAGTCTTGTGGGAAGGGTGGGAACATTGGCACCGTTCAGAGGTAACTTTCATTTTGCTGACACCAATGAGGCTAAGTGTCATGCAGAACTCGGAAGAATCGGTCCTGGACGAGTAGAATAACAGGGTTGTCTGCAGCTTTAGGTAGAGCTGATAAGCATCGCAAGAGTCAAAACTCTTCATCTCACCCAACTCTACTGCAAATCCTTCAGTCTCAAGGATTCCTCGTTCTTCCTTTCCAACACCAGGTTCAGCTGCAGAAAGCCCTGGTAATCAAACTACTATCTTCTCTGGCACATGCTACTTTGGGGGCGGGGCATAAAGCAGGTATCTAGCCTACAGAGGCGATGCAAAGAAGGAGGGAAAGAAATGAGGCAGCAGCACTAGGTAATGAGAAAATGATGATGCAGGTACAGATTATATGCATATGTTTATAGATATATATATATATATACCTCTGTTGTTCTATTCACCACCATCTAGGTTAACACATTTGGAAGCAAAGAGGAGGAAAAAATGAACGGTTAGTTTGCTCTCGGTGACATGGACGGCAGCAAGCTCGTGGCAGCTAAGTGATGAGGATGGAAGCTATGGCGGGAGCACAGGAGGCACAGAAAGAAAGCTAGACCGAATGACGGGCTACACGATGGCCTGTTCCAAACACCACATTTCCTTCACAGAGACATTCAGGTCATACATGTCAAGGCAATGGGAATGTTCGGTTGGGACTCTGGCTGCCGGCATGCTTTCCACAACTGACCAACACTCAGTGCATTGCCTCTCATCTTAGATACCGATCAAAGGTTGGTTTGCGCACATTGTTGCTAGCGTTTTGTAATTTTCCGCCCTGGTGTTTGAGCTGAAGAGTTAGATACATTCAAAATATACGTTAGAAGGAAGGAAAAACCAGGTGCCTATAGATTGACCTTGGACGCGGCCTCCCTGTTAGATTGACCTTGGACGCAGCCTCCCTGTTAACATGCATGGGGCGGCATCCACAGCTACCTCCTAGCTTGCAATGCTACCGGGGCTGCAGCTTCCGTTGGCTGACTTGGACACGCATTGTCATTCCTCCCAGTGAGGTTAAGGGTTCGGTGTGAGCTTGCCAAAAGGGAGACTGGCCATTCTTAGAGCGTGGGTGCTTAACAGGAGAGCGCGTGACCAGCTCCCCTCCTTTGCGCCTTACCTTCGACTCCACGTCTGCATTGTTGTCATTCTGCAGCAGCAGGGCCGCGGCCTTCGTGTCGTCTTTTCGGGCGGCAATATGAAGAGCTGGAAGACGCACTTTTCCTTTAGTGTCATTTTCTAGCAGGAGGGAAACTACTTGATCATGACCTTGTTGCAAAGCTACCGCCAACGGTGTGAAGCCATCCTGCAAATAAATGGATGGGTCAAGATCACCCCTAGCGTTCTTTTTGATTAACAAATAAGAATGCGACCAAGTGACCAATTTTTGTTCAGGGCTGTTAAAGCTACCCTGTTCAAGTAGACAGATATGTGAAAAGATTATATGTGTGTGTGTGTGTGTGTGTATACACACATACATATATGTCTTTTATATATATGTCTATATATATGTATAGTCTATAAATGTTTATGTTTATATATTTACCAAAGCAGAAAATAATAAAAAAAATTTGTAACAAGTTTACGGATTTTTTTTTCCCATTCAAAAGTAATACACATTAATTGGGTGAATTTTGAAAATATATAGAAGTACCACATAAAGAGGAAAAAGATACCATAATTTCAATATCCAGAAAATAATCGCAGTGAAGACAATAATATTTCAGGTTAAATCCAGGCAAATTTTCCAAACGATCTTATTCAAGTAAGCTATAAGAACTTCCCCTGATATCTCAAAACTGGGGGAGAGGCCTGTCTGCCTCCTCACTGTGCCTTGTTGACTAACATGTATCTGGTGGTCAGTCTGTATATGTTAATTGATGAACCACAGTAACTGCTGTTTTAAAAAAGTTCTTTATGAAACGCTCTTGGATTCTCTGCCCAACGAAGGGAGAAGACACAGGGATCATGCAAAACAGGACTAGAATAAACAGAGATATACACTCAGGTCTGTACACTTTGAGTCTTCCCACTGTATTGCCCTGGGACTTGACGAGAAGACAGCTACCGATTTCACTGTGGTTAAGTAATTTGTGGATGATCTAGAGTTGCTGACAGTGGAACCAAGAGCACAGAATAGAAAATCCTAAGACTGGCTCAAATTTGAATTCTTCTATACTTTTATTGTCATGCACTCAAAAGAACATTTATACGTTGTTTTTATTAGAGAACTGGCAAGAAAGTTACTTACTTTATTTGGTCGTGATATTTTATATTGGTAAGCCTTGTGCTACAAGTAGAGGGCTACTTCCAGTGGAGGTGTGTTCATACAGGAGAAAGAGAAAACCTAGTGAGTTGCACACTAATGTCTTGTTGGTGTGCCTAAAAGATCACCTTCATCATTCTTTTTATTGCTAGAAAACCAGACAAAGACTCCTACCACTTTTTTGACAGAATGCATTTCGATGTATTTATATTTAAGGATGTGCAAAATATTAGCTCCAAATCCAAAGGGACAATATTGCCCAAATTCTTCTCATATAAATCCTTTTCCTGAAGTCTCCTTATTAACTGTAGTGTGTAAACTATTTCTACCCTGACTTCTATACTCACGCCATGTCCCCCACCCTGCAATGTCTTCTTCCTCACGCTACATATACAAATTCCGTCTACTCTTCATGCTTTGAGATCCTGCCGAAGTTCCAACTGCCCTTTCACCTTTTCCAAGGACACCCAAAAGAGGGAAAGGATGATCATTAACATAGCTAGAAGGACTTTCCCTGCAGCCTTAAGAAAGATAAGAAAGGCTAGATACAACCAAGACATTACCAAAAGAACATCACAGGTTTACACTCCAGGGCATAAATTTTGAATGCAATTTAATGTTATGAGAAAAGTAATCTACATAACTGTGTAAATATATGACTTCATTTTCATAAAGATAAATACGTATGTTGTGTACATACACCAAAAGGTCTTAACGAATAAACAAAATGTTATCCCTGGGAAAATTAACAGTGGCTTTTCTTTTAGCTTTTCACTGTACTTTCTCGTTTATGTAATCTATTACTTTTACAAAGCAAAAGAAAAATACATGTGTTAAAGGATAGAATGGTACAAGGAAAATTGTGTGCTAAGAGTGAACGTGGCATCTCATTTTTTTAAAACGTGGACAAAATCTAAGGGGTAAAAATTACAGCCCACTTCTGGTTCTGGCTGTATTTTCTGCCAATATGAACTTTTCAACTCATAGGGCCTTATGCATAAAGGCCCTATGCAAACTACTTTGCACCAGAAAATACACTGCAACAGAGACCATCAGCGCCCACAAGAATGTGCTTCTTGCAATAAGCCAATTAAAGAGACAAAGATAACAGCTCTAAGGTGTCAATAGCTAAAATTAATAGCTCCTGATTTGGGGTCCAAACCTAGTTTAAACAGTTTTGTTCTCTCTGTGCAGTTATTCTTTTTTTTTTTTTTTTTTAAGATTTTATTTATTTATTTATTTATTTATTTGACAGACAGAGATCACAAGTAGGCAGAGAGGCAGGCAGAGAGAGAGAGAGGAGGAAGCAGGCTCCCTGCTGAGCAGAGAGCCCGACTCGGGGCTCGATCCCAGGACCCTGGGATCATGACCTGAGCCGAAGGCAGAGGCTTTAACCCACTGAGCCACCTAGGTGCCCCTCTCTGTGCAGTTATTCTTAAAAGAAAAAATACATGGGGCGCCTGGTGGCTCAGTTGGTTAAGCAACCAGCTCTTGATTTCGGCTCAGGTCATGATCCTAGGGTCCTGAGATTCAGGCCCGCGCGTCAGGAGCTGCGCTCAGCGGGGAATGTGCCTGAGATTCTCTCCCTCCGCTGCTCCCCCTGCCTGTCTGTTCTCTCTAAAATAAATAAATAAATCTTAAAAAAAAAAAAAAAAAAGAGGAAATCTACAAGCCCAAGGGAAATATGACAGAAGCCCTTGAGAACCTCCACCCCTTGTGCAGAATCTGGCACACAATAGAGACTTAGTAATTACTTGTGGGGGTAAATGAACAAATACTTTTACCTCATGTTTCAGAATCTTAATTAGTACAAGAAGGAAAAAAAAATATATATATATATAAATATATAAAAGACAGTATATAAATACAGAAAGGTTATAAAAACCACAATCATGCCAAAGACTTATTAGTAAGCTGGACTCAACGTCTGCTCCTAAAGAAGAGAGACTTAGTGATCTGTACATCACAGTCTAAAAAGAATAGTACCTTTTCCTTCACAGGCCAAAGAAGCACTATGAAATCACTTTCATTGGGATATTTATATTATTTAGTATTTCTATCCAAAAATGGGAATGGATTTTTCTCTCATCTGTCAAGTAAGCATTGCTCTATGCCTACCAGATGCGTGTTCTTTTCTTATTTACCAGTAGTTACTTCTTACCTACCCTTACGACTATTACAAAAACAATATTCTCATGATAAAAATCTTCGACAGTATGGAAGGGTATAAAGTAAAAAGTATATCTCTCTCCCGCTGCTCAGAATAAACCACTGAGAACAATACATTATGATTTTCATCAATCAGTGCCTATAGTTTGGCCTCATTTTTGGTAATGCTGAATAGCATTTTATTGTGTGAGTATCGCAATATTATCAAACAGGTTTCCTACTGGTGCATATCTAGGTTCATCCCGGTTCTTAAAAAATTGTTCGTACTAATCCTGTTGATGAACTTCCCGTATCCCCCTCTATCACATCTGTAATATAAATTCTTGGAAGCAGAATTGCTAAGTAAAACAGTACATAAACACTACCTTTTGATAGTTATTGCTAAATGTTTTGCAAAAGTGTTAGAAGCAATGATCGACTTTACCAACACTGTAGGAAAGTTCCCATTTCTTCTACTCTTCAAATTCTTTTCCTCATCTCCTAGGCGAAAGACTGGATCTCATTTTTAAACTGATTAATAAATTAATATTTCTTTGACTATGAGTGAGGATGTGATATTTTCATACATTTATGGTCATTTGTATTTCTTTTTGTGCGAACTGCCTCTTCATTTATTTAGTGGCTTCTCCAGAGGGCATGATCTCAAAACCTAGGTGAAGTTATGCAATTCCTCTATCATGATTTTTCTTGTGCCATTTGGAAAACATGTCAGAATTTAAGAGGAGCAGTATTATCACAGAGATAATCCTTCATCTGTTTTCATTATTTTGTTAAAAATAGAGAATACTCAAATGTTGATCTTTTAATATTAGCAATAGATTTCTAGTGATACACTTCACAAGGGAGCACAATCTTCCATCCAGTTTAGTTTAAAAAATAAAAACTGCATTATGTAGGACAGTCCCAAATGACTTCAGTAACTTTTTATTCTAAAACAACTCTTCTATTCAAGACTATAAAAATCTCTTCACTACCATGTTTACCCAACCCTTAAAAGCATATAATAGTTTTGTTGAAAAGTGTGAATTAAATCTAGTTAACTGAAATATGTAAATTCAATCATTATAATTACACTAACGTATTTGGAAAAAAAGGGATTTCAAACTTGTCTTACTACAAACATATTTCAAAACAGTTGTTGCCTTTGAGGCAAAATTATAATAGATGGAAAAGTGTTCTAAAGCAAATACATAGATATTAAACAAATAGCTCAACTATAAGGTAGAGACAGGCATTTAAGAGCAGAAAGGGTTATCTATGCAATGGAAGATTCTTTAAAGATTGAAAATTGACTTTCTAGTGTATTTCATAAACATTGAAGAATCCTCACTAGGACTGTATGTCTATGACTGTAACTAAAACTATAGTGGGACAGAGTCTCCATGTTTTAACTCCAGGCTTACAAAATGCCCTGCAAACATGTAAACTTACCCACAGAAAGAACCAACATGTCTTACCTCTGTGGCTAGGCTCTGGCTCGCACCATTGTCAAGAAGAAACTTCACAACTTCCAAGTGGTTTTCCTGGGCTGCCATATACAATGGCGTGAAACCATTCTGCAAAAGAGAAATGAAATGTTTGTCTGTGGCTTTATTATAGCACCAATCTAGTTTTCCATGGTGCTGATATTATATGTTCTAGAAAATGCTTGTGTATAATAATTTTAATGATACTTTCATGCAGAGATTCATTTTTATTAGAAAGCCTAAGCAGGACAGTTTAAGCAGAATTTATAATGCAGAATTATAGTTCATAATTTATAACTTGAGCGTAGCTCATAGTTAATAGTGTATATTTCACACCAATAGATCCACTTTAAATAAATAGATACATTTGTTTAATCATCAGCCTCTTACTGAGTGCCTACCAGGAGTAAAGAAGTTTCCTAGATGATAAGAGGATATGAAGAAAAATACATTTGGTCATGTCCCAGTGAGGTTCTTTACCCCACGCCAATAATTACCTATTTTTTTTTTTAAAGATTTTTTATTTATTTATTTGACAGAGAGAGATCACAAGCAGGCAGAGAGACAGGCAGAGAGAGAGGAGGAAGCAGGCTCTCTGCTGAGCAGAGAGCCCGATGCGGGGCTCGATCCCAGGACCCTGAGATCATGACCTGAGCCGAAGGCAGTGGCTTAACCCGCTGAGCCACCCAGGCGCCCCATAATTACCTATTTTTAATAAAAGATGTATACTTTCACATAAAATTAAGTTTCTGGAATAGTTCCTAATTTGGAAGGAATTTATATTAATTTCAAATAGCTTCAAATTCATCCAGGTGAGGTGGCTTGGAGCAAAGAACACCAATATGTTAAAGGGTATATACTTCAGTTTCAAAATAGAATTCAATTAATAATTTATTTTTTGTAAGTTTCCTGCCTTGCATTTTTTTTTGCAAACACATGGTATTTTCATGTTCAGAATACATACACACATGTATCCATAAATACATATATGTATACACATACTTTCTATACATGTGTATTTATGTCTCTCTGAAATGTGGCCAGCTGCCCAAATACCAGGATTCAAATACATGAATGTGTACACTGCATCTTAAGCTTTTTATTAAAATATGTTGCAGGGGCACCTATGTGGCGGCTCAGTCCATTAAGCCTCTGTCTTCGGCTCAGGTCATGATCCCAAGGTCCTGGGATCGAGCCCCACAATGGGCTCCCTGTTCCTTGGGAACATCTCCCTCTCCATCTCCCTCTGCTTGGGCTCTCTCTCTCAAGTAAATAAAATCTTCAAAAAAAAATATGTTGCATATGTGTGATTGCTCTCTAGAACAATTTATTTCACATCTATGAAATATTTTCATATGTTGCCTATATGTAGTATTTTAAAATCTTATTGCAAAACATATACATCAAAACATATTTTTCAAATTATAGCAAATTTTCTTTGAATAAATTTTTCAGAATACAGTTCCATTTAACTGAATGTTCTGGAAATTTTATTGTATACATTATATAACTGGACAGAATAAAAGTAAATATATTCTTAATAAAATGTACCAAATATTACTCAAACTTTTGTGATTCAGAAGGTTTAGGTTCATCGTTATAAATACCATTTACTATATGATTACCTTACTTATTTATAATTCAGCCTCTGGAGACACATTTTTTTGGCTTTCAGCAAAGAATTTAAAAGTCAGTTAAAAAGATCCTTGAGCTGATAAAAGTGAAGTCACGTAACAAATCTGCCATACTTTATGCATCAGAGAGTTCCTCTATTCTGCTTACTCAATTTTACACATAATTGTAACAAGCTACGTTATCCAGTTGCAAAGCTCAAAATTACAGACACGAAATTAGAGGAAGGAGAATATGACACAGCATTCGAGCTACTTCCCTTTAAATTAGCCACCTACTAACATCACTGAAGTTCGTCATTATTCTGTTCTACCATGAAAGGTTTTATCAACAATAAACACAGAACATGGAATAATTGTGACACAATGTGTGTGTACATATGTGTGTGTGTGTACATATGTGTGTGTGTGTGCATGTTTGTGTGTATGTGCCCGGCATGCTTCATCTCCGTCACTCTGCCCAGACCTGTGAGGAAAACTGACAGGTAGTTTAGGATTACCCTTACATAGCTATTTTTTCATTTCCTTAATTTGACCAAAATGGAAGATCATTTTATCCTTGGTTGAGTTAAATATCCTTTAAAAACCAAAATAAGAGAAAGGGAAAAAAAAAAAACCTGTTAAAAATACTAAGAAGAGAAAGAAAAAAACCAGGGTAGATTTTGTGATAGTTCAGGATCTGTCTTTCCTCATCAGCTGAAATTTCTAGATGGAAGGTTCAGATTTTAGGAGCAAAGTTCTTCAGAAAAATTTTGAAAATGGATGTTATTCTCTCAACTTCAGGACAGGGTTTTGCTGTAGTTGACGATTACCTAAGGACCACTAGTCTACCCACAAGTATCTGGATTCTGGCCCGATGGAGGTAGGCTGTTCTTGAGTTTACCTTCCAGAACCAAACTTTTCATGACCCAGGAAGATAATCCAAAACCAGGTACTGAGGTTTAGAAGATGCTGTTCTTACAGACCTGGAGCTTCCAAAGAGTGATTCTTAAGAATCACAACTTTTAAATCATCCCACATGCCCTTTCCACAACAGCAGAGTGTGAACCGTGTGGGACTGGAATTACTCAAAAAGAATATGTCGATAAGGATCACAACAAGATTGAGCCCTGTAATTCATGGTTTTCCACAATCACTTCTCTCTCTCTCTCTCTCTCTCTTTTTTTTTTTTTTTTTTTGAGTGCTTGCCATTGTCATTTTTGGAATGGTCACATTCTTTTACACTTTTTCATTTTTATAAATTTTTATTGATATATAATTCACATACTGTAAAACTCACCCATTTAAAGTGTACAATTTAGTGGGTTTTAGTATATTCACAAACTTGGGCAACCATCCCCACTATCTAATTCCAGAACATTTTCATCATTGCAAAAAGGAACTCTGTACCATTAGTATTCACTCCCATTCACCCCTCCCTGAGGCCTCTGGCAATCAGTCATCTCCCTTCTATCTCTATGGATTTGCCTCTTCCGAACATTTCGTATAAATGGAATCACACAATATATGGTATGATATATTGATATATATTGAATGCTGTTGAATGGTCCCATTTTATTTCTGCTGTTCATAGAGATAGAATGTTTCTGGTGTTTTTGTTTTTTCCTCTATAATGGAAATTTCCATTTTATAGGGGGTATGTATAGGCTTGTGTGTTGATTTTGTTTTGTTTCAGTTTGGGTCACCAAGCATCTATTTCCCCTTCTGGCAATATTGTTCCAATTTTCTTTAAGGGACCTACCTCTTCCCCTGAAATGCAGGTAGTGTATGTCTTGGCCATCTTTGAGACAAATTAGCCTGCCCTTCTTCAACCACAGAGTGGGCATAGGTGCAAGAAATCTCCTGTTTGCTTTTCCAGGTCTACTCTCTAGCTTTCTCAATTCTGTTTTCTGAGAAATCCCTCCTTCCCGCCTCTTGAGCTGGTCTGTAAAGACCACATTGAAGGGCCACTTTACCGCGTAGCTGATGATTACTCTCTCACCCCAACTATCTAGTTTTCAAAGCTTTCCATAAGGTTTCTTTAGCTTTCTATTCTATGTATTCTCCATGTAATTTCAATAAATTCCCTTTTCCGTTCACGTTAGTGTTTATTGTTTTAATCCCAATACCACTAACTAATACAAATCTCATCTATCAAGAAGGGATCAACATAGCATGAGAACACGTAGAACACATATGCACTATTTAGTTATGGTTCTAGCGAGTAATTACGAGCATCCTTTGGGAAGACTGAATAAAAATATTACCATTACTCCCTTGTACAGAGAGGCTTAAAGCACCAATAATTCAATGTGTTGTCACTGCACAACCTACGGCTGAAATGATTTTTTGTAAAAGAGCATCTGGATTGGGAGAATGGTCCAATTTTAGAAAGAATGTTATTTTTCTTTGAAGAGAAAAAAAGTACACCACTGTTTTTTTAAAAAATTAATTTCCTAATTTAGGAAATTTCCAAAACAAAGAGCTGGCCAAAATGGAACATATGGGTGCCCAATTTACATTTTTTTTTTCCTGTAGCAACAATAGATTTAATTTTCAAAAGGCAGAACAGCTCAAGATTGAGAAAGTATGCTCTTTGATACCTGATTTTATCCATTATCTTCAACACCTTCTGCTCGGAACATTTATTACGGTGTTATCAAAGGCATACAAAGATGCAGACCTATAATTTTACAGATCATACAGAAGCATGCTGCCTAATATCCACACAAATAAAATAAAATAGAAAGCCCTCCTGTTATTCCATTTAAGTAAGGGCTGACATTTCATTCATGTACTTTTATTATCCATCCTAGGTTCCTACAGGCAGCCTGTGCACATCATAATTGCTCTTCTGAATTTAAACTATAAGGGCAGGGGACGGATCTGCGCTGACTAACATCTGATATTGATTTTTATGACTGTTGGTTAGAAAATATTTGTGCTATGAAGTCAAAAGACAGAGAGGCTCTATCATACCTATTATCTGATTTCATGAAAATCTGACCTCCCCACCAAGAAAATATTGAAAAACACAGAAAGACCAAGGAGGCACTGGTTTTATCAAAGGGTCTTGTCCTTTCTGAAACAGATCCACAGAAACTCAGTCCTTGTTTCGCCCTTGGATGGAGATGGGTGGGGACTGAGTAGATGGGGATTGGTGGTGGGAGGAGGACCTCCACTTTGTCTTTCCATGCATTTTGGTGGTAGAACCCTGTGAATATATTACCTATTTAGAATTTAAAAACACACAATACAAAAAAAACACAAAAACCCAAAGGGTCTTGTCTTTGTTCATACTATTATGAAAACTTATCCATTTAGAATACTTTGATAGTTATGGTAAAATATTATTGGAAATAGACTTTGCTTCTTGATAAACAAGAATATTTACAGAATAAAGACAGAAGGAGAAAAGTGAAGGCTGTCATCTGATGGGGCAGTTTGAGATTTTCCAATTGCAAACACTAGTAATCCTTATTGCCGTATTTAGTACAAAGTATGAAGGACTTAATCATAGTAGAGTTCTTTATAATCACAATTTAATTATCTAACCTAATTTCTTTCTCAAGGTAGGCCTAAATCATCTCTGGAATGTTAAGTAATATAAGAAAGAGTTAACTAACTTATTAAGACATAAGACCAAGGCAATGTCAAAAATTAAAGTAACATCTTAAAAATTCTTAGCTTATAGATCCTCAGTTTATAAGATCAGAACTTGATATCGTCCAATTCCATTTTCATTTTCAAGATAAGGAGAACTTTTATGCTTAAGGAAGATGAGGGACTCTCTTTACACTAGTTTTGTTGGCTACTACGTATTACCCATTTGGTTAAAACTTCACTCAGACAGGGATGCTGTCTTTCTTGAAGATTAGTACTCTTGTGATGTTTTCTGTGCTGACGCCTAAACGGAATTTAATCTCACGGCATTATTGCTTATCGTTTCTTTGTAAAAGCTCCTATTGAAAAGCTACTACCAGGAGTTATCATGGAAACCCCAGTGTGCTGCCCGGGCATCTTGTTACTTCTTCTGTGCACGGGATGATGAAGCTCAGTAGGCACATGGGGGCACGTGTCCAGACGAGGGGGTGCTCTACTACAAACTGTGGGGGCACGACATGCCAAGCACAGCTGCAGGGAACAGGGAATTCCGCAGCCCATGTTCTTCTCCGTCACTTCATCATCACTAGGGAATGTGTATAAATTGAAATTTGATTTCAATTGTGGATTCTCTCCGACATCGTCAAGGAGGTTTAAAATTATGGCAGCTCTAAACGTCAGTCAAGAATGTGTGAAATGTTTAAAAGAAGGAGGTTTATTTCTTCTCCCTTGGGGAGATAAAGGAAATGAAAATGGATTAAAGAGTTCTCGCACTCTCTCAGAGCTTAACACTTTTACTTTCCAGTAAAAAGATGTTTTAAAAGCACGATGCTTTGCTTATTATAGTCGGCTTGTCTGTATCTCTCTCAATGGACTATACTTGTCAATATTCAATTTGGTATCATTCCCTTCTGGAAAAGCATCATCACTCCGAGAGAATCAGCATAAGTGGACCACGTCTCAGAGGTCCAACCACAAGGAACTAGAAAAGAATCAGATCCGACATACAAGAAATCACACGTCTGGAAGCGCAGTGCGGTTGCTCCTCCATGACCCTGATATATAACAGCATCAGCACCACGTTCCTATGGCGTGGCAACCATGGAGGAAGTCACCCCAATGCCACAGACCCATAAAATATAGGAGGCTCCTGTTAGCCAAAGATAATCAGTACTGAAGATGATTGTGGAAATCGAGTACACTTAAAACTGGAAATCAAAAGGGCCGAGTAAATAATGAAAAAGGTTAGACTGAGACTTTCTTCTAAAAGACAAAACTAGAAACCATAAAAGCAAGTTTAGGAGTTAACAAAATATTGGTTATAATTGGAATTCCTGTATGAGTTCTCACAATGAACAAAGACTAAACCAAAAAGGATTTCTGCAGAGGAACGTGTAATTTTTCTGACAGAATTCTATGACAGTTTGATGTCCTTCACTTTTTATTCTCACAGCATAAGTAAACAGACAGCCTTTTTACAAATGGATTTGCTAACCAAAGACCTCACCTATTTATTTATTTATTTATTGGTCATTTAATCTTTTGACTTTCAACTCATTCTCATTTGAAACACTTACCAGGAAATCATCCTAATTCTTCACACATTGCTAGAAAACCACAACCTACAGCTTAGTTGTGAAGCCAGGGTTCCCCAGCACCCTCCCTCTAACTTTAGGCTATCCTGTGTCTTTCGCAAAACTTGCGGTTTTGTTCTGCAATCCATTTGTTCAGTATCCAACTGCCTGGGGTGCAGACGGACAAACAGGAGGAGTACATGAAGGCATCCACTGAGAAAGAACGCTTGAGTAAGGACCAGTTCTAAAAATGGTCAGGTTCTTAGCAGTTATTTCTGTGTTATGATGATGTTTGCTTTCCTATACAACCTCATTTCTGCGGGGAGTGCAATAATGAAAAATTCGGATTATGAGGACCGATCTTTAAACTTATTTTAAAGTAAATTCTCTTACACTGAAAGCCTACCAAACCATAATCTATTGGTGTTCTTTTTAGAACTTCATGCAAGACTCGGAGCACATAGAACGTCCTACTGAATGTATGATTAGCATATATCCAAATGAAAGAATCTGGAAATTTTAGTTTGGGGAATTTTAAAGTTTATTCTGTTTTTTTCTTTTAATCTGTTTCAGGAAACAACGGTGAGGCCTTAGTTACTAAACGGGAATTAAGCAGCGTCTTCCCTTTTTCAACTAGATAAAGCACTGAAACATAATGGACCTATAAGAGGCATTTCCTCATTTATAGGCATTTTCATCTCCTTTGTAAGTTAATGGGTACTGAGATTGGACCTGAGCTAGCATAATAAAGTGTATAAGACTGCATTACAGACAGTCCCCAAACATTTATGTCTATGACTACCAGCCCAATTTCAAAGATGGATGACTTTAAAAAATCTCTTTCACATGTAACAGAACATATATGAATTAAAATAATTTGCAACAATGTAGCTATTCACTGAATTGTATTCTTAGAGGATACAGGACTTGACCCAAAAAACATCTGTAAGTTACAACACTTATTGGCAATAGAGTTGTAGGTTTACCTGAGATTGTGCATTGACATTGGCTCCATTTGTAACCAAGACCTTTACCACCTCTGCTTGCCCGGCCAAAGATGCTATATGCAAGGCTGTGTTTCCTTTCTGTAAAATGAAAAGATACATCAATTCACCC
Organism: Enhydra lutris kenyoni; assembly: GCF_002288905.1. Classification (NCBI taxonomy): domain Eukaryota; kingdom Metazoa; phylum Chordata; class Mammalia; order Carnivora; family Mustelidae; genus Enhydra; species Enhydra lutris. The sequence continues at coordinate 15,282,774 of NW_019154096.1, forward strand.
TCTTTATTTCTCTGTTTTAACATTTTATAAAATATGGAATCCCTCTATGTTTATAAGTTTCCCAAAGAGAACGTGGTTGGCAAGTATCTCATGAGATGCTTGCCCTGATTCTTTTGAGGGCTGAATCCTCATTGAATCTGTCAAGTGACACAAAAAGTATTCAATAGGGGATACTGACCTTCGTAGCCGCATCCACATTGGCTTCTCTCTGTAGCAGTTCAGAAACAACTTCTACATGGCCTTCTTTGGAAGCAAGATGGAGAGCGTTCAACCCATTCTGATTAAGAGTGAAGGGAAAGCTTTACTTAGCATGTTGAGAATAGAGCAGCAAACAGTCTACGTAGAACTCTTAAGATCATATCCCACCAACAATCACTTGTATGTGTGCAGTGTAGAAACTTGAATTACGAATAAAGGTACTTAAAAGTCAGGTGGGTTGTTCCGGTATCATTAGTTACTAATTTTAGGAATTATTAAAGGATGCCTACCTACATTTCTAAATGCTTCGTTAACAAAGCAGAGTCATTTGAAAATCTAAGCTGATGACACTTAACCAACTGAACAAACAAACAAAACAAAACAAAACAACAAAATAACAGGGGCGCCTGGGTGGCTCAGTTGTTAAGCAGCTGCCTTCCGCTCAGGTCATGATCCCAGGGTTCTGGGATCAGGCCCCGGGTCGGGCTCCCTGCTCAGAGAGAATCCTGCTTCTCCCTCTCCCACCCCCCCCTGCTTGTGTTCCCTCTCTCACTGTGTCTCTCTCTGTCAAATAAATAAAACCTTTAAAAAACAAACAAAAACAAAACCAAACCAAAAAAACCAAACGCTAAACTGGTAAAAAGAGAGAGTCTTGGCAATAACTAATGAAGGATTCAAGGAGTTTCACACAGTCTGGATGTTTAAAATCTTCAGTAAAAAATTAAATAGCATCAATAACCACAACTAACCTGATTGCAAATGTTGATGTCAACCCCATTTTTTATGTAGTCAAGGGCCTTTTCTAGGTGTCCAGCTCGAGCTGCTCTTAAGTAACTGGCATTGGCATCAGACTGAAATAAAAAAGAAAGACATTCTGATGAAAAACAAAACTCACAGAATGTTAGAACTATTCAACTTACAGTCCAAACTAAAAGAAAGATTTTTAAATTGAACCATTCTATTTCTAACACAAAAATACTCTTAAAGGTCTTTTAAAGTCACTAGGGAAAGGACAAATTCTTGAAAAGTTGCTTTCAAGTATATCAAGTTACCCCTTATGTGATGTCCTGATTCTGAGCCGAAAGAGAAAATTCCTCATACTATGTAGGCACTTTAAATCAACATACAATTCCTAGAGAGTAAAGAGAAACCCCATAACTTCCTAGTAGTCTCATTATGAAAATCTCACTGTTTTATTTTGTCAGAAACTTCACATCTATCCCATTCTTTCACATTAAACTATTACAACCAATTTTTCGATTCATAGCTTCACCAATACATTTAACATTGTTATACTAGTTTAAGAGGAATTTGGAGGATGTTCTCTTGGATTTTCCTACAGCACATAGCGATGCGCTGGAACATTGAATGTATCTGAAAGGCATCTATAAATGTCTACCCAAATTATGAAGCACACTTCCCATATATTTTCAAGTAAGCTAAGGCCGCCACCTGAGTATTAGCAGGAGCAAATAAATAAATGCATATGAATTTAAAAACAACAAAAACCAAATCTGCGATACATTCACCAAAAGCTTACAACTCTGCCTTTCTGCTAAACTCTAGTACCCAAGATTATGGGGTTGAAACCACCTACTAGTGAAGTCTTTAAAAGAAAGACAGTGAGAGGAAAAACTTCAAAGACAGATCTGCACAATTTGGAAAGGAGTCCTGCTCCGTATAGAACACCATAGAAGCAGGTTTCCAAAAGGAGAGCCAAAACCATCTCATCACTGGTTATCAAAGCAATCATGCAGGGTATGGCTTAAATAACAGAGGAGAGTGTCTTCTGTCAGCCATTTGGCAAATACCTTTGAAGGCCCTGTTCACAGGCCACCTCATCTGGAAAGCCTTCCCAGACCTCCCGGGCAGAGATGCGTTGCTCGGTGCTCCCAGAGCATTAATTTCATCAAGACCTCTTGGTATTTCTCACATAGGCATTAGAGTTTTGGGTTTACCTGTCCTTCTTCCTCCCTAAATTGTAAGCCCCTTAAGAACAAGCAGAGGCAGATCAAGGGGTAGACAACTGGAAAGCGGACAAGACGCCAATCTTTGAGGAATGCTAATTCATCCCTGGAAATGTAATTGAGCTGAAGGAAATCCCATCTCTCAGAAGTGTCTTTGGTTCTGGTTGGGCCAATTTAGTTAGGATTCGACTTGCTCAGGTCCTCAAAGGAGAGCCCACCATCTCTACAATGTCCATCCTTCTCATGTATGCCTCTCTGAAGGAGTATCCCTTTTCCTCGAAAACAGGCCTTCCCAATCTCAGCACTACTGGCATTTCTTTTTTAAGATTTTACTTTATTTTAAGTAATCTCTACACCCAACGTGGGGCTCGAACCCACAACCCAGAGATCAAGAGTCACATGTTCCATGGAGTAAGCCAGTTGGGAGCCCCTACTGGCATTTTGATTCAGGTAATTCTTTGATGTGGGAGATGCTCCTGTTCAGTGTCAATGTTTACTAGCATTCCTGGCCTTTACCAACTATCCCCTAGTGCGACTAGTAAAAATGTATCCTCAGTTGCCAAATTTCTCTTGCCGGCAGGGGAGGGAGGGACTTCTCCACTGAGAACCACTGCTCTGAATGAGGGGTTAGCTAATTTATTTACAGATTATAGGGTTCATAGGCTTCACTCTTTGGCCTGAGTTACCACATGCCTAGACTTACCACAAGGCAGTGACTACAGTGTAACATTCATCTTTCTGTTTTCCCTGCAATTAGAAGCATCCTGGCCCATTAGCAGGTGCTTAAAAATGTTTTGTGAATGAATGAACCAATAAATAAGTAAATTGTGTGGAAGTAACTATATTAATTAAAATATCGCCTGCAACAATACAGGAAGGTTTCTTCACAATAACAGCAGCTATTTCAATGGAGAAGCTGCTAGAATACCAAGCTGACTGCCAGAAATGATAAAGGAAGCCACTGAGTCAGGTATCTGGGAACACATGCAGCTGTTGCCAAAATAAAACTGGGACTGGAGTCAAGCATGCAAATCATTTAATCAGAGCTTCAAATCAGACAAAGGACAAACCGAAGTTTCCAGGAATTTTAAGAAAAATGAAATACGATTTTTAAAGAGGCTCACTACTTCGAGATGGTTAGGGGTTTTTTTTTGTTTGTTTGTTTGCTTGTTTGTTTTCTTTTTGGGTTTTTTCTTGGTCTCGTTTAAAGTTCAGTTAGAAATAAATTAGCTAAGCAAGGATGGCTCATTGTACCATAAAACATCATCTCCTTTGTGCCTGCTCAATGACTTATCAGTGAATTTGCCCAGAAGGGCTCTGATACCATTCTGGGAACAAATGACATCAGTCCGTCTGGATATTTCAACCGCCAGAGATAACAACTGTGAGTAAAGCATCCCCACTTCTGACTTAAAGTGCATAAAAACAGCAGCTAAAGAAGTTCAAATAGAGGTATCATGATTCAAGGAAAGCCTCTGCATTCATTCCACATCTGAGAAGTTTGGTGATTGTATATACTGTCCATTTACCTCTCAGAATTTTACCACCAGACTCCCTAAAGCAAAGCCAAATACAAACAACATAAGCCACATTTTCTAATTCAGTGGTTCTCTACCTACTTGGAGTTCAGATTCTTTTGAGATTAACAAAAATTACAAGGAAATATTTTTCCTTTAACAGCTGCACATGGACACATCCATACACCAAATCTGCACATACACATCAAATCTGCAGGCACACACATAATTTGCACACTAACGTCATGTGGTTCAGGATTGCCAAGCCTTCTCATGGATTCATGTTTAAGAACACCTACTCTAATGATGAAGGGCTTTCTGATAGATACCTTCACCATATCTATTTCACCCAGTGACCCTGGTACCAGATAATCCTCTGAGGTAGGTAGTTTACCACCTGAGAACTTTAAGAACAAGAGAAAAAACAAAACTTGTTTTTCTTCACTTTTCTCAGCCCTCTGTTACATACAGGCATGCTTAACACATGGATACATAATAATCAGCCACTTTATACTTCAAAGAAAGAGTATGCAGGGAGAAACAGGGAGGAAAATATAAAAAAGCAAGAGGAGGAACATGAAATCTGCCTAGAAGAAAAATGACGTCTTAGGAAGTGAAGTTATTCATGGCTACAGAAAAGGAGCCAAGAAGATCCTCCATTTATTATCAACCACCAGCAAGCAATGCAGCCACATCTTCCTTCCACGAACATTTGTTGAATACTGATGGTGCGCTAGGCGTGCTGACATCTGGGTGCGCGGCGGCAAATGCAACAGAGCGGCACAAATGAAGACTCACTTGCTTTTCACCTCAGTCTTAAGCTTTTCCAAATCATGTTGCCTAGGTAGCAGAGAAATAATGGATTCTTCACTATTTTTTTTTTTCAAATTTTGTCCACAGTACCTTTACAATGTTCTTTATTTCCTTAATGCTAAAATACATATAAGATTTTGTATTTGGCTCAATATCAGTGTATTGCATCTCTTAGCTGTCATTTCCTCAGAAACTAAGGAGTTACTCTTACAACAGGCTACAGCCTGCTTTTTCATCTTAAATGTTCTATCATAACAATGCCCCAGGCCAGTTGTAGACACAGCACTACAGAAGGACATCAGGTCTCCTGAGAAGCTGAGCTCTGCCACATGAAAAGTCCTACAGAGGAGGTCACCTTAAGGAGTCAACTGACATAAAATGAATGCAAGCAGATTGGTCAGCATTTTTTTCACCTAGATGACCAAAATCTGAAAGAAGCAACTGGAAAATGATAATATCTTCATCACCACTTCATGTCTTGTCTACTTAGTCATTTTACTAGACAGGAAAGAAATATGAACCACGGATGTTTTTCAAGAAAACAGCTTCAAGGATAGAGTCAAGCATTATAATGAATTAACCTAATAACTCAGCATTCCCACCAATACTGGAATATTGATATTATTCAGCAGAAAGCAGTGATTGGAATGAATAAGCATTTCCCAAATCCCAACCTCAGTAACCTCAGTAATAAGCCAACACTTCATAACTCTGACTACATGCTAGACACTGTTGTGTACTTATAATAACTTCATTATATTAGTCACTTAATATTCTATATATTAATTGCATGAGTCCTTATATTAAGTTAGCCCTTATAATATTTCCATGAAGTAGTGCAGTGAGTTAAACAGTGTCTCCCCAAAATTCATGTCCACTTGCAAACTCAGACCATAAACATTATTTGGACATAGGATCTTTGCAGATAAAATTAGCTAAGATGAGGTCAGACTGTATTCAAATGGGCCCTAAATACAATGACTGATGTCTTTGGAAGAAGAAAAGATATATACGTATAATGTCATTATGTTGTACACCTCAAACTAATATAATGTTACATGTCAACTATACCTCAAAAAAAAAGAAAAGAAGAGGAGACACACAAATACATAATAGAGAACATGTAAAGATGCAGGAAGAGACTGGAAGTAAGTTGACAATAAGATAAACAATGCCAGGAGCCACCAGAAGCTGGAAGAGTCAAAGAAGAATAACACACCACAGCCTTTGGAGGGAGTAGGGCCCTGTGGACACTCGATTTTGGACTTCTGGTCTCCAGAACTGTCAGTCAATTCATTTCTATTGTTGTAAGTCACCAGGTTTGTGGTGGTTTGCTACGGTGGCCCTAAGTACCATTACTAGCTCCATTTTACAGATGAGGAAAAGCAATAGAAAGAACACCTGATTTCCCCAGGGACACACAGCTTATGAATGGCAGGAATGCAAACCCAGATAGTCTGACTCCAGAATGCAAGCTGTTTATCACTACTTTAAGAAAAAGCTTAAGGTACCTGGGTGGCTCAGTCAGTTGAGTGTCCAGTTCTTGGATTTCTGCCCAGGTCATGATCTCAGGGTCCTGGGATAGAGCCCCGCCCGCGCTCCAGCCTGCTTAAGATTCTCTCTCCATCTCCCTCTGCCCCTCGAGCACCCTCGCGAGCATGCATGTGTGCACCCTCAATCTCTCTCAAGAAATGGGGGGGCTTAATAAGTGTTTGCTTAGTAAGTGTTTGCTCCATAGTTTATGCTTGGAGACTCTCGGTTCACTCGTTCATTCATCTTCCATCCATCCATCAGTCCATTCAACCACTAAATTAACCATGTAAGTACTTTCAGGTACAACAAACATTACCAAGAACATTTAACACATCAGCCACTGTAACTAGGTACTAATATTAGAGATATGAATCATAAATTCCTTTGATTCTCTTACTTTGATCTGAAGATCCCCAAATTTCCTAGCCACTCAGGTATACAACTTTGGTGTGAACCTTTTAACTGAGGTATAATTGACATATCACATTAGTTTCAGGCATATGAGGCAATGACTTGATATTTATATATATTGTAAAGGGATCACCACAATAGTCTAGTTAAGAGTGGTCTCCATACACAGCTACAGATCATGTGTGTGTGCCTGTGTGAGGAAATGAGAGGTGTGAATCCTTGATTGTTTCTTCTTCATTGTCTCCCACAGACTCTCTTCCAGAAAATGATGTGTATGCTTTCTATCAAATATTCTGTCTCCAGGAGGCTTTTATAGCTTTTATTTCCCCATAAAAAGTATTTATCAGGGCACCTGGGTGGCTCAGTTGGTTAAGCATCTGACTCTGATTTCAGCTCAGGTCATGATCTCAGGATTGTGAAATGGAGCCCTGAGTGGGGACCACGTTGAGCAGGAGGTCTACTTGAGATTCTCTCTCTCCCTCTGCACCCCCCCCCCAACTCTTTCTCTAAAAACAAAAATTTTTTTAAAAAGTACTTATCATAATGTGTATCATACATACAAAAGAATGCACGAAGCATATATCAACAGTTTAGAGAATAATGAAAGAAACGCCAGCACGCCCAGTAAGCTCAAGAATGAAATTTACAAGCAGCTCTACGAACTTCCCATCAGTCCTTCCTTGACCAGCTCTCCAAAGGCATCCTCTGCTCCATTTAATCATTCTCACAACTTTCCTCATAGTTTTCACATCTATGTAAACCTCTCTAACCTAAATACTATGTAGCTGACTGTCTGTAGGAGGAATCATACATTTGGACCCTTCTGTGACATGCCTCCTTTGTGTGCTGTTCTGTTTCTTGGAATCCTCCATGCTGACACGGGTAACTGCAGTCCATTTATCACGGAGGCTGCAGAGGATTCCATTACGTGATTGTAACACAATCTATTTATCCACTGTGGAGGTGATGAATGTTTGAGTTGTTTCCAGTTTGGGTCTCCTACGAAGTGTGCTGCCGTGAACATTCTGGACCCAGTCCCGGTGCACACAGGCAAGGATTTTTAAGGCATATACCTAGTATCGTAAATGCTGTGTCATTTGGTATGCACTAACTCAACTTTATTAGTTAAAGGCAAACTGTTTTTCAAAGTGATTATACCAGGTTATACTTTCTATGGTTGTGATTATTGATCATTTCATATTCCTTAGCAATTAATCTTTGGGGATTCTTTCAGGCCTGGGTTAATGATGCCACACTCTGAAAAGGACTTTATGATTGCTCCTTCCCGTTGCCTCGAGGCACTAGCAACCCAAGATTATTTTTAAAATAAATGTTTGGGGCACCTGGGTGGCTCAGTGGGTTAAAGCCTCTGCCTTCGGCTCAGGTCATGATCCCAGGTTCCTGGGATCGAACCCCACATCGGGCTCTCTGCTCAGTGGGGAGCCTGCTCCCTCCTCTCTCTCTCTGCCTGCCTCTCTGCCTACTTGTGATCTGTCAAAAAAATAAATAAAAATCTTTAAAAAAAAATAAATGCTTGCCTTGAGCGTTTTTTGCCTTTGTTTTAAAAGACCACATAGATAAATTTAGACTTCCAACTGGTATGGATAGGAGGGATTCCTTGTGGTTACAAATTCTCAGGAAAGATTTCCCCTCCCTTCTAGGTGGTGATAAATTAAGACAGGGAAATTTTTGCTACACTTTATATGGAGTCGGTTTGTTTCCTATCCACCTTTATATTGGGAGACAAACTCTTTGGGGCCCAGTTTATTAGGGGATCTCTTATTAAACTGTGCACTTTGGGCATGTTCGAAGCTTTATCTTCTGTGCCCTGTGTTTATGCAGACAAGTGAAACTGGTTCTTGCTTTCATGTCATTTTACCTCTATAGAGCCCTTACATTTTTGTGCCAGCTTACAAATACATTTCAAAGGACTTACTTTTATCATTATTCTAACATCTTAGCTTTCCTTACAGCTGGAAATACGCTTAGTATTTTTTTTTTAGATTTTATTTATTTATTAGAGTGATAGAGAGCACTAGCAGGGAGAGCAGCAGGCAGAGGGAGAGGGAGAAGCAGGCCCTCCACTGAGCAGGGAGCCTGATGCGGGCTCGATCCCAGGACTCTGGGATTATGACCTGAGCCAAAGGCAGAGGCTTAACCGACTGAGCCACCCAGGTGCCCCCACTTAACATTTTTTCCCCATTCATCCTGCTCTAATTGCTCAGTTCAGAATCTAGCCCTTGTTGCCCAGATCATTCTAAAAACCTCTAGGAGGTTGTAGTCAGAACACGCCCCCTAGTTGAATATTCCAGAAGCGCTGAACACCGTTGAGGAGCCACTGAGGATTCTGAGAAAATCATGACAAACGACTCCAATTAAGAGACTTCACTAAGCATTTTATGTATGTAATTTTTATACATGCATTTTTACTGTTTAGTTCTTAAAAATTCAGTCAGGACAGGCAACTTCATGAAGGTGAAAAACTAAGTTTTTAAAAGTAAGTGGCTTGCCCTAGGTCACACAGCTAATAAGTAAGCAGTCAGGACTGAAAGCCATTACTGCTTGAGAAAAGCCCAAACTCTCCCCTCTACGCCAGTGGTTCTGTATGGCCCTAGGAGTCAAAAATCCTGAGATCAAGAGTGAGGCCGATTTCCTTATGCCTGTCTACAGTTTCATCCCAGGTAGATGCACTGTTATCTGCTTTATCTGTTGATGTTTGAGGGCATGCTTCATTTGTAAGAATGCTTCTGCTCTTAAACCACAATATTCAATTGCTCTGGGATGGTCTGGGAGGCCCTTTAAAACCCGAGGCAAACAAACACTTCCAGACTGAACTAAAAACATGCATGCTGATCCTGAAGGCAATCTAGACAGCTTTTTATCCCCCAAGGGGATTATTATTTGTAGACAGGCCCCATAATTTCCTGGCACTGTGACATCAGGCAGCGCATCCCTTTGCCAGTAATGCTGACCACCAGCCCTCGGAGCCCCTCCCCCATTAACAGACTCAGCAGCACAATCCTAGGCCCAGCTCCAATGTCACTTCACCTGTGCAATCCTCCTCCACAAACACCACACGATCCCCCTCTCGGGGCTCCTATAGCACTTGGTCTGTTCTGCTCGGGTACAAGCTGTTTATCAAGATGGACTGTAATCTCTTGTAGGGCTGGTCCTCGTCTTATTCAGGGCTGCATTCTACATAACAGAATCCCAGTAAATGCTGAATGAAGAAATGTTGACCCTTGTATGGACCAATGCTCCAACTACTCCCTGAGGAGCAAACACCTACAGCAACTTAACTCGGAACCCAAACCGTCTGCTCTTTCTATCTCTCCATTTCATCCAAGAAAGGTTAAGGGTCTAGTGACAGACTTGGGTTCTTCTGCACTTGAAGAGATGATAAAGGGGGCAGTGCTCAGCGGGTCTGAGATTACTATGGTTCCCTACTTCACCTTGGGCAGAGCACCGATTTCTGCGATGCTTGCTGGGATCACCTGCGGAGCAATGTTATTTTAGTGATACCTGTCAGAAGGTTCGTGCAGGTGAGGCCTGCAATCTACTGTACTTTGTGACTCAGAAGACACTGAAGTGCTCTGGTATCTAAGAACATGGTCTCATGGCCAACAACGATTGGACACCTATAATCTGTGGGGCATTTTCCATAGATTGCCCAAATTCCTCTCACAGGGATGGGAAGTCTGCGTTACCATCATCTACATTTACAGATCAGAAAGTCAGGTTAGGTAACTTACCCAAGGGCATTTTTCTAGAAACCGGCAGAGGCAAGATTCGAATTCGTGTCTCCCTGGTTTTAGAACTCTGCCCTTAATCCCCACTCTTTCAGGCTTCCTTGGCTACATGCTCCAGAGTAATATAAAAGAGGAAGAAGAACGTACATTCGTTGAGTAAAGAAGGAAAGAAAGAGCAAGAACATTTACTTAGAGTCATCAGAGTGACGGGTACTCTGCTAGGTTTTTTTAGGGTCCTGCTGGAGTGTAGTCATTGTTCTTCTAACTGACATCTGTCCCTCACCCTTCCTTTTGTCAACATAGGATGGTGCCGGAATACAGACGCCCCCGCTCCGACTGGTAATCAGTTGTGGTTTTCTTCCCACATGTTTATGCCAGTGGTCCTGGTTGTTGTAATTATGTAATTTAATTATGTACTATTTAAAGTATAAAATAGTGCAGAAACAGGATATTTTTTATGAAAACTAAATTAAATGCTTTGGAAAGACTTATTAGAAAGAAGTTTCCTAAAAATATTCCTGCTGAATCAGATATGAATGGGATGACGGTAAGAGACTAAAATAAAAACCAGAAAAATCCAGAAAGATTCTGTACTCACATTACTTCACCAATTGCTTTAATCTCAAGCTTTCCTTCGAAGAGACTGAAACTGGAACTCCTAGAAAGAGCATTTATGGTATAGAAGGCCAAAGAGAGTAACAGTCAGGGCATTCATGCTCAGAGAAAAGCCTTCATCTTTATATACACTTTGGGAAAATGGATGTATTTTTCTGTGACTTAGGGCAACACTCAGATATTTATGAAATATACGTACCTTTTAGTATTCCTGACTGATAGTTACTTTTTTAAGTTAACCAAATAACTACTGATACAAGTTTTGCTGAATAAAAGGCCTTCTGTTAATCATGCTTTCGACTTCTCAAGAAGTTAATTTCAAGAGGGTTCTAAGACACTTTTAATAAAGCTTCTAATAACCCCCTCCAGAAGCATCATCTGCGGGGTGGGCAGATCTAACAGAACTGTTGCCTGGCCATGCCTCAGAAAATATGGCCCAGGAAGAGCACTGATGTTATGATCTTCTTACACTGGATGCGCTGATTCAGGCGTGAATGGCAGCACCAGCTGCATCTACACAGACACGTCAGAAAATGGGTAAATCTGTTTACTTAAACCCACATTCTTAACTTCACTGTGGGCTTGTGCTAAAAGTGAAATCACAAGTCTGGGTCTTCAAGGAATCAACATTGTATCTCTCCTGAGCAGTAAAACAGATCCTCAAAGTGGCTACTGCATTTACTCCATCACCAGGACTGGGAGTTCATAGTCCACACAGGGTTCAACATCTGGCAGCTCAGCAGTGATGTCCACTTGGCCTCGACTCTGAGGATACAGTTACTGCTTTCAGTGATCGTACAGTCTGGCCGTGCAGGCTGGAGCCGGCATGTGGGATGAGATTTTATGGTAGCAGAACCTACAGAAGAGGATGAAGTCCACAGACGCTACTGAGAAAAGCCATTTCTACATACTGAATATGGCTGAACGGCTAAGAGGAGGAGAGGCAGGAATTCTAGAAGGGCTCCAGTAAGGGGGGAAAAGAAGAAAGGAGGAGCCCCTGGGTGGCTCAGTCAGTTAAGCATCTTTCTTCAGCTCAGGTCCTGATCCCAAATATGGAGCTCCCCACTCAGCCAGAAGGAAGCCTGCTTCTTCCTCTCCCTCTGACCATCTCCCTGGCTGGTGCTCTCGCTCTCTCTCAAATGAATAAATAAAATAGAAGAAGAAGAAGAAGAAGGAGAAGAAGGAGAAGGAGAAGAAGGAGAAGAAGGAGAAGAAGGAGAAGAAGGAGAAGAAGGAGAAGGGAGAAGAAGGGAGAAGGAGAAGAAGAAGAAGAAGAAGAAGAAGAAGAAGAAGAAGAAGAAGAAGAAAGGAAAAGTGAGCAGAGATATAGAAATGGCAAGGTTTCAGGAATGGCAAATAAGCAATTTCTACCGGAAAGGGGAGGCCCCTGGAGAGAATGGTAAAGGAGGGGTTCCTAGAAGATTTGGAATGGCACGTAAATCTGACCTAACTTCATCATAAAGATATCAGTAGCCAGAGAAGGGTTTTGCAGAATGGGAAGAAATCATTAGATCTATATTTTAGCCCAATTAATTGACAGCAGAATCATGTTGGAGAAAATGGAGACAAAAGGAGCTGTGGACCAATGCTTGTCAATTTATGACACCTCAAAGATCTCCAGGGGAAGATTTAAACAAATAAACAGACAAACAAATCAGACACTCAGGCCCCTATCCCCAAGAGGTTCCAGTGGTCTGAGATGGGACATTTTAATAGCTCAAATGAATCTAATGTGCAACCAGATGTGAGTGCCACTGAATTCGGTCACAATAAAATCATGGCTCTGTGTGACAAAGACAAATAACATATGATTTCACTTATATGGAGCAACTAAAAAACAGACAAACAAAGAAACAAACAAACAAAAACCAGACTCTTGAATACAGAGAACAAACTGGTGGTTGCCAAGGGGGGAGATGGGGGGAAGGGCAAATAGATACAGGGGACAAAGAGGTACAGACTTCCAGTTGCGGAATAAATGTCACAGAGATGAAAAGTATAGGCATAGGAAATACAGTCAATAATACTGTAATAACATTGTATGGTGACAGATGGTGACTACATTTATCTTGGTGAGCATAGCGTAATGAATAGAATTGTGGAATTAGTACGTTGTACACCTGAAGCTAATGCAATATTGTATGTTAATTATACTTTGATTAAAAAAAGAAAAAAATTATGGCTCTATGCGATATGGATATCTGGGGGCAATAGCAGGTGGAATGGAAAAGAAAGGAATGATGCGAGAGGCATTCTGAAGGTCTGCTGCCAGATTTTTAATTTCACTAAGACAATGTCTCAGATCTGCATGCCAGATTTTTACAATTTTGGCTTTCATGTTTCCCTCCCTCCCCTCCTCCTTACTCTTCTATATCCCCCGTTTAAAGCAAACTTTTATACCCAGAAACTACAGATGTCAGGCTGTTCTTGGTAGTATCAGACAGTAATTGTTGGTGAATAAAGTAATACAGATTTGTAAATTATTCTCAGTCAGGAGGGGGATTTATAGAGTATGGGGGCTGCTTTTCAAAATCCCAAAGTCCTCCGTGCCACTGCTCCTTAGTCACTGATTTAACGTCAAGTACAGTTTTGAAATACAAGTGGAGATGCTTCGCAGAACTTCTCAAAATCTAAGACTAATATGTTTATCTGGAATAAAACAATTTTGGACAGAAAAAAGTGGCTCAAGAGTCACATTCTTCTGAATGTAAGGCTTTGAGAGTGGACACAGAGCCATGGGGGTACCCAAGCATATGGGGTGGGGGAGAGTGGTAATAAAGGAGAGATTTTTATTTTTTATTTATTTTTTTACCCACTAGAGTAGAGCAGAATTGCAGTTTATACCTTGAGACATGGCCATCCAGATAGTCCCCACTCAAAGTTTCCAGATATTTGAGAGTAAGATGTTATGTGCTGATATTTTATAGATCTCTTGCACAGTGATCTAATTCCTGACCAATTTCTAAAGAATGTGATGAACTGCACAACCCACAACAACTGTGACATTCATGCAACAATCTGCCTCCTATCATTAACAACCACAGATCCTTCGGGTACTGATTTTCTCCCCCACCCCCACCCCCACGCCACCAAGGGGTATTAGTTATCTCCACAAGTAAGTCCTTTTTAGGTGTGTGTTTTGGGGGTGGGGTGCAGAGATCCTAAAAGGGAATTTTGTCTGGCAAGTGCTTGAAAAAAAACTCTAACTGTTTTAGTTAGGGAAGATCTTGAGTTCCTAAGGTTTCATTCTCTTTTATTTATTTGCTACCTAATTACTGGAGATACACCAGCACTGGGAGGGCTTAACAAGGAAGGAAAATGCTTCTAAAGGCTATCTGTGTTTGTAATCATCCCTATCAAAACCACCCGAAGGACCAAGGGCTGTCTCCACAGATTCCTTCCCATTGCTACAAGGCTGCCTTTGTTTGTAAGGGCTTCGCTTGGAACTAACCTTAGTTCATCCCTGAAAATGAGGTCACTGTCCCCTAACACATGTTAAGCATGGTTAGCATCTTTCCACCGGGCCCTTGGCCAGAAAGACCCCTGCTGGTGCACATTTCAAATCTGCCAGGGCTCTTCTAACGCTGAAAGGCAAAACAATGTTTCCATCTTTATCTTTACGTAGAGGGGACTGGGAACCAGTTAAAAAAAATAAATACAGCGTTGGCCGGCTTTTGTTTTCATAAAGACAGTGTTTTTAAGAGATTCACTTGGCTGTGCCGATAAAAACCCACTCTCATCAAGTCTGTCCACTATGATCTGGTTCACATCAAAAGGAAGACCAGGAATCCAGGCCCCTTGCAGTGTCTTTTCTCACCCAGAATTCAGAGACCTAAAAATTCTCCTGGAGACTGATTAGAAATAAAAATAAATACTGAGAAGAAAGAGGTTTCCTATAGGGAGGGGGAAAAAAAAAAAAAAGCAAACCAATACATCGAGTGTTGGTGGTGGGTGGGAATTTCTAATACTCCTCAATGTCAAGTTGATTCAGTTCAGCTGCAAAACAGGATTTATTTGGTTTTATCTGAAATTTTCTGGGAACATAAAATAAGATTATAACTTCCCTCTCAGGGGACAGAAGACCATTTGTATCAGGGGAGGAGAGTTTTGTATATCCTAATATTTTGTGGTCAATAGAGTAATCTTACGTTCTGATTCGTGGTAGCCTGAGGCAGAATTTCAAACCACGTTCACTTACAACTTTCGTTTAAAAAACTTTCCTTGCAGTATAGAATTTTAAGGTATCTTAGTGGGCTGTGGGCACAGATTATGTGCTAACACTATTGTATATTAGGCAGAATGCTATAAATGATGTTAGGACTAGATAGGTTAGAACAGTTCAACTGACAGGTAAAGTCCTCCCTTTCCTAACAGCTCCCTGATAATGGTGCAACGTGAAAGTACTCTTAGAGCTAAAAACAGATAGCTTATTGCAAAATGAATAAAAATGGAAAATGTTAATAAAAGTTCCATTCTAGCCAGGGTACTGAACATAGGACGTAGAAAGAGGTGTAGCTCCTTATCCAAAATATTCCTGAAGTTTAAAATGAAAGCAAAATGAACTCTTCCCTTACTCCATTTTAGGACATTTTAGTATGGGGTGAGTTTGTCTTTGCAGAAGACTTGCAGGAGAATACAGTTATAGAGCCGGGAGCCAGTAACCTTAAAATTCATAATCTATTTATTTTTTGTTACTCTGAAATACAAAGATCCAGTAGGAATAAGTAAGCCTGGAAGACAGCCAGAGATGGAGAAATTATTTCTGAAATGTAGGTTTTCCAGGTGGATTCATTAACAGGCATGTTTGAAAACTCTGCTGTGTTTGGACATGTTTCTGGTTATCTCTTGGGATGAGAAAGCACAAGAGAAATGGTAATACGCTGCTTTGGAAAAAACAAGTCTATCCACAGCTCTCTCAGTGCTCAGCAACTCAGAACATAGAACAGCCCTGGAGAATTTTCCTTTTTTTTTTTTTTTTTGTTTTTCTTTCTCCACCTTAAGCCACAAAGATGGACTATTAACACGAGGAAGATTTAACTCTTCTGAACATTTTAGTCATTTCCATTTCAGAGAATTATTGTCCCCATATAATTAAAACAAGGATGTAGCTGAATGTTGCATAAAGTAGTTAGGAGTTATTGTTGGTTCGTAATGTGTAAATGTTGTAGCTGCCAGGCTCTCCAAAACATATGACTGAAAGCCTTTTCCATTTGTCAGGCAAAAGGTGAGCACTGAACAACAACAACAAAAATGGAGAGCCTCTAGGGTCTTCAACCTTCTCATTATCAGTCATCCCTCTCTTTTCTTGCTCTGCTTCATCTATCTCATCCGTCTCAATTATTTCCCACACAAACATGTCCTTTAAGAAATTCATTCTTGCTTTCCCATGAGCGAGACTGCCTATAAGATACTGGCGGCTGAACCTGTACTCCATTGCTCCCCCGAGGAAGTGGCTGTCTTTCGAGAACAGGCTCTCTCACCTCTGGAAGGATCACTTGACCTGTATACCACACCAAGTCTTCATTTATAATTGTTAGAGCTAGGAGAGTAATTTAGGTAAGTGCCCTTGACTCACCTCAACAATATGTATTAAATAATCTCAAGAGACATAGCCCTGACCTAGGCAACTGGTAGGTAAAGATTCAATATAGTAATGATTGAATCTTAGTCTGAATATATAGCTTTGTTTTGTATTATCAAAAAAAATTGTGCATCTCAATTTTTCTAAAACACGTTTTGGTTTTGGAGGTAGGTTGAGGTTACCGCATCATCTCTATTGCAATAAATAAGAAACGGAAGCAAAAAGAGGTAGGATTTGCTTAACTACTTAGGAAATTGCTGAACACAGCAATCAGGATTCCTGGATTTTATGTTCTTCTCCCTACCTCATGGTACAAGAACAGACTGTCAACAATTTTATGGTTCAAACTAGTATTAGGACTTGGCTGGAGATTCTCCTGCGAGACTCCAGTAAAAAATGGGATCTCCAAGGTGTGTGTACTGGTTCACCCTTCCTTTCCCAGAACTGTCTTCCATGTCTCTACACGGTCCTCCTGAGCATCCTGGGGTACGGAGATGAATTCACACATCATGAGCACTGCCACACAGATGAAGAGGGCTACGAGCAGCCAGAGCTGTCCCTTCAGCCATCAAATGAAACTGTCCTGAGCCCCCATGGGATAGCACAATGCAGCCGAAATTTGGGAGTCTGTGTGCACCTTTGTTTTGAAAACCAATGGCGGGCCATTGATGTATACCAGGCCCAACCACAACAAAGAACTGCAGAGTCCCTTAGAAACGCTCCTTGAAATACGAAGGTACTGCGACTTATCACTTAGGAAATACAGAGCAGTTACTTCTGGCATTATGCATGGTGGGTTATATAAGACACATCAACTGTTTGGGATTTTTCCATTTATTTGGTATGTTATGAATCAGAACAGGGCTTCATGCCTAAGGATCCTTATTATGTAGGAGGCACTGGCGTGAGTCCTAAAATATTTAATCCAGCGAACTATTCGCATCTTAAATATAGCAACTGAAAACAGTGATAAGCTAAAATTGGTCTAGGTATCAGGAGAAAAGAGAAAGTGTTTACTTGAATAGATGAACTTTTTTTTTTTTACTTCCTTTTTCTTTCTGAGATTAGAAAATAAATAGCTTGGTTTTTAGTGTGGATAGACTTAATATTGTGAACATAGGTAGTTTCTTCCACTGCACAAATATACTTTATGGGGTGGGGATCAGCCAGGCAATCATAATACACTGGACTTAGCTTCCTGGTCAGATAATTAGAGGTCCGGGGCTAAAAGCCCGGAGGAATTGAAGGGTGAGGCCCATAGCATCAGAGGGAGATGAAAGATTCTTGAATGTGTCATCCTAAAATGTTGTGTGCCAGCTGCTGCGGCTGGAACCTTACTGGTATAGGAAACTATCTGCCTTCTTTGGGGGGCTCGTGAGGAATACGGTTCCATATGGACTCTTATCGACACTGAGATACCAAAATGCTATGGCTCTTTCCATTTTAACTTTTCACTGCTACTCACATCTGTCATCAACAAAGGGATTTTAGAAGCCCTTGGCAAAAATATAGCTAAATAAGTTCTTAGCCGAATGAATAAAAAATTTATTTTAAAATAAGTTTTGCTCACCAGTGAAGTCGGAGGTAGACGGGTAGGTTTACAGATAGGATGATTTGGGAATATTAAATAGTCCCCAGGTGGCATTTACACTGTCCTGGACGAGATTTGTAACTAGAAGACTTAACATCTTTACACTGAATGGAATAAAATGGAAGAGAGAGAAAAAACACAGAATGCCCAGACGTGCAAGAGGTCTCTTAAAAAGTACAATGAAAACACGTGGTAAAGATAAAGAAGGATGATATTTTTTATTACTAAAAGTTTAACATAGTAGAGTAGACTTTATCTCAAAGTTAATGTAGCCACGGAATGTGCAGTTGTAAGTAGTTACAAGGCGGTGGCTGACTTTGAGATGTCCAGCTCTATTATAATCAGACGGCTAAGACGCACTGCAGGGATCACGGGAACAGAGACTCATCTTTAAGAAGCTGCCCTTCAGGTATGAAGGTGAAGGTGCTAACTCAGGGGCAGAACATCATTTTAAGTTTTCGGAGATAGATCTAATCAATCACTTTCTCTGATGATCTCAGAGTTCAAACTCTGAGGCCAAAATTCCTCCATTCAAAACAAGTCTCTACAATTTACAAACTGGGTGTCTTTGGACAAGAGACTTCAATGCACTGTAGCTTGGTTTACTCATCTGTAAAATGAGAAGAGCAGTAAAATTTACCGTGTACAACTTTTGATAAAACTAAGGGAGTTAATATATGCAAAGCGGTTAGAAATGGCCTGGCACGCAGCTGACCTTTAATTAATACTATCTGTTATTATCACCTTAAAAATTTCTTAAGTTAATTTTTTTAGCTTGCTTGGCTATGGCTATTACCATAAAGAGTCAAATGCACATAACTGATCACACAGGGACTGAACATATGAACTTGACCTTATTTGACCAATGCTTTCAGCAACTATGCTAGGCATACAAACCAGGCCAGAGAAGGTTCATGCCACATTCCGTCTAGATTAATGGTTCACAAACTTGTTTGTCTCAGGGTCCCTTTACACTCTTAAATACTATTGAGGATCCCCAAAGAGCTTTTGAATAAGAGTCTTATAACAATTGCTATTTACCGCCTTGGAGCATAAAACTAAGAATTAAACAAATATTTATTTTTTAAAATAGTAACACACGCTATGTAACATAAAACATCTATCTTATGGAAAATAGTGATATCTTCCAAACCAAACACAAAATGTGAGAAGATTGGTATTGTTTTACAGTTTGGCAATAATGCTTGACAATAGAAGATATTTAGATTCTTGTATTTACTTCTTCATTCAATCTCTGGCCATATGTTGTTTTGGTTGAAGTATGGGAAGGGCATACAGTCTCAGACAGATAATGTTGTGAGAACAGAAAGGACCTCCTAAGTACTCTGGGAGGGTCTCAGACCACACTTTGAGAGTGGCTGGTCTATAGTAAAGCTGTCACACCTACTTCACAGCACTATAAGGCTGATTACCTCCCAACAGAAGAATTTAGGCAACAGGATTGAGTAGGAAGACAAAGTGGAAGGAAATGCAATGCTGCTATTTTTGCAAAGTACAGACCAGAAATTCTCTAATTGCTATCTATTTACTGCATTTACTGCCAATAAAACTATAGCTTCCCCCAACAGTTAAATATGTATTCATTGCCTCTTCACTACCTTGCTTTAGCCCTCTTCCTATATAGGCTCTTTCCAAGTGTCCACATCCACATGCTCCAAATACGCGACACTGTGACAAGTCTATGGTGGATAATGCCATCCTCAGAACATCAACTGAACATTCTTGGAAGTGACACGTGAGAAATAAACAACCTATCTCATTGCAAGTCATGCCGCCGTATCAGAAAATATAACATGAAAATTCTTTATAGATAATTTGTCATTATTGTGTAAACACAATTATAGACACAAATCCTGTATTCTGGGAAACTTCTATCCCGGAAATAATAATCTAATTTTAGTCCCTCAAATGAAAAGTTAGCTAATATGTTTTCCTGTTTAAAATATTTTGAATATTTAAATATTTAGAAACATTGTGCCTTATTGTAAGACTAAATGGTGACTAAAAGGCCAACATTATTTTAAATCTAGTTTACTAAATATTTTTTCTTTTTTTTAGCTATATAATATCACTTTATTTTCAATTTAATTCAAATATACTGTTGATGAGACGCTTAAAATACTCTTTTGAGCAATTACTCTTGATGACAGGCTCTACTCTTCAGAGATAAGGATTCACTTACAAATTTTTAACAAATACTTATTGAATGCTCAGTATGTGCCAGATTCTGATGATCAAAAGATGAGGAAGACACAGCATGTGTTTAAAAAGCTACAGTATTCAAAGTATAATTTATCTTATTGACACAAGTGTTTTCAAAATACAACAGGATAACTACTGAATTATTGAAACATATAAATCAATAATATATCAGAGTGATGCAGAATTAGAACACAATATAATCAAGAAGTTAAGACTATAATCTGACACATACCCAGATTTTACAAAACAATTTTTAACATTATTGACTTCTACTTTTTAAATTAGCTGCATCACTCACTTGTCATTCGACCAAAGAAAAATGCATTCACTTCTGGAAATGAATATCTATCTGAATGTCTACACAGATCTGTATTTCACGTGAAAGCAAAAAAAATTCCTAAAATAAAAGAATTAAATTCTTTACAGATTTTTATGCTTAATAAATGACTAATTTGTAATTGCAGCTATTTACCTAATATGCTATGAAATTTGTGTTGTGTTGTCTAATATTTATTAATAGTCTAATTCGAAGATATGACTTAATTCTTACTACTAGCCTTTGCAATATTTGGGGGATGTAGTAAAAACATATAACACACAAGTATTTACTTTAGAATAAAGAATTGGTAAATATATATCCTAATTTGTGACTAAAACTGCCTTATTATTATAAAGAGAGTGACTGTTAAAAAGACAGGACACTTAGATTTTTAAATTTGCTTTTATCTTATAAATGTTGCTTAGAGTTGATTATCACCTAAATTTATAACTGAGAGGAAGTGGTATCTTCACACAGAAGAAAGCACACTTAGTTGGTAAATAAATACCATACTTACTGCATAAATAAACATTTACATTTTAAAACAAGAAACTATAGAAAAGTCTCAACACCAAAAGACAGGTTTTGTGACTCCTTTCTTGAGTTTGACTATATGAATTTTCCCACTTGCCCTAAGCTTCCTAATGTGAAAATCATCAAAAATAAAATTGTGGATTCTCACAACAGTCAAGTATGTATTTATTAATGAATTATTAAAACACCAGACATATAAAGCAGAACCCCACTGAACTGAAGATAGAACAGGAAGTGATACCAAGAACTTCTATTTGGTAGGATAGAGTAACCTTAAAGGATTTAAAAATAATTCACAGCTCTGAAAGATCTTATCATTAGCTGCCTCTGAAACGCACATTCAAATTGTATAAATTTGGGCTTTGCTCAATATTCGAGTCAAGCTTTTTTTTTTTTCTTTTTCTTTTGCCTGATCATTATTTAAGAGTTCAAGTTTAAGAGTTAATTTTTCATCAATCATTTATGCCAAACTAGTTCTTTCATAAAGACTTGATCAGCAACCCATGAGAATATCTAAAACTGGCAGAGGTACACACACTCTGCCTTTCTAGAAGGTTTGGGCTATAAATGTCTCACAATTAAAGGTTGTAAAATCACTGAAAGTTTCTCCCAAAACAGACTAAGCAATCCTGTAGAAAATCTCTGAACAATACTACAGAAATCACAAGTCAAACACAAGTAGCAGGAGGTATGAATGATCATTTATGAAAATGTAATTATCTACTATACCCTGTTTGCAAGGATTTTATCCATAGTTCAGCTCATGCAGACAAACTGTTCAGTCTTCCATTCAAGTCAGAGACGAAACCAGGAGATGAATAATTCTTATTCATTGTCCAGCTAAACCCAGGTCAGCAATAGTATATGCTACACTCTATTGTGATGGGACTTCTGTGTGATCTGTGTCGGGTCAGTACCCTTCTAGAGTCACTGCTTAGGGCAGGATAATTTCAAATTCAGTCTGTCATTTTATTACACGTTTTTTAAACAGCATGCCCACCAAAACAGAAAATGCTGCACATATGGGCTGAGATCAAATGCTCTATCATTTAGTTGATATATTCTGACACGAGGCAGAAACAAGATGGTCTGCTTTTATTTGAGCTTTCCTTTTGGATCTTGGATCTTTTCTTTCTTTTTTTCTTTCTTTTTTTTAAAATTAACTCATTAATTCATAAGAGGTCAAAGCTTTTCAAGTACATTCTTTAAGATTTGTTATATTTGCACTTGGCTTGAAACTTCCTAGCAATTAGTATTTTTCAAAGCACAGTCTCACTAGGTCATCAGCAAATGTCGTTCCGATTATATGTAAAGTTTTCGGTTCCACAACTAATGGAACAGAATGCACATCTGAAATTCAAGCTCCAATACAGCTTGCAATTTTTGAGGGGTGAATTGATTATTTTTAGGGTGACATAATGTGATTTTTAGGACTCACCTGTCAGCATGCTTATGCTACTAGCAAATTATCCTTAATGTCTGGAATTCATGAACAATATTTACATCTTTATGATGAATCTCAAGTTTAATTTGAAAAGGCCTTTCTCTGAGGCACACAAGATATTTGCAAAGTCTCACTGAGATTAAAATTTCATAAATGTCTATGGTAGAACAGAGCAATATTCAGCAAAGGTCATGAAAGAATATTCTTCGTGAAAAGATTAACCTATTTCCAAGAATACAAAGATTAAAACTGAATCCATCTGAAATAAGGTTCAAAATGGTGAGTTCTCTGAATCTTTTTTTTTTTTTTGGTAACACTATGAAATGACAGTTCTTTTCTCAAAACCATTAGCCTGTCTTCCTATTTGATGTTAGAACTAGCACCAACATTCTCACCTTTATGATGTCTTCCACTAGACATTACGACCAGTGCATACAAAATGTTCATTCAGGACTTAATATACTGTATTAATAGCAAAGTACATGTGTGAGTGCATGTGTGTTCTCAGAAGTAGATAAACTGGTACTAACTGAAAAGACATAGACA
This sequence comes from Enhydra lutris kenyoni, assembly GCF_002288905.1. Taxonomy (NCBI): domain Eukaryota; kingdom Metazoa; phylum Chordata; class Mammalia; order Carnivora; family Mustelidae; genus Enhydra; species Enhydra lutris. The sequence goes on from NW_019154096.1 coordinate 15,305,815, forward strand.
GAAGGACGAGATCACATGAAATCTTAAACTATGCCATAATCAAAATAGCATTTTATGATTCCCTCAGAATCAAATATTCAAAATTTTATACACATAAAGCAAGTATTTACCTCCTTTCCCCATATGTAACCCTTAAGAGGACAATGGCTTACTATGCTAATTCTTTAACATTATTAAATGAGATTAACATATTATGTCTATGTGCAATTCTACTGACACAAAAAATAAAATTACACTCTCCAGTTTCCAGATACAGCCCATCTCCCAAGCTACAATTTATAAGAGTTTCAAAAATGAACTTTAACTCCACAGTGTTTTCTCCCCACACTGTAAAATTCTATTCTCCCCCTTGTCGTTAATAATCCAAACATAGCTGAGTTTTAAAGCTCTTACATTTCTCTTGAGAAAAGTGTGAACATTTAAACCTTATACTCTGGGGTCCACTAGGCCCTTCCCAGACCCCATGCTGCCCAAAGTCTTTTTGCATTTCATTAAGCATCTTCTTCAGACACGCCTGAGCCCAGCACACTCCAAAGTACATCAAAGGCAAAACGTACCTAGGGTCCAGATGCGAGCAAAACAGAAAGAAAGGACAGTGCATTGTCCCACACATACTGAGCTCAGACCATCCTTGGTACGCACAGGCTAGCTTCCTTCCCATCTGGCAACATGCATTTTGTAAAAGACACAACTATTCAGGCCCAAACAGCACTTCTATAAAAAAAATGCATTTCATTCGGAAACTGTAAAGGCTTACTTGTTCTGGGAAGCTCTCTCCCTCTTCCACTGCCATTCTCTGTGGCCAAGTATGAAACCTGATAACTCAATTAGTTAACACTTTGGACTGAGCATCGAGTCTAAAAATATCTGCCCTGGGAAACGTAAAGGTTTCCCCTGTGTCCTAGTAAGAAGGTAGGAGTTGGTCAGAATTTTCTTAACTACTGAATTAGGGAGAGGGGAGGGGCAGACAAGAGCAGGTAGGTAGGTGCCTTGGTCCTTACAAATGGTAGAGTAGCTCCCAGAATTCCCCACTGACTTACCATATTTGTGGCCTCCAGTCAAGCTCTGTGTATTTAGTCATGATATGTGGAATACCGAAAATAGCAGGGCAATCAGCTGGGAGTGTACCCTTGCTGCTGGAATCACTCATGAAACCGGCTTTTGTCATTCTGCTTATCAGCACTTTCCTCTGTGTGCGGACTACTCTGACATTCCTCCGAAAGACAATGCCACCATTTTCTCCTCTGTCTCTGGAATCCAGGCAGGCCTGCCCTTTATGATTTTAATTTCTTTCGCTGCATTAGCTTTACTAGTGAATATATGGATACATGTACAAGCACATGTGTGCAGACACACACACACACACACACACACACACATCCCATACTGTACTGCCAAGGAGAATTCTCTTCCAAACCGAATTCCCTCTTATCCAAGGGCAAATGCAGTGCATCTTTTTAGAAATAAAACATCATATAGAACTCAGGTGTTTGCCGAGAAAAACAAAGCAAAATAAAACAAAATGAAACAAAATTTCACCGAAAGCTTTTGGTTAGGTTTTTCTTTTTTTTTTCAATTTAGGTATTTCTATTTCTACAATTAACTGAATTCAATTTTTCAGATTTGGGACAGGTAATATTCGTGCAACTTTTCACTAGTCTTACATTACACTTGAGCTCAAGAGTCAAAGCCCTAAAAAACCCATCATCATAAGGTGACAGTCATCCTTTATGTTTTATTTGGAACAGTTCTAAATCAATAGCTTCCTCAAACCTGTAAGGCCTGAGAGAGTGTTTGTGGTGGACTGAATTCAACTCTGGGAAGGCCAGTGTGCAAGTCCATTTGACCTATATTCATAGAGAACGTTCTACATAATTCTAGGTGCTGAGTGAGGTGGATAGAGAAAGACAATGAACGAGATACAGAACATCTCTGCCTTACATGAAGCTTATATACCAGCAGAGTTGGGGTAGACTATACACCATAAATATAATAAGGTATTGAGTATGATCAACAGGATAAGTACTGTTGGAAAAACAGAATAGAGGATGGGGGATTGTTAAGTACGTGTTTAAGGAGTAATTGGTCAACTTAACATTGATAATAATGGTAAAATAATAATTTTATTATATATATATATAGATATATATATGGTATATAGGTATATAGGGTAGGATCTTAATATTATGCCAAACAATAGGAGATTATCTTATTTATTTATTTTTAAGATTTACTTATTTATGAAAGAAAGAGAGAGCAGGGGGAGGGGCAGAGGGAGAAGGAGAGACAGAATCTCTAGCAGACTCCCCACTGAGCATGGAGCCCGATGCAGGGCCCGATCCCACAGCCCTGATACCATGACCCCAACAGAAATCAAGAGTCAGATGCCCAACTAACTGAGCCACCCAGATGCCCCCAAATTGCCATTTATATGTTAAATACATGTGTATTCCAGGAACTTCATATAGTTCAATCTAATAATAACATAATCAAGGCCATCATTATTATTTAGTAATTATTAAGTTCTCTACATGCAAGGTACTATATTAATTTGTTTTAAGATTTTATTTATTTATTTGACAGAGAAAGAGAGATCACAAGTAGGCAGAACAGCAGGCAGAGAGAGAGAAGGGGAAGCAAGCTCCCTGCTGAGCAGAGAGCCCAATGCAGAACTCTGTCCCAGGACCCTGAGATCATGATCTGAGCTGAAGGCAGAGGCTTAACCCACTGAACCACCCAGGCGCTCCTATACTATATTAACTTTCTTACCTATGTTCTTTTAGACCTCATAGCTATGCTGTGAAGCAGTCTTCTTCATTTGTGAGAGAGAAACTAGAATTCAGAAAAGTTAAATAACTAGCCAAGGCCACTGGTGACCAAACAGTCAAAATTTGAACCTAATTCCATATTATTCTAAAGGAAAGTTCACACCAGCAGCAAAATAACAAATACAGGTTTTCCTGGCTCTCACTATGTTTTTAAAAATATTTTAGTTGCCAACCTATCAAAATTGATTAATTTCACATCAAAATCTAGAGTTCTTGTTTTAAAAAAAGTAAAAATGCAAGGATCGGGCAACTCTGGGCCCATGTTTGCACTGGGCCAGTTTCCAGGGACTGAGTGACGGCTTTCCACCTCAGCCCTCAGCATTTCCTCCTATCTTACCTTGCTTTGCTTCACTCCTTGGGGGCTAAGCTACCCAGAGGCATTTGAATTTGGGCCTTTGCCCTAATACCTGTGCTTCTGATCACACAGCACTAGGGATTCCCAAGCGACTGTAACAGCCCAGGGGGGCACATGACCCCCAAGGGAGGGTGACAGTCTGGGAAGGGATGGCTCTGAAATATCTGGAGGAGTCTGTTTACTACTGACTATACATCTCTTTCTTCCCTCCCTCCTGGGTTCACCACGTACAGGGTGGGCACCTAATGTGCTTGAAAATATGCATCAGTGGGGAAAACCAGGAAAACGATCACCTTCTCTCTCTGTACCTATTGCTGGATGGATACACAGTCAAGTGAGGCCAGTGTCGTCTCTGCAACGTAGCAAATCTGATCTGCCTGTGACAGACACAAGAAGGGTGGACGACAGACTTGGACAGGAGAAAGGTCCCCTTAGCTGATGTTCTGAAGATGGTGAGGGTAGCACAAGAAATTCTCACCATCCACAGGCCAAGCATTGCTTAGTTGAGGGCAAACTCCATCAAACCCCAGGCCACACCCCCAAGCCCAACTCTTTCCTCTAGAGCTGCAGACATATATCCTTCTCATAACATTTGTTCTATTTCTTGTTCTCTTCCAGGGTCTTCTTTATGTCTGCGTTAATCACGTCTGGTTTATCAGAATGCTGGGGGCCTACTAGTCCATGCCTGTGACTCTGTCCCCTGGATCTTATGGGCGGTCCCTAGCATCTGCAACAGAAATCAGAGAGCAAGGTGTCTGGCTTAACTGTACTCTTACTAAGTAGCATTGAAGATAGTTAGGATCATTTATGAATATGCTTTTAAACAATTTTGTAGGATAATTATCTTTGAGCCCTTTGTTAATACCAAACATATTTATTATTCTGTTAAAGTGTAATGTAGTTTATACAAACACAGGCATGCATTATGGTGGGAGGAAGAAATTCATTTTATTCGTTTTTATATTGGTTGACCTTGGCTGAGTTTAGATAAGATATTATTTAAAAGAATAGAATTGAACTAGTTTTATTAATATGATAAATCCATCCTTTGTTATCTTCTTTTTTTAAGATTTTACTTATTGATTTGAGAGAGAGAGATCACAAGTAGGCAGAGAGGCAGGCCGAGAGAGAGAGAGAGAGAGAGAGAGGAAGCAGGCTCCCCGCTGAGCAGAGAGCCCAATGTGGGGCTTGATCCCAGGACCCTGAGATCATGGCCTGAGCCGAAGGCAGTGGCTTAACCCACTGAGCCACCCAGGTGCCCCAGCTTTTACCATGTCTTATGAGGACAACTGTGCCCTACCTCAAAGAAACCCAATGTTGAAAAATATATTTTGACACAAAAGATAAACAGAAGAGTAAATCGCATAATCTCAGGGACCATTTAATCAAATCCCATCATTTTAAAGATAAAGAAATGGAAGCCCAAGAGTAGTTCTTCATTGGTGTACTGTGACTCAAAGATGTTCTAGTGCCTAGCATTCATGACAGTATCCCTATGACAAGAATAAAGACTTAGGGTATTTACACAGGGATTTAATTTGCAAAGTGAGATTTAACTTGTGATTTCAAAGTGCACTATCACTGCTCTACAAAGGCAATGCTCCTGAAGAATGATTGTGTGTGAACATCGCTTCTGGTATCTGTCATCTGGGGTCAGACAAAGGGACAGAAACTCGCATCAGGTTGTGTACGGAGAGAGCTACCAGCTCAGAGCAGAGCCTGGTAATACATTTCTGGATGGATCTGTAAAATACAGAGCAACTGAGAAGTTATGGTCTTTCCCACCAACCCGGGTTCCTGACTAGAAGCCAAGGGTTCAGTGTCTGAGAATGGCAAGCCACCTTGAATCATGAGTCCTCCAGCTGGGACTGGCTCTCAAAGTTCTCCATGGGAGCAGACCATGAGGTCTGGGTGGGCAGCGTGGAGGGCGCGGAGCTTCTTTCCAACAGGCTGCTCACCCTGGGTGGGAGCCTCCACGCAGCTCTCTGAGCCTGCTGCAGCCTGTGAGCACTCACGGGCTGTTGCGTCTTTGCATCCCCAACCTCTAACCAAGGGCTCCACACAGAATGTGCTCAACCAATGTTTCAGCAACGTGGGAAGAGGCAGAGAGAACCAAGGAGAGATTGGTAGCATCTGCAAATTCAGTGGATCTCAGAGATAGTCTCCAGTGTCAGAACCATTTCAAGCAAGGGAAAGAGGGTTTTTGTGGCTGTGCTGGAAGTTCCTGAAACCCTTCCCGCTTCACAGGTCCTTTGGAGACACAGCAAAATGTCTGGAGAGTGGCCTTCTCCCATGTGTCCATCCTGAAAGCAGGCCCCCCACATATCAACTTCTTCGCTGTGAAGATCGGTTTGTCTTGAGATAAGGGTTTTTCAAACTACGAACTGAGGACCCAGATTGACCTGCTACCTGTTTTGGTATAGCCCTGAACTAAAACTGGCTTTTATATTTTGGTTGAAATAAATTCAAAGAACAATAATATTCCATGACACGTGGAGATCATATGCAATTCAAATTTTAGTGTTCACACATAAAGTTTTATTCCAGTATGTGGGAGACTGTATGGCCAAAAAAAGCCTAAAATACTCGCTATCTGCCCATTGTCAGAAAAGTCACTAACCCTTAATCTGGAGCCAGGGGTTTGGAGGTTGTGTTCGTATGATGCTTTTCTCTTTCTTTCTTTCTTTCTTTTTTTTTTTTTTAATAGGTTCCACACCCAACATGGGGCTTGATCTCATAACCTTGAGATCAAGACCTGAAATCCAGAGTCAGACCCTCGACTGACTGAGCCACCAGGTTCCCCACTATGATGCATTTTTGAAAGGCAGGGGAGAATCCTGTGTACTTAACATGCTGTCTAATCTCTGAGATTGGAAAATGGCGGAAACTCCTTATAATCCAGGAGAATGTAGTCACCCATTAGCTTTATGTAACAGAAAACAGCAATATCTTTTTGAGCAGTAATTTAAAATACTAATAATATTCTCTATCCTCTCTGTGTGTATCAAACACAAAATATTGAGCACTAGGACCTAGATCCTGTATCATTTTCTCTGTTCAATACTGAACAAAAACATACAATGTTTTCAAAAAGGAAAAAATCATGATAACAGCATTTACATCGCAACATGACTCCTGCAAACTTGTAGTAATAAAGTGTACTCTCTCTTTTCCTTGTTTTTCCCTTCTTTCAAGCTGAGACCATGACATAGGCATTGTTCACAGGGAACACATGGAAAAAGTAGCTCATTGAGCCTGTAAGAGGGCAAATGATCTAATCTACAAGGGAGCTTTTAAACAGCAAAGTAATCTGGATTGGCTGTATTCAACATTTTCCATATCTTCATCAGGGCACATTCTAGCCCCCTTTATGAGCAGAGAAACAGACAAGATAAAGGATAAAAGAAAAGTTGAGAGACCCAGATTAGTCAGGAGACCCCTGACTTTGGAGGGGCCTGGTTTGGGATGGCTCCCGAGGGGCCATGGGGTCAGGAACTCAACGTGGTGAAGGTGGAGAGGCAGCACAGTGGTCAGCGAGGTGATTCTACCTCCCTTTCTCTCCATTCCCAGGGCCTCAAGCCTCCACCATCCCAAAGCCAGTGATTAGGTCAGGACACACAAAGTAACAATGGGTTACTTTTACTAAAACAAGAGATTCTATGGTACGAATGATCCATTCATCAAACCCACAGGAGACTTGCAGAAAGGATATACACATTCCTACAAATTCCTCTCACACCGGATGTCTGGGAGACCTCTGCCTCCCATTGAGTTCACAGCTTCCTACCCTTACCCAGCCATTCCTTGCTGCCCAACCCTGCTCCGGCACTCCCTCAAAACCTCGGATGCTGGATGCCCGGAGAAATGATAGGCACAGACTCAACATACCTCCCTCCTTCCTTTTGCAAATGCTTTTATGTGCAAATGAGGCCAGTAGAATAAAAAAGGGGTCCCCTCAGCAAAGGGACAAGAGAACGAATGCTGTATGGTCACACACTGCCACCAGCCCTTCACGTACGCTCATTCCCAATGCCTGCATACTTCACAGCAAACAGATTATGAGACATGCTCTTCATTAACAACAAAGGTACCCCGGTTGTTATGCCCAAGTTGCATTAGGAAAGTCAGGTTATTTCTGGACTTCCAAGGCTGTGTTCAGTGTAGCCTGGAGAAACAGAATAGCAAGACATTTCTGCACTGTGTCATATGCCATTTAATACATAAACATGAAGCATGCAAAATTCAAAACTGATTTTGAAATGATCACTTTTTTCCTCCCCTTTTTTGAAGGTCTCCATTGAGTGTAGTGTTTGCTGGATGAAACGGACTGTGTTTCTGCTGTTGTGCATAATCAAGGCTTGAGATAAAGAAACCATAATGAACTCTAGGGGCTTTGAACAGCCTAAGAACAACACCTTTAAAGATGATGAGCTCACAGCTGTGCAATCTCGACAGTGACACACTGCTCCAGTCGGGTGTCCATCAATGGTGACACGATACACATTTCCGGAAATGAATTTGAAGGCTGGAATAACTTACATCGGTAGTTTCCTCTGCCTTTGGAACACAGTTTAACACTTGAAAGCAAAGGGAAACCAGAAAGAGACCAACTCCTTAAAATATTCTCTATTTGAACCATCAGAAAAGAAGAAACCAAAGGTAAGAAAAAGAGAAACTGGACTTAGGTCTGCAAAATCAGTCACCCCACAAGCCAGCCCTTAGCAGCTGTGTAAATTGTGCTTTGTCAGGCAGAAGTCGATGTACCCCATTTCTTTACAAATCTCAGAAAGTTAAAATGCACGTGTGCACACATACAGATGCACACAATGATCTAGGTTTCCAGGAATCTTCCAATGGTTATTCAACTCTAATTGCAATGCTCTCATTCTGGGTCTGATTTATGGATGTCAGATTAATATTCACAAGTGAAAGGAAGAAGCTAAAACACTTTTTCCAGGCACGGCTTTTGTAATGAACACGCACACACATACACACACACGTGCACACACACACACACACACACACACACACATAATATGAGACGTGTTAAATGTGGATAATTCTTTAAAGAAAATTGGCTCTCTTTTACGAGTGGGGAAACATTAGCTGTATTCCAGAAAATTGTTCCTTGGAAGAAATTACACATGATTTGGCTATATGTGGGAGAAGAGTAAGTAATGGTTTAATACAAAGAACTAAAATGCGATCATCAACAAATGTGCAGGAGACAGAGAACAATTTAATAAATCAGTGTGACAAGTTATTAGGAAGCAACTCTAGACTCAGGAGCCCCAGAGCCTACCAGAGATGGACCTGCCATCTGATTGTTATCACATTGAGTCCCCGATCCTAACACAAGTAATGCCTGATGTCCGAAATGGGTATAAAAGGTAGAATTACTGAAGCTAGCTGCTTTCTGCTGAAAAGCATTCTTCCCCTGAAATTCAGAAAGGGGTAAAACTAAATATCTTCATCCATCATTCTTCCTGCAATGTTCTCTTCTTCAACTCTGGAACTCAAAAGATCAAGTGGGGCAAGTCACATGATGGTCAGCTGCTCGGCAGAGAGGACTGGCGTATGTCATGTGCTTTGTTCTAAGGGGTGAGAACACTTAATGACTCCGGCCTACATTCCAACCATCTTTAATCTCTCAGGAGACAGAGGATGAAGGGGGCTGGGAAGCAGCAGTTATCAGAGGGGAATAAGCATGCCTCCTCTCCTCAGAGTGCCAGACTTGGTGGAGAAAGGCCATCTTGTGGTGGTGGTGATTTAATTACAAAGACTTGTGGAAACATCCCGGCTTCTTTATCTCCTAAACCAGATGGAAGTCTGTTGGCTACTGGCTCAGAAGCAATGTGCAGTCAAAACAGCACATGGGTGAACTGGGAAGAAAGGGAAGATCATTTGTCCTCACACTCGCATGCTCAAGGAGCAGCTGGACAAGAACACACCCCTTCAGACCTCCTGGGCTACTAGACACACCCATTCTGAATAATCCTAAATCAAACCACACTGAGAGCAACAGGGTGATACAGAAGACAAAAAAGGGACCAGTCCAATTCCCTTAAGGAAATGATACTCCAGCTGGGGGAAAAGAAAATGTCTGTGCATAAAATAATTTTTAAGCATGTATACCTAAACAAATTCTCTGATACCACCTTTTATCTCTCTCTGCTCCTCCCAATTTAGGCTTTAGTCACAAAGATTTCCTTTACATTCCTCCCAATGCTAATTTTATTCGTGCCCCAGGGCCTTTCCACTTGCCATTTCCTCTGTGTAGAATGCTCCCTTCAGCCAGGTTTTCCATGGCTAGTTCTTCTTCTCAAGGAGGCCAAGGAACAAACAGCATCCCCTCAGATGGGCCTTTCCTGGCCACTCAATCTAAGGTAGGTCTGAAATAACCAAGATGTCAATATTTTCAATATCACACTATTTGACAAATTTGATTTGCTAGTTCCTGGTTTGTTTCTTCTTTCCCTCTCAACTCCCACAGAATTTTACTTGGTCAAAGCACAGCTGGGTCTGTCTTGTTCACGGATAGAACAAGACCAGGCATATAGTAGATGCTCAACAAATATTTTTAAATGAATGAGAATAAGCAGAGTTCAGAGTTTGCAGCCAGAAGTAAAAGAGGGCTGGCTTGAGCTGGCTACCGAGGGTATTTAAAATTGCTATACAAAGATGAGCAGCTCCTAGGCTGAGGGGGAAAAGTCAAACAAATAAGAGTTCTGGAAGCATCCTCCACAGGGACAGCCTCGGAAGGTGGAGAGGAAAGCTAACAATTATGGAGCTGTTACTCTGAGCCCAGTACTGGGCTAAGTGTCCCGTGTTTCAGAGTTGGAAAGAATAAACCTCTTTATCTATAAAGGAGCCTAAACGATGGTGCCTGACACAGGGCTTGGCACAGAGCAAGCCCTCAGTAAGTGTCTGTTGAATGTTGAAAGTTGAAAATATACCCTATTGGTATATTCACTAATGGTCCAGAAAGGCAGGAGTGTTGGAATGCTCTATTTCTGCACTTTATAAAGGGACATATGTGGGAAAGGTGGGCACAGACCCCTAACCTACTGACCTTGTCCTACCACAGCAATGCAGCTGTGCCCCAGGGGCAAACGGAATTTTAGGACTGGAAGGGGTCTCACAGACAATGGGACCCAATTTTCCTGAGGTAACAAACCCACAGAGGAAACTGACTTGTCCGAAGTCACAATGCTCATTAGCGGTTTCTCCATCTTTCTTCGTGAAGGCACTCATTCAGGATTAAAAACAACTTTTAAAAAACTCTTACCGCCAAAGTTCACAAAGAAAGAGATTCACACAGAAAGCCGGATTTCTGCCTCTTCTTTAAAAAAATCAGAAGCTTTGGCAAAACGAGCCCTCCTTTCCAACATGGTAACCACCGGCTCTAGAGGAGCCCAAGCCGTGCCCTTCAGCTGAACCCCTCTCTTGCAGTGCACTCCAGCTCCCCAGATTGGCCTCACCCGGCGGCTCCACGATGGGGCCATCCACAAGGTCCCCCTGAAAACACCCAGGGCCTCCCCACAACAGACATGGCGGGGCTCTCACAAAGAAGATCAGGCTTGTAGTGGTCAATCTCCAAGGACAGGTGGCCTATCCCCCTTTGCAGCTCTTCTGCTTAGCGCAACACCTGAGAGTGAACAGACCAGAACATAAGCGAGCCTGCCCGCTCTGGAAACAGCACCCACTCCTGGGGCTGCAGGGCTGACACGGCTGCGGCTTTGCCGGGGTTAACATGACTGGGAGAGAAATATCCTCAACAGAGTTAGCAGTCTCAAAGTTACAGGAAACAAGTGACTTTTGAGTAATATATGACTCAGAGGGAAAGAAATAAGCATATTTTGGCGTAACAACCATACAGATATAGTAATACGCTACAAGGGAGTCAGGATTGAGGAAAAAAAATGAGTCTCTTGGGGGTTAACATTTTATGCATAGTTGGAAAAACCGCTGACTTGCCTTTATCATTAGTTGTCCCTACCACAGAAAAGGGTAAGCTGGGATATTTAGGTTTTTCTCAGTCTGCCCAGCGCTTATCTCTTTGCCTGCCCTCCGAGGCTCTTCATTTCCTCCTGAACTTCTTTAACCATCAATCACCTCATTGTCTCCAGTCTTGGGCTGGTCTAGCTTTACCTTGGCTCTTCCCCAGCAGCTCAGCACCTCCATCCAGTATTTCTTCTTCTACTTTCAAACTGCGTTCGTTAAACTCAGCTAGCGTACCATGTTCTGTGTTTACAGAAATGTGTCTGCAAACAGGAAGTCTCAAATAAACACAGGAATACATAATTCAACAGGTGACACTGAATTGAGTTTATAATTCACCTCTCATTGATCAGAGCACGTCCGATTTCACCTTCTCAGAGATGCCTATCTTAAACATTTTAGCTAAATGCCACCTCAAGCCCACCCCACCCATTACTCCAGCCCCTGACTCTGTTTTGTTTTTTTTTAAAAGTAATCTCTGCGCCAAAGTAGGGCTCAGACTCATGACCCCGAGTTCAAGAGCTACATGCTCTACCGACAGAGCCAGCCAGGCACCCCCATTTTACTTTTCTTACAGCCTCTTATGTCTATGTGAATTAATATGTCCTCTATCCCTTACTGTCTGTTTCCTTGCTAAAGCGTGAAATCCTCCAGGACAAGAAGCTGCATGTTCTTGAACATGCCTAATCTCTTGATATCTTGAACAGTGCCTAATAGTCAGTAAATCATTTCTGAGCAATTGCATAAATAACAGTTACTTTTGTGGAGATTCTGATGGGGAAAAGTTTGAGAAAATCAGGTTAAAGAGCCAAAATAATCAAAATTTTCTTTTCTTTTCTTTTTAAGATTTTATTTGTCAGAGAGAGAGAGAGAAAGAGAGAAGCAGGAGGAAGAAGCAGGCTCCCTGCTGAGCAAGGAACCTGATGCGGGACTCAATCCCATGACCTTGGGATCATGACCTGAGCCGAAGGCAGATGCTTAACGGACTGAGCCTCCCAGGCGTTCCTAAATTATCGAAATTTCAAATTAGATCATTTTCATCAGATTTTGTCCAATTAATGTGTTTACTATAGGCAGACGTATTTAATGCTAGTGATAGTAATTGAACACTTATGATCTATTCCAGATACTGCATGAGACACTGTGCGTTCATTTTCCCAGTTATTTTTCATAACATTATAGGAAGTCACTGCTGTTCTGTCAGTGAACGGTGCAAGGTGGCTTTATTGCTGTGTCGTTCTGGAGAGAGAAGAATCTGCAGAGCACTATGTCCAACAGGAGTTAACCAAATTAACCCTTAAAATAGCAATTTTTCAACTGTGTTATGTAAATAAAGCCAGGTCTGAACCAGACAAGTTTCGGAAATATGTGTCATATGACTAACATGTGACTCACCAGAAAAGGAATAAGCATATTCCTGTGAAACAGTCACATGAATATAAAACTGTAAAATCATAAGCAGGGCTGAAAACAGGAGCCTCCCTTTCCCTGGGTGAGTAACATTTCATGCAGGAACCGTAGGCCTCGCTGGTGGCGGGGGCGGCGGGGGTGGGGTGGGGTGGGGGGGTAGGGGGGAGGGTACCGGCTGCATGTGAATGGGGCAGGGCCCACCCAGCTCCAGCCCACAGGTAGCTGGTGCTTCTCCACCATCACCAGCCACAGGATAGGTGGGTCTTCTCATACTTCAAGAAAGGATGTGAATCTGGATGTTTTTAAGTGCAATTCTCCATTTTTTTTTAACTTGGCAGCTAATTTAAAAATCGGAAATACATGATGAAGGACTGATGTGAAAGGAGTGCACCCATGTCCCAGATGAGGGCCATGTATAAAAGCTACGTGAGTTGACTTTAAAGGTAAAGCTTTTCTGCTAGCTGTAACTTCTGATACCACACAATTCTAGAAACGCAGAGGAAATGATGCTATAACTCACTTATTAAGGGTAACTTATATTAATGCAGAATTTTCCAGTTTATAAAGCCTATTATCCATCCTATTCCCATACCCTTGCATCATGGCCTAGTACTGTGTAAGGTGGTAGAAGTTGGGGGTGGGTACATAAGAATTTCAAACAGTCACAATCACTGAGGCCAGAGGAAGAGGGGAGACAAGACATCGGTGCACGAAAAAGTTAAGTAATATCTATGAGTTCTTTGGTAAACAGAATGGACCCCCTACTTGGCGTTGCTTTTATTAATACTTCCTAGGATATTACCTTGTTTTTATTTAGATCTGTCATGAAAGTGTCTGTATATTATGGTGGTTTAAAAACCTATTGTTTCACTAGGGTGTGCAAATAAAATACACGAGATGATTGCTTGTGTGACCCGATAAATCTGAGGACCTTCCAAGAACCCAACAATTCTGGCACTGAACCCCAGCTGGAGTCCACTAAGACTGCAATAATCCTAATATATATTAATGAAAATGTAAAAACATGTTCCAGAATCCCTGTGATTTTTGCCAACATCACTGTCAGAAATGAGTCATTTGTGAAAACACTAGTAATGAAAATGGACACGAAGGAAGTTGTCTAATCCCTCCACCTGTCACTGTGGAAAGAATGTTTGGTACAATTTAATTTGGAGATTTCATTTCACTGGTTTAAATTTGTTCCACGGAATTTGGGAAAGTTCTAAAATAAAAATAATACACTGTTGCCTCCCCCTAGCTTCCCTTCTTAGATGAGCAATCCACAGCAGTTTTACCGAGCTTGGCGTGAGCTGGCTCCTTTTACCAACCATCCTCTCCCTAACTAGTAAGTTAAGGATTATTTGAGGTGTTCCAGCAAAATTCCACCAGTGGATATTATGAGCAAGAAGGTGATAAAATAGGCTATTCCAATAGTGATACTTCAGGAGTCTTGGAAACCTCCCCAGCTTTCACTCTATATGGTGAGGGAGGCTAATTCTGGTGGAAATGTGAAGAAAAGCTTTTGATTTTTCTAATTTACTCAATTCAGCACAGTAGATAGGATTTCCAGAGATTGAGGACTCCCTTGGCATCAGAAGCTGAACAAAATCAAGGTCCCCAGCCACAGCCCCTGTGGAACTCCAGGGGGACTCAAGAATTCTCCTAGCTTGGTGGGCTGTGGGGAAACACTTCAGAGAATCTGGATTCTTCCAAGTTGCCATTAAGGCAGGTTCTGGGCAGCTGGACTTCACCCAGTGAGAACTGTTAACTGTGAGGAAGGAGAAACAGAGCAAGAAATCCTATGTAAATTTATGATTCCTTAACAAACTAGATGTCTTCATAAAGACGTAGTGGCCACAAGTGTCATGGTTCAGTGAGGAGGTTCAAAGGTCTGACTGACAACCTGGGTTTGAAATTTGCTCTGCTCCTTCTTACTCCTTAATTTTGAAAAAGTTACTTGTTTCTTAGTTTTTTTTTTTCATCTTTAAAATGAAGAGGATAATAGTTTTACTTTATAGGGTTTTTACAAGAAATGTTACGTATATAAATATATGTAACATACACAAAGACATTAGTTAATATATTTACAGTAGGTATTCAACAAATACGTTACCATCACCACTAGTAATGTTTACAGAAAGGAAGAGAAAAACCTTTTATAATTATCTGATTAAAAACAACAGAGCCCTGTCTCATTCACATCCGTATCATAAATATAGTTCATCCATCCAGCCAGCCATCTATCCATCTCCATGTAATATAAGGATTTTCACATTGCAGGGGCAAATCTCATCCAAACACGTGTATGTCCACCTTTATTGAACACCTGGTGTGTACCAAGTAGTTTGCCTCCTCAAGACAGTCTTACCTAGACAATTTAACTAACCACACTCCTAGCATCCCCCATCCTCCTTAGCCTGCATTCTTTTTCCATAGCATCTGTCACCTTCTTCTATATTATATAACTTACTTTTTTATGTGTGTACTCAAAAAATCATTCACTGAATAAAGTTTGACTTAATACTCACAGCATTTCTACAAAGTAGGTATTACTGTTCCTTTCTGATAAATGAGTTAACTGAGGTGAAAATGTTGACTGCAGGGGCGCCAAGCTGGCTCAGTCAATGGAGTATGTGACTCGTGATCTCAAGATGTAAGTTCAAGCCCCATTTTAGGTGTAGAGATTACCTAAAAATAAAATCTTAAAAAAAAAAAAAAAAGTGACCTGATATAATATCATCAGCTACATATATGCTATAGTTATGGCCCCAAACATCAGCTCATAAAAGAATTCTGACATGTTCATGAGGTCATAAAAATATACAACATCTTTAAAGAAATGTCATTTACCATGTCAAGTTCCCACAAATAATTTACCTTTATCTGGATTACCTGAACCTATTTCATATATTTTTTTAAATTTAAAGATCTTATTGGTTTTATTCAGTGACTCATGAATCGGGCATCATCCAGTCTAGTAGATACATAGGAGCTCAGAAGAGTTAAACAAAGAGCTGTACTTGCAGAAGGGAACAGGAACAGGGAAGTTATATTAGGCAAAAAACAAAACAAAACAAAACAAAACACCAGACTGGTTATTGCAAGGCTGCCTTTTTACTTTCCCTGAGGGAATAGCTGGGGTTTATCAGGTAGATGACCTAACTAGTGTTGATCAAAAGATTCCCGATTGGGGTGTTTAAGACTCCATTTCTGGGAGAGCTGAAACCATAACTACGTCTTGGTGACTTGGGGCTTAGGTTAAGCAATTCCATTTGGGGCCTGTTGTCTTGATTTTTGTTTTGTTTTGTTTTTATTTCTTTACTATCTTTAAATTTAAATTTAATTAATTAACATATAATGTATTATTAATTTTAGAGATTATTTCATATCGTTAAATCCTATTTACTGAATATCCAATTTTACAAGTATCTAAGTGCTTTCTTTATAATTTACATTACATTATACCCATATAAAGATTTACAGCCTTAAATTTAAATTTCTAAGTTCAGACTCTCAAATCAGTGACAACAGATAATGGGATCAACTATCTCACAAGCCTAAGCCAACAGAGCTCTGAGTTACTGTATATCCTTTAGGACAATACCTGCATTGTCTCAAAGAGAAACTCTTTGGTAATATACCAGACCAGGGTTGTAGTGGCTTTCTGAATGCTGAAAAACACAATGCAAATTCTCTTTTTGTGTTTTCGTATATGGGCATTGGGGAGGCGTTCATAACTCAAAAAACTAAGAACCATAACTCCAGAACGTCAGGAAGAAGAAAAAGTTGTCCCCCTCCCCTTCCAAAATGCTGATACTTGAGTACTTGGGTCAGAAAATTACCAAATATTGTGATAATCTATGGAAGAAAATGGTCCTCCATCTAAGAAACACTGACAATTACCCCAAGCTCCCATGGCAGTTAAGATCAGCATGCTCCTAAGTGGAAAGGCATTGAATTCCACCAAGGTCTATAGAAGAATGGAATAATCGGCAATGTGGCCTCACAGAACTTAAGTATTGGTCATCAAGGCTTACACACTCTCCTTCAGTCATGCAGCAGGCCAGTGAGCTGGGGTTCTGAATACACGTGATCACCAACTGCTTCAAAATACTACCAGACTGTATAGTAAATCCCTGCCTTTGAAAACAAAGCACTATATGCAGGCTGTTACAAATAGTTACACATTTGCAGAGGGCTGTTAATAGTTTCCAAGGCTTTGTGACATTTACTATTTCATTTATCATCACTAGTACCTGAGATAGGCAGTCCTCTGTGCAGCTGTTATAATCCTTCTTTAATAAACAAGGAAACCAATCTTTAGAGAAATTAGCAACCTTTCCCCAAATCAGGTGGCTGGACTGGATCTGAGTAGACTAGGTTAGGTCTTTTAATTTCTAATATCTGATATTAACATAGTCTCCCATCATTACAATGGAGACAAAACAATGCAACAAATGCCAGGTTGGGGAAAAACAACTGGATGGCGATGTGGAATTTATTACAATGAAATATGTCTTCCATTCTATTCCCAATATTTAGTATATTAATATATATTTTGCTTAACTTTCCAGCTTGCTCTAACATGCATTCCTTTATTGATTCAACAAATACATAACAATCATTTGCTAGGTGTCAGGCATCATGCTCAGAGCTGGGCTATACAGTGAACCGAGCCTTGTTTCCAAGGAGCTTACATTTTGGGGGGATATATTCCATCCACGGTTAAGTGGCAAAGTCCTTGGAGACATAGATACTATACTATGAAGAAATCTTTCTCTACTTGACTACAAATAGCTATGGTCTTCAGATTTCCTAGATTTCTAGGAAACAGTCCAAGAGTTCTACCTCTCTGTTGTCTGTATATCATACCTATTCATTACTGATGGTGATTAATTGTAATGTATACTCTTCTATATTCTCTTCCTCCTTCACTCCAACTCCCTTTATTACTCTGGACCAGTTTTTCTCAACCTGGTGCTCTAGAGGAATTTCTAGAGAAAATCAACATCATTTTCCTTCAGCCTTTGATGCTTCCTCTGCATATGGCTCTCCTTCCTTAAATGCCTTAAAGTGAGTTTCTCCCCAATTCGGCCACTTTCTTTCCTGGGCTAACAAAGGAGCCAGGCTCTGTGCCTACCTTAGTGGCAGTGGCCCTACTACATCTACAGTTTCCCTTTGGGGTGGCCTGGAACCATGTGTGTGACTTTAACTCAACTCTGTCCCTTATTTCACCCACTTTGGATACCCTTCAGCAGAGAAACACAAGACTGGATGAAGATCAGAAGTGTACACTGCAGCCCTCCTTGGGCTTGGATTCAAAGCATCAATTTGTCTCAAGTCTGCTGCGTGCAGAGCACTGGAGAGTCTCAGTGATTGCAAAGATCCAAAGGGAACAGACAGGATGTGGCAAAATCTAGAGGCGGCATTCCCTGTCTATTCTGGGGAGGGCAATGTGAGTTGAGAGAAAGGGTTTATTTGTTGCACACCTTGTGAAATACCGCTGAACAGGGTGTACTCAATCTGTGGGACACAATCCCTCCCCATCCTATTTGTTGTTACTGTTGTTGTTTAGAGATTTTATTTATTTATTTATTTATTTATTTTTTGACAGAGAGAGAGGGAGAGAGAGAGGAGAGAGAGAGAGAGAGAGAGAGAGAGAGAACAGAGGGAGCGGCAGAGGGAGAGGTAGAAGCAGACTCCCTGCTGAGCAGGGAGACCAAAGCAGGGCTCCATCCCAGGACTCTAGGACCATAACCTGAGCCAAAGGCTTAACCGACTGTGCCACCCAGGTGCCCCCCATCATCCCGTTTGTAAGAGTGGTTTCCTGTGGCAGGAATTTGGAATCTCTAGCGGGCAGGTACAAAGTGACAAGATCCCCCCAGCATGCTCCTCCGTAATGTCCCCAGGCTTACTATAATACCCTATTATAGAAAAACCTTCGGTGCTTCTTACTAAAAGCAGGATCATACATAATCTTCTGATTACAGAGGTATTAGTTTGAATATTAAATGTGGAAAGCATTTAAAAAAATAGAGGAAGTAGTATACGAACATAATAATGATGCTATGACAAAGCACAGCTTACGTCTTAGAAGCTACAGAATAGTCTGGGACATACTAGAGGTTAATATACAGCCTGACCAGAGCAGGAGATTTCCCACTTACTCAGGCCTCACTCTGCACCGGACACTCCGCTCTGTGTTCTGCATGTCTTAGCCCACTTAACCCTCGCAATGATCTCATTAGGTAGGCACTGCTATTTCGCAAGGCAGAAAGTGACATTAATGAGGCCACGGCACACTGCCCATGGCGGTGCCGCGGGTGAGCTACAGAGCTGGCACTGAAGTCAGCGGGCTGAACTCAGAGCCCAGGTCCTCACTTTTACCCTCCCGCCCCTTGCCCTACTGGTTGTCCCTCGTGTACCATCAGGGGCATGATGCCAGCTCAATTACCCTGATGGTAATTTTGCCTCTCAAAGTGGTCCTGGCAACTGCAAATTTATTCTCAAAATACCTACAAGAACAAGTGCATTCCTATAAAGCTGGTCATGTACAAGTGCTGGGGTGGGTGAGGTAGAAAGAGGCAGACTTCTGGATTAAAAATGATCCATTAGAATTTCTCTCCATCTTTGTATCAGAGCATCCTACTGAGCTAAGCTCCTGTAGCATAGACCAGAGGTCTTTGAAATCCTCAGAGGGCTTCTTCCTAATTGTACAAGTATTTGAATAACAAAAATGTTTGGTTTAGAGAGCAAGTGCATTCATCATCTCCAAGAATGCTATGGAGTGCCCTTTCACACCTTTACCCCCAACACCTTCCCTCAGGAACCGTTTTCCCCCCCCATCTATGCAGCTCATTTAGCAAATATTTTTTGAATGTTGACTATATTACCAGACTCTTTTCTAGGCACTAAGGGTACAAGAGCAAACAAATCAAATGAACATGTCATTCCTCATGGAAGTACATTTAACTGTCTGAAGACGATTTTAAAATGTTGAATGTTATACTATGCCAGAGTGCAGTCCTATGGACAGAAAACAAGTGGATGAATTTTGAAGGTAGATCTGCTGACTAGTTGGGTATGAGGTGTGAGAAAAAGATATGTGTCAAGGTTTTTGACCACCAGTACCTGGCAGAATTCCTCATTTACTGAGGCAGGCAAGACCATGAGAAGAGTGGGTAGAGATCTGAGGTAAAGATCTTGAGATGATTTAGGACATGTTAGAGTTGAGATACCTATTTGATATCTGTCTTAGTTTGGGTTTCCCCACAAGCAGAGCCCGAGACAAGTATTTGAGTGTAAGTAGTTGATTTGGGACACAATCCCAGAAAATACTGTAGGGGACTGAAGAAATGTGACAAGCATAGGACGGGCTCCACGTAGATCATACTACCAAGCCAGTTGGCACTATGGGTAAATGGAACTTGATCTCTGGAAACCCTGGGAAATAGAACATACCACTATGCAGGGGCACAGAGGTCCCTAAGGTGAGGGAGCAGAGCATTTACCGATCAACCCCTATTAGTCACTGTTTGAAGGGTATTTTGAGAGAGAGTTAACTCAGCTTCATACATGGGCCAAGTAGGCCACAGAGACTCTAGCAGATGAGAAAGTCTTCCGGCAAAGTCATAGATGTTTGCAATTAGAAGTCAAGCTGTATGTTAACTAACTTGAATTTAAATAAAATATTGGATGGGAAAAAAAAGAAAGAAAGAAAGAAAGAAATCAGGTTAAAATGCACCGTTCTGAGAAAATATGGAGGGGGCAACAACACTGTCTATCCCAATAGGCAAATGGAGATTTTGAGTAGGCTATTGGATATACATGACTGGATTTTCAGGGAGATGTCCAAATATAAATTTGAGAATTATCAATTATCAAAAGATTTTTTAAAGCCATGAGACTGGATGGGATGACCAAGGAAGGAAGGTAAATGGAAAAGAGGTGTTATCTAAGGACTGAGCTTGGACGTATGTCAATACTTTGAAGTTGAAGAGAGGAGGAACCATCAGCCCAGAGAATGAGAAGAGGTAGCTAGTAAGGTAGGATGAAAACCAGCAGAGAAGTTTCCTAGAAGCGAAGAAAATGTCTTAAAGAGAAGGAAATGATCAGATGTGTCAAATGTCAGGTCAAGTAAGATGAGGACTGCAGACTGTAGGATTTCACCATGTAGAGGTGCGTGTGTCCTTGTAAGAGCAGCGGTGTACCAGCGGTAAGGAAGATGCCTGCCTGGAGGGGTCTCATGTGGGAGGGACGGGGGGGGGGCTTCGGGAACAGCTCTTTAGGAGAGCTTAGCAGTGACGGCGGGCAGCGGGAAAGAGAAATGAGGCAGAAGCTAGAGGAAGACAGGACAAAGAGTGTTTTTTGTTTTTTTGGTTTTTTTTTTTTAATGAAAGGAGAAATTACACACAGGAGTGCTAATTGGAAGTACCCACAAAGGAGAGGAAAACTAACAGAGGGAGAAGGGAGAAATGCTGGATTGAGGATCAACTGTTGGGAAGACCAAAAGGATCTAGTGCACACATCAAGAGGAGAGCCTTAGATAGGAATATAGACAGTTCATGCCAGGACGGAAGACAGTGGAAGCAGCAGGTGCATAGATGTCGTGGGAGGGACTCCTGAGTATGGTCAGAAACTGACAGTGTTCATCTGGTTCTCCAGCTTAGAACTCTCCTCCAGGTACACTCTGGTGTCCCTGGTCACCAGGAGGAAATGTCTTCTTCATGATAATAATGTTGCCCCAATTCCCTCATCCCGTGTCCGTTTCCCAGTGACAACTTGGCTTTATGGGACTGTCATTAAGTCACTGAACTGTTGAGCTGGAAGGGCCCTAAGCAAAGCATGTCTTCCATCTCCTTCTCCTCACACAGACTATGCAATCACTCTACAACATTTATAAGAAGTGGCCAGTCAGCTTCAGCTTGCAATCTTCTGGAATGAGGAACGCAAAGTCCCTGAAGTCTTTTAAAACCTTTTTCTTTTCTTTTCTTTGCAGAGGTCTCACTTTGTCTTCCCACCCATATAACCTTTTTCTATCCCCACAATTCCAGAAGATTGTCCACACCACCAAATAATTTATCAACTATGATTATTTGACCACCAAAAATGTAAGCTCAGTGAGCAGGAAAACTTTGTCTCTTGCGTCCACTGCTAGATCCATGGTTCTTAGAAGAGCACATAGTAGGTGCTTTGTAAATATTTGATGAATACCGAAATAAGAGGCTTCCTGGTAACGTCTCCATTGACGTAGGTATTTCTGCTGTTCAGTGAACACTTCATACGCATACTGTAGGCTCCTTCCTCGCACCTTGATCCTCTCTTGGGTTAGCTTTCACCTGTTGTTACTGCCCACGGCCGTGCCCTGCCTACCCAGGTAAAATGGGAAGCACTCAAACCAAGCTGAGCCCAACAGATGCCTTCTCTTAGACATGTGACTCTTAAATCACAGAACTTAAAGACAGTGACAGAGAGTCTTGATCCATTCCAGCAGAAGCACCTAAAGAAGAGCGTCTAAGACAAAGGTTCCTATAGCTCCTGATGTCTGTGTCCTGCTTCCTGCCCATCACAGAGGCATTCAATGCACTCCTATATATGGTTTTCCTCTCTGTGCTTGTAAGAGGATATTATCTCCATGGATTGTGGGTGGAAATTGCAAGTCATTTTCTGGCCGGAATACTTAATCACCAGGAGGACACGCTGCAGGGTTTTCTTTCCCTGCTGCCACAAACCATAAGCATTGGTTAGATGGTCTGAAATAACTCTGAGGGGCAGGTTTTCACACTCTTTACCCCTGACATGTAACATGGATGACAGACTACATTCTCTGTGGTTTTCCAGTCTTTCCTCGAAGAGAGCTCGGGTATTTTCCAGTAAGTTCCCTATTTCTTAAAAAAGCCAAAGCTCATGTCAGTTTGCTGCAAAAGCTTCCATGTGTCATTTCAGTTAAGATTAAGGGTAAAGTTCTGCTTCTTGCCTTGAAAAGCTTTTGCTAGGAGCCTGTACTTTACTTACCTACTTTTATTTCCAGATCTTTCTCTATCCTGATGTTGGAATCTATCCTTGCTTTTTCTTACCTTGTGATGTCTAAGTATTTGGACTTGAGAAGGCATTTTTCATCTCTGGTCTCTAATATCACACCCCTCTTCTCCATTCAGTCACAGACAGGGCTCCCCAGAAATTCTCCTACCATCATCACTTGTGATGTAAGGATCAGCCAATCACAGAACCATCTCCCCTCTCCCCGACCTTCCCACTGACGCTTTTCAGTGGTTTATATGAACAGGTAGATGTGGACGGCTTCACTGTTTTCACACCCATATTAAAAAGTTACTTTCCTCGAGGCAGAGACTGAATACATTTATTTTTATCTGAGCATATAGCTTTCATACAAATACTCATGGAAGGGGAGGGAGAAAAGGGTAGCCACATCAAGTGATTTAACTATGGGGTTAATGGAATGTGGGCTGTCCAGTCATGCCCTCTCTCACTGATGCGCCCATTCTCTAATAGGTGCTCATGGTTCTCATACTCAGTGCATGCAATGGGTTTAACAAATAAATATTTAGAGGGACTGTCCTCTCTCTAGAGGGACAGTCCCTCTCTAGGGAGGGGGCAAATAACTTTCTCTTAGGTAGGACAGCAAGCTCTATTCTTTGTTTTTCTAAGTGGTTAGATACAATACATGTTAGTGTGTAAATTTAGAACAGTGGGAAGGTTCGTAAATACTGCCTTATACAAAATCTATTTTTTTTTTTTTTTTGGTACTGACTCCCACATTCTACTAATCTTTTTTTTCCCTCCACATAGTGAAGCAAAACAGTCCATAAGGGCTACACAACCTTCCAGATCCAGAGTCCCTCTTTGTCCTCTTTAAAGTTCCAGAAAAGAACAGGGGTGAGGATCAAGGGGAACACCATGGGACTTCTTAGAAGTAAAAGAGAAGCTTAAAGGCTGTGCTGCCTTACGTCACAGAGTCTCCTGGCTCTTCCACGCCTCCTCCCTTTTGTCTGATGTCTTTTTAAATCTAATGAGCATCACAGGATAAAGGCTAAAAGATGTCCTTGGCTCTACAGCTCTCTAATCTGGCCGATCATCACAATCAACTGGTCAGATTTTAAAAAATACCAATGCTCCAGGACCACCTCTTGTCTCCTGGGACCCAGTGGGCCTGGTAAATGGTATGGTTAGAACATCTTTCGGGGAGCTGGCTCCTCGGGTTTGCCAACAGCTACTTTAGAGTCTAATGATCGATTTTCAGAAAGGTGTGTATGTACACTGAAGTTGAATTTGGTCCTATTTTAAGCACACTTTAATCATAATTACATGAACGCTTTAATGAATCCTTTCTTTTAAAAGAATTCTTTCTAAAAGGTGTGCAGTGAAGGACAGTGAGAGGTACAGGCCTCCAGTTACGAAATGAGTAAGTCAGAGATATCAAAGGCACAGCATAAGGAAGAGTTTGTGGTATTGAATAACAGCGTCAGTAGTAGTCACCCCTGTCATGAGCATAGGGTAACATAGAGTTGTCAAATCACTATATTGTATACCTGAAACCAACGTAACATTGTGTCTCAACGCACTTCAAGTGAAAATAAATAAAAGGTGTGCAGTCGTCTTTAAATCTACCTGTTTTATCTATTCAAATTTAGACTTAACTCATTTAAAGTAGTTATTTCCAAGATAAGAAACTCAAGTCCATGCAGCTATGGTACTTCTGAGAGACAGATGACTTTCTGATGAAACAATGTAAGTGACTACAACAAGAAATAAAATTCTCAGTGACATGTTTAACCCCATATACCTCTCCTATAGTCTTATGTAGGCTTATGAAATCAATTTTAAGGCAGTATCAATTTTAGACCGTGAGACAAAGATGATGTTAAAAGTACTATGGCTAAAGAAATTATATTAAATGCAGACAAAGATTTGCGAGTAAATGTTCATTGCAACATTATTCACGGTAAGGAACAATTAGAAACAATGTCTAACAATAGAGTAGTGGTTAAATGAAAGAACTATATCCCTGTGATGGAATATGTAACAGGCGTTAAATCAATTATTTCCAAAAATGAGAATAATTACTTCTTTAAGTTTTGTAACAGTTAAAATGTCAGTAGAGGAAAATCCCACTGTAAAGTTAAACCAGGTTCATTAAAAAAAAAAAAGAAAGAAAGAAAAGAAAAGTCACCATAGCCACCACACAGTGCCATTCACCAGTCTTGCCTGTGATCCAGAATTTGTTTTCTCTCTTCCACCAGGTGGACCCACACAACTCATCCCTTCTGATAAACACATTAGCCTGTCCTTGAGTTAGCAGGAGCTAAGAAATAAACCTGATTTTTTTCAGGAGATTTCAAAAATAAAGTTCATATTCTACATTAAAATATACTGTTTTATCCCAACTATCAGTTAAAACTCAGGAGTGACCTGATTTCATTCAGATATGAATACTGAATGCACCTCACTTCTGCAGAGAAACCACCTGAGCCACAGTATAGCGAAAAGAAGAAGGAAATTGGCTCATCTCCCCCTTCATCACAGATAGGGTCACCACCTTCTTCCTTTGTAAACCACATTTTCAGTCTCTTAATAACTCATCCGAACAATTCACAGCATCAGGAAATGTATCCATGTAGGTAAATTAATTTCTTCTTGTTGCAGCCTAAGCTCATTTTCCATTGTGTTGAGCTCAGTGTAGATGGACATCATCTAGTTACCATTCATCTCATGATTAAAACTAATTAAGACACTCCTCCATCTCTGCCACGATAAGCACATGCAAATGGGCCTGTTTCTTTAATGTTCTGCTTCCAAATTGAAAAAAAAAAAAAGGATAAAGAAGTAATTCAGAGCTTTATTCAGAATGACTAGGGATTTCCTGTTGTAGACATATGCCGCTTAATTATATGCAAAATACTTTAATACAATGTGGAGAGAAAGCGATGCAGTTCTTTTCCTTTAGAAATTTACCTTAAATAAAATACATATCCATTTAATCCCAAGTACGAATTTTGCAAAGGCTGTGTCTACAGGCAGATGTTGGCCTTGTACATATAGTGTGTGTTCTTTTCTGACTTCTAGAATATCTAGCCATTCTTGTCAGTTGCCCCTCTTTGCAGTCACCTCATAGTTGGCCCAGCTAAAGGGACACATGGAGGGGGAACAGAAGGGAAGGGCAAGGCTGCTTAAAGTGGCAACTGTCAATATTGCCACATTTGCTTGGCAGGAGCTACTGAGAGGGGAAAAAAAGGAACACAGGCAGACGCCCAGGAAAGACCCAATACAGATATAGAAATAAAAGCACTCTTTTCTAAATTCTAAGTCATATTAAAGAGAGGCATCGTTCTATTTTAATAATTGTCTTCTGCAAGGCGGAGTCGGAGGCTGCGGGTGGTGTGCTGCTTCTGCGGTTTCTGCAGAGGCCCCTTTCATTTCCACCCTTCCGAGAATCAGAGCTTTAAGATAGTATCAGAGGAATCACCGAACTGTGAAAAGTGATTACAACACAAAGAGAATGGAGCTGTTGGGAGAAATAAGGATGAACCACACCATTCTAGTGTTATAACTCAGAGCGAATTTGAGGCTCGTTGGGGCAGGGACTATTTAAAGTACGTATACACATCTATACCCCTTGCAGGATCTGACGCATAAAAAATTAGACCCAGAGATATTTTTTAAAGGCTTCTTAAATCTTCTAATTCTGATAAAGACTCTAAAATGGAGTCATGTGGAGATACATCCGCAGTCCCCAAATCTCCATAGGGTATTTAAAGTAAATTTTCTTTTCTTTTCTACAGAAAAGGCCAAAAAGACAAAGATGTTCTGCTATGTTCTTTTTTTTTTAAAAGTTATTTATTTACTTATTTGACACAGAGAGAGAGAGATCACAAGTAGGCAGAGAGGCAGGCAGAGACAGCGGACAAGCAGGCTCCCCGCCGAGCAGAAAGCCCAATGCGGGGCTCGATCCCAGGACCCCGAGACCATGACCCGAGCTGAAGGCAGAAGCCTAACCAACTGAGCCACCCAGGCGCCCCTGTTCTGCTGTATTCTGAATCTGGGATACTATTTAATTTCTAATTATACTGCTCTTTTCTTTATTTCTACCAGTTGTCCACTAATGATGCATAATACATATTGTTTAGCTGTGTTTTGTTTCATTTCCTTAGCTCACTGAATTTCAAGAGAGGGCGGAAATTAACACTAACCTATGAAAAGTTAAAAAAGCAGGTGACAGCAATTAGGTTCATTTCTATTTGTATTCATAGCTCTTATACAATGTTTGCAGTTTGGGGGATGTTGGGTACCAATTATCTTTGTACTTTTTGTCACCTAATAAAGATTTTACCAACACTCAACCCAACTGACATGGCTTCACATATTTAGTTTGACCACATTAATAATTTTATAAATTATTTAACTTTAAAGTGTATGGCAGTGAAAAAGATGTCCCCTGATAAAAATTATCTACATAAAATAGCATCCCAAGGTCACTAGAATTCTCCCCTCCCCTTTTACTTCACAAGGTATATATTTGTTAGTTAAACTTTTCATCCTTAGCAATCCTACTTCCTTTCCCTGGTTTCATGAGCCTTAAGCCCACTAGGAGTCCAAAAGGTAAAACGAGGTGGCCAGTTCAGATCAGGGGGCGGTTCTTTCCTTGGGAAGGTCTCTAATGAGTCTGTAAGGTGCTGGCCCAGGGCCTCCCTGGCTCCAGGACGTGCAAAGGATAGTAATGACCTCGCATGTTCTTAATGCTGGATGATGGATTTCAGAAGTCTTTTATGATCCAATAAAATTGTTCTTATCTAATTTAACAAGGGAGAGTGAGAAGGGCTTTATCTTAAAAATGAAAACAGGGCCAAGGACTGTCCCCTTCTAGTGATAAAGACATGGGCAAGTCAACATTTTATGAGCATAGAAATAATCATCTAAACTCAAGGTTTTTATTTATTACCTTAGACTCCCTAGGCCAAAGTCAGGAAATTATTGACCCCCCTCCCCAAAAGTATGTGTCTATAGATATAGATACGGGGAGGGAAGGCAGAGTCTCATCAGATACTCAGAGATCTGAAATGCTGGCCTTATATACCTTTAAGTTCCCACTATTAATGTCACTTTCAAGGAGACACTTGGATTTTTATTAAAGCTCAATAATAAAATAATAATTAATAAAATAATAAGTCTGGAGACTTTATGCCACTTTGAGAGAAGGAAACATTTGGCAAGGGGTGTCTGTGTGTGTGCCTGAGGGCTGTCGAGGAAAAAGCACATTCTGGGGTATGAGATGTTTCCCGAGTCGGCAGTAGCGGTCCCTGGACACCCAGGATCAGGCATGAGGTTATGGGTGACAGGGGAAGTGAGGGCTACAAGTATGAGTCCGAAAGCCAAACTTGTCTCCTTTACATCTAATGTCTAAGCCATTCCAAAAAAGAAAAATTTTTGTTTTCTCAAAGGAATAATGCTACTGTCTGATATAATTCATACACAGACACATGAACAATTTCTCCACAGGGCAGGAGTTTTTTGGTTGGAGCTCAAAAAATATATTTTGATAGCAGCTCAAAAAAAGGAGTTGTTTTTTCTTTTTATTATTTGTTGTTTGTTTGTTTCAAGTTTTTATTTTTTCAAAGGCATTTAAACGTAATTATACACACACACACAAATTATATACAATTACACACACTCACACTCTATAGAACAAATGATTTCTGCAAAGCAGAGGATCTATTTTTGGCAGTACTTAACCTGAAAGATGTTCTCTTCCAGATTCTATTCCCTGCCAAGGAGAAAATTCAGACCTGGACCGTCTCTCTATGGCAGGGAGAATGAGGAAAGTCAGCCCATCTAAATTGTAGCCTTTAGAAACAGCTATAGGATAGCAAATAAGGGCAGAGTCAAAACTGTATAACAGAAGCAATGAAGACAGCTCTTGCAAGTTTGACCTTTGAACAATCATGGATGATGTGATCAGAGTTTTAATGAACCCACCAGTCTGCATTCAATCTTACCACCATGAAATAAGCAGGTAGAGGAAGACATCAGCCACTTGATCATTATCCTTTATTTCTTGTGGTACTTTGTAATTTTTCGTAAGTAATTCTATTTCTTGTGGTACTTTGTAAGTAATTTGTAACTTTTTGTTCATTCAATCCCAATAAAAATCTTATGCAGTAGGTTCTATTATTATCCCTAATTTACAAGTGAGTCAAATAAAGCACAAAGAGGTTGAGACATTTGCCCCAAGTTGCACAGCTACCTCTAGGTGGCAGAGATAGAGTGTCAACTCAGGCTCGGTCACAGAGGCCAAGAAGACTAGAATTTTAAGGAGCAATAATCCTAAATGACAACTACAGCAGAAAAGCCCCATCAGAAAATGTTCTTGGGATTTTGAAGTTTTATGATCACTGGTACGTTACTGAGAATATTTTAAATCCAGTTTAGGAGGACAGGGAAACCTGGGGACAGAGATCAGGCAAAAGTCACATGCGACAGGTTGGGAAGTAAGGCTGCTTCTAGAGCGAGGTTGCAAACAAGTGAGGTTAAGAAGGGAGGGGGGAGGCACTGGGTAGGGGATCCTGGGGTGACCCAGGCTTAATTGGAAGAGAACCCAGGCTAGACTGGAAGAGAACTGGGCATATTTGCAGGAGGACGGGAAAGAATTTAGGAGAAAAATTAAAAATCCAAGCATGAGAGGGAAGCCTTAAAAACCAGGGATCTCACTTCCACATAATGTATCCCTTGATTCAAGAAATGACAGAAACTGATATCTTACAACAGAGAACAGGAAGTATAAGACCAATACACTATCCCACCAATGCATTTTCCTGAAGAAATGAATTTACTTCTGCTAGGACACAAACACACAATGCCAAGATGGCGACCGTTATTTCTGGTTTGGTGAGACTTGGGGAAATTTTTATGTTCTCTCTCTCTCTCCCTTTTTTTTTTTTTTTAAAGATTTATTTATTTTAGAGAGGCGGAGGGGCAGAGGAGGGGAGAGAGAGAGATACTCTCCGGCAGACTTGCCAGTGAGTGAGGGGCCTGAGGTGGGTCTCGATCCCACAACCCTTAGATCATGACCTGAACCGAAATCAAGACTCGGACACTCAAGTGACTAAGCCACCCAGGTGCCTCAATTTTTATGTTCTTTTTTTTTTTTTAAGATTTTATTTATTTATTTGACAGAGGGAGATCACAAGTAGGCAGAGAGGCAAGCAGAGAGAGAGAGAGGAGGAAACAGGCTAGGCTCCCTGCTGAGCAGAGAGCCCAATGCAGGTCTCGATCCCGGAACCCTGAGATCATGACCTGAGCCGAAGGCAGAGGCTTAACCCTCTGAGCCACCCAGGCGCCCCAATTTTTATGTTCTTTTTGCTTACCTACATTTTCTAAAATTAACATACATTTTAAGGAAAAAAGTAACACCAGAGTATTAAAAAATAAGTTTTAAACTGCATTTTAAGACAATTGTAAAAGAATAGCTTGTGTGTATCTACAGATACAAGCTGATGCTTTTGACCCCACAGCTCAGGCCCAGCTGCGGCCCTGGGAATTGGCTGAGAGCACGTCCCAAGCACGAACCATGTATTCAGTGAGGAAAGCACTCAGTGCTGAGATAAAGAAAAGGAAGCCTTCCTTGACCCAGTTTACCACATATCAGGTAGATGGCAAAGGCTCCTGAGTGAGGCCCCTGATTCTGGGGCCCACTGGTCCTTTCCTCTTAGTTTCCAGGAACACACTTCACAAGGCTGAAGAAAGGAACCGCTGCTCAGGGGCTCGACATCAAGTGAAGCCTCTAAAACCAGTTGAAGAGAAACAATCTAGCTTGCTAAAGACAAAAATATCCAGCGGGGGCTCTCAGGGAAGACGGTCAGGCAGTTGTGGGGACACTGACAGATGGCTTCATTGTGTGAGCTGGACTTTCTTTTGATGATGAAACAGTAAGACAACAATGAACTCTAAAGTCCTTAAGTCTAGCTGACCAAATAAAATATAAAATTCTCACTCCCACCCCCTTCCCCATGCCTTCTAGATTCTTTCCTACTGCCCATGGCATTCCGATTCTTCCATCCAGTCTTTTCTTGGCTGCCCCCATCTTGCTCCATCCTGTTTTCTGAATGCTCTGTTCTTGTCAAACACTACAATCTGAGTTCCCCCCTTCCCACACAACACTTTCTATTTTCCTCCAAAAACCAAATTTTCCCACCATTTTCTTTCCTTTTTTAAATCCAGATTCATACTTCCAATCACAGCATTTTCTCTTTTTGGCTCCCACTAAATATTTTCCCCATTAAGTTCCATGCTTCTCCTCTGACCCCATGATTTTAAAGCTTTTCTCTCATTTGTGTTGTCTGTTTTCCCTTCAGGTGGTGACGTCATACTTGGCAAGCATGTGACTCCCCCTAGACCAGAGTGCCTGCCTCAGTTCCCCAGGTAGCCACTGAATACGAACATGACCTTAGAAATACAGTAGGTTCCATTCCAGACCACCCATGAATGATTTCACAATAAAGTGAGTCAAATGAATTTTTGGTTTTCCAGCCCATGAAAAAGTTATGTTTATACTATGTTGTATTCTAGTAACATCTTTTAAAAGCCAACATGTACATCTTAATTTAAAAATCACTAAAAAAAAAAAGCTAACCACCATCTGAGCTTTGGAGGGTCTCCCCTCAATGTTGATGGCTGCTGATCGATCAGGGTTGCTGAAGGTTCGGTGACCGTAGCAATTTCTTAAAATGAGACAACAGTGAAGTCTGGTGCTTCGATTGAGTCTTCCTTTCGTGAATGGTTTCTCTGTAGCATTTGATGCTATTTGATAGCATTTTACCCATAATGGAACTTCTTTCAAAATCTAAGTCAACTGTCTCAAAC